>NC_140028.1:108390525-108990525 GCF_963513975.1 Fringilla coelebs | reverse complement strand
CAACACTACTGTGGAAAACCTTCCTCCATTCATCATTCTTCATTATGTTCGTATTCCTTCCTTTTCCCATTGAGTTGTGTTGACCTCCATAATGTAAAGAATGAGTGTGCGTGGGTTGTATCCTTATGTATTTTATGAAATGTACTTTTGATGCAAACTATTTCAAATTTTTGGGAGGTCCTGCAGAGACAGCTTTCTTCTGAAACTACATTTGACTTCTGCTGTGAATTTGATCTCTGTGTATTCCACTGTGAAAAGTTTTGAAGACCTGGATGATTTCTTTGTAGTCTCTTTAACTCAGGTTTAGAAAATAAAGTTTTGCCTTCCTTTTTTTTTAGATGTTTGTGTCTTGAATGCATCCTGTAGCTTGTATAGACTTACTCTGACCCAATGAAGTTGCCTTTGCAACAGGTGATTTCTTTCTATATCACCATACTGCTAATTAGTATGTTGGGATTATGAAGTATCACCTTTATGACTGTAGGAAAACACAGCAGCAGCGAACACAGATCATTTTGTTTCTGCAGCTTTTATTTGATAATATTTTAGTTAATTATAATTTGGGGAAAGATAGCTTGCCTGCAAGCAAAATTCACTTGTCTGCATGATTTAATTAATAGTTAATGATATCAGAATCTGTATATAATTAACTTATGCAACCACGTTTGTGTGTAAATGATTCTTTACAACTGACATTTTAACACTGATAGCCTCAGGAAATAAGGGCAGTTTTTTGTATTTTCAGCAGCCTTCTTGCTAGGCTCAGGAAACTATTTCCCCTTTTGCTGAAGGTGATAGGTGTTTGGCTGGACACCACTGTGGGTTTAAAGAAAGCTGTTGGAATCAATGTAATTCCCCAGTCTGGAAATGACATGATGCTGTTTTTGAATGTCAAGAGCTGGCTGCATGCTGTTTGTGCAGGGACTTAGCCCCTTTCTGTGGCTAGCAGCTGCTTCCCTGTCTGCATTACTTTTTCCTGTTTACTCTTAAAGCTTTATAGTCTTTGATAAACACCAGAGTTGTCTATGTACCTATTTCACTTTAGTATGTATTTAATCTTCAATTGCATTAGCATCTGCATTCTCTACTCTGTGCAGCCTTTTATGCGTCCCTGAGACTTTAGGATAGCCAGGTAAAATTGGGGGTGCAGGTCAGAAGACAAGTGGAGGCCAGAAGACAAGAAGTGACTTGACAGATGTTGCAGAGGAGCTTTCCATAGTGCAGGTCGCTACCTCTGGTGGCCAGGCCTTAGTTCAAGCTCTCACCTTGCCTTTCCTCTGCCTAATCGTCCTGAAACAACCATTTCCAAGGCACTGTTTTCCACATTGTAGAACAGAATGCAAATATGTGGCTGAGGGAAGTGTTACAATAATGATGGTGCTGTCCTTCTGACTTCAGAAGTATAAATAATAAATTATTTCAGTAACTAGTTGAAACAGGCCAGAAAGTATGGTTTTTTCTACCTCTTTAAATGTGTGTATGTGTGCACAGAGAAGTCACAGTACATCATTTGCAGAAGTAGCCTGTTTTGCCTGTCTGTCTTTCAGATCTATTTTTATGTACTGCTTTCATTTCAAGGTCCTGAATAGCTCTGCTTGTTTGTGAAATTGTGCATATTCTGAATCTTAAATTTCTAGTGTATCTATATTTGTACCCTCCTAATGAAAGTGTCATAAATAAGCATCCTTTAGAGACCTGGTGCATTAGGGATGTAAAAAGCAGAGAGAGCCAAGCTTAGAATGTAAAAATTTGTGATATATTGCTCAATGCTTTTATACCAAAGAAAGAAGCCATAAAAAACCCCAACCATAAAAAACCCAACCATAAAAGCTAACTTTCCTTTGGATTTTTGATGCATAACATTTTTTCCCTTTATATTATCATATAAATTTTTCAACCTAGCTCTCATGATAGTGGAGTAATTGGTATTTTGAAAATTAATATTTAATGTTTTGATTTGTTCTGTGTTCTGAATTTATTTGTTAACTACAAGACATAAAAAGGAACACAGTGGAATGAAGATTATTAAAGCAGAAAGCATCTCAGAATTGTTTCATTTTTAGATGTGTTTAGCTGCAGATCTTTTTTTTTCTCTTTTTTTCTTTCTTTTTTTCCCCTCCCTTTCTCTAAGATGAATAGCTGTTCTTATTTTCAGACTTCTATGAGTCTGGAATGTCAACATTGCCTGGCCAAAGTATTCACAGTAACATTGATTGAGAGGAGAAAAATCAAAATTTTGAAGTTACTATGAAGGAAGATGTTATCAGGGATTTAATTTAACTGAGATCAGTTGTTACAGTGGTAGTAGGGTTAGCTATCACTCTGTTGCACAGCAGCTTTCCCTGACACGCTTTGGAACCACATTGGAATGGGAGGGTTGTGTGCCATCAGCTTGATATAGAGGAGGGACAAAGAAACGCAAGTCTGAAAGGAAGGTAGGATGGATCCACTGCTTTGAATGAAGGGGAGTGAATATTTCTTACTGTATTGCCACATGTCCTGGTATATAGGTGTATTCAGTGAGAGAGTACGTGGTGCATCCCACATCTCTTCAGAGGTGTGTGGTACAGGAGAAACAGCGAGCGAGCAAATGGATATGGTAAAGCCAAAATGGACAAACTTTCCTAGCAGACAAAGACATCAGGAAGTTTGGCTTTTGTAAAGGCAGTTTTGTCCCTTAAGGTTGAAAATGCTTTAGACTGAAGTGCTGTGGTGAACTCCCTGGGTGGGAGGATGGTTCAGGCCTGTGGATGGTGAGGTCCTCCATCCTCCCTCAGCACCCTTCCTGTGAGCTGTGGAGGAGGGAGTGAGCCAGGTATGCCTTTGGTAAGGTCCATGTGTGCAGTTTTTTCTGCCATATTTCTTGTCTCTTCTTTCTGCCCTGTGCACCCCCATGTGATTTAGGGCAATGCAGATGTGGAGCAAGCATGGAATTAGAATGGGACAGCTTCATATGTTCTTCCTCTCCTTTCCAATGTTTTTGAACCACTCCTAAGATTTCTGTTATAGAAAAAGTAGCTTTTCATTATTCCTGGGTACATAGTGTACTCAGAGCTATCTAGCATCGATATATATTATTCAGACTCTCTATAATGGCAAGTAACCAGAAATGTACATAATCATAAGATCAAAGAGACCTGGAAAACAGCAGAAGAGAGGCTGTTTCCTCATTAAATTTAGAGATAAGGACACAGGCAGAAGTTGAAATGAACTTTTTTCATTAGAGAAGAAAATTAATGCCTGCAGAGCATCCCAACTGTTTGCCTAATACTGCCAGGCTTTAAAGTGCTTGCAGGTCTTGTGTTCTGTGCACCTATTTCCTTCATAATGCGCCTTCCTTGGGGAAGATAATCTCTGTGAGAAGGGGACAATGTGACCCAGAAACAAGGCAGCTCTGGTCTTGGGAGAGCTGGGAGAACATTGTGAGCCCTGTGACCAAGCGGTTGTGTGAATCTTGGCAAGTTAATCCTTTTGTTTCTTAGTGCTTTGCCTAAGCAGGCAGGGCAGGCAAGGCCAGTGAGCAGCGCAGTTAAGGTTTCTCACTCTACATATGTAGAGTGCCTATACGGGTTATTCCTCGCTGTAAAAGGCCTCAGTGACTGAGACAACACACGTTGTGAGCTGTGCAAAACACAGTTTCAAACAGACACTCCTGGACAGATTGTAGTGTGACACAGTTTTGTGAATAAGAAAATCAATACTTATTAATGTTTTTAATACTTTAAACTCCAGTTTCATAACTGATCCTTTGACTAGATCCCCAAATGACAAAAGATTGTGATGACTAACTGCAGTGAAGGGGTAACTTGCTGGTTAACTAAACAACTGTGGTAAAGAATGTGCAGTATTTTCCATTATTAAAAATTCTAATTCTGTTCTCCCAGGTAAATTTTTCAGATGTGTGTTTTTTTTATTACCCAAGAGAATGGAATTGCAGTTAAGCAATAGTAAAAAATACATGTTATGTACCTAATAGGCCAACACTATTAAATATACATAATTACATTTCCACAGCTTTTTTCCCTGAGTTTGTAATGTTAATTACTTCTGAATTGTTAGGTATTTTTGATGTTTCCTACTGAAAGAAGCAAAAGGTTTCTTAATGGCAAAAGTGGAAATAAAACTGCAGCCCTAGAACAGGCTTTTTTTACAGCAGAATTCATTTTTTGAATGAATCTAGTATGTGTACATTACTCTGACTGTTTTTCCCTTTTATGGGACAGCTGACGCTATCGATGGGTATTTTGGAAATATGCAAAGGAGTATCTCTCAAGTTGAGAAGATTTTACATTAGTTTAGGAAAACAGTTTAAATCACATGCAGAAATTTGTACCCAGTCATATGCCAAAGTCCATATTTACATGGACATTTAGATGCTTACAGTGACTATATGGAAGTGTGCTGTCCTACAAATTAGCTCTCTTTCCACTGTTATTAAAAGTATCATGACTCAGATCTGAGTTTTCATTCCATGCTATGTTGTCCAAAAACAACAAATAAAAGGTGAGATATAATAATAATAATCTAAACTGTTTGATAACTACTTATGGAACATAATGGGAGGTCTCATTTTCTCTGCAAAGTATATCTACTATTTTACAGTATGCAACATCCCAAATTCAGATTATCAAATTTGCCTTATTAAGATGACATTTGCATGAAGTTCAACACACTTTCAGTAGTTTTTAAGTGGACTAATGGCAGTGGTAAGGTTTCATAGTTTTTGTGGGGCATAAAGTACTGAGTATCTCATGTAGTAATTGGTATACTAACTCCATGATCTTTTTTCTACTTCATTGGTTAGCAGAGGAGTTTAATAATTCAAACTGCCAAGTTCTATTATTCATGATGCAAGGGATGGGAGATTTCCATGAAAAATCAAAGCTGCTTTATATATAGGTGTCAGTGAGATGTATTTCGTGTTCAAGTGTTGAGCATTCCTCCTGGTTTATGTGTTTGTACACAACCCACTCAAAAGGCTGAAGACCCTCAAGTGTTCAATCAGGAAGCAAAACACAGCAACAATATAACAATATTTTGGCTTCACAAAGCTCTACTTCTAAGCAAGTCAATGCAGAATCAGCCTTTGCATATTGATAGAATGTGGTGGAGCAAAAAGCATATAAACCTTCACTAAACACAACCAAGGATCAGGAAAATTTAAATGTTACTATCTTTACTATACATATTTTGAGAATTTTACTCTCTTGCATTTGATCAAAAATTATTTAATTAGGTTTTGTATTTTACAATGAACTCCCTCTGGGTATGTGTTTGCTTTAAGGTTGTTTTAGGTCTGTCTTGCCTCTTGTGTAATTTTTCATCTCCTTGAGATGTGGCTGAGTGGGGTGTCTGCCTTAGTCAGGAAAGTTACAGTCTGTATCGCTGTGGCCTTGGAGAACCAGAGAAACGTTTATTATTTCCTAAATGGTCCCATTTCAAAGCTGGAGACTGAGGTTAATCAGGTGATGTAGTTGAAGCCCAGATGCATTCGGGAAGGACTTCATGAAGGTGAATCTGTGTCCTCTTCAACCCTGACAAAAGGAACAGCTCCGGTGCAAGAGAGAGTCTCTTGTGCACATGTGGAAGGAACAGGCATCAGAGAAGCTGATCTAGACACACTGTGGGAGCAGGGCTAAATATCCTGCACTGAGGCAACTCAGCCTTCCCACCCTTGGAGGTATTGCCCAGAACACTGCCCCAGCTGGGCTCCTTTTCTGTTTCTTGCCCACTCTGGGTCTCTAACCTGGTTGCTGTCTTACTTGATATTGGGGAAAAATGCCTGCCCCCATAAAAGATGATTAAATGCCCTCTGCCTCTCTGAGAGACATTCCAGTACGTAAATTTCAAGGGATTGTGACAAAAGCCTTAAATTTTGTTATCAAGTCAGATAAGTTTCCATGCTTCCATGTCTTCATAAATGTAGCTTAAAATTTTTGAACTCACTGAATGTGTGATTATATAAATAGAATATTTTTAAAGGTCTTTTAAATAAGGAATAGCTGAAGTTTATTTCCAAATGTTACCAATATTTTTATTCATTTGCATGGAAGTGAAAAAACTCTGGTTTTTAGCCCTAAATAGCCAGACCACAAGGGTTTGAGTCTGTTCTTATTAAAAGTGGATACCTTTAATAGAAGCCCCTTTTCTTTTATTCCTCCTCAAAAGAAAATGATGCCAATGTATGCTTGTGAGATGTTTAATGAAAGAACACTGTGAAACTGTCTGGGAGATTAATGCAGGCCCTAAGGCTTATTTCTATATGTTAAAAGCAAAGCAGCATTTCTTGAAAATTTATTATTCTGTCTTGGGGTGGTGAGGAGACTATCCACAAAATGGCTGTTGAAAATAAAATGAGACTTCATTTTTTCTCTCCAAGCAATTTGAAATGAAAGAAGCCTGAAGCTCACCAGAAGTGCTTTATATAATGAAATTTGAGAGATTGTTTATTCCTGTATGGCAACAACAACATCCACATATTCAGGGTTCATGGAGCTGTATGTTTTTCTCATAAGGGCAAGAGCAGATTCATCTTGTAAAGGGTTGCAAGGTCATTCAGCAAATGACTACGAGTTTAAGAGTTGCTAAAGCAATGTGCAATTTCAGAAGTAATTTTGTATATTTGTATATCTGGGTGTTGTGAGTAATCTCTGCACTTGTGAGTGATTGGTTACGGCTTACACTGTTTTAAAGATGATGAGAATGTCTGAAAGCTTGTCAAATGAGGGCATGCTGATTTGTGTGGGGGGGTAGTGTTTTCCATACTGGCAGTATTACTGTGATTACTTAATAGATACTGTATTTTTAGTGAGGGTGTGGAGCCTTAGACTTACCACCTTGAGCTGAAATGTATACTTTTGGCATGTGAAAACAATATAAGGTTCTTTGAAAGCAAATTAAAAAAAACCCAACCAAACAACAAAAATCCCCACAATAAGTTCCAATCTCTTTTGTTATTTAAATAGCAACATTTTACCCTGTTCTATGGCATGGTATTTATTCTGTTGTATTAAAATCAATTTTCCTTTTGTGGGGAGCTGATATGTGTAGAAATCCATCCAGTGGAAAAAAATGCAGTTAATTATAATTACTGTTCTGTTTGCCTCTGTTGGCAGAACAGTCTGTGTCCACAGGGTATCACATGTCCCCTCCATACAAAGTAGAACTATATATATTGTGTAATCCTATTCACTCTCATTGTGAAACAGGTGACTGCTGAGTGGATTTTGTAGGTTTATCTCACTCCATTCTCTTAACAGGCAGTATCAAAAGATGCACTTGTAGCTGGCCTGAAATGTTGAACATCATGTACCATGGAATTCTGGAGTAAAACACAAATTTGAATGTTTTTGTAACTTACATTGAAGTTTTTATCACTTTAGGTTTCTGATAAGATTTATTTTCCCCCCAGGCTTTTCTCTTTATACAGGAGAGCTGGAATTTTATAGGTCTTGTATGTGCTTTAAACATATCCTGCCAATGTATGCTGCAGATTCTTTGTTTCCTTTGGTTTTGGATGAAAGCAGAAGAAGACTATCTTGAAATAAGACAGATTATTTTGCAGAATATATTTGAAATCATTCTGTTGCTTTCTAGTGTAGCCCTCTCCTGGTGTTCACTTAAAATGGTTTAAATTTCATATAGATATTTTTTTTGGAAGCTATACAAGTAAACTCCCCTATATTGGAAAACTAGAAAGCTGAATGCTGGTAAAACCTGCTAGTTGCCCTACTCTGCCCTATATATACATGTATATATATATACACAATTGAAATATTTAGTTTCAGAAGTGAAGATAAATGAAGTGGGGAAATAATAATTTTGTCCGTAACCTTTCAACATTTTTGGCTTACTTTGTAGCTGCAACTCAGCAAAATATTTGAGGTGTTTTCCAACAAGTTTAGATCAGAATGGAAATACATGAAAAAAAGTTCCATAATTGTGAGCTACCACATCATATTCTCATTCTTAATTAGTCCTTTCAGGTTCTCTAACTCTCCAGAGAAATTTTAGTTTATCCGGCTGAGCATTTGTAAAATTAATTAGGCCTTTATGGCTTGACCTTTTTTTATTGAAATTCATTTAACCAAAGCTGTCATGAGTAATTATAGGTGTAGATTTGTAAGAAGCAAAGGAAAAACTTTTCATCTTTGCCACTTTATTGTTGAATGTTTTACCTCTATCAAAAATTAAAGATACATGGGTTTGATTGACATAATGTAGTACTTTGCTGTATGACAAGATTCAAGCAGCATTTAGACTACTAAAGCAAGTTTTATTCAAACTCTGGAGATGAGAAAATGTGGGGAACATGAATTTCAAAGAATCACAGACAAGCACTCTTCATCCATCCAGAGGTTAAAACCTAATTCCATTTTTGTGGATACAAGAAATTTCATGAGATTTGTGCTCTTTTTTTTGCAGTGTCAGACCAGGGTGAAAGTAAGAATCCTTCTTGGGCAATTTCAGTGCAAGAAAAATAAGAGGAACCTGAACTCAGTCAGCTACCTGAGGAAACATCTTCTAAAATAAAGTGTAAAATGATTGCAACTTCCTATTGTAGATTTCCTCTATTTGAGATGCTATGCTGTTCTGTATTGTTATTATCTTATATAAGATTTTTCAGTTGCTTAATTGAGATGTTGAATGAATGAAGTAACATCGGATGGATGCATCTTGGTTGCTGCTTTTGATCAGTCAGAATACTACAGTTGTTCCTGAAAAATCTGATCAGTTTGGATAAGTAGGAACTCCAGGCTTTGGAGAGATCTTGAGTTATTATTCCTGACTCTTTAAGATTGAAAGTAGCTGTGAGGACTCCATCTCTTCAAGACTGATACCACATCATTGATTTAGATTGTAGTGTTTCAGTGTTATCCATTTTCACCTAGCATTCATTTCTACTGCAGGTTTCAGTGCTTGATGGGTGATCTTACTCACTTTATTAACCCTAAGCTGCTTTCTATTTACAGGAAAGCTTTTGCACGTTACGTAGAGTACTTTTTGACCTCTTCTTTGTACCATTCTGTGTCTTGTGGTTTCAGCCTGGGCAAAATTGCTTCAGAATAATCCTATTTGTGTGATTTACTCAGGAAATGTTTTCACTGTGTGCTCAAAAGATGATCAAATGAGTGAGTCAGTGAGGTGCATAGTACAAAATGTAAAGCAATATCTTCAGAATACATAAAAATAGGATAAACGCTAATTTCACGGTTGGTATGGTAAAAATAGCAGAAGTAATGAATTTTAGTTACAGAAAGATTTGTTGGATTTTAAAAAACTTCTCATAGTTAATTTTGTAAAAAGTATGATGTTAATTTTTAATAGATCATCTCATGTCCATGGCTGTCTTCCTTTGTAAAGATCAGTCTTGTTGAGCTGATGGATGTGTATAATGTGCCCACTTGAGTCAAAGAGGTTAAATTGTTCTAATTCCAGCCTCATTAAATGTTTATCATGTACTACCAGCCCCTTAGACAGACAGTAAGTAAGTAGATGAAATCTATTGTGCATTTTCCTTTCCATTGTGGCCTTTAGAACGTGGGGTGGAGGAGAGAAGAATAGTTGGGATTTTAAAGTTTATGTTATGGACTTGTTGTTAAGCTTACAGAAAGCAGGTACTTCCCCCAGTATTTTAACTTAATTCACTGTATCTCCTGTGGTGTTTCATGCAAGCCACTACCTTACACAGTCTCTTGGGTACAAAAGCTTGCTTTGGCAGGTGCTTAGTGAGGTGTGGAAGGCAGTGGAATGAACTCCTGAGAAAAGGATGAACGATCCCTGACGGTCACATAAGAAGAAGGAAGGTCAGCGTGTATCGAATTAAAAAACATGAGCATGTGTGTTCTTCCCCTTTCCTCATTTGATCATTTCTGATGTATGGTGAAAGTGGCAGGAGCTCTTCTAGTAGGTGTGCATCTCCCACAGCTGGAGATGCCGGAATGCTTACTTAACAGCAGCTCTGCAACACGGAGAAACCTTTAATTAGACAGGTGAAATGAATGCAGTGTGCACTGAAGAATGAGTCTGAAATACCTCAGAGGTCCTGCAGCCTAGCACAGTCAGGCTGATGTGTACTGCACAGACCAAAAAAGTACAAAATTATTGGAATAAGAGGGGGGATAAACAGCTGGTGTTAGGTTATGAATTAATGTGTTTAAATTGAAGTCAGAGTTCGCTTAGAAAAGCACCATTAAACGCTGAGGGTATTGAGACCTTGTAGTGCTTACCTGCAAAAACTGCAAGTTCTCCATTTCTAGCAGTGTTTTGGAATAAGGTGGAATAAGGAAATATTCACTAGGAGCTGTAAAGATGTAAGTGAATCAGCCTTGGGGGGGAGGTATGAACTAAATGTTCTCATGAAAACCCTTCCTTGCCTAATTTGCTGTAATTCACCTCGTATAATGTAGGGTGATTGGCTGCCTGACACACACGTTCTCAAAAAGCATAAATTTCTCTGTCTCAGTGTGTCAGGTGAAGCACAAGACAGACATCTCAGCTGCCTTGATCTTTGCTCAAAGCACTTCTAGTCGGCTGCCCTTTAGTAGAACAAATGACAGGAGGTAGAATGCTGAAGATAACTGAGAAAATTTGTATTCAAAAGTTGTTTGAAATTCCATGTTTTGAATTTTGAGTAAATACAATCTTGTAATTAAAAAGAAAAGTGGGGGAGGAGTGGAAATACAGGTGAATACAAGGTGCCCAGATACTGTATGGTCATATTACTTATGGAGAAAGTATCAAATTTTGATCTACATGCTTTTTATAATTAATATCCTTTTGTCCATCAGCCACAAAAGCTTAGAGTCTGGTTTGATAAAATACAAAGATCTACAAATACTAATGAAACATTTAATGTAGTCTCTTTTGTTTCACATTATCTTTTCAGTCTTAATACATCTGCAGCAACCAAGGTTGCAAGTAATTACAGCCAAAGCTCATGGTAGTAAAATGTCTTGATATGGAAAATTAGTCAGATGAAGTTTTAAGGTATCCAGCATCACAAGAGGGGAAATGTTTTCTCACCTAACCACTGTGAGAAGCAGAACCGTGCCATGATCTTTTCTTTAATCTGTGAAATACAAGTGGTATTTCACTGTGTTCTGAAATACGCTGTAAGATGTGAACTGTGGTCATTATCATGATAAAACTTCATAATATCAGTGGTCACCAAGCATGGAGTCTGTTAATGATCTGTGCACTGTCCTTTCCCAGGTGATTGGTCCTTCTAGCCCAGGCCAAGAGCTAATGATGGTTGTTGACAACTGGCTGTCTACATGAACTTACAGCACTGCACCCCCCTGCATATCTCCACTGTATCACAGTACTGACTTCTTTGAAATTGAGAATTGTTCTGAAGTTGCTGCTTTATATTAAAGAAACCCAAACCAACAAAATTCTCCAATGACCCAAATTCCCATCATGCCCACTTGTTAGAATTTAATTTCTTTAACATGTTCTAACGTATCCCCATTGTATATGTAAGGAATTGGGGGAAAGCTTTTTTGGGGGGGATTTATTTTTGTTTGTTTGGGTTTTTTGGGGGGTTTTTGGGGGGTTTTTTGGTTGGTTGGTTGGTTGGTTTTTTGTTTGCTTGGGTTTTTTTGTTTGTTAATCAGGAGTGAGACTTCTGTTGAGGAAACCTAGAAAAGTTCACCCTCATGGTCTGTTGGACCTTATCTAGATATTGGGTTAGCCTATGCTCTGGCCCTTCTTAGGATGGCATGTCTAGAGGCAGCCAGGGTGGTCTTTTTCTTAGGAAGAGAAAGGCATGACTTTGACTCTGCTATGAACTTCTTTTTCCCTGCTGGAATGTAATAAACTCAGGATTTTTAGTTGATGAGACATATGGAGCTATTAAGACTTGGCATCTGAACAGCTACTTTTTTCAGTACAGAAGAGCTTTCATTCTTTAAATAATAAAGTGCCAATAACAGAGTCATTGATTTTATGCACATTTTTCTTGGTGCTGAGTATATTTTCTTTTCCCAACACATTTTTTGTCTTACATTTTTACATTTTTTGAGGATGTTGGAATTATGCAGCTAATCATGTTACAATATGTGAGAATAAAAGTCTATCATGAAAGTAAAGATGAAATCAGAATGTGATAGCTTGTTATTTCTGATTAATAAATTCTCTTATAGAACCTAAATTCAGTGTTAAGGCACTTTACTGAGTACTTTATAGTTACTTTAGTATATCCTAAGCAAAAGAGGACATTACCAAAAGAGTAATGAAATAACATTAGTATTTAACTATATTTTGTGAGAGTGGCTGTGTGTTTCACTGAGTTTTAGACACAGCGTTTGCAAGGATTTTACAATATTTCACATTTTATTTATTTAAAGAAATACAGAATTCACCTAGTGTATCCATAAGAAAGAACACAACGAGGATTGTCCCTTAAACTGAGATGCATGCAAAAGTAAGATTGCTAACATTAGTTTTAATTGCAACAGATATTTTTACTACAGTGATGCTAAGGCTTTGACTGGGATTGCATTAATCACAGGGTTTAAAGGGCTGTAAGAGACAGGTTGTGTGAACTTTCTTGCTGGACACTGATATGCCATGCCCCTGAATCTTGAGTGCTTTCTAATGGTACTTTTTGAAAGGAGGACAATCCATTTTTTTTAGTCTGGTACAGCAAAGGTGGTAGTTCATGCTTCAGGACAGACATTAAGGAAACTTGATCACACATGCAGTGCCTTGGAGATGTGCCTGTGAAAGTCTGTGTCCCAAAAGCAAATGCCCAAAACCTGTTCTGCTTCCTTAGAGACGAGTTGTTAAATTGTTGGGATTTTTTGCTGCTGAATTTGCTGAGCTTTTATTTTGCAGTGGTCTGTAACACAAATGTTAAGTGACTTAAATGAACGAATAACTGTAGCTTTTCTGTCTTATTGGATGTGGAAATCAAAACAAGATGGAATCAGGAAAACTGCGGCTTCACTGCAGTCACATCAGCTCAGGTACAGCTGCCCAATGTTATAGCTAACTCGGGTATCTCTGTTTGCAAGGTAGCAGAAATTGCATGGAATTTAGTGTCAGTGCACCAGTGTATTTATGGGCACCGCTTTTGGGGAGGGTCTGTGCTGCCCCTGCATGTGTGGATGGTACTGGTCACCCTCTTAAAGTCAGCTTGAGCTCCTCAGTGTAGTGTTGAGGAATGTGAAGCAGGGTGTTCAGCTTCCACCTATCAACATAGTTCTCAAGTGCCTTGGTGTCCTTGAGAGGGGTTACATAATAGTGGGTAAGGGGAGTGCTGTCATAGCAAGGCGTAACTCAAGGCAGAACAGTCCTTGTGAATGCCTGATGTGAAGCCTGGCTTCAGCCAGCCCTGTTAGCACTGCTGGGAAACAGGAAGAATTGTAACTTCCTTGAAATGGACACATTTCCACTTACTATTCTAATAATTAAGGACAAATAGGTTAAGCAATGCATTTAATATAAATTCCTCACCGTAGGAGAAGTTTTCATATTTATTTAATAAGTCTGTATTTACAAAAAAATTACAATCTTAAACTTGCAGTTTCTGTTTTTGGAAGTTTTGGTAACAGTGTGCTGTGTGTAACTGCACTTACTCATCTGGCCAGCATCCCATGCAAAGGGCAAGAAGGTTTTGCTGTTTTTCCCTAAGAGTTAGGTTTTGTTAGTGTATGCATCCTTCTAAACTGTGCTGCTACTGAAATACAGTCCTTTTGAGCATACACCCCGCTGCTACTCAGCCAAAGCTTGTAGTGCCATCTACTTGATACACTGACAGATCCTAAATTTAGGAGCTAAAGCAGACTCCAGTCAGGGTGAGACAGAGAAAGATTGCTGGGATTAGGATCTTGGCATCTTCATAGCTGGTTTGCATTCTGGGCTGTAAGCCTTGCATTTGATGGCTTCACATTTGGCAGGTGACATTTTAAGGAGCAGTTAACATCAGGGTGAAGGAGTGTGCCTCGTAATCCAGCCTGGGGCTTTGGGGGAAGGTGACAAGACTGTGTGAAAGAGAAGCCATATGTTGCTACTCTGACTTCTGCTCTGTGCAGCTCTCTCCTCTAACGTTGTTACTCCGGTGTGACCCCATACAAGCAGATGAAGCAGGATTATTTTCAAATTCCCAACTCACCTTTTCCCTTTACTAAATGTAATACAATCAGTTGACGTGACTCTTCATGCCAATTGCCTCACATGAGCAAAAGTTAACTTCAGTGTGATTCATTTGAATCATCCTAATTTTATGTTATTAAAAAATCAAAGATGAAGCAAAAAAACCCATAAGAAGTTCACGAATTCCTTTTCCTTTTCCTTTTCCTTTTCCTTTTCCTTTTCCTTTTCCTTTTCCTTTTCCTTTTCCTTTTCCTTTTCCTTTTCCTTTTCCTTTTCCTTTTCCTTTTCCTTTTCCTTTTCCTTTTCCTTTTCCTTCCTTTCCCCTTTCCCCTTTCCCCTTTCCGTTTTTATCCATCTTAAGTCACAATAATTTCTAATATCCACAAGGATTGTGAATGCTGCCAGGACACTGCAACTGGGCATTCTCCTGATGTTTCCCAAAGAACTGGACACACAACTTGTGCTCTGCTGTTTTCACAAGCAGGTTATAAGTAAGTTTTTTTGAAGGTGCTTAAAGCCTGCTGATTGGGGTAGGAGTTGTGGGTGGACTATACCAGTTTAATTTGGAGCATAAGGGGACTGACTGTCCTACAGAGCGTGGAAGTAGTATCTGGGTTAATTTTGTGTATGTTAAGTTACTGGTTATTTTAAAAAGGCGACTTTTAAAATGTTAAGTTAAATAAAATTACTTTCATCTTTGACGAGTTACATGAGTTGTAAACTGTAGTCTGAAGCTCAAAGATCACAAATTTTGCTTTTCTGACTATTGTATTGCTGTAGTATTTGAATGTTGTTGTGATTCTGCAAAGGGAAGGAAGTACAGTTTTTCTTTCTTCTCTATTGATAATCGATTTGTTTACAAAGGAGAGTCTTACTCTAAGAAAGCTGAGTAAAAGTCTGACCAGTGCATCAAAACAGCTGAGCTACTGTAGGAGCTGATCATGTGAGACTGTAGAACTGATCATGTAAATTTTGCCCCTTGATTTAGTAGGGATTGGTACAGCATTGCTCCTCATGTCAATACAGAAGGCCCAAGCTCGAGCTGGCTTTCATTTACTGTTGCTGGAAATACTCCTTCTTAGACACAGGAATCTTGCATGTTTAAAAATCAGAAAAAAATCCACAACAAGTAGTGTTGGACTTTGATTTTGGCCTGTGTAGTGCTTTGGTGTTTTTCAGGGAGATTCTCACTGGGAGACAGACAATGGTGGTGAGAGTCAGCTATTTATGCAAGACAGCAAGACCTGCTGGGGAGCATCTTTCCCTTCTCTTCTAGTGCACTGTGTCAGGAGCGGAGTGGGAGGCTCTGTGTCTCAGTGGGTTTCATATGCTTTTTTTGACTGGGATGGGGACCTTCACTTGCCTAAAGGACATCTGAAGAACTTCAGAGTGGGATTTTACATGACTGGTTTTTGTCTTCTTCTTGCTTTGATATTCATGTTTTACAGACACACTGCTTCATTTCCAACTGGCAGGGTGGAAGGGAATGGTAAGAAATCTCTCGTACTTGCCACACCCTGGAAATGTAATTTGGGAAATGCTTTCTCTGCTTCAGAGACAGTAGGTGGAGCTGTTTGTTACACACTTGAAACCTGCTCCTTCAAAAAATCAGAAACTCCGACATGTCATTGAGAAAGTTTTCATTTTTACTGAGGAATGATGTATCTTAGCACTAGCTTGATCACCTTAGGGATCTGAGGTGCTAGGTCTTTAAAGATCTATTATTTTAGAAGGAGTAAACTGGTGTTTTAAAAATAATGCAGCTTCTTGAATGCTGTTTTATCTGTCGAGTCTTTCTTCTGCTGTTAATGCAATTTTCCATACTGATCAAATGGAGCAGTTCTGTCCTGCTGTGCTGCACTCAGCTCTTCCAGTTTTGTCTTTTTGTAAGATTACACAGATGTTTGTGATTAAAATGCTTATTTCTGTAACATGGTTATTTCTGTAAAATTGGTTATGTCACAGTAGTAGAGTTGATAATTTACTTTTTCTTTTTTGCTTTACCATTATTAAAGATTTTTTCAACATAGTCCTGTGGAGGACCAACATTCTTCTCCATAGCTCCATTTTGCAAAAGTGATGTAAGTTGATTTTTCCTGTACAGAACAAATAGAGATCCAGCACAAGTATCAGCAAAGTGACCTTTGAAGAGTTTCATTTGTGTACAGAGGATCAGTTCGATTTACATGAGATGGAAGAGCTTAGGCTCAGAAAGGATGGGCCTATTTGGGTTTTACCCTTGCTTTTCAGTTCTTTGAGTGAGGATCAAGTAGATCCAAAGAGATAATCTGGTTACTGAGGGTGGTCCAGGAGTTTTCTCTGAGAACTCACATCACTTGAAAAGATCCCTGACTCCTTCTCTCTTTGTTGAGCTGCTGTGCTCCCTGCTGGGCTGTTGGAGGTGTTCTACAAGAGTTTTCTCAGTCCCCTCTGGTGGCGAGATCAAAATGTTTGGCTTAAGGGAAACTGACATGATAACTGAATTTACATTGATACATTTATGTTGCCTGTTGTGAGGTTAAAGAGCAAAGTTACTGATCTAAGCCATGGAATACTTGGTAGTAATGGATGCTCTTCTGTTTTCTTTTGTTAATTAAAGCCAATAAAATGGTAATTGCAGTTTCTTTTGCCAATCTGTCCTAAATAATAACCTTTGATATAAAGGAACTTCTTTCATATAATAGCCTTCTTTCCAGTGTTGGCCGGTGAGAAGATTAAAGTAAGCATATAATTTAATTTTCTGCAGCAGGTAATGTAGCAGAACATGGTGCACAATCAAGAGCACCAGCAAAGTATTACTTGTGGTCTTTATTTTCTTGGTGCTGCACTGGACATCAGTTAGTAAGGTTTATTGGTGAAATAATTATGTTTACTGGAGAAATAATAAAAAATTAACAGCAGTATGTCATTTGCAGAACCCCTGGGTTCTCTTGCTTAGTTAACTGTATACTCTGTGAAACTATTCTTGGAAACCAGAGGGATCTGCCTTTACAGTATTACATAACTACTGGCTGAAGTCAGGAATCTTGAAACTTAAAAAAAAAAAAATAGCAGCAAGAGCAGCTCAGCATCTCATTTTAAACCCAAATTACCTAATGACTTCTAAAGCGAATTACTCAGTAATGAAAAAATAGCAGTGCATCATTCCTTATTGCTATTATTCATCTTATCATCAGCTCTGGAAGACTTTAGGATGTTCCATGAATACAGGATTGTATCCTATTCCAGTCATTTGAAAGCTCTTGCGTAGGTGATGGTGTCTTTCTGGAAGCCAGTGATAGTAGATTACTCATTTCTGAAATACATTTGGCATTTTTGTGGAATGTGATTATTTTCGTTAAAAAAGGATTTCCTGCAGGCATATCCCCTTTGATTTTGAACATGTGAGCAAAACATTTCGCCACAATTTTGGCATTTTATGATTTATGAGGAAAACAAATTGAGCTGCTTTATGGAGAAAACTTTGGAAAACGTCGTTAGAACCAAACCAATTAGGTCATGTTTGCTGATTTTGCAGAAAAGCTGAAATGATGCTTTGGAGGTGTAAATTATCCCATTTGTATTGATTTGGATGGCAGTAAGGATGCTCTTAGTGGTAACTGTTTTTCTGGTCATCAAATTGTTTAGGGAAAGAGAAGTAGCAATCTATTATTAGGACTTGAAAGGAAAAGGAAGTTTCTTTGTAGAATGACTAGCAATTCACTTCTGATTACTTCCTTTGGTTTTCTGTAACATGAGTGACTGAACTTGCCAGTGAATTAGTACAGCTAAAGTGCTTTTTAAAGATGGGAAAGTAATTTAAAAAAAGCCACCAAACAAATAAACCAAAAAACCCCAGAATTTTATGCAGAGATATCAAGAGGAAGTTTTCTGGAGCATTTCTGAGTGAGGCTCCTATCTGAAGAGGAGGATGAAAAAGGAGCACTACACTACAGGAAGATAAGTCACTTAATGACTGCAAAAGAAATTGTTTGCATTGGCTTCCTTTTTATATTTTCTATTTTTTTTTTTTTTTTACTGGAAGAGTTTAGAAGAATTTTCACATCAGTCTCTCACTATGTGAGGCTGCCTTAATTGCAAGTGCCAAGAGTAAGTTTCAGACTAAATCAGTAAAGAGAAATAGGTCTCTAGAACCAGATGGCAATTGCTCACAGGTCCTACAGTAACTCAAAAATGAAATGGTTGAACTGTGATATGAAAATAACCTCGTAAATTGTTCTTGATACCATGAAAATAATGGATTTGATATTTGATGCTACTTTCTGAAAGGGGATGCAGCACACCAGGAAAGCTGACTTCTATACTCAAAGAATAATGAAATTGGTAAAGAAAACAGTCATACTCAAACCAGGAATACTGAGGAGGGATCCACCTGATTTGGGAGGTAAAGTCACTCCTTGTAAATCAAGCAGAGGTCCTTGAAGGGTGTGACAAACGTGAATTATGGCAATCAAGTTGCTGTACTGCACTTGGATTTAAAAGGTTTTCAGTGAGTTCACTCAATGGAAGCTCTTGAGGAAAGGAAGCTGCTGAGTAGTAAGAGGGAATGTATTTCATGGATTGAATACTGATTTTTAAAAATTGGGCCAGGCTGAAAAATTTTCTTGGTATTAGATTATTACTGGATTTCCTTTAAAAACTGTGTAAGAATAAATAATGAAATTAGCAAATCTGCTGAGAAAAGTTGCACAGAGGCTTCTGATCCTTAGTGACTGTGCAGGAAAGCAGCATGTGAGACTGTTGATTTGCTCAATTTTTGATATAATTTTTACATAATTACATTGGTGTTTCCATATGTAATATGTTTTCTTAATTTTAAGAAAGGCAACAAATACACCTACTAACCTTAAGGCCTTCTCTTGTGATATAAATGTTTTAGTAGGGAGAACACAATCCATCCTAGGAAAAGTGTTAATGATCATCTTAATGTGCACTGCTTGAAAAATTTGGGCCCAGTTTGTGATTCATGTTGTTGTTACATTTGGGAAGATAATTTTAGCCATTTGGGAAGACTGTTAAAGCATTTTTATTCTGCTTCTCTATTCAAATGTTGATAGCCATTTTTGCTTACTGAAGGTTGAAAAGATTTGTGACTGAGTCACAAATAGATGTGTAGAAAATTATTTATTTAGGCCTACACAGAGCCAGAAAATGAAGGTACTGTAGCTTAAAGTAAGTTCTAAAAATGGTTTCAATTGTAATATTTTCTTCTATAGAAGCTTAAATGTGCCTGGGAAAAATATCTCTCTTATGTTTGAGGAAGATAAAATTTTCTTAGGCATGCCTGAATAATTTGAACAAAAGAATATGTGATGAGCTAGTTCATGGTTCAGAAGATAACCTTGCCACCATTTCTAGCAAAACATTTTGATATGGTTTGGAGTTCAGCTAATTTTATACAGGCTGCAGTGTTCCATGTATGTTTTGGTTATTCTGAACAGTATTTAAATGCCATTGTTTTGTTTACATAATGAAAAATCTTCTTAGCTGTTTGTTATGTTAGACTTTAATTAATAGGGTGAGAAATTATAATAGATTTGGAATCACCTTACATTTAAATTAAAGTATGTTTTCAATTTTTAACACCATTATCTCTAGCAAAAAAGAATAAATTAAGATGCATCCATTATGTATATATCGTAGAGTACTTTTCACTTGCAGGTGTGATGGTGCCCTACAGAGTAATGTTGTCATCTCCATTTAGCAAATGAAGCAAGAGGATTGTATTATTAAGGAATTGGGTCCAATTTCAATTAATCCAGTAGTGTTTGTTTGAACATTTAAAAAAATAGTAGCCATAACATTTATAGTTCATATCAAACTCCATGTGTCAGAGTTAAATTTTTCATCTTGAATTTATTTGCTATTTGCTCTAACTCCATAGTATTAATTGTTTTGATTTCCAGAAAATATTTTTTAAAAATTCATATTAAAACAGAAATAAAGAAAAGGTCATGATGTTATCAGGAAGGTAGAAATAATGAAGTGTTACAGACTAGAAACTGCAACTAAATTAAGGAGTTGGAACAAACTGTGAATTTTCAGCTTTAGTTAGATGCATGTGGGGCTTCATGTTAAAGGGCTTTTGCTCATTAACTAATTAAAAAATGATTTAGAAATGAATGACAAAGTCTTCAGAAGCAACAGAAGGATTTCAGTTAGGTGAAGTCAAAGGCGTCTCCAAGGATGTAGGTAATAGTTTATTTGAAGCTCTGACTGGGTTGGGATTTTTTTGGTTTTGTTTTTAATTTTTCCCTTCTTTTTTTTTTCTTTCTCTTTTTTGCCCTTTTGACAAATGCTGGGCAATGCCATCTGGATAGAGGAACCTGGCCAGGTGTGTTGTACTGAGCTCCAAAACTCATGGGAAATAGATAGGAAGATGCCTCATCAAAAACTGTACCTGTGCGAGGCAGGCACTGGAGGATGTAAAAATTGTGATGAATGTAGTGCTGATGCTCTTGTAATTCCACAATCTGAATTACACTAATTCTGAAGGCAATCTGAAGGTGCCTTCTTGCCTAAAATGGTTTGCTTCTGATCAGGATATAAGCTAATAGATAATAATGAGAGCTTTCATTAGCAGCTTTCTTGTTAAAAGAAACATGAGAGTTTGCCTTACAGAAGGGACAAGAAAGGATGCAATTAAAGTACAGGAGATACTACATGGCAGAGAATTAAGTGTTCTTGTAGTTCCTTTTGATAACACATGTAACATCATCAACTTTACGCTACATAAATGCAATTATTTTTGCATGGTTCGGCCAGGGAATTCATTTTTCAAATAATACTGAGGTTCAGATTTCACAGGATTTTTGAACAAGCAGACGAGCAACAAAAATTCATGTTGCAAGTCCTCGATACAATAGCAACTTTTAGAGAATAAGACTTTCTACAGACAGGAGCAGGGAGGGAAGATAAAAAACCCCCAACTTTCTTTGTTCCAAAAACTCCTTCCCATCCCAAGTGTTACATGGACTGCAGTCGATCATGGAATTTACTTCTTAAGCCTGAAGTCAGTGACTGCACAACTGTTAGTCACTAAACTCAAATAAGGAGGGGAGAGGAGGGGAAAAAGAAGGAACAATACAAAGATTAGACAGGGGAGGTACCCTGATCAAAGGGAGGGAGGTGTGTGTAAGCTTCAAAGTCTGTTACAGACAGCCCAGGATGCATCCTTGACAAACAATTGTAATGCTGCTTGCAGCTTTTGATTATGCTCATTTCAAAAGAAAAAAAAAGGTATGAAATCTAAGTCTGAGATTGAGTTTTTAAGTGAAGATTGAATGAAAAACTGTTGAGATAAATCACTAGCTGTTGTTTAAACAATTCATTGAAAAAAGATTTTAAATATTCAATTTTAAGAAGTTATAAAGTCTCCCAAGCTTGTTCTGTGTGAACAATCCGAATTCTGAGAGCAGAAGGGAGAAAATGACAATGCTACTGAATAACAGCAGCAAGAGAAGAGCACAGCACACAGCAAGTGTTCTATACATCACCTGCTTTAGACAAATGGGTTTGGGCTGGCATGGAATAAACATGGTTTATGCAGGAGCCTATTGATTTTTATATATATATATACACACAATAAATTTCTGTGCTAGAGTACCTGATATCTTTGCAATCTGCCAATGAATTCTTTGGTCTCTGGCAGACAATTAACAATACCAGGTGCTCTAGAGTCAATATAGAGGAATGCAGTCAGTGCTCTAACATTCAGAAGGCAAAATGAAACCTTTAACAGAGACAGATGATTTTTAATTAACTCAGGTTGAGAATTCTGCTGGAAAAGATCACCAGAAATCTAAAAAGAAGATTAAATTAACAATATTGGAGAATCTGAAACTATCTTTTTTCCTAAATAAAGCACAAGATAGATTTTTGCTTCTACTTAAGCAAAATGTGGCATAATAGGTTTAAAATTCATATTTGGGAAAATAGTAACAGAGGTCATATGTGTTTAGCAGTATTTGAGTAAATAAGCATTTCACTTAGGAATGGTGACATTTCCAGAGGGGGCAGTATTGTAATGGCACCTTCCTAGTTCCTTTTCTTCCGGCAGCATTTGGCACTGTGAAAGGCATGAGAATTGTTACTGCACAGTTGGGCCCAGGGTTAGGTGAAGTAAATGTTGCTGGCCTCACATCTCCCAAGCAACATTGATGCTCTCAGAAATGCATCAGTTGCCATGACTTCCTTTCTGGATGTTCCAGCACAAAGCCTCTCATGACAACAGGTGTGTGTGTAGTTACTGCTTGTAAGTATTATGGGATGGATTGCTGCACTAGCAGAAGGTAGAAAAGCAGGAGGAGCAGAGGTGAAGGGTGAAGTTGTTCCTCTGTGCAGTGTTACAGCATATGTACTGCTAGCTGATGACCTGCAAACATGCAGGCTGTTGAAGGGAAAAAGTAAAAGAAACTACAAAATAAATGTTATGAATAAATTTTCGGTGTTCAGGAAGACAATCCTAAGTAAAACATTGAATCCCAAACAGTGTATTTTAATATGAGCTCATCTCCAAGCTGGAGAAAGATATCCCCCTGTGTGGGAGAGGAATATTTTCACTGACTTGAAGGGAACTTAAGTAGCTTGAGTTACTGAATTATATAACATCCCTTAAGGATCCACTTTCAATGGCTTGATAAAATAGTACATATCAGGATAATTGGCAATGGGATGCCAGAGACATCTTAGAAATACCAAGTCTGCTAATTAAAATCAATGCCATTGCTCTTACAATTTTTTTTTTCCTTCCGAGTAGCAGATCCTGTTATGCTTGTTGTATCTGATATAGTGTGTAATATTGAGATACTGAAGTAAGTGAGTTTTGTGTCACTCATATTAGGTTACATACATTCATACCAAAGTGTTGTAGGTTGTACTAAATGACTTTTATTATGCTCTTATTTTATTGAAGGACAAAGCCCCTGTCAATCTTAGATGTGAGAATCAGGGTCTTAATTAAATTTAGGTGTCATGTTTTTATTTTTATTATGTTGTTTTGGGTTAGGGGCTTTTTTTTAGTAGTGTTAACCAGGAAGTTAAAATTACTCACTTGTGCTTTCTTGAATAGAAGATTAGACCTCCTTAGATGAAATACATGGTCTCCAAGAGGTTGGTTGGGATTTTGATTGTTGTAATTGCATAAACCCAAATGTAACAGGCATATAATACTTATTTTAAAATGTCTCTCCAATTTATGTAGCTTGTTGTTTTCTTATTGCATCTCTCTTTCTTTGATCTTTTACAAACTTGCCTTTACATTCTCTTGATTAAATAATAAACCTAGGAATTTTTACCCTCTTGTAAACAAATATTTTATTGTTAAGGGTTTTGAAGAAGTTTGAGTCATTGAAGGTTTCTGAGAAGATTATTGGAGAAACTTCTCAGCTAACATAGAGTAGAAGCAATTTATATCATTTACTTCAGCACAGCATTTTATTTTACTTGGATATTTGCAGATAACTTTAGATATTGTAGATAACTTTAGATAGAAAAAATGTGCACATATTTTGGTACAGTCTGTTGAATATAACCAATTTGAATGGAGTTGGACAAGAGCTGATATTGTACTAATTAGCAATAGAGAGAAAAAATTCTAACTGATCTTTGCTGTTGTATCTTTAAATTTCGAGACATGCTAAGAGAGAAGAAGAGAGGAAGAAATTTAAGGGACTTGATTTTCAAGAAAGTCTAAGCCTTCCCTCAAAAACAAGCTTCAGTAAAATACCTGTCATTTTAACATTGCATAACTGAGGAACCAAATATCTGATCTTTAACATCCTATTTGAGTTATCTGAGTACATGAATGGTATGATCTAATATTCACATATATCTCAGACAGGCTGAAAACACTCAGAATGAAATTTTGAAAAATACGTCCTGAGCACAGAGTACTAATGAGGAAATCCTATAATGACATTGGGTCTTTTTATTGCTTTGCATTGCTTGGTTTGTGCTCTGGGGTTTAGCTGGGCACTGTACAGCCAAAAATCCCTGAAACTGATGCTAGCTTTTATAGCATCACTATAATTATTTATTTATTGAGTGTTATTTGAGCGTAGTCTGTTCATTTTCTAGCTATTGAGTGTGGCTGATGTTGATCTGTCCCATGTGAGACCTTAACTGGTATTTTTGCCAAGTTAGAGATTCAGTTTTTTAAGTGTGCTGGGGAGCTTAAATGTATTTGTAGAGTGGTTTAAGTACTTCTTGGGCATAGATTTTGGGGGCACTGTTCAGAACTGAACTGAGCTGCAGTCAAGGGAATCTTTGTAACCTCAGTGTTTCTCGCAAGGAGGAAATATTTCAGATGCTACAGCTTTCTCCATAATTCATTATGTGTGTTAGAGCCTGTGCATACTTTGCCTATATTGCAGAAAGAGAAATGCTTTGCTTTAATTCCTTGCTGATTTCAAATAATGTTTTATATAAATCAGCTGCTCTTCTCAAGTTTCTGCTTCTGGTTTTTGAAGTAAAGCTTTGCTTTGATTTATAAACTACTGATCGTACTCACAGCTTTGTTTTATCTGCTTTTGTCATTGCACAGATATAACCAGAGTACTAAATTCCTTTAAGGCTTTTCTTCTTTTTTTTTTTTTTTTTCCCTTCAAAGGGAGACTCCTTGATTATAAGTATTGGTGCATTCCAGTTTGTGTTCCAGAGCTCTCAAAAATGTTATGTATAGTTAGCCTTTTGTTTTAGGAATTAATTAGTGCAATTGGTTTTCTCAGTAAAAATAAGCACCTGTCAATCAAAATTTTTAGAAAACTTTCGTGTTTGTAGGTCTGTAAGACCCAAAATACTATCTTTTTTATTTCTGATTTACACAAGCTGCAACAGTAATTGCAATTTGCATGCTTGGCGTACAGTGGTGGTTTGAAACCAACTTGAAATGTTTAGGAGCAAAGTACAGAACTGTGTGAAAAATCAGAGAGCCTTGTATGTGAAGAAAACCATCATCTTCCTCTCAGGAAATTTGCTTGTATTTTTCCTACTCTTGACTGAATAAAGTGGCTGTTAAACTGCCAACAACTAATTCTTGCTAACTTGCTTCTTCCACCCCTGCTTGTGGGGAGACCTACTTGCCTTTGCTTGTGATCCACCTTTGATCTTCTGTGACGTATTTTCTGAATTTAACTTGCAGCTTTTGATATTTGTACTCTAGACAGAAAATACATAAAAGTGTAAAAGCTGTAAAAAGTGTGGCATAGGATGGAAGTGAGCAAACAAACAGAAAATGAATGGTGATTGCTTTGTTTTCTGTGGAAGGGAAAGGAATGAGAAAGCATCTTCATGGTTAGGGAATATTTCTAGAAAACATAGTTATGCCTTTTCCAAGCAGTAAAATCTTGGTTAAATATTAATTTTAGAACTGTTTTGAAGGACATCTCCACTTGTATTTCTCTTACCCTTTAAGCATCCAGTTGGTCAATCTTTAGTCTTTTCACATATTTGCAACTAAATGTATAAAACTAAACTGAGGACTTAATTTCCTAAAAAGGAATATTTATTTTGGCAACACTAGAATTTTAATTGTTAATAGTATAATTTTTAATTATATTGTAATGGTTCCCACTGGAGGATCTTTTTCCACTTTGTAAAAATCATAAACTTATGATTTAATTAAATGCATTTTGATATTTGCTAATAATCAACCAATGTTTTGCTTACAGAGATAGTCCCTTGTGATGACTTAATCATTCAAATTTTGAAGTCCTGAATTATGGTCATGCCACAGCTTTTATATTCTAGTGATTTTGAAAGATTAGTGTTTCATAGTTACTCTTCTTTTTTTCTTTAAGAATAAATGTTGGATTTCGAGAAAAAATTGTTAATTTAAAAGCTGTAATTCTCCTTTTGATGTATTTAATTTTAAGTCACAGTCACACATCACGAGCAGATTTGGTCTGTAATTCAGGTGACGGTGCATCAGTGCAGAAGGGGGCTTTAAGAGGGGACTGTCTGCTAACAGTTCTGTGCCCACAGACTGTCACTCCAGCAGCTCTGTCCAGAAGGTAAATACAAGCTACATATAAGGAAAGCAGCTTGGTAGAGCTTTGGTTTCATTTGAAACCACGATAAGAGAAGGAGGAATTAACTGAAGCACAGACATCTGCTATGTAGCAGAAAAGTCTGAGAAAATGTGTTAGTGTTTTCCTGAATCCCTAGATTTCTTTGTACCCTTTTTCTGCTGCTGAATAAAAACTGCCAGTCTGACCAGCCTCTTGTAGAGTATTTCAGGCCTTAGCTACAAAGGTGTAGCTTTTGTCTCCTTGTTCCATTATCCTGTTTGTCTTCTTGGACCACAGTGCTGATGAAATTCCTAGAGTGACACCACTGTGAGCCAAGGCAGTGCTATGGAGAATTAAATCAGTTATCTTCAAAGGTATTTCAAACTAACTGGTGCAAATTAGAGTCCTGTGGGGAGATGGGCTGTAAGAAAATAGTGCAGCAGGCAGTCTCACACCTGCAGAACTAATCACCCAAGATTAGGAATAGGCCACAGCTGAGCCCAATAAGAAGAGTGCTACAAAAGAGCAGGTTGGCTAGCTAGTTAAGAAGGGAAAGCTGCAGTTTGCTGGCTAGCTGTGAGGAGAGAGCTGCAGTTTGCTAACTAGCTGTGAAGAGAGATGGCATTTGTTGGCTGTGCTGAGAAGAGAGATGGATATGTTGGCTGTGAGGAAGAGGAGTCAGATGACTGCTGCAAGGACCAGGGAGAGGCAGAGCATAGAGGAGTTGCGTTGTTCAAGGAGGTACGAGGCCCTGGAGATATAAAATCCCTTGCGCTATAAGGATGCTAGAAGTCGTGATAAGGCAACAGAGTCCTACTGGGAATGCTTTATAAAGCCAAATTTTAAGTATCACAGTCCAGAATATGTCTTGAAATGAAGTATGTGTATGATACATTGAACTTTCAATGTTATTTCAAGGGAAATTTTCAAAAGCCCATGCACAAATCTTCTGGCCCAGTGATTTCTTTAAAAAGAAAAAGAGTTCCTAATCAGAAGCTACAGGTTTGGAGCAAGCCTAGTCCTCCTCCTCTGTTATTACAGCATGGTTTACAGGCTGGTTTTGGTGTTCACAAGCCAGATTCCTACTGGAAGTAACTAAATCAATGTTTCTGAACCAATGAATCACAGTCAGACAGGTTCAGACTGTGTGCAGTGCAGGAATGTTTGTTCCAGGGAATACTGTCTTCCCTGAAGCCAAGCTGTGTATCTACATGCTGTGTCGGTGTAGTCCATCAGCATTGTCTAGTTCAGGCTACTGGTCTGCTCTCGGTGCAAGCAGATCTCACAAATTCAGACATAGCCAGAGGCTCTCTGCACCAAGTCTGTGAACAAAGTCTGGGGGCTGACTGTGCTATAAACTCCCCCCAGGGGAGGTGGCTTCCATTTGAAGAGAGGAGGTGCTCAAGGGAGAGAAGAGAGGCATCAGATATCTGAATGGTACTATCCACGGAAGAACTGAATAGTAGTATTTGAAACTTTTATCACAGAAAAAGTAAGAACAAAATGACATTTTTAAAATTCAAAACATGTTATTTTAAAAATGATGAAGAACCATTCTGTCTTTTCCAGATGTGCACCAGCTAATCATCTTTCTGAATTCTAATTGTGAATTAGGTGAATTCCCGTTTTTCGAAAGCTTTTGTGTTATTTCAGTTGTTTTGCCATTCATCAAAAATATCCCACCAAAGTATGTTTGGTGTACTTCAGATTGATAGGAGCTGAGTGGGAAGATCAGACAGCACAGGCAGAGAGGAGGAATGAAAATGGCAGCTTTATGACGTTCCCTTCATCCATTTCCCTCTGGGACAGGTCACTGACCTTAGCTTTCTGTGTCTGGGCTGAGGCATACTATCAAGGGCTAAGGAAGATTTACTGGGATTCGTAGAGCTGTAGGAGCATCTGCACAAGAGGACTTTTATTTATCTCTAGTTCCTTAATATGCTGTTTGTCTGGTAACCTGGCTTTCCTCTTCTCCAGCTAAATTGTCTTGTCAAGGACAATCCATACTACTGTGTTTCCATGGGGATGGCATAGGGAGAGTGCCAGGTGGGTGAGAATCCTGATCTTCACTTGCAAGGGATATTGAATAATGCAGTTTAGCTGTAAGTTTATGCATGCTCACACACACATGCAGAATAAAACGAAATAGTGGCATTTCTAGTCACAGCTACAAAATAAAGATTATTATTTTCTAAATAAATTCTGAATTATTGGGGGCTTTGTTTGCTTCTTGTGGTTGCTTACTGATTTCATTCAGTCTGTCAGTGTATATTCTTTTACATGTTAAAATCCCAGTAAATTTTTAAATTTGCAGGAACATTCCCATAATGAAAAGCTTCCAGATTAAGTTAAGAACATCAACAGTAATATAACAAAAGTATTATAAAAATGCTAACTGAAGATCATGTCTTTGTTAAATACAGGTATTACTATAGGAATAGTATATGCCAATGTTTTTTTAAAGGACTACCCAAAATACTTGTGTTTGAATGAGGGGGTGGAGGTGCTGTCTAAATTTCTTGGACCTTTGCAGACATTTGTCTGGTTTGTAAGAAACAATATGATACTGCATTCAGAAGGTATTGATATTGTTGATATGAAACACACCAGGGTAACACAGCATGTTAAATATAAAATACATTCTGCAAAAATAGATTCTTTTGTCTGCCGAATTACTTTTCTTATGTACAGTACAAGTGAGTGGTACTTTTAAGTCTTTGTCTTTAAAACAAACAAAACCTACATGGAAATTGCAAATCATTTCTGTAGTTAAGAAAATAATTGTTTATATGCTTAAATCTGCAAAAATATCAAGCTGCTGGTTTTGACACACACTGACTGACTGGAATTGGAGGGCTTGAGTCTTAAAGCTATTTGAATTGCAGTCTGTGTGAACTATCAAAGAACAGTACTAAACCCTGTGTTAGGAGCATGGGCAGTATGAAGAGGAGTTGGGAAGTGGGCTTTAGGAGCTCTATTATGCAGACTTATTGAAAGTACAGTGTTGAGTTCTACAGTTGCAAGGAATTCACTCAGACCAAGTTAATGGGAACATCGTGGTGTGATCCTAGGATTTCAGAAGAGTCTCACCTGAAACAAGCCCATGGGTGGCCTAGAGCATTTGTTAACGCCTTCTGCTCTCTTCTTGTGCCACACTGGGGCTCCAGTGGTTGTTGCAGAAAGTGGTGGAATACTCAGTGGACATTGGCATGGGAGGATATGTGCGGATTTGTGTATTGCATTCCCCATGGAGGACTGTAGAGGACAGGGCTTTCCAATGTTCCCATCCCACCAGAAGGCCCTTGAGTAGGCAGCATCACTCATCCTGTCTGTACACAAACCGGGATGAACATCTTTGGGCTGCTCTTTTCTAACAACACGCTCACAGTCGTCTGGCACTGACTCTCCAGGCTGTGATACCCGGTTCCTCAGCGAGCTCTGCTGTTTGCTCTGCTGCCTGCCCTTGTTTATTGTGCTGTGTGCTCTGTGGGGAAGGGTCAAGTAACAACAGCAATTCTAGAACAAATCTTTCTACGCCTGCATTGCTAGAAGTCCAGCTAGGAATAGGGAAGAATGACTCATAGTGAATACTTCAGAGATTTTGAGAGCCAATGTCTCAGTTAGTCTCCTGCTTTATACTAGCCAGGCTATGAATTGTGCTTTATGAGGTCAAGCCAGCTGGCACTGTAAAAGGAGCACTGAGAGAACTGTTTAATGTAGGAGGACTGTTTCAGTTATTAAAGGAAGTTTTTCAAGTTAATGTGGGCATAAAATTGGATTCCTAAGAAAGGTAGACTCACGGATGCCACCAGTGATGCCAAGAATGTATTGCATGTAACTATGATGGAAGCATATGTACATTTTAAAAAATATTTTCACTAAATATTTTTGGGTTTTTTGAATTGAAAAATGCTTTGTTTTAAGGAATGCTTGTCTGTATTTATCATTCTATAGGAATGAACCTGCACTGAAAGTCCAGACCTGATAGGAAAAAGGTCTCCAGGGAGAGGTACCAGACAGGGAGTGACAAATACACTTCAGGGAGGGCAAAATGACACTTACTGAGAGGAAATGAGATAAAGGGAAATGTAGCAAATATTTGTGTAACTAAAAATCACTCTCAAGTGGGGGAAAGGAAAAAAGAGAAGAGCCATATAAGAAAGGATGTAAAGCTAATGATGTTTTGTGAGGTTGTTAGGAAGTTTGATAGGGTAGTACAACATAAAGTATTATGTGTTTGTAATCTCAGAGGAAAGTGCCCCAAAATGCTATTGCAAATAATAATTCAAGTATACCATTTTCTAGTCCCATTGTAGGGCTGTGGCATATACTGGTGAAATGATAAAAAAACACTCAGAATGTAGTAGTTAGTGGTTCAATATGGACATAATAGGGAAAAAAGGGGAAAACTTTCCAGCTTATCATCACTTGCAGTTGATGTCCAGTATGGATACACACCTTTTGATAATTCTGAGTCAAACTGAGGATTTAACCAGAAGGTCCTGTAGGATTTAATCTGCAGCAAAAGTGCTTGTTTCTGATACTGACACATTATTTCATCTCAGACTACCCTACCTTACTGCAGGCCGAGCTGTAACTGAGACAGGACAGCAGATGAGAAAGAAGAGTGAGGGGGGGAAAGTATGTCAAAACCCAGCTTTATTGTCATGTCCCATGTAGCAGTAAAAGAATGGGAGGGCAAAGGAGTCTGTACTCATGGTGCTGTCTTGTAAAAGATAATTTCAGCTTTCATGTGGAGATTTCCAGTGTCCCCAGGGCTCCCCACAATATCTCCTCTATAATTCAAAACCGGCTTCACCCTTACTGCTTCACTTGCCCACAGAAGATTTCAAAGCTTAACAGTTAGATGTGGTGCACAGTCTGTGCTCCTGTGATATCCAACATGACAAAAGAAAATGGGGTTAAATGCAATGTCCCTTGACAATTTATGGGTTTATGAAGTGAGAAGGAATTTAAAAGAATACCAGTATAGTATTTATTTAATTTATCTACACTGTGACATGTCAGTCAGTGATGATAGACACTGACTGACAGTGCTTGTGCTGGCAAAAGAAAAGGAAACTAATAGCCATTAGCACAGTGTCAAAGTAATACAGCAGCACTCACTCATTTTATGAAACAGCTTTGCCTCAGCATGAAATTGTTAATGGATTAGGATAGAACCTGGTATGACAAGCTAGGTACTGGTCTGGGGCGAGTGCACCACAATTTATCTTGGTGCTGACTCTTTCTCTCTAGCAAACACAGTGCCTGATCTGTGTATTTTGACAAGGGTAAGTATTGAGTGTGTTGGCATTTTTCTGATTCTGTCAGCAGTTTCATTGGTTCAGCTGTGATTAGCACAAAACTTCCACAGGTTAGTCTTCACAACATTTATTTGATGGCACCCAGTAAGAAATATTAAGCTGTCAATGCAATTTTTTTCCCAGTGTAAGAAATGTTTGCAAATCTTAAAAAAAGAAAAACATTAACAATGTTTCCACTGTGATGGATTTATTTATTTTTAGAAAGAGATTGTCCCCAGATCAGAGCATAGCATATATGCAGCATCATCAGTGTTTGCTCCTACATTTGAAGAGATAAGGAAAGAAAAATATAAAAAGTGAGATTTTATAGGAATACACATTAATATTTTAGAAATTTAATTGTATAGAAATTAAAAGCTGAAGAGGGAAAAAAACCCTCAAGAGATGCCGGTAAGATTTTAAATAAAAGAACACAACCACAGTTAGAGTAATTAGACTGTGAAATATTAATCTTCCTGATTTCTGTACAAGTGACTTACTCATAACTATTTATGAGTTTCTTAGCACTCGACTCCCCCGATCTCCCCCCGAAGACTTTGTGTTTTGCTTTTTTTCCTTTAGGATGTTGTTACTTCCATCACACCTCCCCTTTCCCCCCCCCATTTATGGTACACTCCCTGCTGCCTAATCCTCCCAAAAAATGTCAGCTACTGCTGCTGGACTGATATCCCTCTGAACAGATTAAAGTGATGTGTGTTCCTCCAAGGCTTCCCAAATGCAAGTGGTGTGCTTGCATGTGTGCTAAGCATGGCTTTTTGATAGTACCAGCGATGTGTAGAGCACTATTTCATGTGCTAAGTGTTAAATATAGTACAAGGCACAATTGTGATAGTGTTGATAAGAACTTAGGAAAAAAGGCCTTGATTATAAGGTAATGAATTAACTTGGCATTTGCTATAGTGTTATCTTGTGCTCCACTTTTTCAGAGAGCAATTAGAGTTTTGCCAGGGAAAATTTAGCAAGGAAATAAAAGAAACAAAAGGGGTAGTGTTGTAGTACTGTCTCAAAGTTTGTTACATTCCTGTCTTGATGGAGGAGAATAAACTACTTTAGAAGAAGAGGCAGCAAAAAGAAATTAGCACTGAACCCTGAGAGAGTAAATAATGATGGAGGCATATGCCTACTGGGAGAACTTGGTTCTTACTGTGTACTGCAGGTGGAAAAGGTGTATGACCCTGTCAGCATAGAGCTTCATCCCTATTTGCACCATTCCACAGTTTGAGACACAAGAAACCTGAAAGGGATAAAACACTTGGCAGCTCTCCTTTGGCAATTTTGGCTTATTCTCTCAGATCCCTGCCCAGGAGTCAGGCTTATAAAACTTCCACTGGTTGTTTTTCCTAAATGTAGCAGCATTTTACTAACCTGGTTAGTGCATTTCTGAAGGTTTGGGAGATTGGGTGAAGAAGATAGAAAGTAAGGGCTGAGGTGGGAACTACTTGTAGTTATCACAATCTAGGGCCTTGAACATCAAATTGAAAACATGTGAATAAGAGAGACATTTCAGTCACATTCAGCCTGTGACTCCTTCTCATTGTACTGGTAATCAAGGAGTAGAAGACTGTTATGTTCTCCACCGATTAAAAGATCTTTACTCCAGCTCTGGCATCTGGTGCACATCTGGCAGGTTTAAGGAGAGTGGAGATGGGAACACTGTGTACTCTTTAGGCACTTAATATGAAAATCCCTTTGTCCTCCAGCATTGTAGATTAGAGGGTATTGGGAAAACCTGTATTTTTAGGTCATCTTTGTAGCCTAAGAAAACTCCTAGCCCAATACACCAAATTTGGATTGACTGTGGGAGTGGAAAAGCATGAGGTGCAGTGGTAAAAGTGGCCACTCTGAAAGGCTAGAAATAGGGACATCAGAACTTGTTCATCTTTTCCCCAGAATATGCAGAAATCCAGATTTTTTGCTAAGCAAAAGGCCTCAATAGCTTGTTATGCGTAGATGAGTGTTAAGGATGCCTGAACAGAAAAGTGTCTGAAGGCATTCTCTTCTGTGGAGGGAAACAGTGTTTTAGCAGTTTTTAAACTAAGATTGAAATCAGTTTTAAGACAAGCTAGTGATCTTCCTGCACTGCTCTGAATCTACTCTGCAAAGTGAGATAGTTCAAACACGTGCAGAGAAAAGAGACAACCAGATACCCAGCTGAGCAGAATACTGTTCTCCTAAGAAAAGCACTTTGCAGTGTGTGCTGTATGTTCATTAGTCTTTGAAGTAAAAAAGGCTCTAAGGCCAATGGATAAACTGTGGGTTATTCTATGAAATAGGTATAATTTGAATTAAGAGGACAGAAAACAGAAGATATAGAAACCCTCACCTGTAGTACCAAAGGAGAAAGTTTCTACCTGTCTTTTGTAACTTGTAAAAGCACTGCTCCTCTGTTCCTTGGGAGGAGAGAGGTGAATTCAGGAACATTGTCCTTCCATTTTCCTCTCTGCTTGTGCAGGCAAATAGAATAGAGTTAGCCTCTACTCTACTGGGGAATATAAAAGGTGTTTAAACAGCAGGAAAAATTGTATTTATCCATCACTTAAGAAGGCAACAGAACAAATGGGAACCAGTCCAGCTGGACTTTGCCTTTAAACTGCCCGGTTTAAACTCCTGAAATGGAGACTGGTGTGAGCCAAGAGTACGATGGTACAGCCCAATAACTGGGCTCAGAGAAACCCTTAGAGAAGAGCAGAGAGCTGCATTTTGGAGAGCCTGACAGACTTGGTTATACAGACTTGGTTATACAGACTCTGTCTTGGAGCTCAAGCCAGCTATCAGGTTTTCACCAGGAACTGTTCTCTTTGTTATAGGAAAAACAGGGGGAATTTTTTTAGCTTTTTGTTGATATACAATTGCCTGTTTTATGGACTCCTTGCTATTGCTGCACCCAGAGGTTTAGAAATTTATTAGAGGAGTATGCATTGTTCAGGCAAACATTGAAGAATTATGTTTAAACCTGCCAGACACTAGGAAGAAATGAACCATACCAATGGAAGCTATTTAATTTATGTTTTTAAAAGTCACAAAAACATAGTGGGTAGTGAGGGGAAGACATCTATTCACCCTCAGAATATAATAGAAGAACCTACATCCAAAAGAGTCTGATGGAAAGTGGTCCTAATCTGACTGTTTGTGGAATTACATGCCAGGAGTCTTTCACCCAAAACACTGACTAAAATTAATTACATATTTTTTTTACACAAACTGTGTGAACTCATTGATAAAAGCTTCTAGAAAAATCTAATATACATCTGCATATTTTTGAACTTATTTGGAACCTGAAACTCAAAAAATGTTCTTTGACAGAATTGGTTTTGGTGATAGACATGTTGGATATCTACTGAATATTTTTTGCTTCTTTTGTACTTGTAAGCAATTGGTGAACTGCAGCCACTCGAGACAGAAAATGAAACCCAATCTGAGACTCATTCACACAGCAGGAGTTCTCTTCTCCACAGGTGCTTATTACTATGTTACACATAACCATAGTAGCTGAGCCCCATCAGTTGTGACTTCCAAATAAATTCTGTCATTTGTCGTTCCTACTGTTCTGTGCTTACTCCAACAGGCATGTTCTTTGTGCAGTTGTATTTTGTTGCTTGTTTTATTTGCACACATATTCTGTGTATACATCTCTGAATACATTACATTCCCTCCTTGGGGAAGGAAGCACGCACAAATTCAGAGACAGATTCAGATTCAGAAAGGGCAAGGCATTCTCCTTCTATTCTCTGTCCATCCCCTCAGCTGTGTTTTGTTAGGGGAAACAGTGTTGGATGGGGAGGAAGGGGCAATGTTTGCAATGACTGGGTGGTTCGACCTTCTTAGAAATAGCTCCTGTGCCAGTGGCTGTCGCCTTTTTGGAAGTGAGTTTCACTTTGCGAGACAATCAGTTGTTGGCTGCTGCCCTTTCCTTAGGACATTCTTACAGTCTTCTTTCACCAAGTGATTTGAACATCCTGAAAGTAAAGCCTGAGTTTTTCAAATTTGGGGTGCCTTGAGGTTCCTGAATTTCAGTGCAACAAACTTTCTCAGTGTGTTAGCATTGATGTCTGCATTAATCATCCCACTCAGGGGGATCATCCAGCTGAAGTTACATCCAAGTAATGTTTTCCCAGTATTGCTGAGAGTATATCAGTACCTACTTTTCACTTCAGCTAATTTTCCTCTAACTAGGAAGGCTTAATTGCCCGCCAGAGTTATGCAGCACTTCGCTTTCATATGAAACCCATGTTTTGCTTCCAAGGAAAGAGTGTGGAGAGGAGCCTTTTGGCTTCAAATGACAAGTCCAGTTGACAGTCCCTTTTGCCATTTGACTCCTTCTAGAATAGCCTTTGGCAGGGCGGTGCATGAGAACCTTAATTTGTTACAGCTGTCAGAGAGATGTGCATTCCTTTCTTTTCTGTTCTGCCTGCTTTCCTGTGGAAATGAGTTTTTTTCTGTCATGCTCTCTCTGTGACAGGCTGTCCAACCCTATCCTATTTACTTTTTTAATCCATTGGCCAATTTTAGTCCTATTTAGCACTGAGGCAGATGCCTTAATGATATTGAGTTCTACCACTGTAATGAATACTGGCAGCCAGATAGAGGAGAGAGATGTAATTAATGCCTATTCTGATGAAAAGATTTCAATGTGAGCTCAGCTTTTTCTAGGTATCAGGCTTTATTAGCTCTGCTGTGAACAAAACTGCCTGGGTTTATATTGTAAGCATTATTGTAGCGCTTTAATTGGTGGCTTTGCCTCTGTGATTTATCTTGCTATCGTGTATCAGAGCCATAATGAGGGTTCAAAATGCCACTAAGCATGACAATGTTGAGTGTGTGGGCTGATACTACCAAGCATCAGCGTTACTAAGTCTTGGAGATAACAGAACTCCATAAGGACAAAAATCTCTTCTTTCATCACTCCCTCTGACACTAACTCCTTAGCTGTTCATGTTTTATGGGAGGGCCAGCATCTGCTGCCTGGGGTCTCCCTCCTGAAGCAAAGGTTGAGCTGCCAAACACCTTTCCATTCCAGAAATCCTCCTTGAAACGTACAACCCTCACCTTCACCAGCTTTTGTTCTAGGAGCTGGGGTTCCTGCCTGACCTTCTGTGCAGAAACAGTGCTGTGTCTCATCCCATCACTGCAGAGCAGCATGCCTGCTGTGGATGAAGGAGCAACATAGAGACAGTTCACTTCCTCCCTTGTTCTACTAGAAAGGTTATCCATGTAGTACCATGGAGGTACTACATGGATACTCCATTACTACCAGGAGGGAGTAATGGAGATTAGGACAAACTAGTCCAGCCATCCCATTGAATCTCTGGGATAGTTCCGTCGGTTTACCCAAGGAAGCCAGTTTGATGTGCATAATTCAGATATTTCCTCTCTTGCATGATAATCTCTTACCTTTTGCATCTTGCACTTTCTGTAAAAATGTGGCAGAACAAGCATGTTTTTGCATCTGGACAGAAAAAAAATCATAAATATTATTTAGTTGAAATTGCAAAAAAGTATGTGTTTGAGCACCTAGTCTGATTTAGTCAAACCCTTGTACAGGGTGCAAACAGCAGAAACACACCTTGTTTTCAAATTTTAAATACATTAAAAGGCATATATTGGGAATATGCTTAAATGGGTTGTATGTGCAAGTTCAAAAATTATATGGTTTAGATCAGTGCTTTACTTGTCTTTTAGATTTGAGGTTTAGAATTGACCTGTCAGATTTTCATAAAACAGGCTGGTTTTATTTTGAGTTATGAATCTGAGGCAGAAGTGGGAAATAAGGTGATATATAGCCGAGTAATGTGATTGTTTTTAAAATTCCAGGCTTGGCTCACAATGATGTTCATAGATGATCTTGTTTGAGTTCCTGAATAAGTATGCAATAAGTGTATTCTTTTATTCGTGTAGCAAGATATTTAAACATTAATTTAAGTCAGCTTGTCATGAATAAATACTCATCCAGCTTAGTCTGCTTTGTGGTACCTCTAAATTCTATTTAGACTTTTGTGTTACTCTAGTTATATAAGTGGTTTTTATCAGCAATTGGAAATAGTAAGGTACTCACCACTAATTTGGATAGAGAGAATGAATGTAAGTATGTGCACACTGTGCTAAAAGCTTTTATTTAACTTGTTTTTCATTGGTGCTTTTTTTTCTTCTCATAGGGTATGTCCTAGTTGTACATGCCAGCAAATGTGTAATGAGTTTGCAGACCTGTCTACCTTCACAACTCTTCCTTCTGCATGCTTTTTTATTATACCTGTCATGGAATATATTGCCTAATTTGTAAATATCAAAAACACTGTAAAATGGGAGATAGCAATTTACTTAATACCATGCATACACAATTTCTGTCAGTTTTTTAAATAAATGAGCTCTTCTTTTGGAATACAGGAAACTATGCAGAGTGCCTGCAAACACTTTCACAGTTAGCAGTCATCTTAATATTGGTCCTGACTAGCAGAGCACCCAAATCTCCCTGAAATGAAGGATATCATTAATGTTGCTTGAAAAATTGGAGATATTATTAATAATATGACCCTATGGGTCAGAACAAAATAACCTTTTTGTTTTCAAAACTATTGGTCAGAAGGATTTTTTTTCTTACTATGCACCAATCTTTTTGACTTCCATAAACTGATTTTTGATTTGTAAAGAGTTCTGAGAGTAGCCCTGAATTTTCACGTGGTCTCTGTATCTTAGCACAGCTGGAGTGCCTGGAGCGGCAACCCGGCTTTCCTTTGGATTGTCTCTCTGGAACTGAGTAAATTTTGCTCTGGCTTGTGACTCAGGGAGAGAGTTTAAGTGGGTTGGCCATGGGTGGCATAAGGGAACATAGGAATTTTTTCTTTCCAATTCTAAATTTAGAATATGCATTTCTCATATTCATTTCACATCTGCAGAAGTTATTTGAGGAGTATAACATGAATATGTGGAAAGAGGATGAAGATTTCCCATTGAAATTTTGTTTATGTTTTTGTTCTTTTTCTTTTCATTCCAGTGAAATGAAGCAGAAGTTGGATGAAGAGGGTAACAAGTGCAGCATCCTTTCCAAGCAGCAGAAGTTCAATGAGCACTGCTGCATTCGCTGCTGTTCCCCTTTCACATTTCTTATCAACAGCAAGCGACAGTGCCAAGACTGCAAGTACAACATCTGCAAGAGCTGCAGCACTTACCAGAAGAAGGAGAAGGCTTGGATTTGCAGTGTCTGTCAGCAAGCAAGGTAAAAGCCTATTGTTCAGCAACTTGTACAAAGCAGCTGTGGCCTGACCCGAGCTTTTCCTTGTATTTGTCAGTAGTTAACTGGTGGGATAGGACAGGAAGTACCTGTTTATGTAGAGGTTGATTTATTCCTGACGTGCCTGGTTTTTGTAGAGGAGGATTTGTTCTGAGAGTGTTTGGTTACCTGTTGCATTTTCCAGGCTTGTTTAGCTGGACTGATGTATCAGCAAGCAGTAACTGGGCATAGCTTGTGCAAGACTGGGATGTCCTGAAACACCTGGGTTACTAATGGAACCTGAGCACAGATGGTAGTAAGATAGTTAATAGTTTGGCAGCTAATCCCCTTGATGGGTCAGAAATGGAAGGAAGAATATTTGTGAATAGATCATCCAGCTGTGACTGTGTTTTAGAGTGCTTTTCTAAACGCCAGCTTATTGGTGGGGATGCCTTGAGCTTAGTTTGGCAGGTACCCAAAGAAAACAGTGGTGCAACCTGTTATAATTCATAACATCTGCTAAAGAACATGCTGCCGGGCTTCTATTTGCAGAGGGTATCAGGGATTTACTATCTCACCCTTCTGAGGGTAACAGAGCCCCAACATTTAAAGATTGCACCAGAAAAACAAAGCAAAACACTTAACAGCAGCAGAGGGGTCATTCCTTGGATGTGGCTGTTATAGTCCTTGTCTCAAAGTTCCAAAAGCAGCTGTAGCTGTGGTGACATAGTCCTGACTGACACCCTTTAACTCAGACAAGAAGGGTAAATGAAGTAACTCAATTCCTTATGGTTTAATTTTGACCACTGGTGGCTAAAGCACATGTGACAAGAATGGCTGTTTATTTTTAATTTTCTCTTTAGTGGAGAACTCAGGATGAAGACAAGAGACAAGTCCTTTTGCAATGCTGTATGATACTCTTGTACTTACCAAAGCCATACTATTCCCTCTTGTTTTCCATTAACACCCACTTGAAATCATGGAATCATTAGGTTGGAAGAGACCTTCAAGATCATCGAGTTCAACCCATGCATGCCCTAACACCTCAACTAAACCATGGCACCAAGTGCTACATTCAATCTTTTTGTAAACACATCCAGGAATGATGACTCCACCACGTCTCTGGGCAGACAATTCCAGTACTTTATCACTCTTTCCATAAAAAACTTTTTCCTAATATCCAACATGTATTTCCCTTGGTGCAGCTTAAGGCTGTCCTCTTCTTCTGTCAGTTGCTGCCTGGAGAAAGAGACCAACCCCCACCTGACTACAGCCACCTTTCAGGGAGTTGTAGAGAGTGATAAGGTCACCTCTGAGTCTCCTTCTCTCCAGGCTGAGAAACTCCAGCTTCCTCAGTTGTTCCTCACAGGGCTTGTGTTCCAAGCCCCTCACCAGCCTTGTTGCCTCCTCTGGATGTGCTCAAGCATCTCAGTGTCCTTCCTACACTGAGGGGCCAGAACTGGACACAGCGCTCAAGGTGCAGCTTCACCAGTGCCGAGTATAGGGGAACAACGACCTCCCTGCTCCCTGCTGGCCACACTATTACTGATACAGGCCAGGATGCCATAAGCTTTCCTACAAGATCTGTGAATTAAGTTTGTGCCCTTTCACACAGGTCCTTAAAATCATAGAGATCCCAGACAATGCCAATTTCCAAACGTCAGTCTTTGAAGGCGAAGGTGGTTGTGTTCTTTGGGGCACCAAAGAACTTTGTTCTCTGCTTTTTACTCTGGAAAACCTACAGAAACCCCATTTTCCCTGGTGAGGAGGCAGGTGAATGACAGCAGGATCTTTTCCAACAACACAGAGAGCCAGTGCTTGTTTCTGCCTTGCCATTCAACCATTTCACATTACACCTCTTTATTTCATTTATCCTGCATTCACCCATATGGGCAGCAGCACACCAGCCAGGTTTGTGGATGCTGATGAACTGCACTTAAAATACCTTTTGCTGACTCCACAGAAAATGTCTCAGAAGAATTTAATTTCAGAAGAAAAATCTGTATCTATATCATAAAAATGCTATTTCTGATGCTTGAAGTCAGGGCTTTGCCTGTAACTCAGTTATAAACGTTTTCTTTATTTATGAGACCTGAGACACCGCTTGAGTTATTTTTCAGTGAATAAATTAACACTGTTGCTAATCATTTTACATTCTGGTTTATTGGACTGTGCTACTTACAAATTCCTGTAGGTAGATCAAGGGCTAGTATTACTCAGAGACTGCTGATGTATTTTGATTTTGTGGGGGCTTTTTTTTGTGTTTGGGGCAGGGGGCGGGGGTTGTGTGGTATAACTTTTTGGGGTTTAACTCTCAGTCAGTATTTCTTCCAGGGTAAAGCACAACAGTCTTTTTGAGTTTCTCTCATCTTCTCAGTGACTTGCTCCTCAGCTGGACTGTGTTTTCCTGCCTCTCCACAGCTCCTCTGCTTATGTCTTTTATTTTTAGGTTTGATAAGGCAGCACAGGTAGTGGAGGTGGTTCTTGGTTTAGCTGTAATTTGCTTGCACATCTTACTGTACAATAGAAAGTGAGCACTAGTGGGATAGAAATATCTGAAGACCGTGTTCTACACTCAAAAAAAGCTGACATGGTGAATTAGTCTTTCAAGGCTTGACCCCAGTAGAGATACCTGTTCTGTTGATCTTCATCTTCCAAGATAGAGATCTACATTAGCATTGAGCAGAGAGCAAAAATTCAGGTCACCATTTGAAACATAGAACATTTGTAGAAAATTAGTCCAAAAAGTTAGTCTCTGCTTCTTCCAAAAGCAGAAAACTCATCAATAAGCCAGTGAAAACTTTGGTGTTTGAATTCCTTTAAAGCACATCTTCTGTTGCCATACATATTTTAAAAGTTAGAAAGTGGGCTTGGTATGGAATCTCAGGCTCAAAAATGTCTTTACAGCAATGTCTGAATTAATCTTGTGAAGGAGAACCTTCCTAAATTTCCCAATTTCCCAGATTTAGCAGGCATTCTGCCAGTGCTTTTGGATTTAGATTTGTCTCTGACTACTATTATTAATGTTCTCAAGGGCTTCACGTCCATTTGTATCTTTTTAGTCTGTAAGTACTCTTTGATAAAATTGCATAATACTGATTTCAGGTTTTTGATTTCTGTGAGTGCAGTTCCGATTCTTGCGAAGCCTTGTACAATGTCTCCTTGTTAGACACCTGACAGACAATGTATTTAGGCAGCTTGCTGAGGTCTGTACTTTTTAAGTCCTCTTGGCTAAGTAGATTCCAGGCACAGTTTCTTTGCCTGCTGGATTAATGCTTTTGATGGCAGACACAGAGGTTCTTTGTTCATTTAGTAGAAATTAGGCATGCTTTCTATGTGTCTAAGACCACTTTTCTGTTCTCCAAGGAGCCATATCCCAGAACACCCTGCTTGTGGTATTCTGCTTTCCAGTTCAACACTTGTACTGATAAAAATAATATTTTTTTAAAAAGCACAATCCATTAAATTGCATATTTTTGCAGGTTTTTTAAATTAATCATGTTTTACTCCTAGACTGATTAGTATGAGTATATAGAGTCCAATCCAAAATAAGGTGTACAAACATCTGGCTGTCCGCCTCAACCTTTCATGATTGTCATGCATGAATTCCCCTGCGTTCTTGGTTCATTTCTTTTGGTTTCACCATCTGTATGTCAAAAGATTTCTGTCTCTGTTGTGAGTGGGAGCATGGGCACCTAATCTTTCATGCCTTCACATCCATCTGTCCTATGATTTTCTCACTTGTTCTCAAACCTCTTGCTCAGGTGCTGAGTTCACTTAGTGGAGACTCCTGCTTTGCTTTCTTGAGCCAGGCTATGGGTGAGGGGGTCTGCAGGAAGTCATTATTCTGCTTTATAAGAGCTGGTTTGTTGGTGGTGGTCCTTTGCTAGTAACAGTTATTAAAAGACAGAGACCCAGATACTGGTCCTTTTCTCCTTTATGTCATTAACTAGTGAAAAGCACAGTCATGCTGCACATACTCAGACTTCCTGCAGTCAAAGTAGAGTTTTGTTTTGGGTGGCGCAGACTGGGTCTCAAAAGTCATCACACTGGTTGCTTGCAGCACAGATTTATTTGAATGTTTAAGAGAACTACTCTTTTTAAAAAAACCAAAAAACTATGGTTTTTGTTCACCCAATATTACTGCTGCTTTTAAAAAGAAGAAAACAGGGATATAGAAATTACCTTCATCAGCTCTTCAATACAGAGTTATTGTTGAATGTTCCTTATATTTTATTTTGAGTTTTTTGGTGTTCCTCGTTGAATACAACTGGACTGTAACAATTTGCATCAGTAGCAAATGTAATTGTCTTACTGGAATTTGATAATTAGTTAGACTACTTAGATATGCATTAGGGTTTTTGATGCACATCAGAGTGAGATTTGAGAAAATTCAATAAGGTCTAGTCTACCTGCAGTACCCAGTACATTTTTCTGCAACTAGCATGTACTGGGATTTCCACTAAAGTGAAAATGGAGCAATGCGTCTGATAAAATGAAAATTGCAACAGAAAATAAAAGTTAGACTCACTTGGCAGTCAGAACACTCTTCAAATAAAAAAAGAGCTTTGCCAGCTTCAGGAATAGTCCTAAATAAAACCTTTATATTTCATATGGCTTTTTTTTGGAGGACTCTGTAAAACAATGTAATGTGTTTTAGTGTCAGCAGAACAAAGCAGGTATTTGTGGAAACATGATAACGTTGAAGTTAGCCTGTCAAAAGATACATCTTTTTTGCTTAACTGATGCAAGTTTTAGTGTAAAACTCTTTATGGTCTCTTCAGGGAAAAAAAGAAAAAAAGCACAAAATTTGACAAAACCTCAACTGTACTTGAGGAAAAGTAATACTTCTAGTTAAGAACTGAACTTTGTATTTGTTTGCCAGTGCATTTGGCTGTAAGAAAAAACAGTTTCAGGACTTAGTTGTGGAAAACTGATGAAGATATAATGCTGCTTAGCAATTTTGTTTTGCTTTGAAGCAGGCTCAACCATCTGGTAAAAGGAAGACGAAATGTATTTTAGGTAGTCTGCCTCAGCCACAGCTTGGAGCTTTGTGTATAGTTTTGTGACAGTTGCTATTTCTGCTCTTTGAGGTCCCTGTCTGACATTAGTGAGAACTTCTACAGAACTTGGAAGCTGTGACATTGTCAAGCATTTTCAAGTCAATGCCAGGAAATGTGTTTTTGCTTCCGAGATGATAGAGTTGTATAGGATCGTTCACTTGCTCTGTGGCATAGCACAGAAGATAAAGTCTTAGTTCTACCATGGGCATGTTGTCTTCATTTGACCCATATGAGTCTTGTTTTGTTTTTTTGAAAGTTCTCTAAATTATCCCATTCGTATTGTACTTCAGGAATTTACTAATTTTAAGTAAATTGCAGTGAAAATTATTTTTCTCAGCTGTATGTACTTGTAGCAATTTATGCAATTCCTTCCAAAAATGCATGCTGCTCTATACAATTTATTTTTCTTCCTCCTTGTGCTGCCACTCTCTCTCTGTTTTGTATCCTGTCGCTTGACCTCCTTGTCCTTACCACGCTTTAGCGTCACAGTGGATCATAGACACCATATCCTTTTTCTCACTGTACCTATGAAGAGCAAGGACAAGAGCTTTGATTTTGCACAGGGGCCAAGAACAGTCTTTGGTTTATTCAGTTGTTCCCTAACTGGAGGAGGAGAGAGAGAAATGTGCAAACTGGTTGCTTTGACAGGTTGATCTCTGCTGGGTTTTTTGCTATACTGATCTGTCTTAATTATTTTGAAGTATGCACTGTGAAGAATTTAGTTTCTGCTAGACAGAATAAAGCTGAACTTGCATAACATACAGCAGACTGCAATGCTGCACTTAGCTTTAAGAAAAGCATCTAAAGATGGAATTGAAGAGAGGTCTATTAAAGCAGCTAAATAAAAGGGCTGATTAGGCAATCTTTTCTAGTTTTAGGTAGCCTTGGAAGTGAACATGTGCCTGAGGGCGTGGAGGACTAGTCAGTGTTTTAGAAACGTTGGATCCCAGTTTTAGCTGTCCAGTGACCTTGGGGAAACTTCCATGTGTAAGGTTTCCCCTCTGTGCAATGGATTTGATGACCCTGAGCTCTTGCAGGTTAGTGGTTAGGAAGTTAAATGCTCTGGTTGTAAAGTGCAAAGTATTATTAATGTACTGTTATTATAGAGGAGCTTTGCTGCAGTCAGCATGCCTAAACCTTTGTGGTTTTCAGTTGCACAGAAAGGTAAATGCTTGGATTCTTCTGGGGAATGAATGATGGTAGAATATCATGGCTTTATGTTCAATGTTAATATATAAATGCTTGCCTGTGTTTGGCTTCACCTATCTTCAGAAAGTCACGGTAAGAAGGGTTAATAAGCATTTTCCCTAGTAGTAATAAATATTACATAAATAGTGTGAAAAAATTTTGGGACTGCAGACCTGGGAGGAGCTGGATATGAAAGGATGTAACACAGTTTTTCCACTAAGTAAGCAGCATACAAATTATAGGTTGGACTTACTTAGCCTTTCAAAAGGCTTTTGCAAAAGCTGAAGGACTCTTAGTGAGGGTGACAAATTAAAAGCTAATTAAAATTGCACAAGATTCTTTAAGTATGGGCACTTAATGTCACGTGGGAACATCATGCCTTATATTCAGTAGCTGAGATGGAAAATACTAAGTATCAAGCACAGCTTATGGAAGAACTTCCTTTGTGTCAGTTCTGCAACTGGAACTTCATGTGCTGTTCATCATAAAATGTTAAGAAGCCATGCTGTGGTTAACACTCTAAGGTAGCTGTAAGCAGAGCAGAGTGCCCTTTCACACAGACATATCACTGAACATTTTTTTATCATCATTAATGAAAGATTGCTACCTGGTTTGATGTATGTTTGTTTCAGCATTTGGTGAGTCTTCATGCTTTCTTCTGTTGTTTTTGTGCAACCAGCAAGATTTACCAGTTTGCTGTGGTTAACAAAGGGTATTTTTCTTGGTGAGAAAGTTGAAAAACCTCTGGACTTGTAGCCACTGGCAGTGAATGGCAGTAACAAATGTGTCTTTCCTCTAGCTAGTGCAGTTTGCAGCATTACTCTTCTAAAATATTTTTGTGTTGCCAAAGAAGTTAAAGTGAGAATTTAATTTGTCATTTTAAAAAAGATTGACCACATCAATAAATAAGCCACTCTATGTTCTTACTGTTCAGGCTCACCTTTCACATAAAATAGATGCTGAAGCACTCACTGCTTAAGTGTCTCCAAAAAGAATCTATGAGATGCTACATTCACATGTTCCATCCTGCTTCTGCAACTTGATGGAAAAGGAAGGTGGAAAAAGCAATTGCCCTGTGTCTGATAAAGATGAGGTTTTACAAACTTGTGTGCTGAATTAAGTATTTGGGCTTCTTGTACTTTTTTTTGAAGTAGCATATCTTTTCTGCATCTAGGTGTTTGTGAAGCCTTCTTTCAAATAAGCCCTGCATGAATCTGGTTGGAGAGTTAATTACTCTTCTTTTATCTTCCACTCTCAGCTTTCAGAGTATGACCCTAGATTTGTGGATAATGAAATAAATGGTAATGGTTACCTGTTAGGTATTCTGGAAGTGTTTCATGCCTTTTCCTTTCTTACATCCCAACTGCATCTTTTGCTAGAGCTGTCCAGGTAAACATCTTGTCCATTTTAGCCCAGGAGCTAGCAGGCATCTCTTTCATTTATCTTATTTTCACAAGCAGGATCATGTGAACATGAAAACATGGTAGTTTTCATGTTAACATGAAAAGCCATCTCCGTCCTAAAGCCATCTTTGAGTTTCCACCCCCATTCGTTTCAAGTTGTTTTATCCTTTTTTTTAAATGTATTTTTGCAGAAACAGCTTCAAAAAATGAAGACTGAATTTTGACATAGTGCGTAAATAAAAATTGCCTAAAACCAGAAACCTTTTGTTTGCAGAAGTTGTGAACTCTTTGGAAGTGATGTTTGATCATAGCAAAAGAAAGCTTTTGTTTTCAGATTAGTATTGGATTTATAGTGCACTTGGGATTTACTTTGATAAATTGTTTTCATCAGAAAGGTGCTATAGTGAAAATGAAAATTCTTCGCAGTAACTGGAAAATAATGAAGGCCAACATAAAAATAATCATACCAAATATGTCTCCCATTCTCCCATTCATACCCCCACATCCTCCACCAAAATATTTGAAACTCATGTGCCTTTCTGGGAATCAACATGGTGTGGCTTTACAGCTTGACTTTTGTCTCTAAATATTAGAAGCCAACAGGGGGTTGCTAACATCCTTTTGAAGGAGTTTTGTTAGTCCCTTTTTTCGAGGGCTGTTCTGTGATGGAGTAGCCAGTGCCTTCCTGAGTGAGCACTTTTGCTTTGGGAAGGAATCTTTGTAAGGTAATGACATGGGTGCAGCTGCTGGATCTATAATGCTGCCTGTCCTGATCTTTTTGATTTGAAATTTAATAGCTCTAAAGTTTGCTGTTGTAATTTGACAAGTGATGTCTCTGGGCAATGTGTGGGAGTCAGGTGCCCCTACTGGATCATTTTTGTTTCATCTCTGTTTCTGTCTATTGATGTGAAGATTTGTGGGGTGCTTCTCCAGGCCCTAGACTGAAAGAGCCTTCCTTCTCTTCTCATTAAGGCCCCAAGAGATAATTAATATTGAATGAAAATTTGTTCCTCTAATTAGGAGATACTGGTTCCCATGATACTTACACTCTGAGGTTGTTTGTGAGAATAATAGCGTAATGGAGACATCATGGTTCACATTGTTCTCAATTTGCTGATGACAGATTTGCTTTGTGTTCATGGTTTTTCCTGGCTGCCATTCTAGAATAGTGCCTGGAGTATGGAAACTTGAATGAATGCTTGTGAAATAGAGGAAACCCATATAAAGAATGGTAGAAATTGCATCAGGAATCACAGTTGTAATCTTGTCTCTGATGTGTTTGCAGGACTTCCTAACCTAGGGGTTTCTTGAGCTCTCTGTATCTCAGGTAGTTCCAACTGTCAAAAGCACTTTCATAAAAAGTGAATTAATATCTGTTAGCAGCAAGAAAAACATGATGACTCACCTCAGTCCTGCCAACTGACCAGTAGCCAGGCCTGTCTGTGGTGACAGAGCATACCTTCAATCAAACATGCTTTTGGAGACTGTCCTGAGGGGAGAAGACTGTAGAGTGCTGTACTGAGAAGTGTGAATGCAGCTCCACTGTGAGCTACCTTTGGAATGACCCTGCCTCCTGTGCTTCAGAAATTCTGAACCATTCATTTTCAGGGGGGAAGTAGTTCTCTTACATGTTCTAAAAAACCCCACATTACAACTGGTGCCTTTCAGTCTTTGGCATTGTGACCTATCACAAAATACCTTCTTGTGTTTGCATCTAGGATCCAAGGGCTGTTGGATGTAGGAGAATTTAAGGCTAATATTTTGGAATGTCTGTACCAACATTGCTTCCTGAAACTCCTCTGACTATAGACCACTCACACAGAAAACAAACTTAACTAGTGTCTCTGTTAGGCACATAGTGTGGCAAGAGTGGTTATTCTTCTCATTGTGAAAATTATAATTAAAGGTTAAATATTCTTGACAGACACCAGCTTTCAAAGCAATCTTACAGACACCAGCTTTCAAAGCAATCTTGGACAGAGAGGGTTGGTTTTGAGACGTCTGAAAGCATACTTTACTGAGTCCATTCTGTGCAGTACATTTTAATACAGTATTTTCTACTTTCAAAGTGTTGCATCTGCTACCAAAGAAGGTGGTTCTGGCAAGAGAAACAGCAACAGAATAGAGTGAAAGAAGATTGACAGGAAAAGTGTAAGGGGGAGGGTGGGGGAAATAGTACAATTGTAGCTTGAAAAATTAGTCATGTAACGTGTCATTGTAATTCCCAACTGGCAATTAAACAGCACATATCTGCATAAAGGATTAGTAACACTAGAGGGTAATGTTCAGGATCCTGAACAGCACTTCCAGCATGTAATTTGCAAATGGTTTGATGGATACCTGCCTCACATACTCCATAAGCTACCATATTCCAGTGCTTAATATAATTTGCAAACACAGACTTCCAGCTTTATAGGTAGCTGGCTATAAGTTTACAATATGCTGCATTAATAGACTTAAGGGGAAAAAAAAAAAAAAGAAAAAAATAGGACAGCCAGCTGGAAAACTTACACTTTTTAGCCTTCCTCAGGTCAGGGTTCTGTGCCAGCTGCCAGGGCTGTCGTGACTGGGGCTCCAGCAAGCTCCTCTCTGGTGATAAGAGAGGTCCAAGGTGAAACAGAGCAAGTGATTCACAGCAGTTTCTGCAATGCTTGCAAAGGCAGCAAGTGAGAGCCTGAGAAAAATGCAGAGGTAATTCAAAGCAATGCACATTGAGTTTTCTGTAACGACGTCACTTTTGTGATAACTTTTTTTTTGTGACAGCTCACTTTTGATAGGATTAATGGATGCCAAGTAAGCTTCTCAGGTGATCAGCATGGACTAGCTACAATAACAGCATCTAGAGTAATCTGGATGTGAAAAACATTGAGGAAGGAGTTTTGGGACAGAAACCCTCTTTGATCTCAGACAGCCAGGAATTCAGCCTTGCAGGCTTTATCTAAATCTGCTGACTTTCAAAGGGATACAGAGCATTGTGCTAAATGAGCATATATGTCATCTCTGGAAGGTTTGCTACAATTTTGGCAGTGTCCTTCCCACAGCTGCCTTTGCTCAGATGCACCAGTTACTGATACTAGAGCATCATGTGAGAAAATTGCTGCCTCGAAATTCTGAAGGTCAGCTTTCCTTCAGATGATCTCTGTCTAAAGGTAGCTGTGTTACACTTTGCATGCCTCAGGTCCTTTTTGGTGAAATATAACAGATGATGATGGTAATTCCTTTATGTTTAGGCGTAGGGTTTCTTGGGAAAGCACTTCCTCTAAGTTCTGCTCAAGTTTCAGGCACAGAACAGCTGATGGGTGCTACCAGAATGTAAATACGGAGCAGCACTGCTTCTGAACTCTCTTATTTTACAAAACAGTGTGTAGTTTAGTCTTTTCATGGGCTTTGTTAGCTCCTATCTCACAAAGATTCTGCTTCACTCAGTTCACATGTACCACTCGAGTTATTAAAGGGCACATTGAAAAGTTGCCACTGCAGCATTGCTTAAGCTGAAAAATGTTGTCAGAATTACTTTGTAAAATAAAAAGTAAATGTATGTCTTCTCATCGTTGAAACCAGGCAATGACTTCTGAATTGTGTTGAATCTCATGAGCTGTCTGGTATTTGCACAATTTTCATTTAGGTTATGAAGGCATCATTGTGGCTTTCAAAATTATTTGGACACTTCCATTTTCCTGGATGGTTGCTGATGTATTCTGTGTATTTCCAATGTCTTTGAATGGTTTATGAAGGGCAGAAGAACTTCAACATAACTTTGATGTATATTTAAAGGTAGAAAATTAATACACAGATTCTGCTGTGGGGGAAAAGAGTGTTTCTTCTATCTCTCTACATATATCACAGATATATATGAGGACTTTCAGATTTTTTTTTATAGTACAGGAAGGGAGGAAGTATTTTTATTACTCTGTAGGTGACAGAATTCAGGTGAGGAAGTAGAAGGCGGGCCTGGATTCTGCTTCCTGCTCAGAAGGTGCTCACCATCTGGTGTTGAGTAGGTCACTCTGGCTTTCCATATTTTGCTCCGCTATGAGAGAAATGCAGTCCCTACCTTGATAAAGCTCATGTGAACTTTATATATATTTTTTTAATTTTTTTTTTTTTTACTTGCTGTCATACCGACCTGGAGCCTGGAGTTTAAATAAAAACCACGGATGTGACAGGCTCCATATGGGAAATTAGGATTTTGGAAGGCTCTAGGCTCTGGTAAACTTACTGTGTCTTGAATGATGAACAACATATACACCATCCACTTAACTAGGTCAGACATTTTAAAACTTTTCTCCTTCAGCATCTTCTCTAAGGATCAATCCAGAGCCTCATCTCATCTGTCAGATGGAGAGTATCTCCAGTCTACTTTTCTCTATTGTCCTTATTGTGTATCTGTGTGTTCTGTGCCTCACTCTAGCCAGAGTTTGCAGAAAGGCTTTCCAAGGCAGAAGAGCACGTTATTTTGTTTAACACACAAGGTAGGCCCATGTTCAAAAAGGCATCAAGATGGCTCAGATTTTGCTGCCCTGTTTGCTGTAACATGGGAAAACACTGGAACGGTGGGGACACAGAGCTGGGGTTTCTGTCTTCAGATTGAAAAAAACGCACACTGTAGACTTCTAAAAGTTGGTTCGCACTACAGTGGTGTGTTTTTTCAATGGTCAAGGCAGTGCAATTGAACCTGAGAGACACCTGTGGGAAAAGCAGTCTTTCCTGTCCAAATGGTTGTCAAGTGAAATCTGAGGAGAGCTCACTGGCAAATTCCTTAGTAGAAAACACAGCAGATGGGAAATCTTGATCAGAAAAAACCCAAAACATAAAAATAAAGCCTTGCATTTAGCGATGGGAAACACCTCCTCCGTAGTAGCTGTCTTTAGCTGCTAGATTTCATGGGTTTAATAATTTTTTTAATAGTGAAGCAAAAATCTAAAAACTGTGCTTCTTCTGGTTATCACATGGACATCATACATTTTGATTAATGGACAATTTCAGGCTTGTGTCCAAAGCTGGCTGATTTGGTTGAAACTGGACAGCTGATACAATAAACTCTAAAAATTGTCCTATACTGAGATTTTTCACAAGTAGCCTGGTCCATTGTGATGGGATTTCTTAAATCATAGCAAATCCTGTTCATGAAATCAGATATGGATGTACTTACACGAATAGCAACTCCTGTTCTTTCTGGGAAGACCAGCAGATGAAGTTTACAAAGATGCACCTGGGGAGCCAGGCCAGGAATGAGAGTTTAGAGTCTGTGAGGGAATTTCCTTTTAGCAGGGCTTGTAGATATAGAGTGAGCTAATTTGCATCCTGCATGTTTCATCCTGTGTGTTTCAACTAACTTCCATTGTTATAACAGGTATAAGAGAAAACCAGCATGTAACAAACACGATTCTTGCCCTTCATTAGTAAGATCTGGATCATTCTGCAGGTGTGCTTTGTGTATCGACGAGGTTGTTATTTGAGCATTATTGCTAGAACCTCCCAAATTCTGTTATTTACATTTTGCAAGAAAAAAGAAAAAGAATGCAGACATTATGTGGTGGGAAAGAATTAGCTTAACCAGAGAATGCTTTTAACTGGGACCGTGTATTAGCCACATTTTCCTTAGTAGTGGGCAGTTTCTGTTAAGGCAAGCCAGAAAGCATAACTGTCTTACCATGCTTTTGTGATGGCTTTCTGGTGCTAAAAATGTCTTTTGCCTTTGGTAGCAAAGATTCTGGCAAATCTAGAGAGAGCTGGGGTAGGGAACCAGGTGCTAAGTATCTTTATTGCTTCTCTGTGATGTGACTTCTTCTAATTCTGTCAGAACAGCAACATATTGGTTGTTTGGCTCTCTTCCCTATTTGACATATATGTAAGACAAACAGAAAATCATCTCTTTTCCTCATTTAAAATGACTTGCTCTCACTAGTGCACCATCTTCATAGAGGAGGTAAAATGTTCCTTGGTACCAAAACCCACATAACAAATCTTCCGAGCCCCTGCGCTGGCACAGTGCTGTTTCCAGAGCACAAAGGCTCGCTCCTTTCAGGCACAGATCTCCCAGGTCTGTTCTGCTTTTAATTCTAGCTGAATAATTGTCTCCAGATGCTTCTATAGATTCATCTCAATCTGAACACTGCCCTCAGAATAAATGCAGCATTTACAGCCTCTGAGAGTCTGCAGAAAGTAAAATGCTTCTACCATTATCATTACTGTTGGGATTTATTAGACTGCTGCTTTTATGCCTAATAATTAAAAAACCTGCAGCATCAGGGGATATTGCTCCAGGTCTGAAATAAATTAATTCAAGCTGACATCAAGATTTAAATAAGCTTTGCTTTTTCTTATGACAGGGAGCTGTACCATCTCACTTCTTTTTTTTTTAAATCAAATTGCTAACTTAGTCTGGGTTTGCAATATATTTTTTTCTCCAAGAGATAATAAGCTCCTTCTGTGCGATGAGTTACCTAGCTTTCTATTTTTCCAAAAGAATAAATTTTTTTGGTTATTTTCCTCCAGTTACTCCTGTTTTCATAAGTTTACAGTGAAAGATCACAAATTAGAGCCTTTTGTGGTTTACACAAAGCCTCTGCAAGATGTCATTTGAGGTTCTTTGTTTCCTTTGATGCCAAGGATTTAGTTGTGTGTAAAAGTACCATGTCTAAATGGCTTTTCTGTGTATTTACAACCTCTTTGGCCTCATTACAAGAAGGACATGAGAAATGTTAATTTAGGATATTTAAAAATCCACAGTGGTGCTGTCAGAGGGAGGAAAAATCACGCTGAAATCAACCTTGCCTTTCAGAGTCAGTGTGCATATATCTAGTGGGATCATATGTTTCTGGTTTAGCTTATATAAATAAATATGAACTATAAATAAATATTCACTAACATCATCTGTGAAATTTACTTGATGTTATTATGTCAATACTGTTTGTGTTTCCATAATTGAAGTTAAAATGAATTAAATATTTGAAGCAGAGCTCCACAAGAGAGATACTTCACAGGAGGTATCCTTCATATTGCGGCTATGATTAAGAAATACATCTAGGGGGTTGATGTTAATATTCTGAAAATTTTATAAGTATCTTGATTAATTTTAATTTAATCTAATTTAAAAATAATTTCTCTCCATAATATAGCATAATGACAGAACAGGGCAAGCTGTTCAGACTTCCCATTTCACTGAATCACTGAAGCCTTTTGTTACATAAGGCAAATTTCCTCTTGCCACATGGTTTTTCTGCCATTCCCTGTATTGAAAATTTGTTTTTCAGCAGGGAATTAAGCCATAATGTTTCACTGACAGAAACTCTTAAAATCCCTTTGCTGTCTCAAAATTACTTCCCCTATACTCTTCTGTTCAGCAGGACAGTCTTTTTAAAATGCACATTACTCACCGATCTCTTAAAGGGAGGAGATCTCAGTGCTTTCTGGGGCAGACAGCAACTTTGAGCTGTCCCTGCTCTGTTCAGTATCCACATATTCATCTTGCATTCCCAAATGAACCACAACTTTCCATGTGCCACAGAATAGTATGAGTGGGAATGAAAAATATTCTTTAAAAATCTTAAACCTGGAACTGTGAGCCTTATAGGCCTGCAGGCTATGATTGGTACTGGTTTTAGCTCTTTGTGTAGTTTGCAGGTACATACCTTAATGTAGCTGGAGCTATTTGAGATGTAAGTCGACCTTCTTGTTCGGTGGGTTTCGGATGACAGACACAAATTTGCAGGTTTTTATTGTTTTTTTAACTTAGGTTTATTTCTACAAACTCTTGACTGCAATGCTAGATTGAAATAGACTTAAAATTTAAACCCGAATGTTGAAATCACAGTAGGGGTAAAAAAAGGCCTAGATTTTTTGAGAGAATTTTGGCAGTTCATTTCCCAGTAAGAATACTAGGAATTTCATCTTGTAAATAGTAGGTCAAGTACTGGGAAAACTCAGAGCAAATGAACACACAAGTGAATGAATGCAAGGAAAAATGTAATGTGCTCTGCAGAGAAATTCCTTCTTTATGATTCTGTGCTCACACCACATACCTGCTATTTAAAGCTTCAGCCGTTTTCCCAGAGACCTTCTATTTGTCATTGGTCTTTGATTATATTTCCTTGGCAACGTTTCACTTTTCTGTTTTCCTGTTCTCTAGCTTTACCTTGAAATACAAGAGCTGATTATTATTGAGAAAATATAAAGTTCAGGTCAATCTTAGTACTTCTGGTTACTTTTACCAACATTATATTTTATCAGCTAATACAGTATATTTACTCTTTGCATCAATCGTGATGTAGTTGTCTTTCTTTGCTCTTAATGTTTCTTTCTAAAATCATTTTTAACATTCTGTAGAATCTTGAGGGCTGCAAAAAGAAAATCGCTGGGATTGGTTAAACACAACAAATGCTCTAAGTATCTTAGAGACATGAAGGTGTTTAAAGAGCATTTTAAGGTGCAGGGGTGTAAGGGCTGAAATGAGGGATGTGGGACTCCAGGCGACTCTCCAAAATGCAGTTTATTCCATCCACAAGGTTACAGCAGTGCAGGGTCATGGGTGACAGAGCCTGTGCCTACAGCTGTCAGCTCCAGCTGCAGGCAGGCCTGGAGACCCTTTGGTTTTGGTTACAATGCATTATATACTTTTCTTTGCTGAGCCTTTTAATACAGTAGAACCAATCTATGCCTTGACTATTATCTCTAGCCTATCATAACTACTATCATTACCATATTCATGTTACTATTCTCCAATCACTAAAAGTCAGTACATTACAGTTTAAGCTAGAAGTTGTTTTTCAGTTTTCTTGCAGTGGAAAATTCTGAGACCTTTTTTCTACTTGCCACCTCGGCAGGCTTGTTTGCCTGTGCTATCTTTCTGCTTGGTAAAAACATCTTCTTGTTTGGGGTGGGTTTATCCTTTGTTCTAAGTCATAAAATCCCCTTCTAACTAACATACCCTTTGCCTCCTTGGTTATCTAGTAAGACTGGCTCAACAATTCTTTGCTTCTATATCAAAACTTGCTTCCAACTCTATTCCTTCATCAGACTCCACATTTAAAAATCTTTCTGCTAAGCGTACATATCTGTGAGACTTTCTTGTCAAACTTTCATCCTTCCCAACACAGGGGTGAGCACATGAGAGATATGTCTTGCAGTGATTAAGAAAGAGGACTGTGAAAGGGTAACTCAAACATATGCATTATAATTCTTTATAGTCTGTGATTTGTCACTGGTTTGCCCACAGAACATCTGACTTACTGTGGTCCCAGTGCAGAAGAGAAAAAAGGACTATCTAGAGGTTAAAGCTGTTATTTGTTTCATTTGTTTCAGAAGCTGAGAGTAATGTGGTCAATAAGCCAAAAATTGCCCTGGAGGCACAGCTTGTATTTCTTTACAGGAATCTTCACAGCTTCTGTAGTGCTCTTGCAAAGAAAAGACCAAACCAAAAGAAGTCTTCCTTGTGTGCTCTTAGACTGAGACCTCTGTGCATCTTTAGCAATGTCTGCCTGTTTCTGCAAACCTTGCAGGTCTTGGGCACTGGAGGCCAGAGGAGCAGCAGGTGGTTGTTAGCCTTTGAGAGGCAGCCTGAGAGTAAAACGGGGTGCTTTGTCGAGTTGTTTCTTAGAGATCTGTCAACAGCAGATGACTCAAGCTCTGCTCCTGCCTTTGCAAGGGTGTGTGCTTTAGTGAGCATTTATTTTTACATAGAGTGTGTTGGCAAAGTCACACCATGCTGCAAAGTCTCTGTAAACTTCACTGTGGTTTCTCAAAATCACATCGTTTTGCCAAGGTTTCTTTTTTTGTTTTCATGGAGTGAAAATGCACAAACTTTCTGGTATCTTTCAGAAGTTGTCCTCCAACACATGCAAAAGCAAAGCATCTCAAGGAAAAAATCAGAAGATTAATGTTTCCAAATACGTGAAAAGTGTGTTTTTAGCCTCAGCATTAGAAATTGCAGAACAACATTGATATTTTTTTCTAAATATTTGATGTTAGGCAAATTTCCAGCACAACACAATCCAGCACAACACAATTCAGAGAGTTGAAGTTTATCAAAGTAATGAAGAACAGATTGAGATGTCTGGTAATCTTAAGAGAGTAACAGTTACTTATAAGCCAGTTTACAATATACTTCAGACCTTACCTGCCCAGCTCCTGACAACCTGTAACACTTCCTACCACTGATGAGTATTTTCATTTCTTACTGTGTGTTTTCACTGGTAATGCCAATTATCTGATTACTGTACCCCTTTTGTGCTTAGAAGCTAATTGCATTACAGGGTATATTTATCTTTCTCTACACTTAAGTAGATGGTTTCAGCAAGGGAGCCACCATATAAGGGTGTCACACTGCCTTGGAGCCATATTGCTTTCTGTTCTAATTCTGCTTGTTTTTGCAATGCATTTTCATTTGCTGGAAAAGCATTAAGACACCAGCAGGTGCTGGCATACAGCAGAAAGCAAGAGTCTTGTTTCCATTTCAAGCACATTTTTTTCCTAATTCCTATTCTCCTAGTGGGAATCAGAGCTTTATTAGGGGTTGTAAGATGTGCTCTGTGAGGCAATAAAATCCGGTCCACTCATTTGGCTGCAGCCTAATTAAAATCTTGGAGTACATTGCTGTAGTGGAGCCATCCATGTGCTGTGGTTAAGAACATCCATCGATGCTTTAGTGGATCAGATTGTTTTGCATCTTGTTCATAGATTGTTCTGCATATTGCCAGATTTCAGGCTTTTCTGGGCAGAAATTATCTCCTTATACTTTTTTTCTCTGTTGTCAGGCATGGTGGGGCCTTAATATGGATGGACTTTCTGCAGAAATCCTGTATGATATTGAATGGAAAATTCTAGTACTGTTTTCCTTCTGGAAGGTACTTGCTCTCCTCCTCACAGCCTGCTGTGGAAATTTCCTTTAAAGCCTGAAAATCAATTTATAACCCTAATTAACACTGAGCTGGGAGTTGTTCCATCATGGATTATTTGATCATGTGAGTGTGGCTTCTCTTGTCTTTACAAGCCAGGCTGAACTCAAGATCCTTTTACTGCTCCTGGTGATCAATTAAGTGTTAACCACAAAAGGGAAAATTTAGTACTGGGAGAGATTTGCCTATTTCGAATTTAAAGGTGACATTGGAAACAGTAGACCATATTGAAGTTTCACTGTGAAAACTTAATCCATATTTCTCCTCTCTTGCTGGCAGATTGGGTTTGTGCCTAGAGTAACTGAACTTTTCTTTTGCTAGAAACTAATGTTCCAACAGAGTGCTGCACATCCAGAAGTCCTGAGGAACTTTATTTTGCCATAACCAAATATGCCCATTCCTGTACTAATTCTTCTAACAAACTAGGCACAGTAGTCTGCTTTGTAGTGTGAGGAGCACAAAATTTAGTTGGCATTTGCTTTTTGCGGTATGGCTCTTACTTGCTTTCTTTAGTTACACAATAGTATTGACCTCAAATTGCAAATTTTAGCTATACTGAAGTAAAATCCATGTGTCCATCCAGACTTAAGAATATGGTGGGATCAGAGAGAAGGGAAACCACAACTTCAGTTTTCCTACTTTATTATTGCTCTGTGTTATGGAATTCATCTGTTTTGGAAAACCTCATTTTTTACCTTTGCCATCTTACTAGGGATTTTAATGTTTTGGGTTTCTTTTCTCCAGGAAATTACACAAGATAAATTTCCAAGCTTGGTCTTTTTTTTTTGTTCACTCTACTTTGACAATGTTGTGTTTTGAAGCGTTGCCATGCTGTGCAGATTACAAGAGGAAGCCAGAATTGCCATAGCCAGAGGTTTTCGTGTCTGATTACTGAATCTTCAGACCAGTTGCCATACCAACATTGTCATCATAGTACAGAAGTCAATATTTTAGCTTGTAAGATGCATTATAAATCTAGAATTACTGATTTCTCCATCAACTCTGCCTAGGAATAGTGGAATTTTTACTCTTCAGATATATAGTTTTCTTTTTTTCCCCAAAGGAGAAGCAAGCACTAAATATAATATACATTTCATAATATGCTGAAATCTTCCAGCTTTTATTTTAAGAAAGTAAGAATGTTTTAACATTAGTAAATTAAGTATTTAAGATACTTTTCTTCCTTCACTTACAGAATTCTGACATGTCAGTGTCTGAAGGAGTCTCTACCTTTCCTGTATTAATAGTCTCTGAGTGAGCCTCTACCTTTCCTGTATTAATAGTTGATTGCAATATCTTCATAAATTGCAATGTTTCACTTGCATTTCTCAAATTTCTCTGACTTTTGTTCCAGACATGATTACTTCTGTAAGGTAGTTTCCTCTGCTTTCCATAATGAAATCAGTTACATGCTTCCCTTCAATTTAATTTCTTTATTTTCACTTGTAGCAGGAATGAGGTAAATGAGTGCAGTTCACATGCCAAAAAGGGGAACAGAGTGGACTGTGCACAGCAGCTGTCACAAGGACACAAGATACAAAGGTGAATTACAACAGCTTATTAAGGAATTAATTACTTGTCACATTTAAGTCTTAAGACTGGAATTAAATTCTTCAATTTGATGCAATCTGTTGTTGGCAGAAGGAGAGAGAGCACACCAAGAAGCCAAGGGGAGATACTTGAGCTGTAGTTAGGTCATTGCAAGCAAACTGTGCTGTTTATGTACTGAGGCACCAGCAAATCACAGAGTCATTGAGGTTGGAAGCAACCTCTTGGGATCATCTTGTCTAGCCCCACTGTTCAAGCTAGAGCAGGTTTTCCCTGAACATATCCAGCCAAGCTTTTAATATCTTCATGGAGAATCCATAATCTCTCTGGGCAGCCTGTTACACTGTTCTACCACCCTCAAATGGAAAAGAAGTGTTTCCCTGTAATTAGATACAATATTTTGTGTTTTCATTTGTCTGTATTGTCTCCTGCCCTCTCACTAGGCATACTGAGAAGAGCCTGGTTCCCTCTTTTTAATTTCTTCCTATCAAGTGTTTATACACATTTATAAGATCCCGCCATTAGTCTTCTTTTCTCCCTTGTAAAGAGTCTCTGGTCTTCCAGCCTTTTCATCTCCCATAGACAGTCCAGTCCTTAATCATCTTTGTGGTCTTGCCCTAGACTTCTCAGAAAGTCCTTGTTTTTCTTGTACTGGGGAACCTAGAACTGGACACAGCTCTCCAGTTATATCAGTGGTGACTAGAGTAGAAGGATCACCTTCCTCTGATGAGGATGATTATCCTAATGCAGCCCAGTATGCTGTTTTTACCTTCTTTTTTTTTTTTTTTTCTTTGCTATGATAGTGTGTTCCAGGCTCATAGTCAGCTTCCTTTCCAGCAGGATCCCCAAGGTCCTTCTAGGCAAACCTGCTTACCTACCAGTCAACTCTCAGACTCTACTGGTGATTTCTGCTTTTCCACCAAGCCAGTCATCTCATTGAGGAAGGCAATAAGGTTGGTCAGGTATGATTTCCTGTTTGTAACTGTAACATGCTGACTACTCCCTTTTTGCCGTTCATGTGTTAGGAAATGCCTTCCAGGAGAATTTTCTCCATCACCTTTCCAGGTATTGAGGTGAGGCTGACCAGCGTGTAGTTTCCTGAATCTTCCTTCTTGTACTTCTTCAAGATCAGAAAAACATTTGCTGCCTTCTAGTTTGGTGTATGAAGGCTGAGTGTGTAATACCAAGGAGGTGTGTTTATGAACTGAAAGAATTCTGCATGACTTTGTTCTGGAATTAATGTAGTAAAATATTGATGCACTTGAGAAAAGTTGTTGGATTGCAGGCAATTGAATTCCTGTTCCATGGGGACAGCATGTGTGGCTGTTCCTCTTGCTGAGTCCTCCAAGTACTATGGCATATGCTTGTTAGTTTACCTGAAAAACTGCTTCAGGTGCACATTGATGGAAGTCTTGTGTTTGTGATGTCTGAAGTGACATTGGTGCAGCCCTTTAGAAATGTAGATGTAAATTGGCATTTGTGGGGGATGAAAACTTGTGCTTCAAAAGGACAAGCACCCTACAGGTTGGAGTGGTGTCCAGAACAGCCAGAATCTTGATCAGTTGTCAGCAGTAATTCATGTGCAGTGCCACGTTCTGCACAGAATTTGCCCTGCCAGTTTGAGAGCTGCTGCAGACACCCATACAGTCTTCTTCAGGGACAGATCCTTCCTCAGTTGCTAATGGTGTCTGACCTCAGCTGCATTCTTGAGCTGCACTTCTTGTCCAGGGTTTGCTCTGGTAAAGGCACTGATGTTTATAGAGCCTTCAAAACTGCAGTAACCCTTGTCTCTCCTGGCAGAGGAGAAGCTGCTAGTCAGGGTATGCTTTCCAGTCCCTGTGTCCAGGGGCCTTGCTCTCTTAGCAAAATTCTCCACGGTATTGCTTCTAAAAGTGCTTGTGTGGCCTCGATTACAGCGGTTCAGCACAGTGACATTGTCATCATGCTTTATTTTTAAAAATGACAGCAGCAAAACAGAAATACCAATTCAATGTCACATTCGCCATGGGAGATTCAGTCTAGTGGAGAGAACAAGGGCCTGACAATCAAGGGGTCAGCCTCTATTTTTGGTTTGCTGGTTGACTGGCTGCATGGCCTTAGGCAAATTGCTTTCACCTCTCTGTGCTTCTGCTTTCCCTCCAACTCCCTGCCTGTCTTTTTCATTTAGATGATTAGCTCCCCTAGGCAAGGAATGCCTCTTGTTTGTACAGTTTTCTGTGTTTTGTTGGAGGCCTTGGGGTCTCCAACCCTGTAACAATAGGGATTTACATCACTATTACCACTCATCTCTCATGTACAGTCCTGAGGAGCCTAGTTTTCACAAAGGGATGGATGTTCCTGGCCCATGCGTTAATAGTGTACAACAGGGAGCTATAATGACAAGAATCTTCTCTTTTTGATGTGTCAGAGCTATCACATCTCCAGGGCTTAGATCAGGACTCATACAAGTGTTGTTCCTGCTGATGCTGGTGTCACTCACACGGCAGTGTGGCGTGTCCTGTGCTAGTGTAGGTGGCCCAAGTGTGAGATGTGCTCAGTCAGCACATGGTCTGTCAACCAGCTGGCCCTGTGTATCTACAAGGTGTTCTCATGATCAGGCCTTGAGCCACATAGCAAGTTTTGGAATAGTTGATTCCCTGTGTGAACTGTCTGTATTGCTGTCTGGAGTCTGGAGTAGGCAAAGATCTTACGCGTGGTTAGATCCAGATCTACAGGAGCTAAGAGAGAGAATAGACAGTACTGTCCTCACTCAGGGCTGGTTGGAGCCATGCACTACTGTGCTTGCAGGTGGAAGCAGACCAGCATACCCACTCTTAACTGGCTGCTGTAAAAGTAAGCAGCATATAAATGCCTTGAGCTCATGATTTCCCTGATCCTGACTTCTTAGAGCCATTCAGCCTTGAAGCAGTTCTCTTCTTTTGAAAGATTTTTCAACAATTGTGTTTGCCTTTTCTCACAGCTGTCACCAGAGCAGGCACTGCCCGTTGGACTGATATTTGTGTGTCAGTCCCCTCACAAGGCCCTTCCCCTTTCCCATCCAGAAGTGTCCCAGCTGGGCTCTGGTGTGCACTACTGTGACACTCATGGTCTCACATTACTTGCTGTTCCCTCCTCCTCGTAAGTTCTCAGTAGTTTGTGTTTAGCAGCAGTGATGCCTTAGGTTTTAGATTTTATATTTTTCAGATTCTGTGCTGTTTTGGTGTGTTGCTCTGAGCTTCATATTAAGAGATGGTAAGCTCTCTTCACAGAGTAGGTAGACAAAATGATTCCTTTTCTAGCTTTGGACCAAGGACAACTGATCCAAATTTCAAGCCCAAGAGCACAAACAGCGGTGGACTGAAGGGAGAAAAACAAGAAGGATGGAACTTTGTAATCTAAAGCTAAAATTGGACAAATAACTCCAATTTGCTAATGGACCCGAACTTATAAAAGTGAGAGACTTTGTGATCAGTCATCCATTTTTGTGACCATTTTGGGTTCATCTTGGGTATAGCCCTGGCTGGGCTCTTGTACTGCCCAAAGTGTATCCATTGAGGCCTTTTAATAAATTCCTACTTTATGCTTTAACTCCATCTAGCCTCTGTTTTAGATCAGCCTTCTCAAGGCATCAACAATATGATGTCGTTAGGGAGTTTCTTCTTCACACGCTATGTGATGTTGCTGGCAGTCATAATTTTATTATGGATCTTGTTGTGATTCCCCTTAAAGCTTCAGTTTCTACAGTAATGGAAGCTCAGGCTTCTTTCTTAAAAATAGTGGTGATGCTCAGCTCTTCAGAGCAGAAAATATGATTCTAAAATGCTAGAATATTGAAGCAATAAGTAAAAATACATCAGTTTGTTCTATTTCTTATACTCTGAGTTTTTAAAAGGTCAGGATTGACAGAACTAATTACATAATGTAGGGAAGAAATTATAACCTGCTGCCACCCACTGTCCATGCCATTTTAGTGGTACTGAACACCCACCTCCCTAAGTGGAGGATACACTCTCTTGATAGATTCATATCTCATCTCTTGTCGTGGCAACAATACAGGCTGGGATGTGTTCATCTTCCAAAGCATGATATGACTGTGATGATTTCACCAAATACATGTTCAAAATGGGCAAGTACTATAATAGGATGTGTCAGTGTGTTTTTAATTTGCATAAGAATTAGCATATATAAACCACATGGGGATGAAAATTCTCCCTGAAACTTCTCTGAGTTATTATTACTGGATTACAAAATATAGTCATTACTATATCATTGTGAATACTATTAATACAATAACCATTATCATTGCTTTTTTAAAACAACTAGTTGTAAGTAATATTGTTGTTTTAAATCTATGGGTGAGGGAAAGTTGGGGTCATATCCCTTATGGCTGGTCATTCAAGTCAGCATGGACAAAAGACTAGTAATTTAATAGTTAGAATTCCCTTTAAAAGTCTGCTGTTAGCAATAATATGTATGAAAGCAAACATTTCAACTCCTGTTGTTTAATGCAGAAGGTGCATTTGTAGTCAGGTGCTGGGGCTGCCTGTGAGATCACATGTGGGGCATGCCTAGGACTCAGCCCCAGGACTGGAGGAAAGCGCCAGAGCCATACACTGTACATCAGCTCAGCTCCCTGGAGCTGCCTGGGAGCTGCAGCAGGGGATGCCAGATGAATAACCCTCATGCTCAGCCTGAGGCTCAGCAGGTCTTTTACACTCCACTTACATGATGGCCGCATGAGCCTTGCACATATCTGATAAAAGTCTGGTTGTCTGGCACACGTGCTGTGTAGATTTGCTGACTATTTGCACATGCAGAGTAATTTTTCATCTCTGTGGTCACTTAAATTACTGTTCAGTAATGGGCTGTAAATGGGACTGCCTAAGCACCTGCAAGGGTTAATGTCTAAATTGTTAGTTCATCATCAGAGGGGAGAAAATACTAAAGAATACAGTGGGGAAAATGGTATCTGTAAATTCTAGCAAAATTTAAAGTGTCAAATGAATCTTGAGGAGGGGTAGTAGCAAGACTGATTTTACAATTAGATTTCAGGCCAAAGATGTTGTCTCACACTATATTGCTGTTTGTCTCAAAATGTACATCACATTACAGGAGCTGTACCAGGGAGGTGTTGATACTGCTGTGGGAAATGTAATATTTTGCATTCCCTAACGTTGGTTATTTTACCCAACTCCTTGTGTTAGACCTCACACAGTATCTTACAGCCTTAAAATCTTTAGTGTGCCTATCCTTGTATGGGACCCCCGTGAAAGAGAGACATGCAGCACTCCTTAGCTGAAAAAAGAAGCAGCTTCCCGAGCCTTTTCTTCCCTTGCTTTCCCTGACACCCCCTCCTTCGCTTACACTGGCACTTGAGAAATTCTCTTGTTATTCCACTGCAGGCTGTTCCGCTGCGTGTGCTGGGGAGAGGAGCGCTGCTGAGAGGAGCCGCACACACTGCGACTTCCCTCCAGCAGCATCCTTCTGTCCACCTGCAGCATAAGAGTTCAGCTGGCAGAGCTGGGAATGGGGGTATTTCTGCTCCCCCTACCCTCTGCCTTCCTTCTGAAAACCTTACAGTTCTTCACTTAATAATGAGGAGTACATGTGCTATGAATAAAATATTAGTGCAAACTGGGGAATATACTTTAGGGATGTTTATCCGGAAAGGAATATGAAACAAAGCAGGAATAGGACACAGTTACTACTTCAGGTAAATCTGCTTATTGCTTTATTTTTTACCATTTCTAATGATAATACCCATATCTTTGTCGTGCATGATAGTACAGTGAGATGACTTCATTCCTTGTGTTGTGCATCACTGTCCTTGCAATGCAGTTCTTTCAGTTCGTAGCATTAGTGTGTGATTTAATCATAGGATGGGGAGTACCTTGAAATATTATATGCTGAGATGCAGTGAACATGACAAAAATTTTAAGTTTTGGTTTGCTGAACTTGTGACAAATGTATTTCTGCACAATATTTATCTGGACTATGTAGAGGGAGTGTTGATTTTCTTGAAGATGCTTTGATTAATCTTTACATTTACAATGACCTTAAATAATGGTTTGAAATAGCTTATTCCCCAAGTGCTGACTTTAAAAATCAAATCTGGCAACAGAGAGGCTTAACATGAGTAAAATAATTTTACTTCTTAAATTTGTGAGTAAGTATAAATGTTTAGTCAGTGTTTGTTGGCACTGCTAAAACCCAAGCAATGCAGTGCTGTGTGACTGCCTAAGGAAGTGGACACAGCCATGGCAGGAGTTTCCTTGGACATACAGATGTGCTGAGAGCTGACTGATGTAAAGTAAACTACTTATCGATTTAATGATGTTTTGGTGATCCACAGTGTTCTCTGATGGAGGATATGTTTCCTTTAGCTTTGCATCTATTTTTTTGCATTGGCAGTGTTTTGACAAACATTCTGTAGTGTTCCTGCATATGTTCTCTCTTAATGCATTTTAAGTGTATTCTAGGAAGCAGAATTAACATTAAACACTGTTTTCTCCTGCTGCAGTCATAACACAGGTTTTACGAGCATCAACGTGAAGTCTTGCCAGATGCATCACAGCATCTGTGTTGTGGCGCTGGAGAAGTGCTGTGTTATCCCACTAACGTAGGGGGAACCACCACTTCTGAAGTGAGCAGAAGCTGAAATGTTATTCCACTGCATGTACTTAAGCATAGGTAATGGGAGGATAATTCTCTCTTCTGTTCTGCCTTGCCAGCTGCAGCAGCTTCAAAATCTTGGATGTTTATTTTTATTGTAGGATGGACAGCAAGAAAAAAAGAAGCTAGGCATGTTCAAGTAACTGATTATTTTGGTTCATTGAGAAACATATTCCTGCTCCTCTATAAACACAGCTCTAAAGGATGTAATGTCTCTCTTGCAATTATAATCCATTTAAACTGAGGGCATGCCATGAGAGAGAGACTGTACCTTGGACTTGTTGCTGCTGAGTTTTTCCCATCTCTGCTGCCTGTGCTATGGAGATGATCTTTGCACTGATCGTAGAAAATAGGGCTGTGAATAACTGATAGTTATTCATAATTCTGGAAGCAGCAGCCAACCATAGCTCTGGCTGTCAGTAGGAAAAGTATCTGCAAAGATACTAAAGAGACTCTAGCCTGGGGATCCCAGTTTTTATAATAATAAAAACTTCCCTGTCATTTCCTCTCTTGATATCCAGTCTGGAAAAACTACTCTGTTCTGGCTCTGTCCTTTGCCAGAAGGCTAATGAGAAATTTCTGCCATCCCTGCCAATGCTTCTGCAATTAAAAGGGAAGACCCTTATAATGGAAAAATATGCATGAGCTGCTAGAGTGTACAGTAGGAGTGGAAGGCTGAGGGGTAGACCAAGAAACCAGCTGTACCTGCCCAGGTTAGCAGCAGGGGGACTTCTTTGAAAGGATGTGAGGTCCACTTGTTTGTCCCCATGAATTTTTGACAGCTGGGTGGGAGACACAGGCAGGGTATGGGAGTTGGGAACAACCTGCCAGTCAGGAACTCCTGCCTCACCCTCTTCCCCAAGTTTTTAGTGAAATAAAACTTAGCACACCCACCAGGGTGTTGCTTTACTTCCATTGCTCCACATTGTGGGTATGTGGTTGGATATTCAGTCTCTGCCAAGTGAGAAACTAAACACGAGGATGTGGCAGCAAGTTCCACTAAAAATATTGTCTTTGTTGAACCTTTACAAGCAGTTGTACAGGTGTAGGGTAATGTGCACCAGATTTTAGGTGATTTTAGTTGCATGCATTGACATACTTTCTTAATGTCTGAGTTGTCAGGGGAATGTTAGATGCAGTACAGAACAAAAGAGCTTGCACAATGCTGTGGGGAGGAAGCAAAGATGAACCAGCATAGTAAGGAAAACAAATGGGCCAGATTTAGTTGCTGGTGTATTATGAGCATGGATTTACTCTGGAAAATGTCTGCAGTGGTGCAGGGTGCTGACAGTTGTCTTTGAAGCTGAGCTCTGACATATGCTAAGCACTTCTTTCCACCTGCTCCTGTCTTCCCCTCTCACTGACTTTATGCAGCCTGTCCTTGGCATTCAGTCATGTGGAAAGTGTAACAGCCCCGTGGTTAGTCAGGTTTCTCCTGCTGTGCCATTCTCCACCATCTTTTGATAGGTGGTTGGACCTGGCCTCTATTTTCCATATAAAGCTTTCCTTGCTGAGCCTTCACTCTTGGGGAGCCTTGAAGGTCATGGCAGGCTTCTGGCTATAAGTTCTGAAGAAGGCCAGTGAGGAGAGAGAAAGACTACAGAGTCTTCAACTGCTGACATTTCCCTGTGCAGTGGAACTGGACTTCTGGCCCTGCTCCTGCCCTGGCTTCAATAGGAAGAAAGTAAAAATTGTGATTATGTAACTGGTTGCTCTCACAAGTGACTTGTTATTTGTTCCCCAGTAGCAACCTCTGTTATCCAGTGATCATCATAATTCTTGGGGAATTAAAAAGCTAAAGATGGGTTTTCGGTTGTGCATGAATTTAGGAAAAAATAATTTGAATCTAAAGAAAGAAGATCTGCTTGGGAATCATAAAATCGACACAAAGTTACCCCATCATAAACTTGCATTTCAAAGAAAATTACCAATATGCAGAATCTTTTAATACTGGTAAAATAGAAAATGACAGAGGTGCTCTTTTAAAATATATTGATCTGAAAGTGATGTTTGAACATAATCTGGAAAGAAATACTTGTAATATTTTGGGGGTTTCTTATGCTCTCCCATTCAGGGAAGGACTGAACAACCAAAAGTCTCAACAGCTACAATTGTAGAGGGCCAAGTCTCATCATATACATTTGTTAACTGTTTATATAATGTTTATACAATGACAAACTTAAAGTACATTTTCTTTTCTGCTTCTAGTGGGCTTCTCCAGTGTGTCTCCAACTGTTAAAATATACTTCACTATATGCAAAGAAGTTATAAGAATGTTTGTGTATGTATGGTAGAAGATGCATATTGTCAATTCATACAAACTATTTTATGTATGGTCTTAGAGGAAAATACAAGTCATGCCTACTTTTATGACTTAACATATATATACACATTTATACAAAATATGAATGAGAAAAAGACATGGAAAAGCAGGTATTCTTATGGTGTAAACATGGGAGAAAACTCATCCATCTGGATAGATAGGAAATTTTATGTCAAATATTATAGCCATTTACCAGTAGTTGACAAGACAAAAATCTGTTAGTTGATTTCTTTTATGAGAGCTGGATAATAAATTTAAAGAAATAGAGAACAGGCACTTTCCCAGCACTCACTGAAGAATGATGCCAAGAATACAATTAATTTTGTTTCATTGCTCCAGTTAAGTTTATGAATGAAGCAGAACACAAAGGTCTCTCGTGTGCAGAGCTGAGGTGTATTGTAACTTACTGATTAGTCACAAACCCATTTCCATATGCTTTGATGTATTGCTAGACTGTGTCATCCTTAGAGGATCTAATCATAAACAAACAGTCAAAAACATTTCAGTCATTTAGTTAGTTGCTCTTAGGATGAGGCTGATGACAGCCTGAAATGCTCCACTGTATCAGACATTAATGGCCTCATTTTACAGCCTTGCAGTCCAGGGAAAAGCCACCAGCACCTTCAGAAGTGCAGGTGTTCACTGTTTGCACCATAAGGTTCCTGTTCAGAGCTGTATTCCAGCTGCCACACACGGATGAAACAGGCTGATGAAAAGGTAAAAAATACGTAAAATAATCACATGACAATGGAAAATAATTTTGTAGTCTCAGTGACCCAGCTGACATTTCCCTCACTTTGACAGAATAACTAGGCTGAATATTTTTAGACACTGTATTTCTAGTCACTCCGATCCCTCTGAAGAGCTTTCTTTGGGAAAATTGAAGGATAGTGATTTTGTTTGTTCATTTTTTCCAGGCATTTTTGAGGTGAGCAGGAAATAACAATGAGCTGCTAATTTCCTTTGGGCTCTGAAATAATGTGTTCTGCAAGAATTAATGATTTTTATCGCAAGCATAGCTCAGAAGTCTCTGTTGCTATACAAGGCTCCTGAGCAGGAAACAAGTACCAAATAATTGCATGTTGTCAGTGTACAAGTATTAAGAAAAATAAGGATCCACAGCAAAAAAAGGAAAATGTATTGATTTACTAAGGCGGAGGTAAAGAATATCTGGGCAAACTGCTGCATTAATTATCATCAGTCTTGAATTTTTCCAATGTTCTTTTACCATGAAATGTATGTAAAGCAGTAGCAGTTCTGTTCCAAGGAAAAATTATCTGTCTTTCCAATTATAAAAAATGGTGCATATTCAGTTTAAGGGCTTTTTTTTAATTAAAGAACTGAGCTAGATTATTATCACATTTAAAATAAGACATAAAAGGTATTAAGAAGGAACTTTACTGAGCTGGTAATTGGTTGCTAAACAGAGTCTGTTAATTTTGTGACTGTAAAATCTTGCTTACATCCCCTTTAGCCCCCTGTGTCCTGGTTTTCCCTTTTATAAAAGTGAGCAATAGTATTCCCCACCACTGTAATGTAAGTTGGGCTTCTCTGGAAGAAATCATTGTTCAGAATTAGAGGTAATTCTGCCTTGTTATGCCAGTTGCTGGAACATGTAATTCAATCTGCTTTCCTGACACAAGCTTCATCAAATTCATTATATTGACCCTAGCTTGTTCCTCCTGAGGTTCTTGTGGGTAATATCCAAAGTGTCAAATATTACTGCTTCATCCTACTTTAAATGCAACCTGTGTTTTTTACCCCCTTTTCCCAACCCCTAGTTTATTAACTCAGAAATTTTGCCTTTAAAGTTGCAAGAATTGTTTTAATAAGAACAAAAGCCACAAAACCCCTAAATCAGTTTTATTAGATTTATCCTTTTAATGAGTGCAGCTACATATATCTAATTACAATTATTGAATTCTCCAACCTCCTCTTTGACCTACAAAATATTAATAATGCTCCTGATAAATTGGTAGTCTCTCAGAAAAAGTAAAACAGCCTTAAAATATGTAATTTGTTAATTGTCTACAACTTGACTAAATGCAAAGTTTCCCCTTGAGACATAGATAGCTGATATCATTACAGTGCTCAGATTTGGTCAATGTGCCAACTCTGCAGAAAACTAAAAAAAATAATAATTTCTCTTTTTTTAAGCAGACTAAATCCAGCAGCTAAACTCTTGGCTGTGGTTCTCAGATCATAGCCTGCCCTGGGGCTGGTGCATGCTGTTGGGAATCAACTGGCCTCTGCAGTGGATCAGTGTTTTTATGTTTTATAACCTAATCTAAAAATCTCCCATTCCCTTTCTGTGCTTGAGATGTAAAATGCATCAGGCTATGTCTTGACAAGTGGTTTTTGCCTTTTGACATGGCACCTTGCTCCTTGCTGGCATTAAGAGCTGGTTGTGAAACACCACAGGTTCTAGACCATGGGCTGGTTGAAGTCCAGGTCTGTCATGCAAGCATTATCTGTGCAGCTCCTTTTATGAACTTCTAACTGCAGCTCGTGCTTTGTGGCAAAAAAAAAATCCTTCCATATGCTGATTGTGTTTTTCATCAAAAAAATCTTCAGTCTGACACGTGTTTTTTTTAGGATCTGTTTAACAGATAATCTTAGTGGATTTGTCTGTAGCTTTTTTTAACCCACTTCTTCTGTCATGTATAACTCTCCTTTTTAGTCAGTCTCATCCCTCGCTTCAAGGTAAGAGCTGGTCCACTTCTCCCTGCCTCTTTCTATAGGTGTGTTGCAACTTAGATTGCTTAAAACACCCAGATAAGATCTCTTTGATTTCTAAATATATTTCTGATCTATATTAAGTGGAAGTATGACGATGCTACCCATGTGCATGTCATGCGTGCTTTATTCATTAAGTTTCATTTTGTTGGGGGTTTTTCTGTTTGTTTGCTTTCATTTTTTTGAGGGGAAGGAGGGGAGAGGGGGCGTAATTTGGACACGTTTAATCCACAGCTTGGTGATCTGTACGAGCAAGTTAAAATTGTTTCTTCCAGTGTGTCATCTTTCATTTGACAGCCATAAAGCTCAGCTCCCATCATAGTGCCCCATTTGTTCATTTGTGATCAGTCACCCCTAAGAATATGGTCTGCACTGGCCAACACACTTGAAAGGAGCTGCTCAGATTATATGACAGGACAAGAGACTCGTGTTTCTCAGTGCTGCTGTCACTGAGTTACCCTGGGGGTGACAAAAACTCTCCTTTAGTTGTCTCCTAAATGGTTAATCCATGAGTTGCTGCTGTCCATCTTTAGGGTCCCATCTAGTTTGTAATAAGGTCACTTGCTTAAAGTGATCCTAATTGTGTTTGTGCAGGCTATTGGGGTATTTGAAAAGTGGTCAGATCTCATAATGGAAACAAAATGAACTAGAAAACCAGCTGACTCTATGAAATAGTTGTGTTTGGGTCCTCCTAAAGTTGTATTTTTAGCTTCTGTACAGGGTAATACAAAATCACCAAACTTTCATGCAAAAAGTAGAAGAAAGTGTGTGATTCTACTTGGTCCTAAAAAAAGGTTAAAATAATAAATCTTAAATAGAACTTACAAGTAGGGTTTGTATTTTGAAGGGAAGGCTACAGCAATTAACATCCACTAGCCTGCTATGAAGCCAGGCTGGATTGTCTCTGACAGCCAAATGCCAGTCAGTGACTACTGGAAAGACCTTTGTCTCCCTGAAAGGAACACAAGGAATTTTTCTGTGACACTATTTGATCATAACATATAGTTTATTTTCCTTCAGCTCAAAGTTAAAAATAAATGAATAAATAAAATTCTGAAAGGCTAAATGCATTTCTTCAACTACAAAGTTAAAAAGCAACGTGAGAGGCTATACTAGGAAATGATGTTGCTACTTCATCTACCTCTAAAACACATTTATGAAAACAACTGAATAATTATATGCATTTATGGAGAAGAAATCTTAGTTGTGTATTTAAAGTTAAAAGCTAACTGCAGAAAACTGGACAACAAAGAGAACTGTCAGAACATAAGGAGATTTAGAAAGGCATTGCCCCTCATGAGCAATTTTATTTTAAATCTTTCCTTCCTCACTTTTCTGACAGCATGGGAATAACATGGTAAAAGTAGGGCATCAGAAGAAATGGTTAGAGTGGAAAAGTTCAGAATGAAAAATCTGGAACAAATGGAGAAGCCCCAAAGCACTGGACAGTAATGGCAAATTATTATTTTCAAGAGCTGATTTTTTTTTTCATTTTATAAAGAATTACTTCTAAAACCTATACTAGTTGAATTGAAATATAAGATGACCGTTTCAGAATTCTGGGAATGAAATAACTTCATAATGTCAAATAAAAAGTAGAACTTGATCAAAGAAAAGTTATTTGAAGGTCATTTCTACATTCCCCTTATCAGCATATACTTTTGTATAGATTTTCACATTATAAATGTCTGTAGACATTTCAATTCTAAATATGAGCTCATCATATAGAGAGAGATGAGTGAGTGTGATCTGAAGGGCTCTGAGATGTGGTTTATGGATTTGCAGTCTTTTCTTAAGTTTAAGAACCAATAACACAGTTGTGATAAAGGAATAGTCTATTACATTTATTGGTATTCTTCTGTGGTTTTCTGTAGTACCGTGTCAGCATGGTATGATTTCAGTGCTTTTCCCTGGTGATAGCTCAGGAGCAGAAAGTTGGGACTTTGGTGTTTTGGTGGGATTTTTTTTTTTTAAACACTTAATTAGAGGAGGTGATTTTAAAAATTCATTTAGGCAAGTTTCCAATTTGGCTGGATGCTTGCAGAGGCCAGTAAACTCTACAGCATAAATCAGAGAGGGAAGAGTTGATAACTGACAAAAGTGATTTTTTTTTCCTGTGAAACAATTTATGAGCACATTTGCTTTCTGGAAGCATAGGTTAATACCCTTTACATATGCTCAAGAATAAATCTTTCTAAAGAGACACAAAGGCAATTGAGGAATGAAGGAAATGTGAAGTGAAGCAAACACAGCTTAAAGCTAGTCCTGCCCTTTTGCATCAGGAGCCTTGCTTCAAACACACTCAAGTTTTGTAAAATTTTCAAGTGCTCTTGAATACCTTGGGGTGTTTGGCAGCACTGCTACGCAGAGTGCAGATAATTCAGGAGAAATCCTAACCTGCTCTGTGGTGTTTCCGACTTCAGGAGGCATTTGTAACTCCTGAACACATCCAGTGTGGGAAGCCTATAACACATTCATTGACTTTAAAACGTGCCTGGGAATTGGTGTTTTCCTGCCCTGTTTCCATAATGATCCTACTTGATCCACAGAGTTTCAGTAGCTTACTAACTTGACCAGACTGGAAGCATTGTGGGAGCAGTAAGACAGAGCTCAGGCAAATTCTGTGGCAAACAAGTGGGTTCAGGGAGAAAGCCAAGGCTGAGATTTTCTACTAATCATATTACATACAAAAGGAAATCCCAGTAAGAAGATTTAAAGAGAAGTGGGAACAAACAAAGATTCTGTTTCAGATTTTTGTGTGGCCCCTGTAGCACAGTATTTCATAACCTTTTATGTAATTAATAAGAGCGGGTAAGAAGAAAGGGATGTTGTTGTTTTAATAAGTCCCAGTTAAAATAAAGGGCTGGGTCTAGAAACTCCATTTGCTGAGCCAGTCTGTAAGCCCGTGGGAGGGAGGAGTATTGCTGGTCTTAATATCACATCAGGGATGGACACTGATTTGCAATTTGTAAGCAAACATGATTCTGTCATTAGGGCAGAGAAAGGGCTATTTTTAACTTTCTTACTGTAATGCTTCTAACAAGCTTGGCATGCTTGTTGTTTTTTCTCTATCACTCAAGCTGCTGCTATAGCTTTGGCTCTACTTTGGCTGTCATCATTTCTTGATGAAAGGAGAAGTAACACTTCTTTTGGGGAAGGGTTGCTTAGAAAGTGGGTATGTCCTCTCTTTAGACTTGTTAAATAAATTAATCGCATACATTTTATGAAAATCAGTCTCTATCAAAAACCATGATGCCAGATGAGAGCAACATTTTGGTAAATAGTCCGTTGGGTATTAGGTTTCCTTTCTATTACCTGGAGTGCAATGAAGAGATTAAGAATGTCTAAGTTACAGGAGGTTGGCTAGACAAAATAGAGTTAATAAAGTAGGCTTTTAGCAATGACCAAAAGATCCCTAGTGGCTGAAAGTGCTCATGAACTTTATCAAAGAAGTTACCTTTTTGGGAAAAGATTAAGGCATTCATTTAGTGCTGGCTCCTATTAGAAAATACTAAATTTACCCCTATTTTACCAGTGTAACATATAGTTCAGTGCAATTTTTGCATTCAAGGCATGGTTCTTCATGAGGTTGTCCCAAGAAGTTTGTGCAAAATAAGCTAGGAGAATGTGTGCACTTAAAATCCTCCCTTACTTCCTGACTACTGATAGTAAATCGAGGTTAGCACCATCCATTCCTGAAGAGGTTTTTATCCAGATGCAAAGAGCCACAGGTTTTATGTATGCTGGTGACAGATGTTGCTGCTGCTTCACAGGACTTGATCTATTCCATGCTGGAAGATGGTATCATTGCCCTTTTGCTCACTGGGCCATCTTTTAACCTGAATTATTTATCATTTGTTCACTGTCTCTTGTTACTCAACATATTTATCACTTGACTATAAAGTATTTTGAAGTTGAAGGGACTTGGTTTTGTCAGATATGAGAAATGCAAGTCAGGTGGACTGACTTGCAGACGTGTATTGAAATCCTGGGAGTTTGTGGTGCTTTACTCCATTGATATGACCAGTGAGTGACCATTTCACTTGTGTGCCCCATGCAAAAGAGATTTTAACTACTACTGAACCACTCTTCCCTGTTCTTAGCATGTTTATTCCATCCGTGAAATGGAGGTAACACTTGGACATTCACACAGAAAGCTTCTGGATCTGCAGATAAATATGTGCTGCAAAAGCCTTGGGTTTTGTCAGCATTGATGTTCTCTTGGTATACAAACTGAATGATGTTCTGGCATGTTAACCCCTAAATCCTGGTGAAGGACTCTAGGACTTGATCCCATTTAACTGCTGGAGTACTAGCAGGAATAACAGCAATTCAGGCTTGTGTAGTAGTTACCTTGGGGTCTCTGACAGGGTTTCAGTTGACATTCATGCCAGCCCATGTTTGGCCAGTGGAGAAAGATGCTCCTTAGTGTCAAGTGATTCTTGTGTGGCTCTGAGGAGCTGGGCTTCCAAACAGCCTTAGTCATGAAGAAAACTTCTCTGCTTCTCCAGGGTAATAAGCAGTACCACTGGAAGAAAAAGCCCCCTTTGATAAGCCTTTAGCAATCAGTTTGTTTCCATTTATCTGGGGGTGAAGAAGTGCAAAAAAAAAAATTGAGTCTGTTTCTCTTTCTTTACCAGCTGCCTCATGTCACTATTTATCTCTGGCTCAGCCTGTCTCTGGAGTCTTCCTCTAAATTGTATTGCAGGCAGCAAAATAGGAATTGTACACTGTCAATAGTCCTCAGTTCATTTACTTCTTGCATCATTGGGGAGCACAAGAATGGCCTCATGCAACAGTGTCTGTACTTTTGTAATCCCTGCTATTCACTTGTTACTCTGAATCATTTGATAAAAACTGTGCCTAATGCATTTGTAGTAGATTTGCTTGTCTGCCCATCCCTTCCCCTGTTCCACCAGCAGTAATACAGAGCTGGTGAATGACTTGACCAGTCTTCTGTTGAGGCAATACAATGTGTATGAGCCAGAGGGTCACATGCTGCTACAAGCTTCTCTGATTAATCCCTTTGTTAGCATCTGCTGGCACATGTTTTTTGGCAAGTGCCAAATACCTGGATAATAGGTAGAGAAAGGAGTAATAGGCAGAAGGAGTGTGAATTTCTTTCTCCCTGTGTCATAATGGCCTTCAGTGCTGCTGCAGTTGGTGATGTGTTGCTCTGTTTGGTGCAGATGTCTGGATGTGAGCAATGGATCTGTGCCCCTTGCAGCTTCACCACCACACACTTACAAATCAGCAGCGTGAGGGAGAATCTACTTGTGCGAGTTAATGCACAGGTCAAGAAACTGAGATGGGATTTCCCTTTTTGCACATCATTGTTTGAGGACACTAAACTCAAAAATTTTCTTTCCTTTTAACATCTCTGTCCTTTAAGTATTTCTGTAGGATTTAAATGCAAGTGCTAAATGACCAGGCTGTTTGGGACTGCTTGTGTGGATGCTGCTGAAGGACTCTATATGTTTTGGAGGCTGGAAGAAAAGCATGCAGTTGATTTGTCTGATGCTTTACCTAGAAATTAGGCAGTGTACCTATGCTGTACTCCACAGTGCTCAGTGCAGCAGCATTTGTAACCTAGTATCTCTCCATTCTCATGGCTTTATGGAAACTCTGGTTCCTGGAGAATTCAGCTTCTGCCTCATGTCCTGTAGTGCAAAATTTATCTCTCTGCTCTGCTCATGCATTCGTATTTTTTGTTTCTGTAGAAAGACCACAACCAACAATACCAATGTATTGTTGTTAAATTACTGCAGCTGAAAGCTTGCTGGCCAAGGTGAGACACCAGATTTTATGTCTGAAATAACGCACTCATGCTTAAGTATGCCCTCTCAGTGGACAGCAGGAGCAAAGCAAAAAGGAAGAACCTGTTGTCACTGCATGGTACTCCAAGTCTGGAGAGTGTTAAGAGACAGAAAGTATCTGCTGGATACTCTCTGGGGGACCTGTTTGTGTTTTGCCCAGCTTTGGGACACCTGATCCATCAGAAGCATTGAGGATGCCTGAGAATCCATGATCCTGGGCTTCCAGAGGCTGTGCGTCAATGGTGCATAGTAGGTGAGTTTTCCTGAAGTCAGAGATGCCACTGATTCTGCAGACCCCGGGCTAGTTGGCTTCTCACAGTGAAGAGCCCTGGTATACAGGCAGCAGCTCTGTCTGTGTTGGGCCGAGTTGGTAAGTGCAGTTCTCAGGGGAACTCCGATCTAATGGCTGTAAAAAGAAAGGGAGCAAGTCTGAAATTAAAATGGAGAAGTGATGCACCTGAGACCAAGGGAGGACAAGCAACATCACTTTGTACAAAAGCAACTCGGTTTGAAACAGAAAAGTCAGCATTAAACACCAGTGTGCACTTTGTCTATCTTATTCCTAAGATGAAAAACAATGTTAGTGAAGATGAGTAAATGGGTGTGCTGTGATAAGTGATCAAGAATTCATTAGATCTTGTTGTACTGAAAGCTAAGGATGGCCACCACTCTTATTTCTGGGTTACTGATACTGCTGTAGAGAGTGCTTATAGCCTTCTACCTCCACTGCAGGTCTAAGTGCCTTTCTAAATAGTTGCTGCCACCTAACATAGGTTTCAACATGTTTTCTTGAGAATGTCCCTCTCTGGGACTTGCATTACTGCCAGCTTTTGGAATTTGTGATTTAGTCACTTTTCCATTCTTCTGCAAGAGCTTTTTGTGCATTATTACTTATCAAAGGCTCCAGTGAAAGATTTAGTGAATTTTGCACCCATGGCAGTGTCTTTTGACAACTACTGAGGCAGAGGAATATATGCAGTTTCAGGAATGAAGTTCTGATTATAATGACACCAAGATAAATACAAATTAGTGTTGATGCTAACAAAGATGTTGATGTAGAATAAAGAGGATAAGCCTGTATGTAGGTTTTTTTTTTTTTTTTTTAATTGGAGTGTTTTTTCATTCTGAGATTTTATGGTTCTTTCTAATGAAGAAATATATCTGTTCATTTTGGACATAATCCTGGTGTTCTAGAAACCAGCTATATCAAAAAATAAAGCTGACCCATCTATTCCAAACAGCCAAGCTTTGGGAATAACAAAACATGAACAACTTTGGTATTAGAAATATCTTTTAATCTGTGATTTCTATTGTACAGAAATCTTGTAGGTTTATTTCCAAATGTCTACTCTTCTACATAACAGAGATTTACGTGTTGTAAGAAGGATTTTCAGAACAAATGCTTTGAAATTTTTCTTGAGTAAAGCAATAATCCTTACTCCAAATTTAATATTTCTTTTTTACCTATATATAAGTTCAATAAACTAGCACAGTCTTAAATTCTGATTGCAATGAAAATGCAATAAGTGGAACAGAAAAAAAGACTACTTAATATTGTCTATTATACTCCTCTTGCAAAATTTTAGTTAATCCTTCATCTTTCCCTTTATCTGATATCAAATTAGTCTGCAAAAGCTTTCTAGTGCTAACCCAAATATGCAAGATGAGGGTGTGTGCAATCTTGTGGTCATGTTTCTTAATCCTAAGGTATGTGTTAGGAATAAAACCCTTTCATATTATCTGTTTTTGGTGTCTGGGGCAGAGGGCCGTTCGTCACACAGAACATTTCTTGTTTTACACACTGTGTATTTATGATTCATTAACCTTCCTTGGGTCTGCATATATAAGCAAGAATCTCAGTTTTTATCTTTAAAGTTCAGCTGTACCTTTGGTTTATCTATTCAAGCCTAGTGAAACCACAAGTGCCTGACAAACTATACAAGTGAGTCAGCTGACAATTTAGAAATTAATTTCAGAAGCTGCTGCTACAAATCACTTCCTATCAAATATCATGAAATAATAATGGTCCCAATACCATTCTGAACAGTCTGACTGAACTTTGACTGAAAGCATGGAAATGACATTTGATGAACTGAGGCAATCATTAACCTATCTGTCTATGTGATACTCCTCTCTGACCTCTTGTTTAACCAAATAGATGTGCGCATTGTTTCCCATGATAGTTCTCTTCCTGCAAGTATTCATAGTGAATGAAGGTGTAATGAGCTTCTCAAAGACACTAATTCTATGTAACCTTCTGAAATACATAAAGCTGTATAATATTTTGAACATGTTAATCGGCAGATTCAGTGCTGTACCAAGTGCAGTCAATCCACCTTTCTCTCGAAGAGTGAGGAGGAAATTTTTGGTGGCATTTTCTCCTTCCAGCTTGGACTACACTTACATAAAATCTCTTTTCTTCTTTGCTACCTGCATTAGATTTTTTTGTGCTGCATTTCTCAAGATCACTACTAAGATACTGGCAGTGGGGGGCATTCCATTCCAGCAGGTGAGTTAGGCAGTCTGATGTGGGCAGTGGGCGGCCAGTTTGCTTGACCACCCCCAGTTAACTCTCACACCAGCACACCAAGTGTCACCAGCAAGCTGCTGATGATTGCCCTAGACCTTAAGTCTTAGGTGAAAAGATTTTAATTATCCTAAAAGGAAGAAAAGTTTTTTAATCAGATAATCTGCATTTTAAAATTTTCTTTGATTTTTGATAGGTAAAGAAAGTATCAGTAGATGAGAAGCAAGAGCCAGAAGAATTGGCAGACACAGAAGAATCATCTGTTGAAGCCAAGGCGGGAGGCGGCATTTAATTATAGTAGGGTTTGCTAGGCTTGGGGTGTTAGTTGGCTAAAGTGTTGATGTGAATTTGGCATAATGGGTGTAATGCACAGAAGTAAGCCTTCAAACAGGCATTTTGTTTTGAGAGAGTATTGGGGGATTTTTGAGCACCCCTTCCTATGCCGGACTACCAAAGAATTAGACCAAAGAGAGGGAGGGAATGGAGGAAGAAATCAAGCACAGGTGAACCCAGTCCCCTTTTCTCACTACTCTGACACTTCACCTTCAGAATCTGTATTAGACTTTTACCAAAACACCTGCCCATCACTTAGACCTTGTTAGTCCTGCTGTGAGGGCTGAAAATAGGTCTGGGCAGAAGCATCAGCGTGAGTCAGGAAGGAGTTCAAGGGAATCCCAAGATGTGCAGATGGTAATGCAGATCTTACAAAACGGGTTTCTTCACCCCTTGAGTAAAACTATATCTTGTTTGCACAAGGAATCGATTTTCTTTGTCATTTCTCAAAAAAAGCAAAGGTTTTTACATAGTACCAGAGCTTTTAGAACAGGCACATAGAGGCATGCAAAATTTTCTCAAGACTCAGATGATTGTTTGTGGCACTCACTTTGTTTACTCCTTCAGGGAATGGATGCTTGTATTGTGCTTATATTCCCATCTTTTCAATGGCTCTGATACATTGCAACAGTTTGTGGTGACACTGACAAATAGTGAAAATTTATGGCTTTTATGGTTTGCCCTAAATCTTTTAGAATAGGGTGCACAATGAGCACATGCTTGTTGGGGTTGCATCTGTTACTCTTCCTTGCACTGATACTCCAGTACTGCCTCGTGCCCCCTCTCTTCTACACAGTTCTATTATGTTGGTAACCTGTCTAGCTGGCAGCCTCAGCGAGAGCTGTTGCACATGTTGGACTGGAGTGTAGGTTTGACAGCCAAAATAGGCAGACTACCTGTTTAGACAGACCATCTGATCACTGCCTGCTTGCTGTACACCAGCCATTGTATCTAATTCTACTGTGGTCATGCAAATTTTAATGTTTTGATCAAAGGGTTGGACTCAATGGTCTTAGAGGTCTTTTACATCCTCAGCAATTCTATTAAATATGCCCCTTGGAAACTCTCTTCCTGAAGGAGGTACGAATATCTTAGCAGACAATATGCAGGGCTGACTGAATAACTGAAACTAACTGTCCTGAGTTTCAAAATCAAACATAATCTTTCACTAGGAATATACAATATTTTCAAAATACAAATTTGAAACTATTCCTATAAGAAGTGTGATTGAATTTCTTATTACTTGTGCATTCTTTGTGTTTTTTAATGTGCTTATCAATGCCGTGTAAGCACTGTAACCTCTATCTGTGACTTTTTAATGGCATTTCTTACCAAAGCTATTGCAAGTTTTTGGCTCACTCTGTTTTTCTTCAAAAGGCAACTGTTTAAGTTACATCTGCTTTTGTTGAGAAGGAAATTATGAAAAATGGCTTCAGCACCAATGGGTGTCTTACAGCCACCTGTGCCACTTCAAGTTCTCTGCACTCAGACAGCAACAAAAGCTGTGATAGCAGCTGTCTTTACCAAAAACAAAAAACATGAGTTTTAAGAGTAGAGAAAAGGCAGTGGTGGAAGCCAGGAGGGTTGTTCCTTTTATATTTTTGGCATCTGTCAGAGTATTTTGGCATAGGTCTATATGTCAGTATGACTGTGATTAAGTTGGTCAGAAACCCTTTTGGGGTGGACCATCATACCAAAGTGCTTCATCTTTTTTAGGAGCATTGATTCATACTTCTGTGATTGCCATCCCGTACCCCCTTCCATCTGTAAAAGGAACAGAGATTATAAAATGCTCTTCAAAAAACACCTGAAAGAAGGCTAAGACTAAGACTTGCTTTTATGTGCTACTGTATGAGGCATCTGCTTCTGTGATACATCAAGGGGAGAGGAGCCTGCTTTTCTTCGTGGCTCTCTAGTCACAGTTCACAAAGAGAAGGGGTACCCAGGTCTTGCACCTAAGACTCAGAGAGAAACAGGAGCCTCCATGGAACCGTGAGAGATCATGGAGCTGGTTGCTGCTCCTGCTTAGTCAAATGCTGCCTGAGCTTAGGCAGGCAGGGCTTTGGGGAGGCCTCAGGAGAGATATAGCTGCCAGATGAAAGTTCATTCATTGAAGTAATGGCCGGCTGAGGATATGAGGTGAGGTCGACTGCTTCTTCCCCTTCAGCCAAAATAGCCCATTTGCAGGCAGCATGAGTTCCTACATCCTGCTATATGGATGAAAAGAGGTGATGAACTATTTGTTTTCTAGCTGTGACAAAAATTACTGTCTCTCAAATAGGAGAAATTTGGCATAAGGCCACAAAAGACCTGTTTGAGGAGGAAAGGATTATGAACAGTGTATAGCAAACTCCAGAAAAGATTCCATCTGCTGGGACTTTGTGTCTAAATATCCCTGAAAGAAGGCTGGGTAAAAGAGAGAAAAGGAAAAACAGACAGATGTTCCTCTTGTCTTTTCCTTACTTAATCCTCACAGTCTCAAGTCTTTGAGGTGTTAGAGTGTGTCCAAAGAAGGGCAACAGAGCTGGGGAAGGGTCTGGAGCACAAGTCTTCTGAAGAGAGGTTGAGGGACCTGGGGTTGCTTACCCTGGAAAAAAGGAGGCTGAGGGGAAACTTCATCACTCTCTAGGACTCCCTGAAAGAAGGTTGCCCAGGATTGCCAGGTGGGTGAACCACCATCCCTGAAGGTATATAAGGTGGGGCATTTAAGGATATGGTTTAGTGATGGACTTGACAGTGTCAGGTTAGGAGTTTGACTCAATGATCTTCGAGGTCTTTTCCAATGTAAAAAATGCTGTTCTGTTCTGTGGAACTGCTTATGTCTGGTTTTAAAGAAACAGCTGGATGCAACCTATGTACAGCTACATTTAAAAAATAGTAATGAAAGAGTGTGCATCTCACTATAGTAACTGGCACTGTGCACTCTAATTTTTTATTTCTCTTTTCTTGTTACTCTATTCCCAAATTGCTAATTAGAGTCAACAAATTGGCTGTAGAATACAACAAGACACCATGTAGTCTGCCAAAAACAGTGGCTGGCATTTGTACAAATTGGGTGATGATGTGTTTGAAGACTTAATGTTGGAAAAATCTTTCTATATTCTCTTCATCCTCCCTGTCCTCCTACTGAAGTGACTCAGTTTCAAAGGCAGCCACATATTGCTCCTTTGTTGTCAGAGGTTTGGTTAACAGAAATTGAATCCCCCATGAAAAACTTGGATCCTCTACCAGTTAAGTTTCATAGTTTTGCTTAATAACCACTAAGTGTAGGCCGTGAGTGATGGGAACATAACCCAGCTGAAGTGGTGTGATAATGGCTGCAGTAGTTTGGCTTGGCAAGACTTGCCTGTACCTTCTGTAGCTGCAGAGTAGCGTGTGTGGAGCTGCTGCAGTGCTGCGGTGCTGCACAACAGTGCACGTGTGCTGCACTGAGTGTCCTGTGCTCCCTCCCTGTGCCTCACAGCTCACATGTGGGTGAGTCTGGAAAAGACTGTTTAGAGTGGAGCTGGAAGTTCCAATTCTTTTCTGTACTGAATGGTCTGAAATGACAGTGTCGGTACCTTCACTTGTTTTTTTGTGGTGATTTGCTATCCTGGTATCTCCATGTATTGGCCAATGACTTACAGTGGCTGATTTGTTCTGAATTCACATGGTGGTACAAAGGTTAAAGCAGAGTCCTGATGTTAATTCACCAAGTATATTTTTACTGGCACAGTGGCAGACACATTTGGATATCAATGATACACAGAAATTTCTACAAGTATTATATTCCAACAGGATCAATGACTCATTATGAAAGCTTTTCCTCAAAGCAACGTGCTGCTGGTGGATTGAGAGGTGACATTAGATCGAAGTGTGGTATCAGAAGGGAGGACAATTCCCTTTTCTTCTGAAATCTCCTACTTTATGGAGCTTTTAATTTGCCTAGGATTCAGTAATTTTCAATAAGCCCAAACTTGGAGTGATGGTCTTACTTATAAAAAGGGAATATAACTAAAAACATTCAGCAAGGCTGACCTGACTCCTGCTACTGTGGTGTCTTGGGAAATGGAGCCTTTTTGATCATAGTAACAAAAATATTTCTAGAATATGTTTACCCATTGATAATTATTGTCTTGAGGAATGATGGTCTTTTCTGAACGAGGCAGAATGAGAAACCTTACGAAAGCCTGTAGGTGTGGGCATGGAGCTTTTTCTGTGTCATCCCAAATCCTCTGAGAATAAAGGCAATGTTTGGGCCACAGGGCACACAGCCTTGCATGAAGGGATTTGCATGGCAGGAGTTTGCTGGGACAGACAGTATGTGTGTTGTGGCTCCCTGGCTGTAAAATAGGAATGTCTTACTGCTCTGATACATTTTGGAGCACAGCAGTGAAGCTGTTGGAACAGAAGCAGTGCTATGTAGGCTTAATGCAGATGATCACTTTTCAAGATTTGCATCTGCCATCATATATTCAGCCACTAATAATTCTTGCTGTATATCTTAACTAAACAATCTGCAAAATCCGTGGCTGAGGGCTGTTTCCAAGTTCAGATATGCTGCTTGTCTAGTGGATTTGGAAGGGGATTGCATGCATTGTCACACTTTCTTATTCAACCCTTTGATCTCACTCACAGTTCTTCATGCAGGAAGATTTTGAGAGTGTTGGTTTCCTTTTCTCTTCAACACAAGCATCTAATGTAAAATATCTAATTTGTACAAATTGCAGATATGAAAATGGAGCTTTAATACAAATGTTATTGGCTCAGAATTGGAGGGGGATCAACTTGAATGGAAAACACAAGGCTTAGAGTCAAGATATCTGAATTCCTTACTCAGCATTGATTTCCAAAGTAACTGGAAACAAGTCTTCAGTGCTTCAGTGAATTTAAAGGATATTTGGCCCGTTATTTTATTTACTACTTGAGATTTTGGTTTGCTGACTTTTGGACATCTTAATTGCTTTAAAATAATGGCGTTATTGTCAATGACATAGGAAGTTTCAAATAACTGTGGTATATTGTATATACTTATTGATTGTAAGGAGTAGTAAAAAACCATATAAAATGTCATATAAAAATAGGATATATGTAAAATAGTTTTACTAGCTGCTTTACCTACCATAGAATGGTTGCACTTTTTCCCTTACAGAGTTAATCTCTAAAAAAATTAGGAGTTGGATGATAGGTTGTATCACAGGATTAGGAGCTGGCTCTGACCCAAAAAAATACTTTGGTTACTGTTTATTAAAGTTCTTGGTTTTAGCTCTGTTTCTAGACATTTTCTGGGAAATCTCTTTTTACTACCTGTGTTTTTGTTTTCGGTACACTTAATAAGTAATCCCATTGTTGCAGCTTGCAGAGTATTTGTTGTTATTATCTCAGATTGTGTTATTTAATAGTATTGAGATGGATTAGATGTATAATACCCAAATATTTTAAAGGAGGCTACTAACCTGTCATTATTCAAGGTATGATTCACTCTAGGAGTCAAATGTCCATGCAGATACTTTAATTATTTTATTTAATATGCTGAAAGTAGATAGATACTCTTGATACTTTATATTAATACAGCCTCTCAGTTTTGGGGACTGGTGGAGAAGAATTACCTTTTTTTTGCCATCTTGAAACTCAAAGTCATGTGCGGTTTTTTTCTGATTTTTGTGTTTTCCCTCCTTCCCTGGTGTTTCTACTCCTGAGGTCTGTACTCTTTTTCGAAAATGAACTTATGAAGGAAATGAGAAAGAATATTTTTTGAATGAAAGTTCATCTTAACTAAAGGCAGGTGGAGGGTAAGCACCCTTGAGTAGTCCATATTTATTTGTTTGTTTCATATCTAGAAAAAAAAATTGAATTTATCTTTTCACTTTTCTTTACACAGTTATCAGATTTAATGTATCCATCTGACTCCTTATAGATTAATCTGTCATCTTAAAGACTAATCTGTTCTGTGTCTCAATTATATGATTTTTAAAATGATTTTCTGTGTCCAAAATAATTTTTAAGTTGTTTTGGTTGAAAATATGTGTGCCAAATCCATAAGAACATCCTTAAATAATGGTCATTTAATTATTTTCTCGTGGATATTTGTGTAATGGCAATTACTTTAGCACCTGCACTGTCTTTGTAACAGGGTAAATGCAGAATTGCACCCTCTGTGGGATAAAATTTAGGCATTATGTATACTGGGCATTTCATATCCCTGGTTCTGCTGGCCTGGTGAGTTCTTGTAGTCTGACCTTCTAAAAGAAAGTTTGTTAAAGAACCAATACACTGGGAACATTCCTAATGCATTGCCTTCTCTCTGCCTGCCCTAGTACTCTGCAAATTTGTCTTCAGTTTTGCAAGCAAATAATTTATCATACCTTCACATTGCCCCAAGGAAAGGAAGAAGAATGGAGAAAAATGAATGACAAGAAAAAGGGGGGAGCAGCCTGAGTTACCCACGGTGACTCACGAAAGTGCCACAAATGTGCAGAGAAGAAAGATTTTCATGTTTTTAAGGCATCTACTTTAGCTGTAGAGGGTAGACAGACATGCACCCCCTTCTGTCTCCAACCCACTGGGGCTCTATAGCCATTCAGCAGGCTCTATCATGAGCCATATTAGCAGCTGGTAGTTCAGACTACAACCAGCCTGCTCAGTGGGTGATCCTAGTGGTTAGGATTGCATCCCCAAAAAAGTGCTGTCAATTTTCTCTTCTCTGTGAGGGGACTTCTGCTTGAGAATTGGCCTAAATTCTATCTCCTTTGAAGAGAGGTGAGAGTAAAGGATGCCTCAGAAATGAGAAATGGCTTCTGTTGGCCCCATCTCTCCCTGTGGTCACCACACAAAGGGTGTGTATGCCTGATACCTCCTGTAATTGCAGTGGGACCTCCTCTGCCACTGCCAGGTGAAACTGCACGAGTGTCTCTATGCAACAATTCTGCATTAAATCCCTTTCTTCACTATGGGCTTAAGCAACATATTGGAAAAATGTTAGAAAGAACTTGATTTCCTTATTTTCAAAATGACCTCCATGGGTTTCCCTTAATCAAACATGAAAAGCTGTGGTAGTGATAGCTTGTGCAGTTAAAGCAGTAAGAGACGTCTGGGCCAAATAACATAAATCCTTTCTCTGCCAGATATTAATTGCAGTTGGATGGGAACTCAAGAAATTTTTGGTCTGGATTTCTTCTGTGAGTGAAGCAGTGGTTCTTCTCAGCTGAGCCTTGTGGATGTAGCTGAGGAGGGCTTTGATGTTTGTGCTCCATTCACTGCCAGCAGCTGAAGGCTGGCACCAAGGGACTCGAAGGGACCCTGCACATTGGCATTGACACGTGCATGACCAGGGCAGCTTTGCAGCTCCTCTTGTTTCCATCCCTCCTGTTCATACACCGATTCTTCTAGTTCTTCCTATTTTTTCTTAGTTGATCAAATTTGCTGATATCATGAACTCATGCATCTTCTCACAGCTGGGTGGCCCTGTGAGGATTCCCCCTGCCTTGTGCAGATGAGAATAAGCTTGCCTTGGAGAAGGCAGGAGGGTTGTATGGCTTTGAAGGTTTCTGCTGTTAGGGAAGTGAATCCTCTGGACAGCAGATCAATTTTACCCAGAAGCAAGAGCAGTTTTGAGAAACAGCTGTATTTCCCTGACAGTCTGGCTAATTTGTGCTTGGGGTTTTTATTACTCTGATACAAGCATTTATAAAAACAGAGGTTTGGGTTTGGTTTGGTTTTTTTCATTTTTCATTATTCAAGTAACCGAAAATCCATATGAAAAGTACATTTGTATGTGTGCCCAGATGTAGAGCCCCTGTTAGTAAGGCCAGCTGGGATTAAAGTCTCATTTGTATAATTTATATAGGCTTTGGAATTTTTCCTACGGTTTTCAGCCGTAAGCTGGAATTTAGCTTTTGTCAGACTGCTAGACAGCTTGCACAATAAAGCTTCTGACTAAAAATATTTTCTGTGCAACCCGGAAAACCTCACCATTTTAAATGCAGTGACTGTGGAGTTGGTTTGAAAAGACAAATTATTATAAAAGAGAAAAAAATCCTCAGTCATGCCCTGGGTGTTTTAAAGGCTTAATTAGTGAGCTCCATGCAGAAGTAGCACAACAGATAGAAGAGCAGAAATGGAGTGGTAAGTAACTTAGGAGGCACATACAGGATGCTTGGGATGCTCACAGCAGTAGAGTACCCTTGCACAGCAGCAGATAGTCTCTGATGGGTTGCCCTTGGTCCATTTGGGAAGAGCTGCTGAGGTGCAGTGACTGACTGAGCCCACCTCCTGGGGCTGGCCAGCTATTCCACTTCTAGCCCATTTTTCACTGCAATTCAAGGAAATCTCCTTGCTTGAACTGCTGGATAAACACCTGAATCTTGTCTGGGTAGTTGCTGTCCTGGGAGTGCAACATCACTCCATCTAATTTTCCTCCTACCACAGCAGGGGGGTGGGTAGCAAGGAAATACTTTCCTTACACCTCCCAGCCAGGGACCTGCATGGGAGGATTTGGAAGTGTCATGCTCCTGCTGGATAGCACAGCAGTGCCTCCAGTGTGTTCCTGAAGCTTTTCTGTGGCTTGTGGAGCTGCAAAGTGACAAGAGTGTCATCTCACAAAGGGGTGGTGGAGTCACTCTGTGCACAGCTCCTGGAAAAAAGCAGTGCAGTCTACTCCAGCAGAAGTTGGGCTTGTGGGTGAGGTAACCAGTACAAAAGATAGGAACTGAAATTGCATCTCTTTGCTTCCCAGCAAAGTGTTTTTTAAATTTGTTTTTCACTTTTTTTCCTTCTTTCTTTCTTTCTTTCCTAAATAATCTTGCAATGAGCCCAGCTTTCTCTTTGATTTTGCGTGGTGATGAATCTTCTCATCTTTGCTGGAATTTCACAGCTGTTTGTTCACAGCTTTCTCCAAATATGAGAACAGAAACAGACCTTCAAGCAGAGGATTGTTATCTTTTTGGTGTTCTTGAGCTCTATATTAAAAGCCCTGCGTATTTTTCTAATCAGGATTACAGAATTAATTTGCATGGTTTATCCTCTAGTATTTTTTTCTGATGGGGCAGAGTTTGTATCTCGTTTGTGAAAATTTTTATGCTTCATCGACCTTACTTTTAATGTTCTTCAGCTGTTTTTGAAGAATCTGTGGATTAAAAATGAAGTTTACAGAAAGAAAAGCCTTCTCTTAGGTAATTTGAGTAACTAATCAAAGTGCGTTTATGCTCTGTAGTTTCATTTGGTATCTGCTGTGGTTATGGGAAACGTTTCTCATGTGGGTGAGTGATGCATTTATTCTTCTTAGCCGTTTATATTCCGTTGTATTTTGACTATAAATAACTTTTGTTTCAGTAGCATGAATGTAAAGTTCAATGAGCAGATGTTCCTGAGGGTGTGTTGATGTTGCTCTCTGCATTCAGAAGTTTATTTACATAAGGTTTCTGTATGAATTTTTGTTCACTTCAGTAGGTAGGTGCAAAGGATACATTTGTAGTAATAGCACAGCAGGAAACAAATGTCTCTCCAATTGAGAATTTATGAGTATCTGTTGCTGTTGTTGTTTCTTAAGAAAAGCAGCAGGATGTATTCCTTTTGAGGTACTGTCAGTGTGGATTTTTGTTCTGTGTGTCTTCTTTCAGAAATCTGAAATAAAAATTACACTGATGTATTGTAGCAAGTAGAAACAAATTTGATAGGGACAGCCAATATATGTGTTGTCAGTGTAGCTGTAATAACTTGTTTTGATTCATGTTTATTTGCGTTTTGCTTTATCATGTTGTGTGCCTGGGAGTGTCATAAATTTACTAATGATGCAGTATTGGTTAATTCCTATGATTTGCCTAGGAAAGTATCTGGTACCAGATGGCCAGGATATAAAATTCCTTTCCTTCGAAAAATACTGCGATATTGAAAATGTATTTTATTGCAAATAAAGATAAGGGGGAAAAAAGAAACAAAACAAAAATTTGACATTAAATGAAATTTCTGGGTGAAATTACTTGAAGGGGAAGAATTGTTTCAGAGGTAATATTTTTTTATTTTTAGGATTTTTGCATCATGTAATAATTCCATGGATCATATACAAATGTCAGGAATGAATCCTGAAAAAAGCACTTTGAAGCAAACATGCAGAATGTTTCATTTGTGCAGTATCTGAGTGTTCCAGCTTTTACAGAGTGGTTTGGACTTGTTTCCATTCAGTTTCAAATGTCCAGTGGTTACTTACTTAATTTTCATCTGGGTTGACAGGTAAAATTAATGAGCTGTGCAAAGATCTGCATTTTAATGAAAGGCTTGAGAGGGATATACTTGGCAGTGTATATATGGCAGTGTGGTGAGGAAGAAATATCCAGGCATTGAGTGAAACACCTAGAAGGGCTGAGAAAAGAAGGGGGCAAGTTCTCTCTTTCCATCTTACACCTGTGGTCATGAGGACTACAGACTGGTTTTGGCCACTGCATGATCTACAGTGGCTGGCAATAACATCTGGGGATTATTACACACCAACCCAGAAGTGAAAGCCAGAGTCAGAAGTGAGCTTTTTGTGCAGGTGGAGTTGGTAGTGTTATGGATATGACCATAAGGCTCCTTGTGAATGACAGGCTTCATGGTTCTCTTATGTGGCAGAGTCATTTGGTGACCAGTAACAAGGTGTTAACAACTGAGTGCCAGTGAGAGACACTTTAAACCTCATTTATGGAAGTGTCACCCATATAATTATAGGTTTAAAGAAAAGGTGGATTGAAAATGGCCTTTGCTTAATTTGACCAGCTGTTTTTAAAGAGTTGGCAATTTCTGTGGCTGAAATCTCAGCACGACCTTGAGGGGTGAGTGACTCACAGCATTGTGTAGCCCAGATTCAGGATCAGGTTGGCATTTCTGGTGCTCTCAGTGTGGGATGTCATCCACTGGGACTGCGCTGCACAGTTACATTTGGTGCTGATGAAACAGTGCTAGTATGGCCTCAGATTATCTGCTCTGGGTCTGTGTTTAAAGGACCACACAGACCACTTGGGTATTTTCTTACTCATCCCGGGGGGAGAAACAGTGGGAATGATTAGATGACTAGAAAACACTGGATCTGGGATGAAACAGGACTCATTAGCCTTAAAAAAAAAAAAAAAAAGGAAAAAGTAAAAGAGCAAACATCTTAAACTGTCTTGTTTAAATAGAAACAAGGAAGGTTCAGTTTAAATGTTAAGAAAACCTTTCAGCATCAGGATAGGAAAACATGGGTGGATAGCTGAGGAGCTCTGCAGCATCAGCAGTCATTACAAACAGGCTGCCTGTATATCTGCTGGGATTGATAGAGGTATAGCTCATAATGTTTGGGGGCAAGGTGAACACCAATGTGATCCCATTTCTTTTATGGCCTAGGGCTCTGCCAGAGTGGCTTGAAAGCAGCAGTAACTTGTACTGCAAGCTCTCTGCAAGCCCCCTGCAATGCAGCCTTTTGAACTTTACAGTTCACAAGTCAGCTCTGAATAAATAAATATCAGTTAACTGAGGCTCAGTTTACAAGGCAAAAAGGGGAAAGAACATTCACTAATGGCTGTAAGATATGGCAAACATCCTTATAAGCATGTTGTTATGACAAACTTTTATTAGCTCATGCTGAGATAATGTCAGGAGCTGTATTGGATGTGGCCTCTTACATCTTTTACTGCTAGTAGATGCCTGAAGAGAGGTCCTTCCCCTTCTTAGGTCACTGCTTTAACTGTTGTTAGCTCTCCACAATCATGTTGTCACCCCTGGAGTTTATAGTCAGCTAAATTACAGTGAACCACTGGGTTTGAAAACCCTTTTCTTTTTTAAAATTGACTTTAATAACTGCTGCAAAATCTGTATTTCACTTGGGTTACCCTAAAACAAAACATGCTTTCTGTGAGCAGCAGGTCATGTTAATATGTCAAATACGCATTTATTTGTGAGCCAGGGAATCCTGACCTACAGCCTCACAGGGAAAATACAGGGCAAAATAGCTTAGTTAAATGCTGACAGGTACTACTCTTGTGTCTGTTCTCCTACTGGAGGAAAGACTAGCACAAAGATTACAAATAGCAATCAATGTTTCTCTTTTTTTCTTTTAATTAATAAAACATGGGCTAAGTCTGTGATTTTCTTATCACGAAGGGCGCTGTATCGTCTCCATTCTAGTTTTCAAAAAGGCTGTTAGAGGCACATGCTTGACTCCTGATTTTTACATTTGGATGACTGTCCAATAATTGAGTGATGTGTTTAGGATCAGCATTCTCATGGTTTGTTTTAGCATAGAGTAGATTAGATCAGTCTTCCATTGGGCATATAAATCAAAAACCTGTGGTACAGAGAAACAGCTGTGAATGGAGAAGGGATTAGTGGATTTTGCAAACCACATATTTAAAAGCATATTTCTGCTTTTTTAGTGAGTTTTGAAATGTTACTCAGTAGAGGGAAATGTGATTCTACACTAACTTTAACTCATTTTGAAACCAGCACATTACTTGCTGGTTTTCCTCAGCTGTTCTACAATGCCTGTATTTTCACTAAAGCTTTCTCCCCAATTTAGCATGCTGGTGTTACACAGCTTTGCTGCAGCATCTCATGTCAGGGCATGTATGGGGCATCCAGGGAATTAGGAGGTAGATGTTAAAGTGAAGAAAGGCAAAGCATCCCTATATGGCAACTAACTGCAGACTCTGATTGTCAGAGAGCTTTGAGTAGGCCAGAAGTATGCCTAGATGCAGGTAATGTATAGCCAAATTTATGTCCAAATTTATAGCCAAATTTACAAGTCCATCCATATGTGTCTTTTGAGGTTTTGGTTGTTGTAATGTCAAGCACAGAATCCTGAACTGACCAGTGCTGAGTGTGCTGAAGGCAGTCTCTGCTCACAGGAGCTTTCCTGTCATCACTTGTGTGTCATTTCCAATGGCCAGACACAGAGTACAAGGCTAGGTGAGCCTTTTATTTGAGCTAGTATGACTCAGTATCTCATTTTTAAGAACCAGCAATCACTTACTGTGGCCTGCTTCATAACACAGCAAGTGATTCCTGCACTTTGGCACCCGCTGCTGAGAGCAATCCTTGTCATGTCCCTTTGGAAAGGCACTGAGACTTGGTTTAAAGGGCCAGGGTGGTAAAGGTTTTAATACTTCCCTCAATAACCAGCATTAGGTGAACTTGTTAAAAGTTTTTGTCTTTCTTCCATTCATGAAGTACGTGTAGGTTTTCTGTGTGAAACCTACTCTGTTTCCCTCATCCAACTTCTTGACTGCTGATTTCAAAGGTAAAGGAGACAGTGACCAATTTGAGGGTTGCACATGCTGCTGTCTTTTGTAAACAAACAAATCTTTGTTTCCTCTCTGCTAACTGTATTTTTTATTTCCTGTGTGTTGCTCCATGTTGAAATTTAAAAACCCAAACTGGAGCAGTGAACTTCTCAATGGTTAGGAGGATGTGTTATTTTAGGAAATGCCCCCCATGGTACTGTCCTGGTGGTTGAGCTCTCTGAATAGCTCACCTACTGTAGCCTGCAGAGCAGTTACTGAGCCATGTTCATGTCTGGTGCGCAGGAAAGTCTTGATTTCACTGCCAGGGACATGGACAGTTGTTTTATTCCCCTTGTGAGAAAGACAGATGATGTTTTCAGTGGGGTAGACAGTTTTCATTCTGCAGTAGATGCTTTGACTCAAGAGAGTCTCCCCTCTGCTGTTGTTTGGGTTTTGCTGACTGCACAGCAGTGAATTCATCGTGCCCTGCTGTGGCCTTTCCTGTGACACAGCTGCATGGCTGTGTGCTGTACTTTGACCTGTCACAGTGTAATCTGTGTGCACCCCTCTGCTGTGGATAATTGGAGGAAGAAATTTTCTGGAACAGCACTTCTTGAGAGGTGGGTGACCTGAAGAATGCCATCAAGAAGAAGATAAATTGGATTTCAACTTAAAGTTTGGGAAGGAAGTGTCACAAAGAGTTAACAATGGTCTGCTGGGATAAATTATTAGGAACTGTTTTTCCTGTGTGAATAACTGCCTTTCATAAGCAGGGGAGAGATGCAAAACAATCAGGGAAGTGTCCTCTTGAAATAACATGAGCTTGCCCAAAGTTCCTGTTCAGGACTTCAGGGTACTGAACTTTCTCTATATATGTGGGGCTTTAAGTCTGATTTTTAAAAAACTGAGCATTGGTAGGATAGTCAAGTGTGTAGTGTTTTTGTGTTATAATGATTCATCCTGAGGGGAATGAAGGTGAACCTGGAAGTAGGTTTGATCTCACTGAAACTGAAAGGAACTGAAAACCTTTAATTCAACAATTTATAACGAGCAGTACATTACAAGCTCTAAAGTATCAGCCCGAAGGAAAAAGCAAATATTGCTGTTGGCAGAGAAACAATAGTTCAGGATGTTGAGTTTGAAGCAATTTTACTCCAAAACTAGTAAATAAGAAGTGACAGGTTAAATCTTAATTGTTTCTTAGGGCACCAGGTTGAGGCCACTTTGTGCTGGGAAATGGAAACAAAGGCCTTGAGCTTTGTGTTGCGTGTGAGTCAGTACAGGGAGAGAGCCCGTGGCGGGGCTGTGACAGGCAGCGTGCCTGTCACGGCTTAGTCTGTGTTCGCTGGAGTTTCCCAGGCACTGATGCATAACATGGCACTATTGCTACCAGGGGGAGATGGATGTGCAGCTCCCCAGGAGGGGCCAAGGCTTCGAGGATGTCAGTCCTGCAGAAGCTGTCACCCGTCTGTGGGGGAACATCAGGGTTCAAGGCAGGAATGTTTAACTGCAGCACGGCTCTTTCTCCAGCCCAGCGTCTGGCTAAGCAGGGCTGCCCTGGGGGAGTCATGTCCACCAATGGCCCAGCTCTGACAGAGCTCAGTAGTCAGTCTTCTCCTGGCTCCCACCCCCTCCATCACTTGGCTCCTGGCTGAGCCTCCAGGCAGTTCAGTGAGCCCAGGGAATGCCTTCAAAGAGTGAAAAGTTAACATTGATGTTGCTCTTCTGCTGGCAATTTGCATTTCTAGTATTTCTTAAGTTCGATGTGGTTGTGTTGTGCTTTGGAGCCTTCCCACAGAGCAGCAGTTCTGACCCGTGCATAGTCCTGTATTTCAGAGAGAGGTTTGATTCACCTTTTAAATTTTCTTAATTTTAAAAAATTGTCACATCTGCAAAAGAAGAAAGGTCCAAGAATTGTAAAGCAGCTCCATTCCTGAAACTGATCACTTGCTGAATGCAGATCTCGAGTGACCTGAGGCTGGATGTTGCACTAGATCGTGGGCACAGTAGGAGAAGCGCAGGATGGCATTTGAGGGACTAGAATAGTTTACTAGCCTGAGTGTCAGCACAAAACTATGGAAGATCTCTTAAGACAGGTATGAAAAGCTAAAAAGGAGGCTTCATTATCCAGTGAAAGTCAGTAGCCAGGAAAATCCAAGTGATTATATGTTCACCCTGACAAATGAAGTGCTTGTAAGATTTCAGGAAGCACCTCCTGACTTAGAGAAACAAGACTGCAGCTCAGTAAGTGACTAGTTCATCTTGTGGGGGAAACTTCTCACAGAGTTCATGGGAAAATGAAAACATGGAAAAATGTTGTTGTTAAACACTTCTTTGTATTATGAATAGAGATTAAGGTCATACATATTAAATTGGTACAACCTTTTAGAGAAAAGTACTTGCAGAAGCTTCATATTGCCTTTAGACCAAGTAAAACCTCTCAACTTTTTAGAAGAAAAAAGAATTAATGTGGTAAATCAAACACTAAAACATCTCCTATGTTCTGAATACTGTGTGAGTGATGTCTTTCATGTGATTGTCTTCTGGTCATCACTAATAATTAGGGAGGTGGTTCATGTCCCCACTTCCCAACACAGCTGGTGTACTTTTTTTCCTGAAGGAAAGGCTGGAATTTTACTATTTTGGGTGCATTAGGTGAGAAGTGTACTGAAAAAAAACTGTAAAGATTTTAATGGGCTTATCCTTTCTCATGGTGCTGCTTGATTAAGACAAAGATATTGTGGCACTATAAAAAGGACGGGCTTTATAATACTTGTTCAAGTTTTAATGTTAAATCAAAAGAATTTTCCTGTCTTTCACACTTTCTAATATAACAGAATTTTAAAATCACAGTATTTTCCTCTGCCAAAAGCACTTCAAAATGCAACTCAAATCTGTGGCAATATTATATAACATAAATAATGTCCTTAGTGTTTAAAGCTGTTTTTCTATAAAGACAGAATGGTCTTTGTTGCACAGAAAGAGCAAAAAATGGCTTCAACCAATCCTGCTTCATTAAATTCAGACAAATGATATCCTTTAAGTGTGAATTTTTTGTTTCACGGACAGAACTTGCACACTTTCTGTTAAGGCTTATAAGGGAAGTGTTTCATTCCAACAATTTAATGCTAGCACTGTCATAGACTTTCATTATTCTGGACTCATGGACCACTTTTGCAGGAAACAGCTTTAAAATATAGGTCAGCATTAAAGGATTTTGAAACGAGGTGAAAATGCTCTTATTTCTCTTTTGAGTGAGTCCTTTATTTTAGTATCTATAAAAGAAGTTCTCTCTTCTCCAAATCCTTTCTCCCTAGGAGGAATCAGCAGGGACATTGTGACTTATTTGAAAGTTAAGAGGCTGAAAAGCTTTAGAGGAGGCATTGTAATCTGTTATAAAACATGTTCAGGACCTAGGCATAGATTTGTAGTGTTGGTAGCTCTCCAGCTCATAGGAGAGAAGCATGAAATTATTAGATTACTCACAAAGTGTTAATCCTGCAGCAACAAGGAAACCTAAAAAAAAAAAGAAATAAAAAAAATAAAAAATCCTTGTGTTTACACCAGATTAACTAGTACAAAGAGGCAAGCATCTCCTTTCATGGTTACTTTGAGATGTATAATCTCTATCCTTTTGACTCTTCCAAAATTCACATACAGAAAATGTTATCATTAGAAATTAAAAACCTGTTTTAGTTGCATTCTCACTTTATCAAAAAACCAGTGCTGTTAGCTTCCTGCTTTAATACAAGAAGTATTGATCAAACCCAGAAAAATATGGTGACACAGGGAAAAAGATGAGGAAGCAAAGTTGCAATTAATCACTTCTTTTGTTTTCCCAAGCTGCCAGGTCAGCATTCATAACTGGCTATCCTAACTCACAGAGCATTCAAAGATAGGTGACACACTCTGGTTTTGTTTTTTTTTTTATCTTATCACTCTGTCTGAGTATTAGCAACTGGGTCTGCTTGGCTTCCAAGATGACAAGTTTAGCATTTTGAGCTAGTGCAGCTGAGGTTGCTGGGTAAACATGCTGAGGTAGCTAGTCAGGATCTTCTGAGCCCTAAAACAATGCGTTTGAGGATCCCAGTGCTGTGAGTCCCCTAGTGGGGATGGTGCTGCAATACTTTTTTGTGGACAGCTTGGAGAACACTGCATTTACTGGGCAGAAGAGCATCCTTTCTGGTCAATAGCTCCTGCTAAGGCAGTTCCAACCCAGTCATGCTGTGTTTTATCCTTCATAATGATTGTGACTCTGTGCTAGTGACTAATCTTACCCTGTCAGGTTCTGTAGAAACTCAGTGGATAAAAGTGAATGAAATTCAGCAAGTAGAAGAGAGTATTCTGATGTAGTTTACATGAGAGCAATTGTTTCCTGCCCACAAAGGATGCAGGTTCTCAAAATGCCAAAGAATTTGCAGCTTTGGGAGAGAAATTTCCCTCCATTCAGATTCATCACTGTGCCAGCAGCGAAGCTTTGGTCAGTGGGTCAGGTCTTGGACAGGCATCATAACAGATCTCTTAGTGCCAACAGGGGACTCAGAAACCCTGTACTTCACAGACAGACCAAGGCATCCTTCCCATTGTTTGTGCTCTGCACACTTGTGTTTCATCAGAGTCATTTCTGCACCACATGTAAGGATGCTTTCCCAAAAAAAAAAAAAAAAGGATTTTTGCCCTTGTCACATGTTAGTAATATTTGTAGAATAGTGACTATTGGAACTAATCAGCCTCCTGGGAGCCATAGTTAGGCTTGGGATATTACTGTGCAAATAGATATTAAACGGCTAATATTCTTACATTATCTGTAAACATCTCTCCTGCATCTAATTGCTGAGACAGAATGCAGAAAAAACAGAAAAAATAGACTTCTGTTCCATTATGAGCTCTTTCTTCACTTGTCTTCTGTAGAGCAGCTAATGAAACTTTAAGGGTTCACAGTTTGAATTATGATAGGCTTCAGTGATTTTTGTTTTTAATTTTCCACTGCTGGTGTTTGCTACTAAGCATGTTCTGGTGATGACAGACAAGTGGACTGTATCATGATGTTCTGCTTTTCATGAAGTGGATGTTCATTTTTATCTTAAAAGTCTGAATTCAGACTGGAAACACGTAGTTGAACCCCCAGGCTCAGCATGTTTGTTTGTTGGTTACTGAGAATCTCCTGAGGTTTGGTGGTGCTGATTAAGAACTACATTTCTACTCTGTCAGTAGGTGACAAAACAAAAATTGTGCATTGTCTCTAGCCTTACACTTTACAAGGAAAAGTTCAGAGTCCCTGAAGGAAAATGTAAAGGTGACAGTGAGACTGTAATTTTATTTTGGTTTTCAACATGGCCCTGGGTTTAAAAATGGGGTTAAATCATCTGTGTATGTTGAAGTCTGGAAATGCTGAGAGTCTGGCCCTCCTGGTGGTGACACAATTTCTTTAGGGGTTCATATATTGACCCTGGACACTGACTTTGGCCTTTTGTTCTCCTAAATCTTCTGTTAAGAATAAATCAGCTTTAATTTATAGGTGGAACCCTAGGATTCCCCCCAGTGACATCCTGAATAGGAAATGTACAGGTCTGCAGTGGACTTCCCTGCAGTCACCCGAGGCTGTTTTTGCCTGGGAATATGGCACAGGTTCTCTCCTTGCACTGCTAAAGGAACAGGTGGAGCAGGTTGCCACATGCCACACTGGAAACGATACAGAGCTTGCCAGTACCTCATGGCTTTGTAAAATGTCTGAGCTCTGGGGACAAGTCTGTTAAGATGAATTACTGTTGTCAGTGATGCTCCCTGTGGAAAGTGAGAAAGCAAACTGCGGCTCATTCTGCTTTGAGGTGCTCTGTAAGGTTTTGTTGACTCTATTTTTCCCAGATAAAAGCAGTGATTTTTTTTTATGTCAATGCAGGGGTTTTGTGGCACAGTGATGGGCTTGTGTTCTTGCATTATCTGTAAAGCTCTGTAAATGAAGGCTATTTTTAAGCCCTGTGCTGTTTCACGGCTTTGTTTTTTATAAGAGTTTTTAGTGTGAGCATTGCAATGTAAAAGGTGAGACAGCCTCGTCTGATAGTACCAAAACCAAATAAGCCCTTGAGTAATGTGAAAAAGATATTTACTTATGGCTTAACCATAAGTAAATGGGATTTTTCCTTGCTGTAGTATACCAGACATTTGCAAAGTACAAACAATAAAGAAAGTATCCAGAAATGAACAGGTTTGTGATCTGAGGCCTAAAATATTTTTTCCCACATTTATGTGTTGCAGAATCATTCCAAATATGTAGTTTATTTCTCTGTTTTAGGCTCCTAAGGACCCAGTCTCTGGATTGGTACTATAATAATGTTAAAAGCCGCTTTAAGTGTTTTGGGAGTGCCAAGGTCCTGAAGAACTTATACAGGAAGCATAGACTGGAGAGTGGACTTTGTCCTGATACAATAGGTAAGAACAGCTCTGTTGATTTCTTATAAGATCTATTCTCATCTGCTTTAACACAGAAGCTGAGACAATGGAAATTCTGAGATTATTTCAAGAGAGGTTTTTAAACACAATTTTCTTGTTTGTGAAAGAAATACCTCAGCGGAGAGAGAAAAGGATGAAGTGTCTAGAGAGCTGTTAAAGAATTCAAACAATGTTTAATCTTAATTATGTCACCGATACAGAAGAACTGTCTATAAAGCAAATTGCAGTTTATATTCTAGCTTGTGTCCCCAAATTTTTCACTGTTCTGAGTAGTCAAAGAATGAGAAAATAATTTTGCCTTCAACATTTGATCATAGGCATATTCCTGTAGTGTTTGAAGCAAAATTTGATTAACATGAGATACATTCAGTATCCAAGTTGACCAAAACTGACATTTCCTTACTTAGAGTTTTGCATGCTTAAGGATCTGAAATTGGCCACATTTTATTTTTGTATTGATGTTTGTAAATAGATAAAGATACTGATAAAGTATTGGCATCAACCTTTTAAGTGAAGACACAACTCACCCCTAACTGTGCTCTTCTAATGCCTCATCCCATGAGAAGAGTGGTTGGAGTCAGAAAGAAGTTTAAAGAAGTGGAGCTTGGTGTCATACTGGTAAATTCAGCAAGTTACTTAGAACACAACTAGCTGAATATTTGACATTTCACTGGATTTATTGGACTAGATAATTTACTCTTGTAATTCTTTCAGAATTTGTAAAGAGACTGTAATTTTTCTATAGTCCTTCCTTTGTCTTTTTCTGAGAATATATAGAATGGCTCTAGTCCTGAGTGGAAATTGTAGGTGTTTATTATGAAAATTGACATAAAAGCTTCTAGGAACAAGCAGCCTAGTTATTAAATTGTGATTTAATAGTGTTTTTTTTCCTTTTTGGGTATAAAATTCATATTTCATGAGACGATTCCTTAACAACTGAGAACAAATTTGTGTGAGGACAAGCAATTCTTGTTTCAGTTAGGGCACAAATGGGACAATGGAAATAAAAACTGTGGCCAGGGATGCTTCCCAACTTTTATATGATGTATGGCTTTTTTTTAGCCATAGAATCAGTGATTGGGTGCTTGAATGGAAGTGTGAACAATGCAATGATGAGTTGCAGTGGCATGTGCACTCTCAGTGAAACCTTTCTAAGGAAGGCCTTTGAGTCTAAATGTCATTGCTAACTTTCTTCTGCTATCCCTGTGACTGTTAGGTAAACCTTTTGTTCCCTTTGAAGATAAATACTAGTATAGGTGTCTGGGTTTTGCTTTATTTATACAGCATTGCCCTTTAAAATGAAGAATCTCTTTCTACACCAAATGTCATAGTAAAGTCAAATTCCCTGTACTTAACTTCTGCCATGTAAGTTTTATGTCTGGTAGCTTCTTTTTCTCTCTTTTTACTGTGGTAATAGTTTTTTCTATTCAAAATGAATGAGAAGTCTTTGATATGAAAGCAGTCATGTTTTGTACAAAAGCTGCTGCAGTCATGATTTATCCAACAGCAACAGCTAGAAGGAGTTTTCCAGTTATCCCTCATGGTGTGCAGTGCCACCATATCTTGAGTGAATATTCTAATCTAATAATGCCTTGGTTGTTAATGGATGCTTCTTATAGTAACACATGATTCTGTCTTTCTTTTTAGCAGAAGGAAGTTTGTATGAAGGAAGCCTTGAGAATGAAGGAAGCATTTGTGGCAGTGATTCTACCTTCTACCAACAGACAGAAGGTATGCTGCTAAAATCTCATTTGATTGAAAAGTAGTTCTTACACTTTGAATTACTGGACAAGTAGCTTAGAGTGCTGGGAAGTCTTGTCCACAGGTCCATATCAATGTTTTGAACATTCAACAAGACACTAAAAGTCTTTTGTGTACCATGCTGGGACATCTTGCTTCAGCATTACACTTACTACGTGCCTATTCTAGTGTGATTTTCTTAATGTTCAGGTTTTGTTACTTCCCTCCCATTTCCTTTCCTGTGCTCATAAATTTTTTTCATTCTCTTTCCTAAATTTTATTGTTCCTGCTTATTGGAACTTCACAAATTTTCTTTCAGTTATTTCCTCCAAACTATTTTGCTGCAGTCTAAAATAAGCAACATAAAATATGTCATGTTTTATTATATCTAAGATTTACATTTAAGCAGAAACTTAGAGATTGCAACAAATTTCTCTTTTTTATTTTACTGTGCATATTTCTGGATTGAGGAAATAACTTTTTCATGAACAATTTAGGATTTGAATATGTGTTCAGAGTATGAGTCTGAATTTTAGAGCTCATTATGCAAAATGTACATATATAAAAAACATGGTGGTTTTATCTTATTCTTCATCTAGGACACAGCATGATGGATACCCTTGCTGTGGCCTTACGTGTTGCAGAGGAAGCAGTGGAAGAAGCTATTTCTAAGGCAGAGACCTACAGTGACAGCCTGGTAACACTTTCAAAAAAAAAGTATTAATTTAAATAGGACAACCATGTTTCTTTTAATTTGGGTAGTGGTGTAAACGAAAACATGATGAAGTAGTGACTATCTCATGATATACCTAAAGAGTTGGGCATGGGTTTTATGAACTGGTATCCAAGATGCACATTGCATTCCAGAAGGTGACTTGCACTTTTAAGTGCCTGTCATTTCTTCCCACAGTGCCAATAGGGCATATTACCCATTTCCCAGTCTATACATTTTCTGTGGAAGGCTGTTTTTATGTGATTTTAGCAAATACAGATATCTGTTTTCATGCAGGACAAGCAGAATGAAGCTTGTTACTTGCAGGAGCACAAGGAGGACCTCATAGAAGAGCTAGCCACAACCATTGTGCAGAAGGTATGGCATGCATTTTCCCCTTATGTTTAGTAGCCAAAACACAACGTTTTAGAGCTCAAACAGTGCTAACAACAAAAAGAATGACACCTAAGTAGAAAGTAAAGTAAATTAACAACGACAGTGTCAGCTTCATCAGCTACGTCTGACAGAGATCAGTTTATAAGTAGGATCAATCCAGTGCCTAACCTGATGTCCTGCATGTTCAGAGCTGAGGTACCACTCCTTGAGGTTTGTGATGCCCTTTCTTGAAGGCAAGGTCCTTGCTTGATGGAATTTTACATCTGTATTCCACTTCCCCACAGGCACAAAGTTTTCTAATGTCAAGAGGTATGGCTCTTTACCATATACATCGCTTCCCAGAAGATACAGTTTGACAGTGTAAAGAAGTAGGACTTCTGACCATACCCTCTACTGAACCTTGCAACATGTTCAGAGAAAACATCAATCATTAACACAGAATTCTCTTAATGATGCTGTGCAAGAGACACTCAAAAATCACAGAACCCTTGGCATGTCTGAATTTTGTGGCTTTTAAAGTAAAGCTCATTCTTCTCCCTGCAAAGCTCATGGTTGGCAGAATGAAAGTGGAGGGCTAGTGGGAAAAAATACCCCTCAAGTTTGTATGGACAGTTCGGAGTAAGGCAAGATGAGTGTGAACAGAGCACTATTAAGGTCCTGTGATCAGTGAAGTAACCACTCTGCTAAGGTAGTCTCCTTCCATGTGAAGTAAGCTAGATGCCACATCTTGTATGTCTTGTTAAATGCCACAGCCTATACATCTTTGTATAGGCTGTGGCATTTAACAGTGTATGGATCACACACCAGAAGAGGAACATGTTGTTTATAATGCTGTCAAGAAAAGCCAGAAGAGCAGCAGCTCACTGAAAAATAATCTGCCTTCTTTTTTAAGAGTGACTTTAGACTATCAAGTAAGTCTGTTTATCGGGTGTTTCATAGTCCAGAGCCTCTCTCAGCCAAGCTTGAATTGCTACTGTTTTTGTCAAGAGCTGCCTAACAAGATCTTTTATGCCATAGAATAATGTTCTGTAGATATATTTCAGTTGTGGAAACGAAGTGATGCAGGATATAATCTGTCAGTGTAGGGAGACATGAGCTCTCTGTCTTAAGATGGTGTAGATTTACAAAAATAAAAAGAGTGTCTAGAGACCTTAGACCTCTTTGTTCTCACTAGAATGTGTCTGCATGTCATGGGAGCCTTTGAAATTCCCCTCCTATCTAGTATTTTATGTTTCTTGGCAAAAAGTCTTGTCTGAGAAAATACTTGACACTTAGATGCTGCTAAAGTGTTACTGTAGCAACAGGTTTCTATGTTTATGTAATTCACCTCTGATATTCCTACAGGCACTGTTATATATTGCATCCCTGCTTATGTGCTTGCAAGCGGTAGGACTTCAGATGAGAAGTAATTGCATGAGCTGGAGCTAGAGCAGCGGGAAAGTCAAATGCTTTTCCTGGGGAGCTTGCCTTAAGATGGGGTTCATTTAGATCTTCCCCTTATGGCTCAGACAGTATTTCCCCAGCAGCATTTTCCTGTCCCCTCCCACCCCATTTCTCCCCTACCCTGCAGATTATAAAGAAGCAGAAAAGCAAACCCGAGCAGGCGGAGGCCGACTTGGAATGGCCCCCGTCGCGGAGCAGCGGGCTGGCGTCCGGCGCCGTCTCGGACCAGAGCATGCTGACGTTCCCAGGGAGCCGCAGGGGCTCCTACACCTTGTGGGTGAGTGGCACTGCACAGCTATCCCTGCTTTCTGGGGCACAAAGCCAGAAGATTGCAGTCATGGATAAGTATACTTGCTGCCTGGAATGGTACATAGAGACTTGCAGAGAACAAGCATCAATTCTGCATCTGGACAAGCTGTCACTAAGTTGCATGCTCTCCTGACATCCCATGGGCCATGGAGGTACATCAGAGACATTGTGTGGTTTTGGTGACTGTGCTGGGGAGGACTAAGTTTGTGATATGAACAGTCTCACTGCTTGATTTGAATGCTGGCAGGACTCAATGCCTCAGTGTTTATTCCTCAAAACAGTTTTTCTGCTCACTTAACTTTTATGTAAGTTGTCACTGACTGTTATGTTTTCTTTTGTATAAAGTTAGGTTTCTGCACTGTTTCTTTTTCTCCTTAGCCATCTTACAGAAAACAGCCACCACCAGCAACAAAAAAGGAAACTCAGCTGCAGAGCACCATTTATGTCTTACACTAAAGAGTGTTTCCTCCTTCCACTTATTTCTCAGCACAATGTCTTTATCTCCTGCTATAAAGCTGAAGAAAATCTGACAAGCTGCATTAGTAACAGTTTTAAGAGAGCAGCAAGTAAAAAGCAGTGAAAATAAGCTGTAGGCTTGGACAAGCACTTTGACAATCAGAGAGGGAAGACAGTGACAGATGAGTTAGTTCCAGTGCATTTTGACACTGTGGTTTAAGCTGCTGCTCCCAAGTGTCCTGCTGCTCTTCCAGTAACCACCTCTCCCTCGCTAAGCAGAACCACCAGAACTGTACGTGGGCTATGTCCTAGTTCCCAGCTAAGTTTGCTCACTTACATTCCCAGTGAGAACAGATTTATGCCAGAATATTGACTGTGGGCCAGAGTTGCTGAGATACAGACTTGCACTCTGGTCTTCTAACTATTTGTAAAATGAAGGGGTACTGCCTGTAATGTCCCGCTGTTAATAAGTGATCACAGGTTAGGGGGAGCACGATTCAAGTGCTTTGCTCTGTCACTCCTAGGCAAGTTGTTTGTGGAATATAAAAGCCAGGAGGGAGAGAGTTAATTTTGTGTCTGACTCAAATGAGTTTTCTTTTTTAAGGACAGGACTCAGAGAAATACGCTGTTTAAACCCTCAGTCTTTATACCAGAACCTGCATTTGGAAAGTTAACTTTGAACTCAACACATTTAGAAATTCTCTTCTGAAGTAACGATTTATTCCTGATTTTTTTGCCAGAGGGAGGCTCATTGGTTTGAGTAATAGTAGACTTTGTGAAAAACACCAGAGAAGCAGAAATGTCACACTGAAGTGCAAACAACTTCAAAACTTCTGTAGCCATCAGTCAGTACTAGAGATCCAGATGTGTACAGTATTTTATAAGGACACTCTACCTCTTTGTACAGGGTCTTTTGCCATATTTTTCACCATTTGTTCCAACTGTCTTCCCAGAGTGTTTTAAGGAACATGAATGAATTTGGCCATCTGCTGTGACTTGTTTCATCTCTCCCATAAATATAGTTTCTGCCTTTTGCTTTGCTAGGGTTGTGTTATCTTCTTCTTTTCTCCTTTGAAGTGTATATATGTTTATTTTTGCTTTGCTCTGAGTAGAGGAGATTTTTATTAGTATGACCAGACACCCTTGTAAAGGAAGTATAGCTAAGATAGTTGCACCCGTGTTAGGCTGTTAGGTAGCACAATTAAAGTCACTGAAAGCCTACTGAAAGGCAATTTGTGCAGAGTGAATGTAGAGCACTTACAGCCTGCTTGATTCTCATCAACAGTGCTGAAACAACTCAAATTCCTTTTCTGAGCTTGCTTTCCATTCCACTTCGTTTTCATTCAACAACAAATGGGAAGGGTCCATATGTCAGATGTGCAGGACTAAACCACATCACCTTCTCTTCTGTATATTGTGTGATAAAGTTATCTTTTCTGCCAAAAGAATTGCAATTTTTTTTCTTTCCATAACAAAACCTAGCTTCTACAGAAGCTGGCAGAGAGGCCCTATGCCCATCCCAGGCATAATTCCTTACTGCCTCCCAGGAACTCCTGAGTCCAAGTCTGTAACAGCAAATCTTCTTGAATTCCACTACAATAAGTTAAGTTTTCTTAGTTCCTAACTGATGACATTAAGTTGACAAAGAAACTCCAAACTCTTGATTTCTGTATATACATCCTGGTATTGATCTGTGTGTGATGATTTAGTTTAGGCAGAGATCTGCCTGTAATGATAAAAACCTTTTAATATTAGTACACACCACAGGGGTCTGCTGCAACAGATTTATTAGCACAGGTGTTCCTAGTGTAACTGAGGTTTTTGTGGACAGACACAGTAGCCACAGCAATCCAAAGGGAAGGAAGAAGAAAAACAAGTTTTCATTTTTTTTTTCTATCAAAGCTATCCAAGGAGACTATTACTGTGACAGATTTAGGTGTGTGATCCTGTTTCCCAGTAAAGGTTATTTAACTAGAACTTCCCCTGTTCAAGTATTTCTTTGTTATACAGGCTAACAAATTAGCAAAGGCAGGATAGATTAAATCAAAGGAAAGAAGAAACATGATTAACAGAAAGACAGGCATGCAGAGGAAAGGGAGGTAAGGATAGCAAATCTTAAGCCAGTCAGAATTTCATAATTTAAAACTGAAAATTTATCTTAGAGGAATTTTTTTTTTGTCTTTTGTGCAGAAGATAGTATATGTGCTTTTGCTAGTGCAATGAAAATAATAATATAAAACACACAACAATTGCATGCTGTAACACTGGCCTTTAGAAACCCACGTTTATTGTTGCATTGCTTTTTATTACCAAAGTCACTTCTTACAGAGTTGGGGGGTGCTGTAGTAAACAGATATCGCCTTGTGGTTTCACCTGCCAGGAAATTTTTCTTTTTATCACAGCTATTTGTTTACAGCTCATCTGTTAGAGACAGCTGCTCACTTTGAAAATTTAAAAAGGTTTATTAAACCTTAGCAAAAATACAACAAAGGACTACATAAGGAAAAAGCTACAGCGCTGGGAACTGCCCCTCATGCATACCACGTGGCTGGTTCATCTTCAAGATGGATGCTCAGTCTGTTATACCCCTGGGGCTTGCATCAGCCAGCCCTGGCCCTTCCCAAAGTCTATCAGTCAGCTCTTCTTCGCCATTTTTCAGTGGAGACTGCTTTCTTGTAACTTGACTGGAGATCAGGTGTTGCCATGCCGCATCCCCTAAGCAACAAGTTTTTCTATTCCCAGCTGCCCCGTGCAAGGGGCACATGCGCACACCTTCTTTTTCCCTGTCCTAGACAACAATACAGGGAGGGAAAAGGGAACTATGGGGACAACAGAGGACATCTAAACTACAATAACATAACTATACATCACTAAAGCTTTTCTTAATATTCACACAATAGATATATTTTAATTGCGAGAGCCAATCATGTCATTATCCATCTATAACATCATCTATATCAGCCAGAAACTTCCAGTGGTCTCTGTAAGCCCTGCATTACATCTATGCTCATCCAAAAGCTCTTGCAAAAGTGATTAAATAAGTTAAAGTTCCTCACTTTCCACTTCCAAACTCTAGTATTGGTTGTTTAACAGCAGTAGTATGGTGTGCTAGTAGCTACAGACATTTCTCCTTTTTTTTCCCTCTTAGATTTCTTTGAGAAACTTTGCTCAGGCTAAAAATAGTGAAACAGGGCTGAATATTTTATTTCCTCATCTCATAAAAAGAGATGGATGGCACCATCTGTTTCTCATTACCAATAAGCAAAGGCTGTGCAGTGTTGGGATAAGAGGAGTGCAGTGCAATGAGTGGATGCTCCTCTGTTCTCTCAGTCCGGTTCGCCTGCCATACATCACTGCCAGCCAGAGAGCAAATGACCAGTTGGCAAATTGTATCCCATTTAAACATTGATGAAGTGAAGGCACCCTGGTGTGTTTTAAGTGCTGTATTAGTGGTCTTTATTTTACAGCATAAAGATTGCATATATAAACAGAAGCTCATCCATAATTTATTGTATATAAAACAGTTAGGGATATAGGGAAAAGGAGGATTTCATTAAATACACATTATGATGCATCTCAGGGGAAGCAGAAGTATACTGGTTAAGCTAATTTTAAGGTCCACAGTGTACTGCAGGTTGTTTATTTTTTCTTCCTTTTTTTTCCCCCTCAATTTGATTTGTTTTAAAGAAAAGGAAGGTTCTACAGGCTTGAGGCTTAGCACTGCTTTGGAAATCCCTGGAGGTTTTGCAAGTTCTCTGTACCTTTTAAGGTTTGCGTCAAACAAAAGTGCTTGAAGGAAACCTTTTTGAGGAGGAATTCTGTTTAGCAGTCATGCAGCATAGTGGGAGAGGGATTTCAGATAAGTGAGACATAACACTGTAGCTGACATCAGTTCCTACCTGTCAATAACTGCATCAGAAACATCATATTTATGTCTAATAAATAAATGTGTCATGTCAGAGGGAAGCTGGAACTTTTCACTTTTGTACAGGAGCTGGCATCAGAAGGTTGCATGGCATGTATTGCTGGGACCTGCTTCCAGTGAGGCAGGTGTGCATTCATCCAGAGGCCCATCAGCTGGATTCCAATGGGTTATTTGCTGTATTGCTTCCTTTGAAAGAAGCCAACTGCAGCACCATCTTCTTTGCACTGAATGGGAAAGAACAGTGAATTTTGAGATAGAAAAGTATTTGGTGTTCTAAAAATAATGTGTCTTTTTAATTAATATTTATTATTTGAAGACCCAACTTTCTCTAAATACTTTCCAGGTTTCAGATAATACTGGCATCTGCTGACTCCACAGGTGGCACTCTAACATTGTAATCTCACTGCAAAAACAATCTGGGTTTCAGATTAAGAAGGCTCTGTCCATGGTAATCTGGTTGATTTCCCTCCTTCCAATGCTGCAGAAGGATAGGATACAACTAGTCTGTGATTCTGGCTCAGCAACTAGTGCCAGATTTTAAGGCTCAGGTGGCTAAATTATCAGACCAAGGCTAAACACTTCAGGATTGTGCTTTTAAAGTTGTTTGTGTAGCTTGAGTTTTTGATTCTTCTTGAGATGTATCTCTAGCATAAGATTGCTGGTTTTTGGTTTCACAGTGCTATCCGTGTACTTGGCAAACTTCCAAAACAGTTTTGGATGCTAGGTACATGATCGAGCCCATGCAGGCCTACATTCAGCTGCATTGCGCTTACTGTCAGCCAACCAAGATAGGTTTTTAAGGCATGAAAGGGAATAGGAGAAAGGACAGAGAAGGGTGGTAATTGTATAATGCAATTTTCCAAATAATTAAGCTCATATGTTGCTCTTTCAGCTTCATGTTGTTTTAAAGATGCTGTCATAAGACATTTCTGGGTTTCGCAGAATTTTCAGGTCTAACCTGTGATGCTCAGAGCTGGGCTGCCTGACAAACCTTACTTTATTTTTAGATTAAATCAGGGTGTATATTGCCAGAGGAAGAAGTAAATAAACACAGAACACTTAAGGCTTCCTCTGGTGTTTGAGTAGGACATACAGTGATTCTCTCTGATGGGCGAGTGCTGTGCTGAGCACAGCTTTGTAGATGAGGGTCAGAACAGGACATGAAAGGTTGTGCAGGGAACTGAGACACCTAGAGATGGATAAAAAAAGAATAATGTGTTTACTGAAGAGCATTCACTTGAAAAAGAGGTGTGTTTGTGTGTAAGGCTGCAGTTAGACCTGAAACATGGGTGCCGACTCACCTCCTCCCCATACCCTCTTATATACAAGCACTCTTCCAGAGAGATGTGCTAGTAGCAAAGCAAAATCCTCCTGTCCTACACCAGAAGCAGGGGTCTGGCTTTTGCTGTTCCTGTTTCTCTTCTGCAAGTAAAATGGCAATACTGGATGCTAACTGAGCTCTCAGTGTCTTCAAACTGGGAAGTGTCTTCCCTGTTTGTTCTTAGTTTCATTTGTGTAGGTTTTTTCAGGACATGTCATACAACATTCAAGGGAAAAAGAATGGGCTGTGGGTGAACATGTGAGGAGCAGTAATGGCTAAATGCACAAGGCTACTTTGTAAAGGCATTGCATGGATTGCAGTTGCATTGGTATTATCTAGCCTGTGTTCCACAAACTTAAATAGACTTGCTCCCATAAATTCATTACATTAATCAAACTATGATATTTTATGCTCCTAGCACTTCCCTAAATTGTTAACCTCAGAAGTACAATAAAGGGATGTTTATACTCATATTCTGAGATCAGTATGAAATATCCATTATTACTAGCTTACAAATTCCTTGCAAACAAAGCAGTAGCCCATTCACATGTGGGCCAGCTTTTTTTCCTTTTTATTTTTACGCTATAGGTGGTGGTGTAGAGCTACTGGCATGCCCACCAGCAATGGGTTGGTTGAGGAAAACCCTCTTGTCTCTCTCCCTTACAACCCTTCTCTCCATTTGGTTAATCAAGGTCAATCCTTGATTAACCAAATCCAAACTGAACCAAAACAAATGTGCACCCAAATGTGGCTCTACACATTACTAAAGAACTGTGCATTCGTCCTGCTGACAGACCCACTCCTGATTTGCTAATCATTATTTTTGTAGTCTTTTTAAAGGAACAGGGCTTTTAAGGGAATCAGATGTCTAAGAGGCCAGTAGAAGGATGGAAACAATCAACCAGGAAATGTCTGTCACTAATGAACAAAAAGCCAGCGTGGGCAGACCCTTGAAGGACATATGTTCTAAGCCTTTTGCAGGAGAGGGACCAGTTATCTTTGCTTTCTCCCAGCCTGCTGTTCAAGGGTTTGCTCCGGTGGCTGGGATATCCACAAGGGGTTGTTAGGAGGGAATTTTCTTTCAATTGAGTGTGAAAATCTGCCTGTTCTTGCCCTTTTTTAGAAGGTTGTTAACAGATCCTTTTCCACATACAAGATTAACTAAGGAACAGATGCTCAAAACCCTTGGTATTTCACTCCCACTGCTAGATGTCTGGACTGCATACATTTGAGCAGAGCAAAAATCACTTCCAGGATAAATAGGCTGTGGCAGAGTGGCATCATTTGCAAGCTCATACTGTCTCCTTCCTGGTGTGGGAGTTTTCTTACCAAAGGATGCATAAGCTGTTAATGCTTAGGGATTGCTACTGTATTTGCTGCCAGACCTACTGGTTCTGTCCGTGCATTGATTATATTCACAGAGCACAGCTGAGAAGGGAATTTGCTGCACCACTGGCAGGTGTAGCTGCAGAATTTGCAAGGAAGGAGAGGAGATCAATAAGGTTGCATTTAAGTCATCTAAGTTTATGTGTCAGTTCTAGGCTGATTCCCTGAATAAACAAGGTAGTCCTCAAAGCCCAGTTTAGCAGCTACCACTCAGGTCAGAGCTTGCCCAGCACAGGGTTCTGCTCCCCAAATCCAGAGGTACCTCCCTCAGCATGGGTGTTGAGGACCCTGTCCCTGCAAGGGCTCCTACTGTGGTGACCCTGCAGCTGGCCTGTGGCACCTGGGGTTCCCAGTCCCTCCTGGACCTGGGAGAGTCCTTGATCTATTCCAAATAATTGCAGAATAAATTACTGTTTCACTGGTTATAGCAGACTGAAGCATAGTGTAAGGGTGGAAGCAAGGTGAAATAGGATGGAAATGGGGGCAAAATATGCATGATCCAGTTCTAAAGTCCCATCAGATACTTTTGGGACCTATTTTGAATTACCATTTTGGCTTTTCTTTAGGAGAAAGAAGAATTCTTTTTCATCTTTTGGGGAAACCCAAACTTTTTCAGCTTTTATTGCAAATTCTTCATTTTGTCTCTCTAAACAATATGCATACATATAAGGCAGTTGTTCAAGGTAGAGAATCTATAGATTTTCAACATTAGACTCAATATTCTTTATAATGGTTTATAAAGTTGTTCTTGCTTTTGGTTACTTGTTTTGCTTTAATTTATTCAATGTTCAGAAGAGTGAGCTCATAAATTGTTACTGATAGAAAATGAAATATTTATATTTATTCAGTAATGGAAGATGGGATTATTTTTATTCATTTCTTCCTTCTTTAGTTTTCACAAACCACTTTGTCTATTTAAAAAAAAAATTATCGAAGGCCATCAATGAATAAGATGATTCCTTTTAGTTCTAGTTCAGTGAAAAATGAAGGCTGAGTTCTCTCCAACCAGACATTATAAACTATGCAACAGAAATCCATGAAGAGGAAATTAAAAATAAAAAAGGATAGTAATGTGTCTGTAATTGAAACAAATATGTCACAGGAGGTGCCACTAGGCAGGATTTGGCAGGGAACTCGTCTAACTCAAGTGTCTAGAAATGCATGTCGATACCCCAACTGTATTTTGTGAGCTGTGCTGCTCTGCCCAGCACTCCAGCATGCAGCACCTGCCTCTGTGAGGTGCGTGCAGAACACAGCAAATGATCTGCAGGGCTGTACTGCCATCTGCTGATGCACCAGTTTGCTGCAGAAACCAGCCGTGTCCAACTGCAAACATGCAGGGCAGCCTTGTCATCTATAACACAAAAACACACCTAATGTAGCACTTGGTGGATGGGTTGGGGTTTTTGTTTGCTGAGGAAGAGAACTTCTGGCTAGGAAATACACCAAGTATCTTTAGCTCTTTTCTTGACATCTCACGTCTTTATAAACCAAAACCAAAGTTCATACATTCCTGCCTTATTTTGAAAATTGTATCTAGACTCCTGTATTTTTTTTTTTTTTTTGACACTTTTGGTTCTTCTGCCCTGACATCTTGATGCAGTCCAAGCATGTAGGCGGTTTATAAAGCTTGAGGGACATGGTTCCTTCATTTGGTCAGTAGAAACCCCTTGTTCCAAGGCAAACTGATCCAAGAGCCTATCAGGGTACCCAGCCTTACCTCCAGTACCTCCGTGCATCCCTTCACCGGGAAACCACATGGAGCAGTAGCCCCCAGGCAAGCTTCTCAAGCCTGTTCCCTTCTTTTCAGTGTTTTGCTTCCCATACAAATGTCCCCAAGGGAAAGACATCCCCTGTGGCTCTACAGATGAGCTGTTACCTCTGTGGAGAAGAGAGGCACTGATGCAGCACAGTAATGTGTGCTTCTGCTGCCTGCACAGGGCAGTGCAGCCGTGAAGTCACCCACAGGGATGGAGGATGTAGCCCATGCTGCAGCTCTAGGGCTGGGGTCTGAGTGGTGCTGGCTGAGTTTAAGTTGATGCAAGTGTGCCAGCCAGGATGAGGGCTTTTGCTGTGATGCCTTGCACTAAATAACTAACTTTCTAGTTTGCTCTTGATTTGTAAAAACAACAAAAAGAGGTCTTGAGGTCGTTTGCATTTCAGAAAGAGTCATGACTCAGGCTGCTAATTGATTGGAGATAAACTTGTACACAAACATTTGCTTTTGTGCTCTGAAAAATACAGTCAATTTGGACTGGTCTGTTCTCATGCCAGGATGTGCTTCTGTCCTGTTCCTACACCAAGCTTGGCTATTGGCACTCCTTTTTTGTGTCATTATCAGTGCTACCAGTGATTTGAACTGCTCAGGGATGAATGTTTTTGCTTTCTTTCCACCCCTGCTTTTCTGAGTAAAACACAATTCTATTATCTCTCCCTCCAGCCCTACCTAAAACTAAATTTCAGAACAAGAAATAACCTGATCCTCTACTTTTATATATTCTTCTGAATTGGAGCATATTAGAACATTGGTACTTCTTGATCATTTCAGTCTCTGCAGATACAAGAACTACAGAGACCTGCAAATGTAGTAATGAAGAGTGCAAGTTCAACAGTGTCTCCCTTTTTCAGGGTCTAAATGTAGGGATGCAGCCAAGCTATTTTATCATGCCATTGCTTTTCTCTCCTTGAGCCTTCTGTGACATTGAACCATCCTCAGTGAGAAGAGGCAGTACATCCAGCAGAGCAGTCCAAGACAGATTTTATCAAAAATTCACACAAAGTGTAGAAAAATAATGAGGATGGCCTCAAGCTAAGCTTTGGAGGCACCACAAGCCTTAGCCCTTGCTGTATTTCAGCTGGATTTTCTGGGGAAATTTCCTAGCAATAGTTCCTGCCTAATACAAATTTCCTGCTCCACAGAGACCTTGCAAACTGTGGAGAGCAGCCTCCCTCTGATCTGACCCAAAAGTTTTAGCCACACAACTTGAAAAAATCAGCCTTTTCCTAGGTATGCTTGTTTGGTTGAGCTTATTTCAGATCCTAGGCAACTACACCCCATGGGACTGTGTCCACTTTCTTTTCTGTGTTTCCTTGTTTTTCAGCTCCTTTCATCCTTCAGGCTGTTGATCTTCTCCTTTTTAAAACCTTCAAGCTGTTGTGTCTCTCCTTGTCCCCCTCAAAGCTTATCTCCCCTATAGTGTGGATGCACCTGAGCTGGATTTAAATTGCCGAGGTGCTGCTGGCCACGGCTTTGCTGCCAAAGCATCAGCCTGGGGGCAGGAGTGCCCAGCTCCTTCAGGAGGTTTTGCAGGTTTTGCCAGCAGCTCAACCCTGGCAAGTTCTGCCTTGTCAGGGTTAAGCTGCTGGCAGGTCTTAGGTGAGTTGAGAGCAAAGAGCAGATGCTGCCACCACTATGATGGCATGACTTTACTGCAATGTTTATGAAACAGTGAGAAGGCACACAAGAAGCTGCCATTTAAACAAAACAGGAAAGCTGTCAAACATAAAGATGGCTCTCATTATTGGAGTCTCAGTTATTATTTTACAGACTAAAGTTCTTCCTGATATTCTTCTTAAAGATCCAGTTCTTTGAGTAATAAGGGAAAATAAATACTACTGATTGAACTGTAGGCTATTCCTTCTTCCGGGTCTTCAGCATCTCTTATCTCTTGTGATTGCTATATGTACATGGAATAAGAATGTGCCCTGAGACAATATTCGTGGACAGCCACAACAACTTGCTGCTTCTAGTATATAACAACTTTACAAAAGGTTTCAAAAGATGCAGCAGACACCAGACCTAATTTATTGAAAGCATGGCAAGTTTGGTAGTTCTAGCTTTACAATGAAGTGAAGTGAGCCACAGCACAGTTAAAACTCAGCACAGTTCAGATGGCAAATCTGTAGCAGAATTGTTTATATTGTCCGCATATCCTGCCAGGATGAAATCAAAGTTCATGAGCAAATTCCCTATAGTGAAACAATGTATGTACCTGTATGCATTGCAATAAATTATTTTATTTTATTACTTTTTCACGGTTAAGAAGGCTTCAGATGATCTTGATCAGTGAAAGATCTAGTTCAAGGCTTGGAACAGACTAAATACACACTTGAATATGGCTGACTTCGAAAAGTGATGCACCTGAAAGATTCCCTATAGTAAAATTACTTCAAACTTGTTGTGACTAGTTTATATCACTAAATTTGATGCACTCCAATGCATCATATTAGGACCTGTGACTTTGTATGAACAAGCTTAACAAAGTTGTAGTTATAGAAAATATAAAAAATACCTAGTGAAATAATTTTGGCTTTTCTTCATCAATTCAGAAGCCAAACCCTTGTGCTTAATTGAGTTTCCTTTTACTGCTGAGCCAAGGATACAGGAAGATTTGCAGTTAATTAAATCTTCTGGCATGGTACATGGGTCCCACAGAGGAGCATTTCAGATGAGAGGAGGTGCAGCCAGAAAGTGGTATAAGTGTGGCTTTCAAGCCAGCAGGACTCCCAGCAATGCTTATGCTGTCCTGGGAATTGAAGGGACTTGAAAATAGCTGAAAGTCAAGTTCTCTTTTACCTCACCTGCACCAGTGCAAAGCAGACCTGATACAGGCAAAGACTTGCCCTTTTGAGAGTAACAGATTAAGATAATTATTTGTAATTTGAACATCACTAAAAATGTACAAAGATTTGAGAGTGCCAACTTGGCTTATGCAAAGCAGCTGGGCCACTTGAAAACCTGGCATATATGGTCTTCTACTGACTCTGCTGGGAAGGCAACTTGACTCAAGCTCTGAAAGCCTTGTTTCTACAACTACATATGTGATTTGATATATCTATTTTCAGTAAAGCAAGTGTGAGTTCTACTGAAATCAGCAGGACTCAAAGCTTTTTAAAATGGGCCAAATTTAAACTGACTTCTTTGTTCCTTGGTAAAAACTAAAATATCTGATCTGTTCATGTGGAACCAAAGGCAGGTCCTTTCCCCCTCCGTAGCAGTCAGGCTGATAAACAATTATAACAGTATTTTATCTTGTTGTGCCTTGAAATGTGACCTTCCTAGAACTAAACAGATGTGCAATTGTAGGCTGAGTTCATTAGTAAGATGGAATAAAACTGCTCAGCATATTGGGTGTTACGTATGTATATCCTAGCAAACAGAATTCTGCATTAAAATCAGTTGAGTTACATATCTGTTTCTGGGGAACAGGCTGTTTGTTTGCTTTTTTTCAATTTTTAACTTGTGCAAATTGTTACACCAGATGGCCTGTTGAGCCAACAATAGATCATCATGTCTCACCACAATGGGATCCCTTTCTGGCTAACTTGAGTCAAAGCAGTTCGGTATCAGTCCTCACCAAGCACATTCCCAACTACTTCACCTTAATTATTTCTCTCCATCTGGTCCATGGTAGTATAAACAATTTCCTGCCTCTTTGCATAGCATCAGTAATGCACATAAATAAGCAATCTAATGCTGAATTCTTTTGAATACATTAAATCCCATTTGTGATGTTAGCAGATCCCACACTTCCACGGGTAACTGAATACTAATTATGATAAAGAGTTGAACAATTAACTTCTTCTGTTTTTAAATTTCACTCTCTGATTTTTAATCCCACAGAGGTCTCAGTCTGCATTCTCTCTGGCTAGTGAAGATACAGCCAGTAAAGGACAAGACCCTGCATCATCTGTGGCCGAGGCTCTTGGGAGGCATCAAAAGGGACAGTCCAGGAAGCAGAAGGAACGCAAGCGCTCTGCTTTACCCAGCTGGAAGAGTGTAGACAGGCTAAATGAAACAAGTAAATATTTCTAGTACGAATAAGATTCTTTTTTTGGTTCTCACTCACGTGTGGAATAAATACAACTTAAAGCAAGGACCTTCTCTAGGGCACTTCTGCTGACCTTTGTGCTTTCAGAGGTCGCATGTAAAATGTATATTTGATGTTGCTGTGTCACAATTTCATTTGCTTATCTTAACTTTCTTTTTAAAAAATTATTCGAAATTTGGGTCTTTGTGGAGTTGATTTTGGACTGCTACAAAATTTAGACAACTAGTTTTGATACATTTTAGGGCTAATAAGACACAAGAGCTCAAGGGCCCTTCTTTGTCATTGTTCTCCAGTTGAAGGAGTTTGCAGCCCATTGTATCCCCTCCATGACACAGGGTAACTATTCACAAGGTTATGTGGCGAGCCAGTCATTAAAATAATTCACATTTAGAATTCCTCCTTACAACTTTATTTTCAACCCTGATGAGTTCACAAATGCAGTGTTCTGTGCAGCCCTACTCACCTGAGCTTCCAGACTAATCTGAGGAAGCTGTATGTGTAGGAACTGCACTGACCAGCAGCTTCCCTGGATCTGACCGCTGTCATCATGCATTAGGCATGGATGTAAGTACGGATGATGGATAGTGAGCAGCTTTCCAAGTCAGCTCCATTCCTGCCTGAATCAGCACCCTGGGGTAGAATGCAATTCCCTGCTTACTTCTAGATGACATAAAGACAGGTTGTAACTGTAGAAGATATCAATGTATATAAGTATCTGAAAAGAGGGTGTCAGAGGATGGATCCAGGCTCTTCTCAGTGGTGCCAAGCAATAGGACTAGAGAAAACAGGCAGAAACTGATGCACAGAAAGTTCCACCTGGATATGAGAAAGAACTTCTTCACTATGCAGGTGACCAAGCGCTGGAACAGGTTGCCCAGAGATGCTGTGGAGTCCCCTTCACTGAAGATATTCAAGAACCTGGATGCAATCCTGTGCCATGTGCAGGTTGGTTGGACCAGCTGACCCACTGTGGTCCCTTCCAACCTAACCCTTTCTGTGCTTCTGCAGTTGTGGCTCCTGCTCTTGGGGTGTTCCCATTTCCATTGCCTCTCTTGTTCTGGCTGAAGCATTTGTGAGGCCACAAGAGTGTAGCACCAGGCAACTCCCTCACCATAGTGTTGGTTAGTTTTTACCCCTACAGTTGCACAAAGGGAGGAGAACTGAACTCATTGCAGCAGCATTCCCTGGCTCCAAGTGTTGTCATCCCGTGGCAGAATCTGGCTGTTCTTGCTTCCTCTCTTGTAGCAGCTGTAGATAGAACCCATCTGACCCCTTTAGCACACTGTTTCATGAAGCTGCACAAGTAGAAAACTTCTTTTGTGGGGTGAGTTCACTGGTGCTGTAGCTCCCACAGCTGCCTCACTAGGCACGGGCAAGCACCGGCAGTTACAGTGTGTGTTTGGGTTTGGTGGCAGCCAGGGACCAGAGCTGCCATGTGTTCAATTTGTTTATCTGTAATGCCAGTTGAAAACTGGGGAGACTGAAATTTAGACAGTTTCAGTACTTCTCCTCCCCCATGAAAGGCATTAATATTAAAGTAGCACTAAAATCTAACTTAACCAAGTATGCCTTACTCTGTGAATTTCTTAACCAACCCACTGTCAGAAGTGTTTTTCTCGTGGGCATTTTAGTGTTAGGCCTATTTTCAGTAAAGCAGTTAATTCGCTCCTTAAATTTAAGCACCCACTTGAATCCCATTGCATTCAACTGTTGAGAAATTTAGTATTTAACAATTGCTTAACCACAGCAGAACAAAATTGACCCATTTTCTTTTTGGGTGCTCTACGGAGAGGATTTGTTCTGCTTCTTTCATCTAAAAACCACATTTGCGATGAAATTGTGGTGCCTATTGAGCTAATAGTAAATAGCTGACTGTGCTAATATCTGTAAATATTGTCTCACCTATGCAGTAATAAGCAGCTTTGTATTATGATACAGAAAACAAGAGAAATCTCAACAAAGAGCTTGGTGTGGTAAAATCAATGGGCTTTTTAGGCATGTAGCCAAAAAGTAGTTCACAATTCATTTTGGTTACAATTCATGTTGGTTTAAATGGTGACTCGAGAGCCTTCATCAATAGTCTTACAATGAAACTTCTTAAATCTTTTTTTCCTTTTCACATGAATGAATTATCACTTATGCCCAAAGAATTGTGTGAAAAAAACATTCTTTCAAGTAAGTGACTTCATTTTGGAAAATCAGGAAGGGAGCACTTGACGTAGTAGAATAAAAGTGGGATAAAGCTGAGTCAGCTTTCTGAATATAGAGGTCTCAGTTGCTTTCTACCCTGTTTGTCCTCTAATCTACTAGTATCCTGTCCTTTCTTCAGCTAATTGAGGTTGGTAGACTGATTCTCACGTGGTGTTGTTAAATAGAATAAGGGGGTATGGTTTGGGGGAGAAAAAGAGTTTGTGGCTCCCCATTACATTTGTGTAATGTGGTGCAGCTGAATCCAGTTCGTGTTGGAGATTTATATCCTGCAGAGATGGTGGCTTTGTTTGAAGGAACAATGTTTTAAGGAAAGTTCTTTCTCTCAGGAGAACCCTATACTTAGGTTAGTATAGTTAAGAAAAGTAAACAGGCAAAAGTTTCTTGTGCTTGATAGCTTGTTTGGGTTTTTTTTCAGGGATTACTATAACAAAGTTTTAGTTCTCCTTACACTCCTGATTTCAGTTATATCCTTGCTTGTTCACTGCTACAAGAGAACTACTATTATTTCCTTTTAACTTCTATGATTTCCTTTTAAACAGGAGTAAGAATTGTATTTTCTCAAGTTCTCTGAATTGACTTAAATCTTAGGAAGTGAAAACAAGCCAAAAGGATTCAAATGAGTAAGAAATGCAAAAGTTGTCATAAAACTCTCATAGCTCTTAAGTTTAATTACCGCTTAATTTTTTTTTTTTTTTTTTTGGTGGGGGTACTTTGGTGGTGATAGTCCACCTCAGACTTTGTTTTTTTAAACTAAACACAGCTTACTGCATACTAATGTTCTTTATGAACAGTTCCAGGGAAAAAGTAATCTTCTTTTCATCCTAGTATTTGTAACCATCTAATGCAAAATGCGTAATTATATTCTACAACAGACCCAGATATTACTGTGTCCATTTGAAAACAGTGATGTTCTGCTTACATTATGAGAAAACTAATAGTTTATATTAAGTATTTCTAGAGGTTTCTGAAAATAACAAATTTGAATCCATGGGAGGAATCCTTAAGTCTGATTAGTTCATTAAGTAGGCTGGATTAGTGTGTAAATCCTTGGCATTATATATTTTTCAAATGCTGCAGAAGACAGTCATCACACATCCATGTTTCCCAGGAGAGGAATTTTCAATTTTGATTGGAAATTGAATTTAAATTTAGAAGAAAATCAATTCTTGGAGTTATGAGAGTTACAGAGCACTTTCTGGGCATATCTGTGGCTTTTTTTGGTTTTTATGTTGGAGTTGTAAGACATACTCTCAAAATGTGGAAGGGTACAAGAGCAGCAGTGCTTGTGTCAGACAGAATCAGCTCATTTGGTTTTTAGTCTGGGGTACGAGAACAGCAGCCATAAGCAAGAGTCTAGGAGAGATTAGGACAAAGCAGGTATTTTTCATACTGCCTCTGAGCAAGCTCTGAACCTCTAGAACTGTCAATTTAATTACTATCTCAGCTATTTCTGTATTCAGTAAATTTTAGTAGATTCCTCCGCCTGTTCATAGCCATCTCTGTTTTATCACAGATAATTTCAAGCATCCAGAACAACCTCAGACAAGATGCTCCATAGGTCTGGTACCCATTGCATCACACTACTTTCTTTCATTTGTTTAAAACCTTGATTTCTCTAGCTTCACTTCATGCCCTCTAGTAGTTAGGTTGGAAGAGATTCCCCCATCTCTTTTAGCATGTATTCTCTCAGTCTTCTGTCCTCCAGATGGCAAAGCTCTGGCTTACTTAATCATTCCTTGAATGGACACCATTTTAGAACATGGTACAACCTCTGCTGCTCTTCTCTGATTCTTTTTCCATCTTTCCTTTTCCCCCAATCTGGGGGACCAGGATTGCGCACCAGAATGAAAGACGTTTGCAAAACTCAGGATTTATGCATGCCTGTGTGCTTATGTTCCATCAGTCTTTCCTAACCATTCTTTTAGAAAAAAACTTTGGCCCAAGTACTCTCCCATTTTAGTCATGACCATGAGTTAAAGTCGTGGCTTCTAAATAGTGTAGGGTAGCTTGGCTCTCAACGTGGGAGAGTTCACGTGGCAGCAGCACTTGCATTTGTTAGTTGGTTTTGTTGGCACTTTCAGTCTGTGGCAAGTAAAGCAGCCATTCACGGTGTGATCACAGCTGTTCTCGTTTCCTTTCCGTAGGTCCGCCTTCTGTTTTCCAAAGCACCGATGGAAACTGGGTGGCTTTGCAGAATGTCACCCTGCCTCGTCCTCGAATGCTCGCCAAACCAAAGAGTCAGGTGTTCAAAGCCTTGGAGAACGAGTCCAGCATTGTGTCTGCCTACGACGAGATGGGCTCGGACAGCGAGGATGACTATGACTGGAACGTGGCCTTGAACAAGCTGCGGCGGAGACCTCGGCAGCTGCCAGACGACTTCTACTACTCCAATTCCCAGTATGGCACCGAGTGGGTTTATGGCAATGATCAGTACCAGGCAGTGACCTCCCCCTCCTCTGGGTTATACACCAACACTGAGACGCTGTTCTCCGATTCGGAAACATCTTCAATAAACTCTTCCCAGGAAGCTAAAGGACCTAGCAAGCTTCTCTGGTTGCAAAGCAGAACTCAAAGTGATATGCCCAGGATGGAAAAGAAGCACTTCCATGGAGAACTAGATGTAAATTTCAATCCACAGGCAACTAGCTTGGAGTATTCAGACAGCAGTGAGACTGAAGGAGTCCATTATGATTTAGAAAAGAGATCAAGAAGGTGGAAGAAGAACAAAGCCATCTCTGAAGACTTAGGTGAAGAAAAGAATCAGGCAAAAGCCAACAAGATGAATTTAAGTCAGGTAATTGTGTTTGAGCTTACCAAATGCATTCTCAAAAAGAGCTGGGCAAAACTAATTAAGCCGTGCTGGCAATATCATGTGAATCATGAGTGGGAGGTGGAGTGTTCTTGCAAGCTTTATCTTCCTTATGTCTCCTAAGTAAGAAGAAGAAAAAGCAGGGTGTTAGACAGGCTTTACCTTTTTCTCAAATAGACCACTTTCATCCAATCAAAGACATTGTTAATGTTGTAAAATACAGCGCTCTTAAGGAAAAAACCCTCAGGATTTGTCAACAGCTGAGAAATGGTAATTAATCACTTGTTTTGTTGTGCTGGGGTTTTTTTTAAACTTCTTTTTTCTTGTTATAAGAAATAACTCATATGCCTAGGAATCTGCTCTGCAGTGTCTACAAATAATCTGGTAAGGAATAAAGCTAATGAGCAGGAGAAATTCAAAAAGGGCTTTTTGTGAAATCCAGTCCAAGTGATGTCTGTTTTTAATTGGTCATCTTAAGATGACTTCTGATGTGTTAGGGTGAGTGTTTGCAAACTACTTCCATTTAAATAATTTGTCAGTTCATTAAGAAAACAAACAAAACCCAAAGAAACAAGCAAAAACCCCACACTGCACTATCTCAAACTCCGAAAAATTGCTCATACAGCTTGAAGACAGCAAACATTTATTTTCAATTACAGGTGATAACCAGAATGCCAAATCGTCTCTATTTGGAGTTTGTCCAGACCTGGGACTGGTATTAAGGGATCCATTTGTTCCCCAGAATTTTGTTGGCAGTGCAAGCATGCAAGCTCAGAACATTGACCCCTTGTCAAGTTTTATTTCCCACATCCTACCCCTCTTAAATCCTGAAGCTGCATCATTGCTGCAGCAGAGTAATAATAAGCCTGAAGCAAGGAGCTGAGGGCTGGCTTCTCCCTGTGCCTCTGATTACAAGCAGCCTGATTCAATCTTAAAGCTATCTGGCCAAATTTAGGATGCTTGGAACAGTTTTTTTTTCCTTCTGCTACTAGCCTGTATTTCCTATAGAAAACCATCAGTACAGCTGCTTGTAAGTCAGTGTTAGGATTCTAGGATTTCAGCAGGGCTTTAATGCTGGATGTCATTAATTCTGGAGCCATTCCATCTGTTTTTAGGACAAGAGTGTGGGTGTTCAGGGTGTTCTGTACTGATTCATTTATACTCGTGTCCTCATATATTTAAAATCAACAGTTCTCAAAGGGAAGTATGATGTAACATAATGTGATCTGATGACACATCACTGGCCATTATTGACTTCTTAGAACATCAAGCAGAATTACAAGGCTTCCCAGGGACTGCACAAAGATTATATCCTGTACACAGACTTCTGCATTTAGCTTTATGGCTTTGCTTTTTTTCTTTCATGACTTCTGTGTGTCTGTATTCATATTGTGACTTCCTAGGTGCAATATGCAGGGCATGGAAGATCAGAGCTCACAGAGAAAGTCCTGGAGATATTAAAGAATCATAGACTCATTTAGATTGGAAACACTTTTAAGATCATCAAGTCCAGCTGTTAACCCTGCATTGCCAGGTTGACCACTAAACATTGTCCCTAAGTTCCATGACTACATGTCTTATAAATACCTCCAGGGATGGTGAATCAGCCATTTCCCTAGGCAGCCTGTTCCAGTGCTGGATAATCTTTTCTGCAAAGAAATTTTTCATAATATCCAATCTAACCCCCACCCTGCTCGTCCAGGTGAGCTCAGAAAGGCAAGGTGCTTCCCAAAATCTGTGTTGGCATCCTTTAGCATCTTGGTGTGTGCTTCAAAGTGCAAGCTGGTGTGGGAAATTATATTCTTCTTTCCCAAGTCTTTTGTGAGTTGCTTTGTCTCCTGTAAGCTCTCTGATGTGCTGAAAGTGCAAGATTCAGGATTCTAACCCACTCTCCCCTTCATTTTACCTTTGAGGCTAAAAGGGGCTGTTCCTGCCCCGCTGCCTCCTCAGCCTCAGTGGGGCAAGCAGAGGCACAGTGCCTCCAGATCATGCCACTGTTTTCAAAGTAATCCAATTCTTACTAGGAAGTTTATGTTTAGTTGGGTTTGCATGTGTTTAGTTTGTGTTTGAACACACTCACACACACACAGAGGTGGCTGATTTGACAGCTGGTGCTCACATTTGTAGAACTTTTGCTCCAGCCTCTGGTGAACAGGCACTGTTGGCACCACGAATGGACCGCCTACCACAATTCAAAGTAAGAATGTTGCATGGTTGAACAATTCTAGGAAGCAAGTAAAATTGGCATGTGTGTAAGGAACCTGATTTAATGGATGCAAATGAATTAGCCAGACATCATTTACAGTGCTCAGGTAAATGAGATTAAAGGGATGTCAGGGTTTCATATATTCCCCAGAATTATGTATTGATCTTGGTAAAATGATTGATTTGAGGCTGCACCAGGGAGAGCCCTACATATAAACAGTTCTGCAAAATTATAATGTAGGTGTGTGAAGAACTGCAGTCAGCATAGACTTAAGAAAAATTGACTGCAGGGTCTTAAACCAGGCATAGCTTTTCACATGATGAGATTATGCAGAATTTGCAGAGACCATACCAACTCTTCTAAACTCTTGTAGACCAAGATATTAGACAGTGAATAACTGATTATATGTCAATTGCAGTAAAGAAACACTTTTTCAGTACTTCACTTATTTTACTGCATTGTAATAATTTGTTAACCATTATGTTTTCATCAGCATCATAGACCAGGATTTCAGTTTATCGGTCTAAAAGTTGGGGTTTCATTTTTAATATTCAAATAGTGAAGGTAGCTTTCTTGTTTTTTACCCTCCAGGTTTCTCAGTGAGATGAAAACAAGCCCTTTTTCTTCTTTGCTCTGAGTCTAGAGAGTTGTAAGCAGTTATGTTTCGGAAAAACTGCAGTCAGTTCATAACTCATAACTGAATTTCAATTTAAAATCAGGTATTTTTTAATCAGGATCCAATTCCTAGAGTGGGATAATGCTGTGGCATTTTTAAAAAAATATATTTTAGGCACAGCAGTAGAATAAAGACTTTGTGACTGAGAGAGAAATTTTTGTTTAAAGTCTTCAGTGACTTAGAAGGGGAAACCTGAGAACCAAGAGGTGCTGTATCTGTGGATGTTTTGCTTAATGATAAGTAAAAGAACAAGCTCCTTTACTGAGCTGTCTGTAGATATGCCATAAACACAGTCAGGAAGCATGAAATGAAAACTGTCCTGGTAAAACCAAAGTCCTGCTATAAATAATATCTGATTGCTTATGTACCACAAAAGACATATTTCTGTGGGAACTGAACTGGAAAGTGCAACCTTGCTTTTAATGATTAATTTTCAAATGGTAACTTTTTACAAAAAATGGACACTTAAGCCATCAATCATTATCTGCTTTTATTAGTAGTAATTGTAATAATAGTTGATGCTATTAGTAATAATAATATTGATATTAATAATCAATCAATAATATCAATAATAATATTGACTCTCATTATCTTTTTGAGAGAAGGATTTGAGTGTTGCTTAATGTAGCTGAAGTTCTTATGTTTCTGATGCAAAGTGGAGGAGCTTAATTGCTTCGAGTGAAAGAAATGCCCTCATTATGAGTTTGCTTCTTTGATCAGGAGACCCCACCTGTTAATTACAGCCCTGCTGGCCTGCAGCCAGGTAAGGGGTGAGCACTGTCAGGCTGCCTGTTCCCACGGGATGGCGCTTGGGATGTATTCTTTGAAAACAGCTCCCTGGAATCACTCTGGCTCTTGATGAGAACTGCCTGCAAACCTCGCAATTTGTGTATACTCCTAAAAATTTTACTTTCCAATCTTTGGTTTCCTATATGAAGGAAGCTTTCTCACAGGAATTTATAGTTTAACATAGATTTTGTTCTGGAGCATCTTTTTTTGTATTTCATTTCAATTCACTCTGATTACATTGAGTTATCAGCAGTTTGTGTGCAAAGATTTGGACACTGTTTTTGAGTGAAGGTGTATTTGTTGCTTTCATTGTCTCCTAAAAGACTTATGCTTGTATAGAAACACTTGATTTTCTTTTAGTGATACTGGGTTCATGGCTGTGTCAGTCTGTCAGGCCCTCACAGAAACTCAATTTTCAGATAAAATGGTAGCCCTTTATTCCTGTGTGCAGTTATTAGCATTATGTATTGCTGATAGATGCAGATGGGAATTCACACAATGATTTGTGTAATGGCACAAAAAGTCATTAAACTTTCCAGAAAGAGTGAAAACATGAACAGTAAAGAATAACAAAATTTAATGCAGCATCTATTCAATAATAATAACAATAGTACCTTTCAACTTATTGATTTTTTTTTTCATGGCTGCTAATGCATATTTTAACTTGTCAGTCCGTGAAAGAAGTATAACCTCCTCACAAATAGTTTGCTGCCACTGTCTGAAAAGCCCAACACACGAGTCAAGCAGCCTTCTATTAACAGAAACCACAAAGTGCAGCAGTGTAAGGTACCATTATCTCTGCATGTGCACAGGAATTAGCAGCTCTAGCCAATATAGATAATCTACTCACTCATTTAAAGGAGGCTGGAAAGCTAAAAAAGGGGTTACAGGCATATCTGAGCCCAGCTGTAATACAGTCAATACTCTCAAGAAACAATATGTATTCAAAACACAGATTTAGCTAATGCAGAATGAGACCCTGGAGTAGCCAGGGCATCTCATGATTTTCATCTGCGCTGGCAGACCTAGCAAAAAGATCTTTAAGTTGCTGCCATGTGTGATTCTATGAGGCCTGGTATTTTTTTGGGGATTGAGATAAGTTGTCATATTGCTGTTGTCAATACAGATTCTTTAGATTAACAAGTGGTGCTTCCCATGGGTGTATCTGTGCTTTGCTCCTCCAATAAAGATGCTAAGCAGTTAAAGCTGAGCAGATCTATTTGAGAAGCCCCCAGAGGACTGATGCATGTCCTGCTGCACAGTGAAGTCTGTCAGTACAGCAGTGAGGAGAAAGTGTGGGAAAATCCACCCCTCTGGACTGCTGGCCTCCCTCACTGCTCCACTAGATTTTATATACATATCTGTAAGCTCATTTAAACAAGGATACCAAATTCTTGTCTTTACGAGCTTGATGTGCTCAAATGTCTGCATAGAATGAGATTTTCTTCTTTCCCTTGCAGACTTGATCTCAAGGCAAACCGTGTTCAATCTTCATCAACACTGCTAGAGTAAGCCCACACCCCTAGTGCAGAGCTGTAATCCTAAACCAGGTTTTGGTAGATGAGAGCAGTACCAGTTTTTGGAGGTACCAATTAAATAAATGGAGGTAATTCAAGTAAAGAGGGGTTCCACTAATTAGCTTGGACTAGATACCTAGCTGTAAATAGCTCAGGTTTAATGAGCTGTATCTGCATTAAACTGTAGTCTCATAAAATAGAAGTGTACAGTTAAGCTGGGCTTTCTATCCTGTATATCACATAAATTATGATTGTTTCTTTCCTGGGTACAAATTGATGGACTGATAGTAGTTTAGTCTCTTGTGAGCATTGGTCATTGGCAGATTGTTAGTTGGGGTGTAATGCTGATATTTGTAATGTGGAGTGATGTGCAAGAAATGTCTGAAGAAATCTTCTCTTGCAATTTGAGGAAACATTATTATGATAGAGATTTTTAATTTAAGAGGTGAAATACACCAGTCTTTTGTGTGTGTATATAAGAGAATGTCATCTTATAAAACTGAAGTGAAACCACACTGGTTTGAAATCTTGGTTTTGATCATTGAACAGCTTTTTAGCAGAAAAAGCTTTTTATTTTGCAGAAGCTCATTGTTAGGGAAGAATTTCCGCATAAACCCATGGTTCACCTTCTATTGTTGCTCTCAATTTTTTGTTGTTCCTTCAAATCCTGATTTTCTAAAAGGGCCTTCTGCATCCTGAAGGTGAGCTATAAAGAAATAATTTAGTTGTGTAATTCCAAATAACTGCTGACAAAAATTGTCCAGAACACTGTGAAAGTGCTGAACACTCCAGTATAGTTTACTGTATGAAAGATGAGAACTGACATTATGAACACAATGTGTCAATCCATGAAAAGCAGTTTGGTGGATAGTGTTTGTGAGGGAGTGGGCAGAGTTAACATTTCCTGTGAAAACTGGAGTAATTGGTTCATCCCTGAACAGTGCTGCTCCTGTTTATCTATTTCCAAATGAATGGAAGACAAAATACAGATTTTAGTCTCTCCAGCAGTCTCTGGTCTTGTCACAGTATGAGAACCTAAGGCAGATAGGAATAATTTCCTCTCTGAGAATTGCCCCAAATCATCCTCCTAGGCCTGCTGAGATGTGCCTACCACTCTGGTCCCAGGCTGAATTCTTCACAGCCACCTTCTGGGTGGTTTTGCACAATTATGTTCCATTTCAAAATATCTGTCACTTTTAAACCTACCTAATACCATCTTATTTCATGGACTTGGCTGAAGCACCAAACAAGCTAATGATTCAGAACTTTCTCTCAGCAGTGAGCAGGGAGAGAACATTTCCAGAAGGCAGCAAATGCTATAGGTGGAACAGGTTGCTCTGGGAAGTGCAGCTATGAGATATTCTCAGAATTTGTCAGCAAGGGCTGACAAAACTATCCTGCTTTCCACCTTATTAAATGCTGGGCAAAGATTTTGCTTTTCTTGTCTTCAGCTTCCAAAGGGACTTATGGCTGAGTCTTTAGCACCCACTGTATTTAACTGACCCTTTAAGTGTTTCCCAGCTTTAAGGATCCAAGACTCAGAACAGAAGGTGCTCCTGAAGACTGAACTTGTTCCACAGAGGCTGGCATATGGGAAAAAAAAAATCATCTCTGTAGAGGATCTACCTATGCAAATAATCTGACAGTTTAAGCCACATCATATAACAAAAGAGGAGTTTTGCAAAACTTGTTTCCAGCAGTCTTTGAGAATAACATGGATAATGCTCAAGAGCAAGCAGTCAGGGAATGCAAGCACAGCTTTCAACTGAAAGCTGAACACAACTGCCAGGTTGCAGGTTATTTCATTCTCACACATCACTTTTGTCAGCACTGTGCCTGTGAGGGATGTATTATTAGTTGCATACAGATACATAGTGATTTTCATAGTTCCTTTTTAGATAACATGAAAGTAAGAAGGAATGATGAATATAATCCAGCAAGTGTTGGTTTACTGGCATTCCTTTTTTATCAGAACACTTAGTGTGCTTTCTTTCTAGCTTCCCTGCAGAGTGATCATACCTCTATTTTCTAGAAAGCTAGAAAAATATAACTAGAACTAAAATATAGCGAGAACCTCTTCTTTCTATGCCTACACAGGAATTTATATGTTTTTTTCTAATGTCTTTGTAGGATTTTGATGATTTATCAGAAACAGATATAAGCAATGAGGATCAGCACCATGATGTCAAGCCTGAACTTATGGAGGATGAGCTTAAATCCAGGTTATTTCAGCTTGCTGCTAAAATGAGTGACAAGGAAACATCATCTGGTGAAGAACAAGAGTCAGAACCTGGAATAGATCTGGAAAACCAGAAGGAGAGTTTGTCCTCAGAGGAAAATGGAAGAAGTATCCAGGAAGAGTTAAAGAAGGTAAGTGGTAGTTAGAAAGGAGTAGGAATAGTACTCTAAGAGTTAGAATGCCAAAAGAGAAAATTCTGGCTAGAAGACTGAACACAGTTGCTTAAAAAAACCTGAAGTCCTTTATACTGGTCTGAGCCGGAACCTCCTGTGCAGATAAAAGTTAAGATGTGTTTTCCTCTCTGTGAGGAACAGAAAGCCTACAGCATCATTTCCAAGCAGGGAACTTAGCCTGTGCAACAAAACTGTTTACCGGGTGATATTAATGGAATTATGTCAATTTATACTGACTGAAAATCGACTTACACTTTTTGATTTTAAAAACATACCCAGGTTTTCTTTTTTTGGCCTTGCTAACCAGTTTAAGTGTTTTTTTCCATCCTTTTAGTTGCTCCTCTCTTTGTAGAATTATCTAGTTCATGCTGATGGCATAGATTCTTCTTTTGCATCTCTATAAAACTATTTAGTATTTCTTTAAAGCTTTCCAACCTGTTACTCTGTCAGCTAATAGGCTTCTGAGAGTAGTAACATTTTCTATTGAAACTGAAATTTGGTGTCAGTTCTGATAGTGCCTGAGACCCTTCATTTGTGCCATTTCACCCTTACAATGAGAACCAGATTTCAGTGTCACTCAGGATTTACCACCTCCTCTCTGTACTTTCTACCTCTGAATTTCTCTTCAGATCATGTGGTTTGCTTGAATTTAGTGCTAGAGGAGCCCAGTGCTGCCTCTTGCCAGTCAAGCACTGTTGCAATGGAACACGAAAGAACACAGGCACACACCGCTGCTCTCGAGGTGAAGAGAAAAGGGAAGTTTATTTTCTGACTCCAACATTTATAGATTTCCAAAAGTGACAGTTGGATTGGAGGGTGACAGTGCCACCTCTCCAATGACACTGGACAAACCAACAGTCCATCAAAGTTCTCCTCCTCCATAAAAGAATGCAAAACAATGTGCTATTTACAGAAAGTGTGTGAGAAACTTCTCTAAAAGAATGTCAACATCAGAAGGCTTAGAAAATCTTAAAAAAATTAAGGTGACAAACACTCTTATTCCTTAGATCCACTTAGGCTTATTCTAGTTTGCTGCATATCTTGACTTGCCTTTTGGGGTACTGTGTGCACAGCAGCTCAGCTTTGACAAGGAATGTGGACAACTCTCTAAAGGAAATCTATTTGTCATTATTTGAAAGTTGTTTTGTTCAAATTATATAAAGAACTAATACACTGGCAGGTGAAAACAGGATCAAGTAATCCAGGCAGGCAATAGAGGTGCTGTCCAAGAATGCAGGAACGGTGTCACAAAAGCCAATGCTCATCTGGAGCTGAATGTATCCAGAGACACAAAGGGGGAAAAAGCCTTCTACAGGTCCATCAGCAGCAAAAGGCAGATGAGGAAAAGCTGGGCTCACTACTGCAGTGATCTGGTGACACAGAACATAGAAAAGGCTATTACACAACATTGTTTTCACCTCAGTTTTCTGGGTGAGATTTTCCCTCAAGAATCCCAGGCCCCTGAGACCTATGGGAAAACCTGGAGCAGTGAAGGCTTATCCTTGATAGAGGAGGATCAGGTTAGCAAACATTTCAAAAACTGGGATCTGCACATGTGCATGGTGTGTGATGGGGATGCACTTCCAAGACCTGAGGGAACTGGCCCATGTAATTGTGAAGTTCATCTTTGAAAGATCACGGCAATCTGAGACATTCAGAGCTATGAATATTGTTTATTTTGGCTTTAACAAGACTTTAAGCAGTCAAATGCAAAGGGAAATGCAAGTCCTGCACGTGGGAATTGATTAGCTTATGCGCCCCTGTTCAGTGAAATTGGTGAGACCATTTCTGGAGTGCTGTGTCCTGTTTTGTGCTCCCCAGTACAAGGTACACATGGACACACTGAAATGAGTCCTGTGAAGGGCCCCAGAGATGGTTAAAAAACTGGGGCGTCTGTCATATGAGGAGAGGCTGAGAGAGCTGCCATTGTCTATCCAAGAAAAGAAGGTGTGGGAGAATTTCTTCAATGTGTTTAAATATATGATAGGGGAGAGTTTGTTGTGGGAAATAAAGTGGAAATGAAACTCTTTCCTCTGACAGAAATGGAAGCAGTGGGCACAAACTGAAATACAAAATTCCCATCCAAATGAAAAGCTTTTTCACTGTGTTGCTGTTTAAATACTGGAATAGGTTTCCCAGAAAGATTGTAAAGTCTGTGTCATTGGATATAAGCAAAATCTGACTGGCCAATGGACATGCCCTGGGCATGTGCTTTGAGCAGAAGAGTTGGACTAGGTGATGGCCTTACATTCCAAATGTAAGGAGCATGTGACTCTTTGATTCTGAGTTATTTAGCCATGGGCTACACAGGAGTATAAATACCTTTGTTATCATGTGTGCAAATACCTCCATGATGTACACACAACCTTTCCAAAGAAATCACATAAAGGATTTATTGTCAGAGCTTGTTAGCAGCATTTAATTTATTTTTATTTGTTTTCCCAAGACAAAACAGCAATATCACATTATTCAACAGCATATATGGGCTAGCTGGGGTTATAACATTATGCAAATGAAATCCAGAATTAAAGGCTGTAAAAAGGACTTTCTGAAATGCTCCTGTATAGAGAACTGAGCAGAGAAAATGATGGATTTATGTTTTTGGTGTACTTACTCATCTGCATGCATCTACAAAGTAATATTGGTGGGTTTTTTCTCTCCTAATTTTGCTATTTCTTTCAAATTTGTATGTCAGTTACTTAAAATACAGCAAAGATTAATATCTTTTTCCTCAATAAAATTTTCTTAAGTTTTAAGAAAGAAGGGCTTACCCTGTTCAGCAAAAAAAGGAGTGCTTGTAGCTCCTAATCCTTTATTTGTTTTGGATAAAAAAGTTCTCTTCATTAATGGTCGTAGTATATACTCTTTTTGTCTTTAATAAAGAAACCAGAATACTCCAGTACTCTTCATGGTCTGGAATTCAGTGGAATTGGCAGGGAAACCTTCTCCAGGTGTAGAGAAACAAGCACACTGCTTTCATTCTTATTCTTGACAAGCCTTTCATTTGTCCTTAAAGGTACTTTTAAATTTTCTGACATGCGCCTTCTCTCTGGAAAGTTGGCTGGCCAACATCTTACCAGGAAATACTGAAGATGACAGTGTATGATACCAGCTGGGGCTGTGGCACTCTAAAATACAGACATACCTGAACTCATAAAAGATGTAATAACTTTAGGATGAGTAGATGTCATGTGAAAAACAAGCATAGAAAACCTATTTTCAGGCAACCAGTGATTTTAGATGCTTTCCAAGCCAGAAGTCCCAATATGCCATGTCTTTAAAAAGCCTGGTTGTTGGAGAATGCACACTTGTAGGGATTTACAGATCTTTCAGTCTAGCACTCACCACTACTGGTCAGAGACAGCCTCCTGAGCTGGGCATCAGGTTTCAAATTAAATATACAGAAGCATTAGTTCTGCATTGTAGGAGTGACAGTGGGTAGGACGGTTGGGACAGACCGACGGATGGAGGCAAGAGACCTGTGAAGCCAGGTCTTGAACTTGCAGTTTATTGCAGAGGGCCTGGGTGCAGGGGCCCTGCTTTGAGCTGCCAGCTGCAGCTCGGAGCACGCCCGAGAGGGGAGCCCCAAAGAGGAGCAAGAGAGAGAGCAAAGAGTAAGAGCAAAAGGAAAAGAGGATGGAAGAAGAGTAAAAGAGGATGAAGTTCCTGTTACAATACAGTAAATTTTCTCCTGTGCTGAATATTCTAATTCTCACTAACCAATCTAGTACAAGATACAAATCCTATAACATTTACATACAGCCTATAAGAATCATTACATTACTACACTGTGTTACATTTTAAACCTAAAAACTACTCTTTGGACCATTTCTGCCAAGCTAGTAGGGTCTGCTCTGACCTGTCTGCAAGCAGAGGGTATTGTCTAATCAAAAGGGGATTACCTTCAGCAGCCATACTACTGTTTTCCAGTTGTTCAGTAGCTAAGGCTTGGTATCTCAAAGCTTGCTTTCATTTCAATCTCGCTTATAGTTTCCATATTCTCAAAATCTTTTGCCAGGCAATCATATTTTTAAGGCTTTCCTGTTTCATCTTCCCCAATACTGCACTATTAAAATGAGAGCTGGAGTGCCTAGATTCTGCCTTTTGTTCCTGAACATAAAAATGTTCAGGATACTATACTTTAGCCATCTTGCTTTTATTTTAGCCATGCTGCTTGTCTTTCTTGGTCTTTAATCTTCTGTTCTCATAAGCTTATTCTGGAGCACTTCAGCGACTTAAAATTGCTGGGAACTTTTAGTTCTTGTACACCTGACCATAGGATAAGACTTAAAAACATGTATTGGTTTTGAATCACTGGAAATTAAGTACCTGGTGCTTATCTGACCTTCACCTGTCTGCACCTTTAAAAACCAGGACTGCTATTTTAATAGAAAGTGGGAATCTCATGTAATCACACATTGAGTGGATGCTTTTAAAAGGGTATTTAGTATATTATGATCTGAAGCAGTAGTAAAAGTGGTATCCTTCATGGAGAGTTGGCTGAAGTTGTTTGGCATTTATGGATTCTCAGTTCTCTTCAGATTGAGGGTTTGAATTGTGTGTCTGCCTTTAAGATGCAAATTTGAATATCATGACCTTTGAGTTAATTATTTAGTTCATCTGAGATACCTGAGGATTTAGGTTGGTATTAACTAACACAAGTTAATTTTGGGACTTAGACTTAAATCTTCTTAGATTTTTAGCACCATCATTTTCATTATCCCTCAGTTTGTGATTGCCTAAAATGGTCTTGTGGAGATTCACAGCTCTCATTTTAAAACAAACATAATCCTGCAGCAGACTTGTTTTTATGAAAAATATTTTGTGCTTCTTAAGCTACAGAAGTAATTAATGGTCTTTCTGGGGTATTCATAGCCCTGAAAAGTCCATTTGTCTTAGTTGTGCAGTGAAAGGCCATGGTTTTCACCAAAAGCCATGTTTAGGGTAGAGTTGGCCTTCAGCCCCTCTAAACTTCAGGTGTGAACAAACCAAAATTCAAATTTTGCAACTATTGTCTTAGTGAAACATCTTGTACTAGCACAACGATTTGTACAATTCTTTCTGTCTTGCTCTTTTTAAAATTTTTTTTTCGATTGATTGGTTAGTTTTTCTTTATTCCCCGAAACCCTAAATGAATGCCTAAAGGAAAAAAAAGCAAAGTGTAAATTCCCTTTGAAGTATCTTAATGGCACTGATCCTGAGAGTGGCAAGCATGATAAATGGGATGTATTTAGTTTGCAGTCTCCTCCAGCCATTCTCCTTCTCTTTTAATGCTTTCATGAAGATAAATTGACTGGGTCTTTATTTCATGGTATATGCCAGAATTACATTCTAGAAGGCTATTTTGGCAGGCTGCAATTTGAATGCAATCTATCCTTGTGACCACTTTATCAGAAGCTATAGAGATTATGTTAAAAACAGATTAGCCCCTGCCATTTTTTCAAATTGCCCACATAGCATGAAAATTGAAATAGTTGTTAAAAGCTTACTTGTTTTTTTTCTTTTTTTCCCCTTCTACTTAGTACTACAACTTTCTTAAGATATACCAATGAGCAAGCGAGTCAAACTTCCATAGTAATGTGGAGTTTCTCTCCTCTTTGCATTAGCTTGATGCAATGTGCTGTGTGCTTAAGGAATTTCTTTAAATCCCTTTATGCATTTACTTCTGCTCAGAGAATCTTACAACCAAGGCTTAATAACTTTGTTTAAATCCTGCTGTTGTCTGTTGCCATTACTACGTGACACAATAGCTCTTCTTTCTGAATGACAGCCTCTAAGTGAGTTTGTTAAGTAGCACAGCGGGATCCTGTTTCCTAAGTGAAACCTCCCAAGTCTCTTGACAGTATGAATAACAGCATAAATCATCTTTTCATTAAATATTTATGCTTCCATCCTCTGGAAACATTTTATTCTTCTTAGGTTTTAAAAAGCTCTATTTTGGGGAAAGCATGAACTATGAATAACATTTTTATGTTGGTTTTTGCCAGAGGCCTATTTCCTTTGTTTCAAGAAAACATCTTGCTTTTTTCACCAGGTACATTAACACTGTTCAACTACTGGCATAATGAGATTGAGACTTATTAGAAAATCTGCCTGGCCTCTGTTTTTAGCAAGAAGAATAGCCTGTAGCTGTGCATGTGGGTGCATGTTCCTGCAGAAGAGAGAGCCAGCTCCCTGGTGTTTATGCTGGTGGCTGTGCTCAGGGCTGGCCTTGGAGGGGGTGGCCAGGGCTCAGTACGGGAGGTCAGGCAAACGTGGGGCTCACTGGGCACATTCATTGGAGAGACCTCTGCTCACAGCCTTGATGGAGCTGGAGAACGTCATTGGACACGCACATGCCGTGAATCCTTCCTGTATACCTGTTGAAGCTCATGGCAGGGATGTCTGGGATGCTGACACAGCTGTGCTGGAATGCCAAGAGTGAGCCTGGTGGCTGGAGCCAAGAGTCTCCTGGGCTTCTTTAGGCATTTGTGCTGGTGCAGGCACTGTCCTCGCAGAAGATGGTGTCATAGTTTTTGTGATCATTGTCTTGCAACTGCCTGAATTTCTGGATACTTTGGCTGGTTTGTTGGTTCAGGAAGGGATTTATAGGAAACTACCATCCAGCTTCATGTGCCTAAGAGCTTTACAAGTCTCTGAGTAAAAGTTTCTAAAGGAGAACCACGTGGACCACTTTGGCCAGAAAACACAACAGCATAATACAGTAGGTTACTACATTGCTGCTATTATGGTAGTGCTGAACAGTGCAGTACAATGATATCTTCCTGGGTTAAGAGCTTGGAAGGTATTTATGTGTCTATTGTTGCACATTTTTGTGTGCAAGATGCTCAGATTAATTCTTGTGTTTTCATGGATCATTGCTTTTAAGATTATCTTAGTTATCAGGGCAGTCTCCCAAAGTCCAGGATTGAAAACTGAATGTGGGCAGCATTGTAAAAAGTGATCTTTAAGGTTTATGAACTGCAGATCATCTCTGCACAGGATTTTGAATGACAGCAGAGAAAAAAATTTTGGTTAGGGAAGGTGAAAAGCAGTATGAGACAATAACCTTCACATTGGGCTAATGGATCCAAAGTTTTAAGTTCTCAGTTTAACTAAGCAGTCAAGTATATGTTCATCTTCAAATTGAGGTTTAAGTGGTTTGCTAGACAAAATTCCCATTCAAGGTGTTTATCCTTTTTATTTGCTATTATTAATCAGTCTTTAGTATGAAATATCAAGCTGATCCTAATTTTATTTTGTCAAAATCTGAGTCTTCCATTTCAAGCATCAATACCATGAACACTTATTTTTTAAAGTTTTGAAAGTGAGCAGTGTTGTTTGTGTACCTCCAATTCTGACACTTTCTGGGCTCAGTGCAGTTGTGTAAATATAGATGTAGATAAGACATCTGAGATATCTTAGAGTGTCCTGCAGGGTGTTAAGCTGCTAGTCCAGAAGAAATGTGAATCTCCCAGGTCCATGTCATATCAGACAGTGTTGTTTCAAAATCCTCACACACTTCAAGCTGTTTTAAATTGCACTTTGTCTACCTGTGTTTAAGCAACTGAAGAAAAGCCCTGTTGGATCTACTGGCAGGGCAGAAGAGGTGACATTTCAGCTGCCTTCACATGGGGAATGCAGTATCTTTGTAAATGGCTTTTTTCTCATAGTCCCAGTTTTGACATCTGTGTGCATGCACACCCAAGCCAGCTCTTGCAGTGTGCGTGCAAGGGGAATCTCCTTCAGTTCTCTTCTTGCCAAAGATTTATTTACTTAGGGAGAAATTGTCCAAGCCATTCTACAGATGCAATTGCAGAAAATCAGTGAACATTAGTGGAAGCTGCTGGAACAAAATGGTGGGAATATTATTTTTTACTACTATTTTGTCTTCTTTTGTAAGGTGCCCCAAGACTTGGAAGTGAAAACTGAGCTCTTTCAGATCTAGCTGGAAGAGTTTCAAGGAAATGCTGCTCCTCAGCTGGAAGATACTTCTGTCACAGCACAGCCAGTAGGGCAGCTGTGGTTTTGTAATTATTTCAAGGCAAAACCAGTCAGTTCAGTTTAAACAGGCCTAAGGAAATTAGGGAGATAACTATAAGCCTACTGGCTGGTTACTGGAGACTTGTACTATGAAGGATTTTACTTGTTTGTTTTGGGAGAGTGAGGCCAGGAGACGGACAGCAGCAAAGAGTAGGAAGCGATTTGGCACAAGGCATCTTGCTGAACTTAGCGCAGGTGTTTCCCACATGGGCACCTGACTGTGGCTTAAGTGAGGTACGGACTCTTTGGTAACTTTGGTCCAAAGTGCTACCATGTACACTCCAAAAGTGAAGATAGCTGGCTTTTCTTCTTCTTCTTCTTAACACTGCTGCAAAAGTGGTTTTCCATTCCTAGTGACACTTCTTGTGATGGTAGAAATAGTATTTTCCCTCTGATTCATTTTATAAACAATTGTGTGTGATTTGCAATTTCTGTCTCAATGAAGTCTGTTAATCTAAATTTCACAAATAAGATTAAATTAGGCATTGCTTTATTTTAAATATTTTAGTAATAAATGTAAAATTGAAATTTTATGCTATTTTAATCTTGGTAATTTCTTTATCCTTGCTGTTTATCCTAAACTTCCCTGTAAGTCTGAACCTATATAGTTGTTAACCTCTATAGCTGTTATTATAACTTTTCTGCCTTTTTATTTAACTGCTTTCCCACTATCTAGGAAAAACAAAAGGCTTTTGATCTTCATTTAAAGCTGCAGTTTTTATCCACTGTATTGCAGCAGGTGAGAAAGCTTTGTTTTGTTTGTGTCTTCTTACATCTCTTATGCAGTAAGAGATGCATTAACGTGATATTGAGGGTTTCCACATTTGCCAATCAACATTCTTAAACTCAAAATGTTTTCCTGGAAATATCAGGCCTGAAAAATCATACCTTTTGGCCACAATCAATAATCATTGCAGAAAATTATTTTATAATCACAGTTAACATGTGGAGCACACTGGCTCCTTTTTTTGGCCTTGTGATGAAAATTTGGTTTTGTCAGTAAAGAAGAACAGAAGACAAAGATAAGGTGTATGAACTTGCTATTCTCATGTACTCACCTATATTAAGAAATTTGGAAGGAAGTTTTACTGACCATAGTGGTCTTCAAAAATCTTTCTAAGCTCTCAATTTAAAAAAATAATCAAAACCCTTAATTCATTGTAGTTTGTACAGTAAGTAGATATTTTCTCACTTTGCTGCTAGTGACTGTTGTTTATCATTCTTCTAGGCAGAAAGAGGCTTTTATATTCTGTGCTATTTAAATCTCAGCTTATGAGGATCACATATTAAAAAATATTTTCGTTATATTCCCCAAGCAAATACATGCTTATCTTATATTTTAAAATACCTGCTATTTTTAGTATGTCATACATCATTCTCTCAGTTATAAAATAAGAATCACTTTTTTGGTGTTGGAAGTTGATGCTTAATTTAGCAAGACACTTGTCTCAATTTTTTTCTTTTTTCCTTGCTCTTTATTTTATCCTATGAGTTTTAATCATCTTTTAATTATCTTGATTTTATTTAATAAAAATATCAATGGTAACATTAAAGAAAAAGTGGTTTTCCAGTTGTGTAATGTTATCAGTATGTGTCCATTGTATACAGGATCCTGTGTGGATTTTAAGATGGAAATATTTTAATTTCCAACTTAGCCTATAATATTTCACCTCTTGTAAAATCACTTCCATTCTTATTATTATAGGCAACTTGTCTCTAGAAATAAGGTATTAAATATTAATAAGCATAACATCTGTAACTATATTAGGACACTGGATTGAATTAGTAAAATGTAATATTCAGCATTACCTACCACAGTCAAAAAGAGAGACTTTATTTTTCTGTGTTATACTTTGGAGACTCTCAGTAGAATAATAGCTCTCAGCCTGTAAGATAATTTTGCTTTCTTTTTCTAAAGGAATGCCCATAAATTAAGATATTGATGATAAAGGTCAAGGCAGGAAGTCTTAAACTTGAAGAGAAGAGTAATTTCTTGATATCACAGATTGTCATGGTATACTTGTCTGCCATCAAACAGCCAGGCAAAATTCAGCCTTTTTTTTCCCCACATGATAATGATAATGAGTGGTTAGGGCTCACTTTTGGGCCAAAGATCTTTTGAAGGTCATTGACAACTGCCACAGATAGTTGGGCATTGATGGCTCTTTTCTTCCCCCACTGTGACCTGTGTCCCAGATTTCGCTGGCCTGTGAAGGACTTTCCCTGGGCTTTTCAGGGCTCTCTCAAAACTCGCAATGAACATTGAACTTCTCAGTGAACTCCCATCGGTTTGGGAGATGAGTGAGACAGGTTTGAGGTTTGATTTTGTTTTCACCCAGCTTGGATTCAGTCAGGTTACTCTGAAAGGATGAGTTAATCAGTGCCAAAGCAAAACTTATCTTCTGCCCCAGCTCCCCTTAACTCCCTATAAATCCCTATGAAAAGAGGGATATTGAATGTGACTCAGCGCATGATATAACACCTTGACACTGGAGCTAAAAATGATTGCACCACAAGTCATCAAGGATGTGGTCAATACTGCCAGGACTGCTAGTGATGGAAAGGTGTTCTTGCTCTACTTCTTGATCTAGCTGTTGAGGTCAGTGTTCTCTGTTGAATTGCAGGTCACCCTTTTGCATGGTGTTTAAAAGAGCCTAATGATGACATCGTAGTGGCAGGAGAAAAGAAAACAATGGCTGAGTGCAATGGGCAGAAAAAAATAGTGCTAGTGATAGAGAACTGAACTATTTTAAGAGCATCAAAAATAAAAGCCATAATGTTCATGCAAAGGAAAAGATGTCAGAATGTCACAGGCTGCTGAGATGCATACAAACACTTAAAGCTCACCTGCTCTTAGCAGTTTGGGTACTTAATATTGCTTCAATTTTATCATCCTGTTTGCCTTCTGTTACTTGTGCAAGAATGCAAATACTGGTCTATAAAGCACTTTCCAGTGTAGCATGCTAAAACACAGGAAATACTGTCAGCATCAACAGGGAAAGTAGAGACAACAGAAGGAAAGGGAAGTGGCTAACAGACAGCAAGACCACTTTATCTTTAGACCACTGAAAGATAATCTTCTCAAAACAGGGATACTTTCCATCTGACAAACAGAAATTACAGTAAAGAATTTTCACAATATATTTGTTATATTCAGTGCAAACATCTATGTATGCTTGCATAAACACACATTTTTAGCATTTCATTGGTTTTAAGACTCAACCACAAAGAACTCAGAGAAATCAAGAATGTTCTTTTGACTGTGTTCTTAACATTTGATGACCATGGATATTAATTATCATAAAAAAGATAAATGCATGTTTTCCTCATTCCATTAGATGCTTAGTCTCAAATTCAGTAAAAAAAAAATTCTCATAACTAGTAGAAACATTCATACTTGGTCTGCTGTGTGGATTTGATTTGGGAGTGGTGGCGTTAATTCGGAAGTAGGGTAGCACAGTTGAAATTCAAATGCACCCCAGAGTTTTGAGAAGAATGGTTGCACTTAGCTTTCCTGTGCTGGATATTTGTACCAGAGATTGCTTTCTACATCTATCACATCCATACTAAGTTCTCTGACTTGCTTGACAAGACAACATTCTGTGTCATGGCATGACAGCTGTCCCTGTGAGTCACTTAGAGGTGTAAGCAATGACCTTTCCTGCAAGGGCAAGATAAATCAGACAACCAAGAGGTGTTTGGAGCAATTTGAAATCCACCTACCAGGATGATCTTGATGTGTGTGTGTCTGTGAATTTCAGGTGATTTTTATATGGTCTTGTAAATGCTGAGTTTGACTGGGTGGTGGTCAGGGAAGGGAGACGTTTGTGAAGTACTAAAACCCTGCAATGCATTTTTTTTTATTATTGTTTTTTTAAAATTTATTTTGTGTTTTTCCCATTACACATGTTAAATAATTATATCTAGAGTACCTTACTATATTTGCAAACTAATAGTTTTGGAACATGACCTGTTTTAACAGTTTTTGATAATTTCTCAAAAAGAGGGTAAAACATATGGAAAATCATTAACTGAGTATCCAGCTTTTTACAAATCACATTTCTGCTCCTATGGAGGATTAGAGTGGACATTAGGAAGCATTTCTTCACTGTGAGGTTGCTCAAACATTGGCTTCCTAGAGAGGTGGTCAGTGCCCAACCCTGTCAGCCCTGAACTGGTCAGGTAGCTGGACTAGGTGATCATTCATCATCTTCCAAATGAAAATATATTCTATTCTATTCTATTCTATTCTATTCTATTCTATTCTATTCTATTCATTCTTTCCTGTTGAACTTCTTTTTCCTTATCCATTACCTATTAAGAAGCTAGGGTATTTTTCACTTAAAATATTGATTTCACAAAGGTATCTATCACAGACAACTTTACCTGGAAAACAGAAAAAATATTTTATAGGAATTGGTCTGTGAAAAATGCCAATATGGATTATCATATTGTGGTATAAAAATAACTTTTTCTAATTTATTTTAATCTTTTTTTTTTAAATTCATCATGAACTACAAAGGATAAGAAAAAATTTAAGAAATAATGAACACTAAAGTGAGGCTACAGTTCTTGAAATGGAGAACATACATCAGTGAATATGATGAAGAATATATAGTGTCTGGCCTTCATCCTTTTTTGTTCACTACTCACAGAATATAAGAACTAGGTACTTATAAAGTAAATAATAAAAGAAAGTAGCATTGATTTTTCTCTTCTTTCCTCTAAAATTATTGATCTTATTTTAACCTAATTGGCACTTGTGAAAATAAATGGAGAAAAACCAGTAGGCTTTTCATGGGGCTCAAGTATTTGTTCTCAGTAAGAGAGTCCCAGGCCTCTTGTTAGGGGCTGTGTTGGCTGTCCTAACAAGCTAAAGATCGAGTGCTGTAGCATACTGTATTTGCTTTGTTCTTCTTCTCTTTAATTTCTCATTCTAATTATTTCTTGTAATTCAGATGAGTAATAGTGCTAAAGATGCCTTAATGTATTGATACACAACAATTGAGCATGTACTGCTAAAAATGTAGCTTTTCAGTAGAAGTCTTACCTAACATAAGAATGGACGGCTGATTAAAGGAAAGAAATAATGAAAGTAGGTTTCCAGTTTAACCCATCAGAAATTGTGGGAATCAAAAGAACATTATTTCTCCTGTATCCTGCCTGTAGACATTTTTAATGAGTTATACTCTCCAGTACCATAGAATTTACTGTGTAGAATCCAAAGACTGTCCATTTCCTCAGTAGTGATCTGCAAATACTTTGTTTGTGAGGAAATTTAAAGACAGGTGAGCCCCTAATTCACAAGCATAAGTATTTGCAACTTTGAGGGATTAATTAAATTTTGGTTTAAATTTTTCCACACTTTCTTTTAGGCAAAGCAATAGTAAAAATATTGCACATATATCCAGTGACAGTATTTTAATTGTCTTCCACAAGCTTTGGCTCAGTCTCCAAGCTGTATAGTTTGGATGTTGAGCTTGGTGCTTGAAGGTACATCTGGTGAAATTTATTTCCTTCATCAGAGGAAGGTCCTGAAACTTAAAGCTATGTGAGAATCATAATAATCAAGACAGTTAATTACAAATTACAAGTAAGGAACACTGATAAAAAGGTTTCCTGGTTTTTTTTAAAAATCTATAAAACTGCATGCTTTTCCTTGGTATCTGATATAATTTATTCCATATTAAAAAATAGGTAAATTGAAATTTTAAAAAAATAAAAGGATACAAGTGTTTGCACACTTACAGTTCAATCTTTGTTTATTTGGGATGATCATTTAGTTCATAGTAAGCATTTTACTAAAATGCTATCCTTACAGCGCTGCTGAAGATTGCTTTTCTATGTTTGCATCCACAATGAAATGGCTCTTGTGGATACAGACATAGATGATTGCATATCTCTTTGCCAGTATCTAAAAAGGAAAATTGTGTTTTAAACATGTTTAAAACACTTTTGCAAAACCAGCTTTATGTAGCTCACGTAGAGTTTAAAGCTGGATGTTGTGTGTTCCTTTGGGATAAGATTTGGACCATCCCTCCAGTAGAATTCTGTTGTAGAAGAATTGCATGTGTATGTTATTTTGCATGCTGTAGCAGTGTGGGTATGTGAGAAAGAGAAGGAGGAAAAGGCAAAAAAATTCCAATTCCATTACATGGTTCTTGTGTCTGTTTGCAGCAGAGAGCCATGGATATGGTTTTAGCATGGCTAAAGCTGTGGCTAGTAGAAGATGATTTATATCTTACCCCTCTATGCTAATTTAATGCTGTTGTTTTCTCTGTCTGTTCTTGTAACAAAATAGAAGTACTCTGCTGTCTCTCTCTGCAACATATCTACAGAAGTCCTGAAAGTCATCAATGCCACTGAAGAACTGATTGCAGAATCCACCGATCCCTGCGACTTCCCAGATGACATTCAGGACAGAGCAAGAGGAGCCCTCCCGCTGGGCACAGATCCTGTCAGACTCGATGAGCAGCTCACCACCCTGGAAGAAAATGTAAGAAGATGAATGAATCAGTATGTGAAAGAGTCACGTGTGTGAGTGAGGGCACCTGTTTGTGTGCACCAACTGGAAAGGGAAAGCTCATGGGCAGCATCAGTGGATGTTCAAAATTAATTTGGGGTTTTTAAACAAATACACAAATAGGAAAAAAAAATAGTGTTTCAACAGTGCTTAACTGTGTCAGTGTGGGGTTTTTAATACGTACTTTACATTTAGAGGGGAGGAGGAATTGGATGCTTTGGGGTTTAGAAGCTCCATCTCAAAAGCTCATTTATGCCCTTAGTACCTCTATAGCAGTGTGGCTATGCCACACCTGGTTGAAACTACACATCTCCCAGTCTCAGCACCACCTCATCACTGTAAGGACAGGTGGAAAAAGCATGTCCCCAGTCACACAGAGAAGTGGAGAAGCTTTTCCTCCCCCTACATCTCCAGCACACCATGCTGAGCACCCAGGAAGCTGGAGCTGCCTCCTGCACTGTTAGAAAGAGCAAGCTGGAGAATCTGAATTAAACAAACATTTGTTTGATGACATCCAAATCATCCATCCTTTTTCATGAATACCTGTCATCTGCAGGGGAAAGTACAATGCTGAATCATAGAAGGAAGTCACTACTCATCGGAAATTTTTGTGAATCCAGTTAATGGAGTTGGTACACTTTTAAATTTCTCTTCTTCCCACATGTAAGTGCTCTTTCCTTTCATTAGGAGCTCTTAAAGATCTCATAGGAATCTGCACTGTCCCTTTATATCCTGATCAATTCAAGAAAACAAATCCTGGATCCAAGTGCAGGCTGGACCACATCTTCAGAAGAACTAAGAAATTCTGCAGGACAAAGAGCAATTTGGGGAAATCTGCTCCCACATTTTTTTTTTTTTCCCTGTGGAGAACTGTGTTGTAAGCTATCTAAGGTGCATGTTTTTTTCCCAATTGCACTTTTGATAATCCCTCCCAGCAATGTGGAGCTTTGGCATCTGTGGTGCTGTGGCCTCTAATAATCCATTTGGGCCAAGCATTTCTCACTGAGCAGACACTGCACACAGAGGCAGAGCATTTCTTGCTTTGGCTTTGCCCTCGCTGCAGCTTCCCTTGTTTAGCTTCTCCCATTTCTCTGCAGAATTCACAAAGTATCCAGCACAGCCTTGCTGTGTGCCCACAGATCATCTTTCTCTGTCCCACAGAGGACACGAAATAAGTGGCAAAAACTTCACAGTTTGAAGATTTCACCATTTTACACTCCATGGTAAAGAGCCTTTAGAAATGCAGGAAACCATAACTTCTCCCATGTTCATCTACATGAACCACATCCTCTGCAGCAACTACTGCAAGAGAATCTGGCTGTTTATAAACACTTTGTTCATTTTTGCTCTCACCAGCCTTTTGAGGACTGTGCATGCAAGAGTGTGAAGAATGTAGGGCCATCTGTACCAGCAAAAGGTTGGGGTTTTGTGGAAGCTGTACATACCTAAATGACAGTAAAATAAGTCTCCGCAATCTAAATATGAATGTATGAATAAGGGCATCATTTAGGGGAGACCTGCAAGGACAACGTTGCTGTTTTGAAGTGTAACAATTGTCCAGGTAAAGGGAACATTCTTTAGAAAAATATTTTCTTTAGCTCCAGCTGGAAAATGTTCATTAACATTTCACAGATGTACGGGCTGATTAAGTTACAGAAACACTTACTACCTTTCTTTCCCACATTTTTCTATCAGTCTAATTTTCTTTAGGTTTTCTTCCCCCTCTTGAAAATGACATCTTACTGTGTAGAGATTTTTGCCACAGCACTTAAAATACATATTTTCTTTAACTTTCTAAAGATGCTGCTGTTCAAAATGTTCTATTTCTTCTTTAAGCTTTTAGATGTGACAGGGAAATCTAAAAAAATCGTCTTTTAATCTGAACTGGCTGTGGTATGTCATACTTAAAAGAGGTATCATTTAAATGAGCAGTAAGAATAATTAAACCCCACATAAACAGGAGCATTTCTGTTTAAATCATCAAGCTAACTTTATGGACCACCTGTGTCCCCAGGTACTTCACCAAAAATTTTATATCATATCACTTATTTCTTCTAGGTATGTTTTTCAAAGATTTCATGCCTGCAGTTAGAAAATATTCTTACAAGATGCAGTTTGTACAGATGTAGTGATTTTGTTTTTTAGCAGAGAGTCATGTGCATGAAGAAAACCTATCTACAACTGACACAAAGAAAAAAAGAAAACAATTTCAAGTAATTAAGAAACAATACTGAAATAGAAAAGGAATAAATAGTAAACAAATTTCACCACCATTTTGATCCATAAAGTCACAGCATTGCCATAAATTATTTGAATATCTCTTCTGTCAAAGGACTGAATGATCCAGGAATTGTGGGCAGATATAATGACTGGAGTAGAAGATGTATGAAATATAGGTACTGCCTCAAGGATCTCCTTCAGATCCTATTTGCTTGCCCTTTGTACCCTGAAGTCAGCCACAGCCGTGTTTAATTCATGCTAGGTTTGTAACAACCTGGTCTTCACTACTCTTGCAATGGGGGAAATCAGAATATATATTTCATTACCACTGTGCTGTTACCAGCCTCATGGAAACAAGTCTCTTGGCTAAGGAGTAAATGGGCAGAAAGTGCAGCGTTTTCATGTGGTTCTGCACAATTTTAAGCACAGATCTCAAAAGCTAATGCTTGAAAATTACCCTCTTCTATAAACCAGTGACCTCCAGGTACCTTAGGGGGTTTGTGAAATAAAAGAAACAATAAAACACAGTGTATCACTAATTACTGTTCTGAAGGGCTGAATGGGAAATGAAACCTTCACCTGTAGTTATAGATACCAGAGGTGAGCCAAAATAGTAAGTTTTTCATTTTTAGGGAAGAACTCTGAATTATAAAGTCAGTAATTCCCTCTTATGTGGCCCAAATAAGCCTGTTGATCCTCCACAGATTCATTCAAAGGCCCAGGAGGTGGGAAGGTTTTGCCTGCTGCCTGTTTGGGTGAGAGCAGGATGGGATGGAAAATTGTTATATATATAAACATATTTACTCCATAAGAAGTTAATAACTATATGCTGCTGAACAGTTATTCATGCAGTTTTTACTGCCAGAAGGCATCAAGTGGGTTAAAGAAACACAGCTTTATATGTGAGGTGTGATCTGTTGCCTTCCCTTTGTAGACTTAAGGTATTATGGGATTGATTGTCTGTAATAAAAAAGAGAACTTTTTAACTTTTTTCTTCACTAATCAATCTGGAACAAATCTGGTTTGGAACACCATTGTAACACCTATGAAATCTGTAATGCAGCCACCTCGTTCATCCCTTCTCTTTGTGGATGATGTGTTTTTGAGATTATTTCCCCATGACTTTCCTCTGCCAGGTAAATCTCCCTGTGGTGGGCTAACAAGCAGAAAAGCTTGCAGGCATGATGGAAAATGCAGTCTGCTCAAGCCTGCATGCCCACAATCCAGGAATCACTGACACCTGTCCCCGCCTTGGCCCTGCAGGTGTACCTGACAGCCAGCACGGTGTATGGGCTGGAGGGGCAGCTGACCAACCTGGAAGACGCCGCACGCAAGATCAACAGTGTTACTGAGGAATCTGAGCTGGCCGATCTGGAGGATCAGGTGGCCACAGCAGCTGCACAGGTTCATCATGCAGAGCTTCAGGTGAGGGCAGCAGCTCCTCTCCATCTGCAGGTTTCACACTGCCTTGCCTAACACCCACCTCAGCGTCCGCACTTTGAAAATTCTTTTGTACTGCCGTAGTCTGGTGATCCAAGGATGCTGACTGCATCACAAGCTGAGCAGAGCATAACTGAGCTGTGTAACTCAGCCCAGACAGCTGTACTGTATCTCTTTGTTTCTTCCCTCAGCTTGGTTTGGACTTGGCACTGCAGTGCCTCTTACTGCAGTACTAATGCTGGACTGCTCCTTGCTGCCAGGCAACTCCCGTGGCGCGCTCTGTGCGTGGCCCTGATCAGACAGCAAATACAGTCTGAGGCAGTTTGTGTAATCAGCAACTCAACAAGCACTTTCCAAAAGATGCCACTGTTAGATGCCAGTGTTAGATGCCCACTTTCTACCAGCAAAGGCCAACAGCAGCAACCGGCTAGGCCAAGGACAGAGCCTGGGGCTAGCATGCCTGCCATGGGATTTAGGTGCTAAGCAGCACACATCCCAGCCAAAGGCAAGAACTCTTGTGCACAATGATCTAGCAGCACTCTAACAGGCTCCACAAAGGCTGGGGCTCAGAACACATTGCAATCAGTGCTAAAAGCTGAACAAGATAATGCTGCCAGACCTCAAAGGGCTGACACTGCTTGCAGCTCACTACCCAGCAAGATGCCCTGACCTGACTCTGTCAGGGTTTAATGGGAAGTACCCAGTGATTTTACTCAGTGGAAGCATGCTCAGCTCAGGACTGAGCAAAGATCTGAGAGCCTGACATGTCTCTGATGTCAGAAGGGCATTGCTGTACTGCTTGGCAAACTGGCAGTGGTGTTTTGTTGTCTTTGGTCATTATTTTAGGGTAAATCTGTTAATGGGGATGAGAGGGAGGAGGAGAGAGGCCTAAGCTATGAAAGGAGGCCAGTGGAATATCTTCTGCAAGTGAAGCCAACTGTGGCTTTTGTGAATCAGCTGTTGGGTTATATGTCTGACTTCTCTGACTCTTCTTTCTCTTTTGTCAATACTTGTCTCCACTACTCTCAATATCAGACTACTTTTCCCTGGCAATTTGTTTGCCATTCAGTCTTTTTATATAGTGTATGCCTGCATTTATGCATGCTTGTGTTTAATACGCATATACATTTGAACTATAAATATTTAAAATCAAATGTTTAGATTTTGTGACAGAGGATGTACTTTGCATGTGTATGAAATTAATTTTGAGTTAGGAAATGTGTCCCACAAAGTCAATGTTTGAATGTAGCCCTTTAAAAACACAGCTTGAATGAATTTGGGATTACGCAGCTAAAGTTAATCGTAAGATAGATGCAGGTTTTCTCTCCTCCTTTCTTTTTTTCCTCAAAAGGAGTAAAATGCCTCTTCCTTGGAGTCACAAGGTAGGTTGGATTGTTCTTTTACTCCATCTTTACTAACAAATTAAGCCCCTTTTAATGTCAGAATGCAGGAAAGTGTCAGAATTGCTGAAGAAGTTAGCCATCTGTTTATATTTTCTTATTAAAGAGGATTTTACTGGGGGAGGGTTATATTTCAGTAGTGGCATCCACAGTAATTTTAAAACTTCTTTTCCCCCCTCCCCATCTGTCTGTCTCTCTCTTTTATTTTCTTTGAAGATTTCAGATATTGAGAGCAGAATATCAGCTCTCACTGTTGCAGGCTTGAACGTGGCTCCCTGTGTTCGCCTGACAAGGAAACGGGATCAAAAGCAAACAAACCAGGTGCCAGAACATTATGTAGTATTCAAAAAATACATTGGGGAAATCTTGCCTCTTTCTCTATAATGGAATTGAGTAATGCATGTGTGTTGTTTACAGATGCATACAATAGACACATCAAGACAGCAGAGGAGAAAACTTCCAGCTCCACCAATAAAAGGTGCGCCTAAAGTGTTCTGTAAATGAGAGAGAGTCTCTTTGTAAGATTCAATATACAGCTCTTGAATGTACAGGTCAGCAAAGTAGGGAAAAGTTTAAGTTATGAAATGAACAGAGAAAGCTAGATAGACTGTCCCATCCTCCTCATTTTCCATGTACTTGCATTATATAAAATACCCTTTTGTCACATTTAAAAGCATCACCACTTTCCCTTCAGTGAAAGTTGTGACAGTGACAGGTAAACAAGAGCAGAGGCAGAAGGCTGGAAAAAGCAAATGAGGAATGCTGAATACTTGCCCTGCAAGAGGGGTGCTGCTGCTGCAGCATGGCTGGGCACCACACAGTGTGGCTGCGACCCTCCACAACCCACCACTTCCTCAAAGTCTGTATTTGCTGGTTTCAGTCTGTATGAAATGGCTCAGCAATATTCCTGGTGTGTCAGAGAATGGCTGTGAAATGTCTTTATAAAATCATGTGAGTTTTTTCTTTCATTATTTTTTGTGGATTTTGGTTGGGTTTTTCTTTTAACTCTGCAGTGCATTATCTCTGAAAATTCTAGGGTTTTGTTCACTGCACTATTCTTTTGTGATTCCACTGATGGACATGGCCTCAAACTTTAATTTATCTGGAGTACCACAGCCTGCTGTTTTTAATTTAAATTAAATCCAACTTTCCTCATACATCTTAGGGGAAGTTTTATCTCTCTAGAAGCTGTGACTCTTTAGAAGTATTTTTATATCTGCTTCAATCTCATGTGAAAAATCTCCCCTTTTGTATTTTTCCCAGGTGAAAAAATTGATGGCTCTCCAGTTACCACTGTCAGAACGTTTAACAGAAACTTCATGCTTCAAGGATCTCTAACACAAAGAACTAAAGAAAGGAAAAGCACTGCCAAGGACTTAATGGTAAACAAATGTTTTTAAAACTCTGTTAAGATCAGTCAAATAGAGAGATAGCAGTATCTGTGTAGGCAGCTATATTTCAGTATCTTCAGAAATCTTCTCTTAATAGTTTGAGGAAAAAAATAATAGATACTGCTGAGGTAACTCTTGAACAATATGAGCAGTGTTCTGGAAGATGTCTGACTCTATACTGTAGAATAGCAGCTCCTGAATGTCAGCTTGTGATAATGTAGGTCTCCAGGAATGTGCTACCTTTATTTTTTAAAGAATAAATAAATTAGTTATGCCCTGCATTTCAGACTTCTGAACCAGACCCTCACAGAACCAGTTGTGCATTGTAATTTGTCAGGGAAAAGTCACCTTGAATTTCACTAATTGCTGAGAAATGTTCAAAGGTTATCTAAGTGGAATTTAAGGGGTAGACAGGTCACACATTGGCTCTGCAGGGCTTGAACAGAGAGGCTTCACTCAGGACACCCAGGACAGCTGTCAGTCATTTCTTCTACAGCAGCCGTAGAGGGATAAGGGAGAAAGCTGACTGTCCCAGAGAAGTCTGCCACAGGACATGTGGGGAATATGTGGGGAGGTGAGAAGGGAAAGGACCCAGCTGTGTTTTTCAGCAGGTTTGTTTAGTTCTTCACTCATGTTTTTTTCTTTCCTGTCCCCCTCTGTTCTAGGAACCTGCTATAGGATCTGCTGTGATGTACTAAACTTACTCTTCCCTACTGCCAATAACACACTGCCTAAGGCTGTACACTAGAGTGCCTTTTCTTAACAGCCATTGTCTATGTCCAGCTGAAAATGGACCCTCAAGAACCCACAGAGCCTCAGTTATAGGGCTTCATTTGGATACCTCACTGAGAAAGCTGTCCAAGTCTTCAGCATTGTGGTCCGCTACAGGAAACTCTGCCTTAAAGTTCTCAGAGGACTCTAGACAAGATGCTATGTTTCAAAAGCAAGGCTCCACATTTTAAGATGCACTTTTTCTCCCTATCGATTGTACTAAAGTATGTAGTCTTTAAACTGCAGTATGTTTTTGTACACTCAATCAGTCATAATCACAGGCCAATTAATCTGCCAAAGCAGACCTGTGATCCATATTTGCTGGCCTCTTACTATTCATGTGGGCATCTGTCTTGTCGAGCAATAAGAACAACTCAGTGCAGTGTGTGCTGCTTTTCAGCTGCGTGGAGGGAGAGGAGAATTGGTGTGCCTCGCTCTGCTCCCAGGGAGTCAGGGGAAGTCTTGGGAGGGTTAGTAGGAGGAGAAAGACTTCTCTGTTCTCTGAAAGTACATCTTGCAGATTGAATGTTCCAGCTCCAGAGCTAGGGATATTGCTCTAAGCAGCAGGGGTGTCATGCTGAACCAGGAACTGGTGGCCACACATGTGGACCAGATGTCTGCTGAGTTGGGATCCCAGTGTCTGGAAACATCTGAACACTGTTTAAGAAACCAACACCTTCATATGTCTTGTTCTTGGCAGCATTGTCCTCTTGGTGGTGGCCAACCGTGCTGTAGTTCAGAATAAATTGTGTACAAACCTTTAAGATTGGAAAAAAGAGGTGAAAGTGTTGGGGATGAGATCTCTGCTGACTGACTGGTGGTTTTGGGGTGGCTGCAGCTTGCAAGAGATTCCTTTCTGATGTTCACTGGTGTTTCTGAGAAGGAGGCAAACGTAGCCCAGACATCAGTTCCTATACTAGTCTGGAACAACCAGAGAGTAGTTGGGGCCTTTTGCTGGTGCCACACGGACTCCACTATTACTGGACCACTCTGAATTGGATTGTGAATAGTAATATTCTTTCTTTCATTTCTTGAGACCCTTAACAGGTGAGTCAAACTAGAAGGCCCTTTGGCAGATGCCCAGGAGGGAGGATGCTGTTTACTGGGTGTCCCTCTAACCCTTTTGTGGGAGAACATTGCCAATTTGTGCGTTTTTTTGCTCTGAAGAATACAAAGAAGGTAGTCAGAGGAGGTGATAAGCCAGTGAATCCCTTACCTTCCACACCAGTTGCAGAGCAGGTACCCAAGTGCAGATGGGGTTGATGTGAAATGTGCTATGAAGGAAAGCGGGGGCTGGCAAGCTCCCCTCAGCATTAAGGAGTGGTGAGCTCTCCCAAGAGCTGTGGGTACCAGGAAGGAGGAGAGTTCCTTCGGTCCCTGGGCTCCCAGTGAACACCCACGAGCAGAGCACCACGTGTTACCTGCCGTGCAGCAGAAAAGCAGTTCCCTGGGACACCAGGCCATGAAATGTCTGTGGCTGGGCAAATACCAGCAAAACTGGGCAAATTTTCTGACTAGGCTGGATTTAGGGGGGTGAGTGGGGAAGACAAGGAATGGCTGGATGGGTTGATTGGAAAGACAGTGCCAGTTGCAAATATGCCATCCACGTTTGACATCTAGCTTGTCAGTACTCTGGTGTCCAGCTGCATGTGAGGATCCCTTGGAATAAATACAACCATCTTCCCACTTACAATATGTAAGTGTGACTCCATTCCTTCAAGGAATTTTCATCTGCCCAAGATCTGACCCAATGTCTTCATTCTGGGTGAAATTAGGCCTTCTTTTACTCTCACACAATACTAGTTCTCTGAAATTGGTTTGCACAGATGTGAGGGAAGAATTTGGCCCACTCTGTTTAATATATAAATATATATATAAAACAAATAGATTTTATTTATATATGCAATCCAGTAAAGGAAATTAAACAGAGTAGGATGCCTAGTAATTTTTTTGTTTTTCAGTCTCCTCCTCCATTGACTGTTCTTGTGTATGTATACAATACATTCCCAGGTTCTGGTTTATGCAGGTATGCGTGTTATGAAATGTCATTAATGGTGGTTGGTCTGCATATTCGTCTAATAAATAATAACTAATATTGTGTATGTAATATCAATACAGAAATGACTAATTTTAATAGAATAACTCTCTGACTTTTGTTCTGTTAGTGTGATTTAAACAAGCCAACAAAGTTTGGAGTAGGTTGTTTTCCTTAAGAGGCATGAAAAGCAACTATTATCGTGTTACAATGTTAAAATATTCAGTCTTCTTTGACAGACAAATGTGTACTGTGTAGGCATTGCAAAAAAAAAAAAAAAACTTAAAAAAAAATCCCACCTGCTCTAAGCATTTGAATTTTTACAAATGTTTATTGTGCCAAATACGTGCAAAGATATAATTTACTGTTTTAAAAAAATCATAAAAGCATATGTTATAGCACACAAAGAATTATTTTGTCATCAGGTGATTTCAATCTTTAGTGTTAATATTTATATTTAGATTAATTTTTATAAATGAAAATATTTTAATGGGTAAAATGAAGACTATATGACCTATTTGATTAAGTCTGAGTGAATATTAAGCTTGCCTTGTTGTTGTTATCTGCATACTCACCAAGAATTATTGTCAAGAGAAATTATAAAAGAGTAAAAGCGATTTATGAAAAGAATGCCTTTTCAACGACTTGATTCATAAAGAAAACCAAAAATTTCTTCTCTGTTGTTTGGATTTATGTGCACTCTGGCCTGGAAGCATGCAGAACCCACAGCCACACACGTGACACCGTCACACCTGGGACCCAGGCATCTCCACAGGGGAGCTGGGGTTTGCTGAGAGCAAGGGCACACGCTCGGTTCACACCTACTCCTCCTCCTCCTCTAGGGCTGGGGTGGGAGGAATCCTGCTAGAAATGTTTGCTGGTGAGTCTTCTCCAAACCATCGAGTCTGTTGGCTGAAATACCATCTCAAGCACAGTTTCTCAGGCAGAATTTCTTGATCTCTCTCTGGGATTGCTACAAATACTGAGCAAGAACCCTGCTGGTAATCTTGGTCTCACACTTCCAAAGTTCCTTGCAATGAATGTCAATCAGAATATTTGTCAGCATATCTTCTCCACCGTAAAAGCATTCAGTCAAATTAGTGTGTTTTAAGTAACACTTTGGGTCAGCAGCTTTGATGAATTATAAATGGAAGTAACTCCCTTATTGTAATAAAAACCCATCCTTTCCTGACAGGCCATTTGCAAAATAAAAAAGAAGGGTTAAAATGTCTGCAATGGTTAATTCAAGCATTATTAAGTTTTGGTAGTAATTCTCACAAAACACAACTAGAAGTGGAAGTCCATTCAACTTTATCCTTTGCAGAATGATTCATGCCCTGGATTTAATCATCAGTTATTACCTAAATTGTAAACTATCTTTTTTGTATATGAGCCATAGATAAAACTGTATTATTCCTGCTAATAGTTATTAATCAAGATGAAACACATTGTAAGTAACACTTCATATAAAAGTAATATAACAAAGTTATATTTACATGAGTAAATAGGGGTATTGAGCTGCGTCTCCAGCCTTATTGATGTGGACTAATGGAGTAGATAGTACATGGCTTGTGATCCTCAAAGAGTGACTTTAGCTGAGTCAGACAGTGTACTTGGAAATAATGACATTGTTTTAAAGGGAATCAGCTCATTCCGGCCCTTGCTCCGTTTGGATTATGGTTTATGATTATATGCAGAAGGCACAAAACTACTCCAAGGACTTCAATTAGCCATTTTTTTTTTTTCTTCAGCAGGAGAAAATACTTATCTTCAATAGGAGCTCCTCTTTGTTCATTAATATATCTTTCCAGCAGTACAGGAAGAATTGTGGAGGGCCAGTGGGTACTTCAGGGAGACATTCTTAAGAGTGGATGTTAACAATCTCTATAAAAGCTACACACAGAGAACCAGCATTTCATGCCATTAATGCAGGTACATTAAAAATTGGTAAGAGCCTTTTTTCTTTCTTCCAACCATTGCTTTTTATTTTTATATATCAACAGCCATTGACTTTGAAATGTGACAGGAAGGTTTCATGATACATTTAACACTGCAGAGTTTAAATCCCAGCCCAAAAGCTGTGTGGGTTTTAGATAAAACTAGCCATGAACAGGATTGGGAGATTGCTGGGGATGCACAATGAAGAAACATTTTTATAAGCAGTGGTGGCACTCAGTGCTGGTGTCCATGCATTGTCCTTTACCTGCACCCTGAACATGTTTCTTTTTGAAGGTACTTGCACAAGGAGCAGAAAGAAGAGCAGCCTGGGATTGCTAGGCAAAAGCAGAACGGTAGGTCTGAGGTACAGGGGAGGACACAATTCAAAGAACAGAGGTTGGGTCGCCACCTTGGGGAACAGAGATCACCAGTCACTGTCCTCTGTGTCCAATGATTTTTGCTCCCACAAAGCATTCAAGATCAAATCCAGGTGTCTGCTCACAGGCCTCACGCTGCCACGGCTGCTTCTCAGCTGCCTCTTCCCAAAGCGACCGATGGGGCGAACACCACGGCCCACGTACCAAAAAAGGTCAATCTCAGGACCTGGAATTCAAAGCATTCTGTGAGGATGTACCACTGCACTCAGAGGCAGTGTTTTCTGACCATCTTGAGGATGTAAGACAGCTTACTTGGAGCCCAGGAGGAAAAAAATAAGGGAAAGACCACAGCCTGACACACAGCTTACTGGTGCCTTTGAGAGTTACTTTCCATGTGTAGAGCCCAAAGGAAGAGGATTCCATTGCAAAACTAATTTTATCCATCTGGGCTGCAACCTGCATTTCTAACATGAGCCAAAGTGCCCATCCAAATTTTCTGCAGTAGGTACCAGGTGCACTATTTCTACAGGCTAACAAATCCACTGGATTGCAGAGGGGGTTCCTACATGAGAGGTAAACATGAAAAGTTAATTCTTGTTCACTTAGGAAGTTGTTTTCATGGATGACTATTTTTTTTCTTTTAAAGCCCTGACACATAACTGATTTTTGTCTACTCTAGTGCAGTTTTGGGGCAGGTCCGCAAAGTTTTATAGTTCTATTTAAAGAATATATTTAAAAGAGTATTTAAAAAGTATTAAAGACTATATATTAAAAGATATAGCAGCAGGGAAATTCTAAAACACACTGGAGATAATGACACCGTAAGGAAATCCCAAATCATTCCAGAGACAGACAACTGTCAGGAATAGGAATTAGTTACAATTTAAGTGCATTATATATCATCCGCATCACATGAAAGTCTCAGTCAATGCAGGAAGAATTTTCCCTGTGCATTTTGATGCTTGAATAGAGGAAAAAAAACACCTTGCCTTTAAATTTCTCTGTAAATACATCTTTTAAGTCTTTCAGCACAATGTTTGACAGCCTTTCTACTCAACAAAATCCAAGAAACTTTCACCTGTGTACCTAAAGCCTGAGGTTCCCAACATCTCTATTCTCTTTAATGAGGAGAAGTGTGTCACTGAGCCAACAACAACTTACTCTCCACAACCCCTCTCTCCCACTCCACCTTCCATCATCAGCCCATACTTCTTGGAGGAAGACGAGATTTCTTGGTGATTTTCTCAAAGATCTTTTGGATTTTGTGCTAGTTTAAGCTTCAGATACATGCTATCATCCCTGAACTGGATAATCTCAGTTCTTCACAGCATCTCTGAATGGAGATACTTCAACCACTTGTATTTGGACTTTCAGAAAATTCACAGTCCCAGACAGAACTGAAGATACCTGTAAAGTGAACTTAAGCTTCTGGGCCATTGCTTTCTTTTTATTACATAGAAATAGTTGTGTAGGTCTACAGAACACAGCTGAAAATTTGGTGCTTAAATATTGGATGTATACTACTTTACATTTTCTTGTCCTTTGTACATTAGTGTCTTCTCTGACATTTATCAAAAATAAGGCTATTTGCCTTGGCTAATTAAGAGCTGTGAGAAGGACATGAGGTTCTGTATATGCACTGACAAGTGCAAATGGAAGCACAGGGCCTCACTCCAAGGTGACACCACAGAAACACCTGCCTGATTTGCTGCTGAACTTTGCCTGACAGCCCAGCCCTGATCCCTCAGTGCAGCACAGACTGTGGGGTCACCCACCATGTCAGGTGAGACTCATACTTACTTCTGTTGTCTATCTGGTGTTTAAATGGCCTGCTCTGTCCCGAGGCAAAGCTGAGCGACACCAAGAGCATCAGGATATAGACAGTGACTAGCTTTAAGTGGTTTGGTGACCACTGGGCACGTGGTGTCCAGGAGATTGGATGCCACATGATGGAGCAGTGATGGGAAGGCTGTAAGGAGAAGAGTGAACATGGGGAACACATGTGAGTTAAAGCTCTCAAGGTGAAGGAATGTGTCAACTTTAACAGTATGTTCCCATCCATCAGAGCCATTTCATGGCTCTAAGTTTTGTGGAACACTCATGCTGGTGATGTCCTGGGCTTTTCTGTTTGAGGGCAAAGGTTATGAAATGGGCCATCTACTGAGGTAAGAAGTGGAGAGTTTTTTTCTCCCCAGCAGTGAAAGCCTTCACAGGGCACTCAAGTCCCAGCCTTGAGTTCACTGCTGATTCTGTATGGTTCTCTGTATGACCACAGCGTTGGCCACCAAAGTGTGTTTTAGCCGCTACCACCAGCATCTTTTCCTTGTTTGTAAAATGTGTCTAACATTTGTGTTCTACATACTCTTTTTACAACTAAATGCATTTCACTATGAATGGCAATGCTGCTCTTGTGCCATTACACCCTTTTTTGCCAGTATGCAAAATTACCATTTCCAGTTACAGTTTCCACTTGTAGATGTCCCAGTCCTGTAAATACACCCAGATGGAACAGAATGAGAAATCCCTCCTAGCTTCCATAGGATGGGCTGAGCAGAACAGAAGGTGCTGAGCTGGGAAAGTTGCATCCAGGAAAGGGAGGGAGCCAGGCTCTGGTTATCACTGTCTCTTGCATTTTGTACAAGCTTCCTCATGGCTGCTCTCCCAGCTGTCACACTAGGACAGTCTGTCTTGTGATATGCAAGGTCTGCCTCTACATTTGACATCCTGGAGCCTCTGCCTATAGAGCAGGAGCCTATTTGCTTAAGCATCTTGTAAGTGATCTAGATATACAGGCACAGAGGCTGTAGGAAAACCTCTCAGCTGTGCCTACACAGCGACTTCTCTTTGTGTATATGTGGAATTTTTCCCCAGTTGCTGCCAAAATTTTAGCCTGCTTTCAGTAAGGCAGAGCATGAATGAAAATCTTTGATGCAAGATGCTCCCAAACACACCAAACACACCAAACAGGCAACACAGCAAAAACATGCAGCTGGTTGTGTCTTTCACTAAAATGCAGTCAAAAGTTCCTTCACCCCTAGTATTCAGTGAAGGTTTCTCAAGGACTTTTTCCTACACTGACAGTGGCTTACCAGGCAGCTTAGAGGAAAGTGATTTTAACTCATGATTTCAGAACTGCAAATTAACTTTTTCTGACTTGAATACAGCATAACAATCTCATGACAATCAGGACTAAATTATCTTAGCATGTAGAATTCAGCCATATGGGGTGAATTCTGCCTTCAGTTTCAGCTGGGGTACCTCTCCTGTTGCTCCATTTTTAGCAAAACCTTAGGTTCAGTGAGACAAGAAAAGAAGGTGTTTTGAGGCATCTCTGTGATGTGTTTACAGGGCTGCTGACAGGTTTTCCTGGTTACTTGCTCCCTGGTTTTGTGTCTTGGGTTTTTTTGGGAACCGAGTTAGAGAAAGAAGAGCTTGCCTTGAGCTCATCATTGATGAAAGACAAAAATACAGGTAAAAGCTTTTAGCACACACTTTTTCCTAAGCACTGCTGTGCTTCAGTCCCCACCAGCTGGCCCTGTGCCACAGCAGGCACTTTCTACAGCACTGATATATACTGAACGTTTTGTTCATACCCTTCTCCTGGCCAGTGTTTCTGTGAAGCAAGTCATTCCCACTGCTCCTCAGTAAGTAACGTGCCACCCTAAATAATCAGGGCACTCTGCATCTCTAATCCTCCCTAATTTTTCCTACACTTAATTGTCCCACCACTGTTTATATAAGAAGCTGAGGTACTGCCACAAACTTGACCCTGAGCATTCCTAACACCCAGCTCCATCTTGTCACTAAGCAAAAAGCCTGGTTGCCTATGCACAGACTTTTCAAGAGTTGTGTGGCTGAGATGGTCTGTGATCTCCTCAGGTCCAGACCTGCAACTTTTTTCCAAAAGGAAAATTGAAAAAGAACAGGACCTCACACAGTCAAGCTGTGTGCCTCCATTTTCAACTATTAAATAATCATAAAAATTTTAAAACTGACTAGTTGCAACCAAACTTGACACAATTAAAAGTTTCCAGAATAATTTTGCTCCTGAAGCTCAGCAAAATTCAGTGCCAGTCATTTGATCGACTTGCCACTTCTGCTTGGTGCCCAAGCAGGGTCTTTAAACTTTGGCTGAGCAATATCCGTGACAGAAGTCTGGCAACTTTCATCGACATCAGAGGGGAAAATTAAAGCTACAAACGAAGCTATGGTGAAGCAGCAGTATCACAGCTTGCCATGGGTCTGCTTCACAAGGAGTCGGAGATCAGCCTGGCTCTCCCTGTGGGCACACAGGGTTGTTATCACACCAAACTCAAGCTCTGCTGCAGATCCATCAGGTATACCCCTACCACGGCTGTCCTCGGAAGACAAGATACTATTAACTCTTTACTCCCTAAAGCAGCATCTTTCTTGAGGTCAGCGGCTGTGTACACCCCGAGGGATCAGGCCCGGGAGCAGGCTGGTTTCAGGGCCGAGCGGCCGGGAGGCGCGGGGCTGTGCTGCGGAGTCCCGCCCGCGCTCTCCCTGCGGGGCACAGCGCTGCCCGCGGGGTCAGCCACCCTGCTCGCTACGGGCCGCTTCGCTAACAAAAACTGGGCAAAAGTTACTGAGCACAGGGCACAGCTGTGCATGTTAACCTAGGTAAGCTAAAGCCCAAAACGGGGAAAAAAAGGAAATTCAGCAAAAAGAGCTCGGACAAGTGCTGAAGCAGTCAGGGGAAGGCACTCACCTGTGTGCACCGAAGCTGCTTCTCAGGTAGTTACTGCTCCAAGCAGAAGCAGGGCAGCTGATGAGGACATGTGCCTTTTATATTGGAGGGAAGTGGACTTGAAGCAGGGAGGGGGAGTCAAGAGGTGGGCCAGCAGGACGTCAGCAGTACCGGCGAGTAGGATTTAAATTTACAAAAGGAGGGGTAGGAGAACAGAGGCTCTATTAAAAAGCCATTGAACAGGGCAGGGAGCAGGGGTTGAGGGCGGCGCCAGGGGATTTTGGGGGGGTGGGGGCATGGCAGGATGGATGACTAAGCCCCCAGGCCCACCAGAAAGACAGCAGAGGGAAGGGGGCTGCTGCCATGTCCCTGGGGGGAGGGAGGGGGGGGGGGGGGGGGGGGGGGGGGCATTGACAGAGGGGAGCAGCTATATCTGCAAAGGAGAGCCAAGCTCTCTGTGCCACCCAGCCGAGATGCTCTGTCTGAAGAGCATGTCTGCAGGGGGAAATACAGTCAGGAGCTATCAGAGTCAGCAAGATGGGACAGTCAGTCCACACACTCCTTTCCCAGCCCTTGTTCCTCTTGCTGTTGTCCCATCTTTGCTTTATGCTTAGGATCTTGATGGCAGCTTTTGTTTCATTCAACCCCAACCCACAGCTGGGATCAACCCACCCATGCGTAAGTTGTAAGTCACACTGCAACACAGCACACAATTAGCTGATTAAACAAGTAGTGATTCAGTGCTTAAGCAGGCCCTTGCTAGTTTTGTGGCAGAGAAAATTTCATGTGCATAAGGCCAGCATCTCAAACAATACTGTATTTCCACAATAGGTGTCTCTTCTGAGTGGTTATTTTTAACCCTGTCTCTTGACTAATGTGTCACAGTGGCCTTGCTGTTAGGGATCTTGCTGCTCTGGAAGCTAAGGCCTTGTTTACTCTGTTGGTTTGCAGGGGAGAGCAGCTGAACCATCAAGTGCTTCATTCCTTGGGCACCATCCTGCAGAGAAGCTGGGATGTGAAGCGTAACTGGGCTGACTGGGAACCACAGGCCCTCTCTTCACAGACCCATGTTCATGTTCCGCTCCTGGTGAGGTATTTTAAGGCTGTGCTTTGAAAGGGGGCTCTGAGGCCTGACCCCACCTGTAAACTAAGACTAAACTAAGTTTAGGAAATCCTGCAGTCCCATTAGGATGAAGATGAAGTTCGATAGCAAATATGTTGAGTTTTTCTATAAAGACACTTCAAGTTGGGAAAACATCAAAGCACAAATAATGCTATTTCACTGTAGTCACCTCTCAAAAGAAATGAAATTATTTTATTTGCTATGGGTAATTTGTAATACTTCTATGAGGAAGCATGGTGAAATGTTGCCTGGCCCTGCCCTTACTCACCATCCAAGCATCAAGTACCACTGGGAGAGTACAGTCACTAATTGCAAGGATTTTTCATTTCTGTATAATAGTTTGGTTTATGGGTACATGTATGAACGAAAACTGTAAAGAAACCTCAGAAATACTCTTCCATTCTCCAATTTCCACCCAACAGCAGCTAAAAGAAGTGTCTTCCTCATCCAAGTTTTCAAGAGTTTATTCAGACTACTCAGGATCACAACTTCAAAATATGAAGAGCACTTCAAGTCCATGGTAGCACAAAAGGTCTTCCTACAGCTATCACAATCAATAATAGATATACATGCTTTTCTCAGAAATCTCCTTTTAGCATGTTCCCTTTGAACCTTGCAAACACTCCCTACCTAAAAATCAATCAGCGCCCAAGAACCAGGCAGTGGCTGTGCTCCTGCCGTGCTAATTTTGTGTGTATGTGTGCAGAGACATCTTCTTAGTAAATAAAACTCTTCATGGCTTCTCATTGTAGATCTTTTCCCTAGCTGCTTTTCACATTCATTTTGATCAGAAAATGTGAGTATCCTTTCATGATCTCTAGTGGGAAATTGCTGGAGTAAAGGTTTCTTTTCTCCAGGATATACAGGACCCTTTCTTGCTTTGTTGTTTTGCTAGTGATCCTGCCATCTTAAAATAGAAGCAAAAGGTTTTTTTCATCCCATTTACTTTTTCTAGTCCTGTTGACACTGCAATATGAGCCTTTCCAGAGCAGAAATCATTTTCACTGGTTGTCACCTACATAGAAGTTACCACATAAAACAAAATTATGCAATGTCTTCATGTTAAGAATGTTTGCCCATTGGTAAAGATTGCTTACAAAATAATACACCATACAAAAACACACCAAAAAAATCATTATTAGGAGAGCCAGCATTTAAAATGCTTTGATATGACCATCTATTTTCATTCTGGCCTGAAGCTGATCTAGTGCAGTATCTTGGTTTTGACAGTGGATAACAAAGGACATTTATGGAAAAGTCTAAAAACAGAGTAGCTTATTTTTACGTTCCTCACTATACCCTTCTCACAGACCTTCAAGCCCTGTGGTCCAGAGACTTCCCAAACTAAATGTTTATTTGTGGTACATAGCCCTTGACAGGTTTCTTCTCTTTCACTGTTGCTTCCTGAACCCATGTAAATTCTCAACATCCACAAAATTGTGTGCCAAGGACTTCACAGCTCTTTCTCTGCTACAGGAAGGATCATGGCTGTGCATCTGTTCTGGACACACTACTTGCTACTTTCAAGAGCTTTCATTTTCTTTCCATTCAAGTATTTTCATTTTCACTTTTAATCATTCTGACTTTATGAAAGGCTACTGTAAAATGTTCTCAGCAATTAAGACTAATAAATTATGTGACAGCCTGTTTAAATGAGCCTCATCAGGAATTTCTCTTACCAAAGTAAACTTTACTTCATTCTTATACACTGGACATCATCATTTCTATCCACCAGACCACAAGTGAACCACCACAGTGCCAGGTACAGTACCCACAAGCTTTCACAGAAATCATCCTGGCTTCTCAGGGTCTTTTCAGGCAGCTGTAATTTTATTTCATTTTGTTACCCCATCTACAGCAGGGCTGATGCTTTGGCTGAAAAAAGCAAGTCAGCTCATGCAGCACAGCAATGTGAAAGCCACTCAGACTTGGGAGGAACTAGGAAAGAGCTGTCAGGGAGGGGAACCAGGGTTGTGAAAGACCAAACTAGAAAGATTATCTAGAGGACAGCTTGGTCTGTAGTGAAGGTGCAGAGGTTTGTGTGTTAAATCTTCCATCCTTTTCCTGCTTCTGAGGGAGAGGCTGGGCACATTCTGTCTTCTTTGTAGAAGATCCTGGAGAAGAACTCAAGTCCTGCCTCACACACCGTTAAAGACCCCTGAATATAAAATTCCTGCGTAAGTAATGAGCAGGAACAGGGCTGAGCCAGCTGCTAGCTGGAGTGTCTCAGTAGGAAGGCTGACCAGGGATGCACCAGGATGCAACTAAATCAAAAGGCAGTAGTAGACACTTAGGTGTGAAGGGCTGTGAGGAGGAAAGCAACTTCCCAAGGTAAGGAGAGGTCAGGCTTCTGGGCAGGAAATGCTGAGGGGCATGAATGGAGAGGATAGGAAGGTATTGCCTGGAAGCTAGAGTGACCCAAGAGGGTCCAAGTAGCCTGACACAGAGAAATATTCTTTGACAAGACAATACCAGACCAGAAGCCAACAGTGAACTACAGTTTTAATGACAAATCCTCCCATTTAGTTTTCTCAAAGAACTAATCCAAATCTCCTTTTTTTTCTGTAATTCTTTTGCTGATCAGAGCCTTCTATAAACAGAAGGTGAAAATCCACAAAAGCAAAGACGTTTGATGCAGTTGGATGGAGAAACAGCAACTTTTCTGTCCCCTAGCTCACCAGTCTTATTGTTTCACATACCAATCTGGGAAAAGTTTGCAAATGCCTTGAACTACTGCCTGACCTATGAATCTGCCCAGTCTTCTGTAGTGAGATGGAGGTCCAGTTGCACTAAATGAGTTTGGTGGGCTTAAGAAAAGTTGTATTCAAACATATTCAGAAAACCATGTCAGTTCAGTCAACTAGATGAATAACACCTAATAACATTTATCTGTACAAAGAAACTGGTCTCTACTAACATTCAGGTTCAGAGAAAAGCCATGACTGGCTTTATTTTGGAGCTACTTTTTTTTTTTTTTAATTTGAGAAAGAGGACCATCTAGTGGTTAATGCCAAGCTTATCATCTTGTTTGCAATCATTATTGAGCAGGGAATGAACCCCCTACATTTCAAATGAAACCGTGTATCTTGAAATCTGACCATGTACACCAGCTCAGCCAAACTACACATAACTCCGGCTCTCTTGAGCTAGGCTGGCTATCCAGGTGTTTATCATCAGCACAATTTCCAATTAGCCTAGGTAGCTTAATGGGACAACTTGTTAGCAGCTGAGCAGCTCAAGCATAGGCTGCAGCTCAGAACTTCAGCCACAAGCCCTTCCTTAGCAGATTGTGAAGGTTTTGCACCAGAGTTGGAGCTTGGATGGAAAAATACAAGTCAAGCTTGGCATGGTTACAGCCACTTTCAAAACTATTCTGTTGATGGAAGAGGGAGGATTTCTTCTGGCACTTTTGCTATTCTTCTTCCCTGATAAAAAGCTACTGGGCAGCCTTTTGCACAGAGGTTTGGGATGTGCAGATTCCAAATGGAGCTGGATATTGTAGGTAAAATCGTGTAGTGAGAGCAGGGAAGATTAAAGTTCAAGAAGAAGAATCAAGGTTGGAAATATTTTTGCATATCTCTTAGGGATCTATCACTTTGACATTATTTTCAGAAGGCCAACATTAGGCCAGCATATGCCGGCTTCTGGCACTGGAGTAGAGCAGCATTTGTGCATAGAGCAGTTGCACTGCTGGCATGCAGGATAGAAATTAGTGCTGCTACATGCCATTTGCACGTTTCATGCACCGTCACTTTGTCAGGCAACTCAAACTGCTCTTTGAACACCACATGCTTCAAGCAGTAATTGGGTTTCCAGGCCATTGCAGAGGACAGGTCAGCATGCAAGTCTGACATTTCTGGTAAGGCAGGCTGCAGGGCCATGTACAGGAGATCTGCCTACCAGAGCAAGCCCTAATTAAATTCAGTTTCAGCTTTGTAAAACTGAATAATAGATTCAGTTATCCTAAGGTATAAAACTCAAAATATTGGAGTGCTGCACCTGAAAATAATAGTAGTATATATTAAAACTGTGTCTAGAAATTGAAAAACAATGTTGTTCATTACAGAGGGGCAGGTGCAGAAAAGGGTGGCCTTTTACATGCACACAACCAAAGACAGATGTCATACAGAGAGAGTCCTAAACTAAAGCACAGGTTCAGCCCTACTGCAGGGCTGACTTTTTTTGCCTGATGCAAGGCTTTCTTTTGCCATTTCCAGCCCATTTTTCCAACACAGCAATCCTCTGGAAGAACAAAATTTCTCACACTGGTCTGGGTTACCCATTTCTGCTCAAGAGCATCTCAAGTGCTTCTGAGAGTACCCAGTGAAGGTGAGGTTCTGCACTAGAGTGACATTTTTTACAAAAGTGTACTTTATGGCTTCAGTATGTCATATTTATCATCTGTATGTCAGTAAGCCCCTGCTTTTAATCCCTGAGGCTTATCCAGTCATAAATAACCTGTAATGATTCACATACAGCTTGACAGATTAACTGAAATACAGTAAAAGGCAAGAAAGGGGATCTCTAATTGCTATTCATAACCCTGTCTTGCAACTATTACATTTAAATAGCTTGAAGCCATGATCAAGTTAATTAGAGATGAAGTTATTTTCTGGCACTGTAGTTGGCAGGTTATACATTAGTCATGGAAAGACAAGAGTCTCATTCCCAAAATACTGCTTAAACCCTGATGTCTAATATTAGTGAATAAGATTAACTCCAGCCTTGGCTCTAGGACGATCTGAAATTGAACAGGTTTTGAAATCTGAAATTTAACAGTTTCCAAAATCTGAAATTTAACACCTCTTAAAGTTAAAAGATTTAACTTTTTGAAAGTTAAGCAACAACACCTCTTACCTTCACTTGGGTTTTAAACCTATTTTAATTGCTTCTACCTCTTTTGGTTGCTGCAGGTCCATGTCTGCTTTGCCCATCTTTTTTCAGTCTGGTGTCACTGGAAGTCCCTCACAACCAGGACTTTCACAGTCTATTGCCACAAGTGACTGCTCAAGAGCAATGGGAAGGGCTCAGTCATGTCAAAGGAGCTCAGGACAACTGTCCTGCTGAGGGGCACTAGCAGGAGCAGCACATCTCCAGCAGGATGCCACCCGCCCCTGCGCACAGACACCAAAGTTTGGTGCAATGTGCTGGCACAGACAGGATTTGTGTCAGACCTTAGTGATGGATGTGGCATCGAGACCAGCAGCTCCCTCTGAGGAGAACAGCAAAGGGAGAGCTCTTTGCATTGACACAACCTCACAGAGGCCCCGCCAATTCACATGGACATTGTGGAACGCTGCCAAGAGAACAATGATAGCATTGGCCACCACCTTTACTTTAATTGCTGCACAGTGCATGCCAAGCTGTGCAGTTGGGGGTTGTTTCCATTCCCTCTACAGTTGCCAGAACTATTCATTGTTGTTTCAATTTAAGGATAACAAAGTCACATCTTCTTGGCTTATAAAAGGAGCTTTGTTGCTTCCCAGACGCCCAATGCCATTTGTCTGTAAACTGTAGGATGAATTCCACAGATGCCCAGTGAGCCCATAGGACTGGATTAACTGTGCAGTGAGAATTAAAAGTGTAAAACTATTTTAAATGCATGAAGATTCAGAGTAAGCAGAAGAACTGACACAATGACTGGTATATAAACCTGCCGACTCAGACTTGGGATTTGTGTCTGAAGATCTGCTGTTCTTCTCATCCATGGCCAGCCTTGTCCTCCTCGGTTCTAACAGCACAACTGTGGCAGGATTATGCAAGTGGAGTGAATCTGGGGCTTTAACATTTGAGTTTATTTTTTAACTCAAATCAGTTTGCTGATCTGGTTCATCCCAGTGCTCCACTGACACTGTACTGATGCAGCCAAGGTAAAAAACAGTGGCTGGGAGAAAAAAAGGATGATGGACCTGCTTTGCCACTGGGAAAAAGTTTCATGGGAGGATGATGGGAGAGCAAAAGTTACAACAAAATCTTGCAGAGAGACACAGGATTAACAAAAATACATCAGAGCCAAAATTTCTTCACATTAGTAGTAATATAAGTTTTCTGAGAGATGTTCTATTGATATCCTGGGGTCATGTCCCTGAGGATGGGTGTCCTGAGCTTTCTCAAACTTCCCGGAAGGTTTCTCAGTGTTTAGCTCTGCATCCTTAATCCACAGACATTGTCCAAACTGTGGCCTCAAGCTCTTGCACCATGCTCCCATTACTGCCCCAAGAGTGCCTTTTGCAGCTGCTTGGGAATGAGTTAAACAACCCCCCTCTACAGCCCATAGTGCAGTGAAAGGTTTAATCAATGATGGTAGCAAAGGGTAAGCAGAGGTTTTGTGCCATGGCTAATGGGTTTGCTTTCCCCATGGGAGAAAGAAAAGCTTCCTTGCAAAGTGCCAGGACTGGAAACTTTCTTAGATCATTGCACACTAGCATTCATAAAACTGCTGCAGTGCTGATCCAGACCTTAGATCACAGAAAAGAAATGTCCCATTGATATAAGAGGACTGAAGTTCGGCATAAAAACCAAAAATTGAAAAAAATAAAAGAGAAATACAGGTTCTGCCACTTCTGCCAGAGGAATTAGCTTACTGTACATCTGCAAAGCCATTAATCATCTCACAAGGACTAGCAAGCTTTGTAACACCTGCACACCTATTTCAAGACAAACTTTTCCCATTGCAGCCCCTACATTGCTGATATCCTCCCAAAACAGGGAGAGTCACATAGGAGTTCTGTGAAGCTACATGCCAGCCATCCATGGTGGCCCCTAGGGACTGGGGAACAGCAGCTGCACCCGCCCGAAAGGGTGCAAAGTTTTCAGAATCACAGGATAGTTAAGATTGGACTGGACTCTTGAGATCTCCTGGTCCAACCCCCCCTGCCAAGGCATTCCGACCTCAAGCAGGTGACATAAGAACATGTCCATGTGGGTTTGGAATGTCTCCAGAGGTGGAGACTCCATGACCATCCTAGGCAGCCTGTTCCAGCGCTCTGCCTCCCTCAATGTAAAGAAGCTTTTCCTCACGCTGAGGTGGAACTTCTTGCGTCTCCAAGTCATGCCCAAAGTGGAGACACAGGTGGTTTGTGGGGTGCTGACTGCCTCTCTCACCACATTCAGCATTTAAAGCAGCATTTTGTGCAGTGAGGGGAGCGTGAGGGAGTGGGGTTTCCAACATATTTGAATGGGGAAGGGGGAAGTGCTCTCCCAATTTCAGATCAGCTGGAAAAGTACCCAAGCCAAAGGGATGTGAGTATGGAAGGGCCTCCATGGGGGTCACCCTTGCTGGGCCATAGGAGTGCCTGAGGGCCAGCAGCATGGCGAACACAGGGCTCCAGCAACATGCCAGCACGGCCATTGGGGATCCACTGCAGAGGAGAACATTGTTACAAGGAAGGACATTGTGGGGCTGGAGCAGGTCCAGAGAAGGGCAGTGAAGCTGGTGAAAGGTTTTGCACACAAGTCATGTGAGGAGCAGCTGAGGGAGCTGGGGTGTTTAGCCTGGACAGAGGAGGCTCAGGGGTGACCTTATAGCTCCTTACAGCCGCCTGAAAGGAGGGTGTAGCCGGGCAAGGCTCAGTCCCTTCTCCCACGGAACCAGCTACAAGACAAGAGGATGTCCAGCCTGCAGCAGGGGAGGCTCAGGCTGGACATCAGAAGGAATTTCTTCACAGAAAGGGTGATTATACATTGGAACGGGCTGTCCAGGGAGGTGGCAGAGTCACCGTCTGGATGTGGCAGTCAGTGACATGGTCTGGCTGCCATGCTGATGCTCGGTCACGGCTCGGACTCGGTGACCTCGGAGGTCTTTTCCAAAAGCTCCGACTCCGTGATTCCGTGCCCGGGCGGCTGAGGGGCCGTCACGTGCGGGACGCCATTTTGTGCGGAGCGCGGCGGGCGGCGCCCGTTGGCGGTGCTGTGGGGCGGTGCGGGCGAGGGGCGGGGGTCCGTCCCTCCCTCCACGTTTTATTTCCCTTTGCGCTTCCTCTTCTTCTTACTCCTTCCTTTCGCTCTCGCCCTCCGGCTCGGGTTCGCTCCCCGCGTCGCTCCGCTTTTGTTACCCCTCCCTCGCTCCGTCCCGCTCCCCGCCCCCGCGTGGCACTGCGGAGCCGGAGACGTGACCCGAGCGGACTCGCTTCCCCGCAGCTCCAGCCTCTCGCCGCAGAGTCGCATGTCCTCGATCCAGAACCTCCAATCCTTCGGTAAGAGCCGCCGGCACCCCGCCACCCCCGCAGCCACCCCCTCGGCAAACCCACCCATCGCCCCCGGCCCCGCCGTCCTGCCTCCGCCTCCCGAGGGCCGCGGGCCCCCCGCCCCCGCGGTGACATTGAGCGGTGTCGCCGCGGAGCTCCGTGAGGCAGCTCCGGCGGCTCGTCCTTGTCCTCCCGCGTCGCCGGCCTCGGGACGTGCTCTGTGTGTGCGGCGAGGGGACCTCGGGCGGGAGCCTCAGCCCCTCGCTGCTCCCGAAGGAGGTGCTGCCATGTTCTTAGCTCTGAACACCCATTATCGTATACTCTGCTGAGGAAGTAATTTCATCAGTTACAGTTGGTTTGCTGCCGCCTCTTATCCTCAGCAATGTCCCAAAACGCTATACAAGCCCTGCAAAGGTTATTGTTTCTATAGAGTGAGCTACGCAGATGGCAGATCGTTTCTCTCCTATCAGCAGGGAAGTTTAACCGTGCCGAGCCGGCGTTCTCCTCCTGCCTTATCTATAAGCAGCAGAAGTGAGCAAGTTTCCACTTTATGCAATAGTCTCAGGCTTTTGGTCACAGTTTGAACTCTGATCTTCTGCACGTATAAGCCATGTGAGAAGGTTACGTTCAGTCATGATTTGGGAGCTCACCCTGTGCTTAAGGAAGGTGCCGCCCAGAGGATTTGTTTGAAGGGATCCAGTGTTGACACCTACAGTGCTGGCTTATTTCCAGCCTAGAGCCCTAAACTCTGCCAGGCTATCTTGGCTTATCTGCAACCTAGAGTCCTAAACTCTGCCAAGTGATCCTCATGTCCAAGTCCTTTTTCTTTCACTTTTTCTTTGAGGATTTTCTATTAGTGTTTGAGCCACAAGCATGGTTTAACAAATTCCAGAATAGAAGTTGATCTAGTCAAGGTTCCCAGTGCTGTACTTGTTTCCTGTGGTGCTTGTATCCTCACTATGCTTTCAGTGCCTTTAATGCTCATGTCATTCTTGTTTCTACAGGGATCTGCAGCTGAACTACTTTTTGTGTCTCTGCTGAAGTTTTACCCATTTGGGGCATTTTTTTCTAGGGGATGGCAAAACTTGACCAGTGTTTTTAGAGCTGAGTTTTGAATGGGAGTTTGGGAAATTTTAGCTTGCGTGGCTATTGAACCTACTTGGGCTCTTAAATGTTGTTCTGATTAGTACAAAAAATTGCTTGTGATTATTCTTGAAAAGTAATAAAGTACTTGATGATTTAAGGTTTATTTGGAGCTACTGATTAGGACATTTGTAGAGTTGTAAAATTTCTTGAGTGTTATGTTTTTGTGAAGTACAGAGTATAAGAAGTGTTAACCCAGAAGCCCCCTTCTTTCTAAATGCTTTTCTGTTTTGTTTGTGTTCAATAAAGGCTAAGCTTGGAAGAATTTGAGAACTGACCTTTCTTTAGTCTACGCCTAAATTAATTTTGTTACATTTCTTGACTAAAGCTGCTGACCGGAGAAGTTCTGGTTTACAGGCAGCCTCTGACATCTCTTAGAGTGTATCTCTCTTTTATTTCTATTAGTAGCCAAGAGTTATATATCCATGGCTTAACATGCTGGGAGTGTGGTAGTTACCACAGTCTTCTGTTCTGGACCTGTAAGGAAGTGTCTGTTCTAGAGGTCTTCTATTTTCTCTGTTCTTATCAGTTGATCTGGTAAGAGATACAGTTGCTTCATTTTACTTTAAATGTATGTGGCTGTCTAAAACTTATGTGCATTTGCTGTTCTCTCAGAACCATTTTTTCAGGTTCAGGATTTACAGTTTGCAAGAAACAGTGAAGCAAACTGATATTGTAGCAGAAAGTCATTCATACCTGGGGAGGCATGGAAGAAACTGTGCGTGGTAGTTGAGAGGGCTGTCTTGAGTGCGTAGTGTGATGATACTTAAAACAGCCGAAGGAAAAGTGCTTTGGTTTTAACAGAGTGTTTTTAAACAGGGATTAAGCATCACAATGATACCCTGAGTACAATAATAATTTTTTGTGAAGTGAGAATCTTCCTCCTTAGTTTTGAACTTGGGTGTTTTCCTTTGTGGGAATTACGTGAGTCTTTTCCCTCCTGCAGACCCCTTTGCTGATGCAACAAAGGGCGACGACTTACTCCCGGCGGGGACTGAGGATTACATTCATATAAGGATCCAGCAACGAAACGGAAGAAAGACACTAACAACTGTTCAGGGCATTGCAGATGATTATGACAAGAAGAAACTTGTGAAAGCTTTCAAAAAGGTAAAGTTGCTGATTTGATTTGATAATGATTATATATACAAAGGAAAAAGATAGCTTTTAATACTAAGTAACAAAATATTTATTTCACTTCATTCTTTCCAGGGCATGCCACTTTCATATTCAAGTCCTTTCCCTTTCTCAAAACAGCTATCAGTGTCCAGTGACACTGATTTTGCTGAAAGGTTAAACATTTCTATCTTAAAAAGAAGTAAAAAAAAAATAATATTTTGAATGTTTCTTTTAAATTTCACAGATCTATGGCTTTGTTGATATGAAGAATAAAATCAGTTTATAGTAGAGCTGATTTTTATTCCTGCCTCTGTCACAGCTGGGTCGTTGCTCAAAATAGAGGCCTTTAGTTTTGCCAGGATAAAAATACTTATTTTAAAATAGTGTGGAGTTGAAAGGCTGTATCTTATGACTTTGTTTTTCACTCTTGCAATGACTGTTGGTCATTTCCTTCTGCACAGTAGCTAATCCTGTCATTGCCTGAATTTACCATCAGCAGTGTCGTTTGTGTATGTATGTGTCAGCAGATAAATTCTGTTTGCTCTCAGAGCCAGTAAAATTGATTTAACCTTTGCCTGGCTTGGCACCAAAATAGTAAGCAGCTTCTGAGACAAGGTTCTTCTGAAAAAGACTGACTAAGCAAAATCACAATGTACATCAGATGTCTTATAATATGGATGTTTTTCTCTTAGAAATTTGCTTGTAATGGTACTGTGATTGAGCATCCTGAATACGGTGAAGTTATCCAGCTGCAAGGTGACCAGAGGAAGAACATTTGCCAATTCCTCTTGGAGGTGAGAGACTGCAGATAAATATCTAAACCTCTCTGGAAGCAGTAGGGTGACAGGTGGTACTGACGCTAATTACCCAGCCAAAGATGGCCACTGTAGTTCTTTTGTGTTTTCAGCCAGAAAGTAAAATGACACTTGCAGTATGAGAGTAAGCTCTGGTACGAATCAAAGCACTGTAGAATGCCTTTGCACTGTTACAACACACCACTTGTTCTCTGGCAGTGCAACTTGAGCTCTGTGCTTGTAAAATCAAGTGTTCGATGCAGACCATAATCGTGAGACTGAAAACACCGTAGAGGAAAGAGGCCTACTGTGATACAAATGATAATGCAGAGTTGTTACACTGTCAAAGGATAAGTCCTAGAACTACAGAACAAATTAGATGTCTGATATGGTTTTCTTTTTGTATAGTCAATTGTTCTGCTTGGCCCAGAAACATTCTGTAAACTAGAAAAATATTTCATTGAGTGTATACACTGTATAGCAGTTTCTTTAGTCAAAGTGTAATATTGTGATAACTTGATACCACTGTAATTGCCTCAATATGTAATCTTTACTAAAATACATTGTTTCTCTCCTTTAGATTGGCATTGTCAAGGAAGAACAACTGAAAGTTCATGGTTTCTAATATACCTACCTGTACTCTTATGAAGAACCCTGCAGTATTGGTCTTACCTACCCTGGCTCTTCTGTGAAAAATGAATCTTTGCAGTGAATGGACTTCCCCATTACCTGAACATTTACAATTTGATTTGCATGACTTCATGAAACAGGTGGTGTGTAGACTAGAAACACATAAGAAAACTTCAGTAAGATGGTAATGAAGACCCTTGTGAACTTTAACACATTTCCAATGGAAATGTATTAGTGATGATTGTTCAGTTTAGTACTCTCCACCTGAGTTAAATGTGTGAGTTTTATTCAAATAGTGTGTGTTGTTGCTTAAAAATAAAAATTTATTCATATAATTTCTGGGATATTTGAAATGCTTTAGCCTAAGTTTTGAACTAGCAATGCAGCCTTGCTGAAGAATGGCTGAACTGCTTTGTGGCAAGTGTAGCTCACTGCTGTTTGGAGAAATTGGAAAATCTACATGATTAAGTACTAGCTGATTAATCAGTAGATTAGCTTGATGTGATCTTACCCTGTAGCTGTAAGACTAGAGCTTTAAAGCCTGTAGTGTATGTGTACCTTAGTAGCAGCATAATAAGACGTCAGTTGTTTGCTGTGTAAGTAACTGGATCCTCTCTAAAATTTATTGCAGTGACTATGAGGTATTAGTGTGAAGCAAAGTAGGGGTAAGGCAAGCTGAGCTCCTCTAGGCAAAACGTTTGGGCAAAAGTCCCAAAACATTTGAAGGAAATGGATGGGATATTGTACCTCCTCTGTCACTGAGTAGGGGGAAAAGACATTGTGTTGGCTTCTGCCATGACTGTGCATTGAAAGTTGGCAAGCAGAGTGCTTGACTGAGCTGGTAGTGTTAGCTGCAGGAGCAGGGAAAGGAACAGGGTCTGCACTAACTTTTCCCTGCTTTGAAAAGTTTTCCTAGGATTGATGGTTGACACGGGGAGTTTTGTATTTGTGTTTGGGTATTACTAATGAAAGCTGATTTGGTTTACTTTTCTAGAAGGCAATTCTTTCAGCTTTACTGAAGGTTACAATAGGTTTGTTTCACCATGCTTGTAAGCTAGTTTTAGTTAGCTGTAGGCATTTTCTGTTCTGCTTGTAAGGATATGTCTTGTGAAGAATGAAATTAATTCGTTTGGTGAAATAAGCAGATATTATCTTCCTTTTGAGGTAGACGTAGAGATCTTTTCTGAAACAATTCAGAACACGCTGAGCTGCAAAACCATAACAATAGCGGGAAATGCTTCAAAAACTTAATGTGATATCATGTATTTTTTGGAAAGAAAGAGACATATCTCTACTGCTAGGACTTACTAATAACTTAGCCAGAAAAAAATTAAATTGATAAAATAATTGGTTACTACCTAAGTAGTAAGGAATTAGGGAAAACTGTATTATTTAATATCACATGTACCTGTACTTTATTTCCTATTCATATTTGCCTTTCTAAACAGAAATGTTTCAATTTTAACTCATTTGACCTTTTTTTCTCTTTTTTTAGATTTTTGAGTTCAGAAATGAACCCTTAAGGCACTAGCAACAATTAGGGGAGCATTATGTGATGATTTCTTTCTCCGTCCGGTCTAGACAATTGCACTTGTAAAAAATCTAGTCTCTCAGTCTCCACAAATACTGCCTGATGTTACAGATCTTAACTGTTCCAGAGAAAGGATGCTCCAGAAGATGCTATACTGTTAAGGTGCAATACATTCAGGAGGAGGAAATGCCTCATGCAAAGCATAAAATACCCACATACCAAATGGAAATCCAAAAATAAATCTTATGCAAGTCTTGTAGATGAGCAGAATAAAGTCATTCTAGTGCAAGTTTACCTAGTATTGATTCTTAACTGCTGAAGTAATCAGTCTTTTGGGGGTACATAGCAATTAGTGATTTTCGTTTTATCACATGCCAGAAAAACTGATGTTCTCATTTAAAGCTTGTTCTCCTGCTCAAGAGGAAAAACAAGCAGTATCTTCTATTTCACTGGTATTATACAAGTACTTCTGGTGGGCTTTGAATTGAAGATTAACAAATGACTCGCAGGTCTCGTGTTACTGAGTCAGTCTTCATTTCAGATGGCATTCCATTAACTTTTACTACCTAAGCTTGAGTCATTTCTCCATAGTCATTCTGCTTGGAATAAATAAGAAAAATCTTTAATTTTCTCCCTTCTCATTTAAAAATTATTTCTAATAGAAGAAACCTTGCAGTTGATAGGTGGCTTTTTGACCTTTGAAGGGCAAAATTATAAGGAGATGGAATAAGACCCAACACATTTGAAGTTTTAAAGAGATAAGATTTATTGAGGCAACAAACCATTTGATCTTTCTAGAAGGAAACCAGAAATTTTTGTTCATGAGTGTTTTAAACTGAAACAGTGTTTCTAAGATTGTAGTTAGCCTTGGTACAAGCCCAAACCTCTTTGTATGTTCTTGTTGAAAAGCTTTGACAATATAATGTTTTGTTATCTTATTCTGAAACGTCTTTGTCAAAGCTAAACTTATTCAGAATACATATTTATGTTTTAGAAATGCTGAAAATGAAGGCTTTGGAAAAGAACTTGTTAAAGTGCTGCCACAGGAGTCTGTTTTCAGAATGAAGGTGCATTTCAGTCTTTCCATCTATTCAAAAATAGGTTAAAAATGTTGAAGGATGTGGCCCATAATTGCCAAGGCAGTAAAAATGAGCTTATGATAGAAAACTCCTTTGAAGTCCACTAGTAGGGACCTGAAGCTGGCCAAGCTCAGTCTGCAAAATTGAAGTTTTTTTCTTGGAATATTGTGAAGTGTGCGTCCTTCAGACCTACCGATCAAGATTGCGTTCTTAGTGATACTTAGGCTTAATCTCAAGGTGTTACTGGATGTAGTAACTTGTTTTGAATTCACAGCCTTGTGCATAGTTTTATTAGGCTGTTCTAGCTGACTCTGAGCTGATACCTTGAAGTAAGGTGTTGCATAATTAAATTCACTAGTTTGTCTGTTCTGAGTCTACATCTACTTAATGCAGCTATGAGCAATGCAACCCTCGCTTCCCAAATGTCGCTGGCAGTTCTTGTTTGTTGAATATGAGATTTAGTAATTTAAGTCTGTAAGATGCCTACTTCCTCTCCCTGTGTGAGCTATCACGCCCTTGACTGTCACCTATGGTCTACTAAATCTGACTGTGTCTCAGAGATGAGCATGAGGAGCACAACTATGGGTGATATTCTTGAGAGGAGTAACCTCTAAAATGAGGAAGGCCTGGGCTGTGTGCTTCAGTGGCTTTGCTTGAACCTTTATTCCTGAACTCCATTTTTGCACAGCCTAAATGAATAACATTTTGTTTTGGAGAGCTTCTTTGGAGAAGGAGGAGGAAACCAGTAAAAAAACTGTCTTAGGAAATACGTTTATATCTGAAGTTTGTTTTCATTAGCATAGATTCCTGGACTGCAAGACCTCTGTAACATTGTTGTTTCTCTCTGTATCATTAAAAATTCTAGTTAAACATCCTTGAAAGTTTGATATTTAAAGCTCTAAATACATCTAAAGCCATTATAAAACTCTAAAATGCAAAGTCATTGAAGCTTAAGTTTCAAATATTTGAAATAAAAATTAGGCAGAAGTCCTAATTTTTTCCTATACTGCCATCCTGCTTATAGATGATATGTAGTTGCCCTGAAGATGCATGTGTTATTTACAGCCAGGCAGTAATCAGATATCCCTGCTGTAATGCCATACCCTGTTTGTAGGTTTTTTAAATTTTATCTGATGTGCTGCACTCTTACAGGCTCTACCACTCTAATTTTGCAGTATAGGACAGATGCACCTTGAGTTCCAGTCAGCAGTTAATTCCTTAATCATTCTGCAAGGCTCTAGTGTACAGGATCCATGTGTTACATCTTTAAGTGTCAATAGTTCCTCACACTATGTGAAAATGTATACAAGATCGATATTTAGCCTGTGAAAGCAGGGGAAGGTGTTTTTTACAGCTGACTCTGAGACACAGTGAGAGTTACTGTACCTTGTATCTGTTCAATGTTGCTCAGTGTAAGAGCATTCCTCTTACTAATGTGCTGCTGCCACTGGGGAGATGGAAGTGGGCTTAGAGGGTTATGTGTATTTAAGTAGTATAACTTTCTGCATCCATACTCAGTCAGGAATCTGTCCCCTGAGCATGGCAGCATGAAGGTTGTTTTCCAGTTGCCAGATCAAAAGATCTTGAAATCATTAAGGGAAAAATGGCATAGTTGTTTTATGTTTGCTGTATAGATGTTTCATGCCTACTGTTTCCCATTTAGATTAAAAATACAAAAATTATCTCAGAAGAGGATTTATACATGGCTTGCCTTTTTTTAAGTTTACTATGTGCCTGTCATTGATCTCTTAATGAACAAGTCTTAACCTGTATTGGAGTATTGCTACAGAGCTGAGACAACAAAGTCTTTTAAAATAAAGTGTTCCAGTGCTATTTGATGTATGCTTTTCTAAAACAAATGGAATTTTATGCTGTTTTTAAGGAGGATTATATTTTTTTTGGTGGAAGATAAAAGAAACATAATTTAATAGAGATGTGTTTGATCCTCTTGTAAAATCAGCTTTGATTTAATACAGAAATGTTATATTTCCTCCCTTAAATTTCTAACATAATCTGTAATAACCAACTTAAAAATACTGTGACTTGTCCTGGAAAATTGTGGCTCTAAAACAAGATGATTGGCTTGAGGTCTAAAACTTTGGGTAGAAGAGGATCGTCTAGTTTCTTGAATAAGCAAAATGCACAGTATTTTAGAATAGAGCCAGAAATGTGCTCAAGTTTGGTTTCAGCTCTTTTAGCATATCTTGCATCTGTGAAATTTGACAGCACATTTCTGAAATTAATTTGGGGCCTGATTAAAAGGACTTGTGTATACAATAAATGGGGTTATTTTTATTATTCTCTTTATTTTTATTTGCAGCCCATCTTTGCTGTGATTATGCAAAAAAAGAAAAAAAATCAAAACCCCCTCCAAATCAGAAAACCCACACAACACACGACCCAGGCTCAGCTCTCCAAGTAGCTGAATTCAGCAGATGTGGTTCCAAGTGGAATGGTCCTGCTCCTCACTGAGAGGATTTAGGTGTCAGCAGTGCTTGTGGTCCCTCCCACCATCAGAGAGGGGCACAGCTCTGTTCCTGCTGTACACTCAGACAAGCCTTGGGTATCACAGGACAGCTGACCCCAGGAAGGGGAGGTACTGGGGCTCTTTAAATGGTTCTCCCACATATGAAAGGTTGCCCTTTTAAGTAGACCCAGCAAATTACATAAATGCATAGATGTGTAATTGGACAGTAGTTCTGGGGTAAGAAGGGTTAAAATGGTCTATTCCCAAGGATCCTGCTGGAAAGATCTATTGAAGGGCAGCCTCTGTCATAGAGGAAGCAGCCTTTAGCTACTCTCTACCAGAGAAATTTCTGTGATGGCTCCTGGCTACACCCAGTGAACAGACTGAATGGACATTGGTGTGAGCACACCTGTACTCGGTAACAGCGGGGAAAGATGGCCCTGCAGACTGATACATATCACTGTCTGACACTGTGTCTGTGACCTACACCTGCAACTCAGAGTGCACATCTGGATATTAATTTCAAGGTACAGAACAAAAACATTGTCCAGGTTCCTTTAGTAAATAGTAACCCATAAATTAATCCATAATTAGTTAAATTATGTGAGTGAGTATTCCGTATGACTTCCTTACATGCAGTATTGAGCAGAGAGTATTTTCTGTGCTTAAGTGCCTTTCCTTTCAGTAAGATTGTTGCAGTGACATGGAAAAACTTTCTCTTTGTCCAGCAGTGCTCTTCATTAAAAATATTGTGAACTTTGTTCTGTTTGAAAGTAGCTGTACCTGGAATATTCACCCATTGCTGCCATTAGTGATAAGCTGTTTATAGGGACACTGAGGGGAGAGAGATCTCTTGGGGTTGTCAAATTGTTTTGTTTGTCCTGGTAGTAGACGTCCGTTCCAGTACTGATTTAAATCACCATAAAACTAGATCATCCATTGGTAACTATGGAAGATAAAAATTTATTCTGGAGAGGTTGAGGGAGGGAGGTGTTTGCATCCTACTTCCAAGCAGAGCAACCCAGAGCCCTTCAGGCTTCTGCCACCTCAAGCCAAGCCTGAACATGGCAGCATCTGCCTGCTGCGTTGTGTTTAGCCTGTGCAAAAGGACCTGTGCTATTTCCAAGCCTTGGCTACTTCTCCTAGTGGTTCAGGCTGATACACAGCTGGGTTTCTGGTGGTAAATTTGAAGTACCAGAGCACTGGTCATGGGATGTGGCCTGGCCACACAGAAATGGGCATTACTGTGTCCCTCCAGTCATTTAATTATTTTTGTCTGCCTGATGAAAGCATCATTCTTGACCTCAGGACAGTACCCTCTGAGGAGGGAAAATTGCCATTTGTTGGCTGTGGAGATTACAGGAATAAAGCCACAAATCATCAAGGCCAACATTCACCTAAATCACAGGAGGTGATCTTTAGTTTCCTAGTAGTTTCTAGTATCTTCTTAACTATCTCAATTTGATTTTGGGCTACTAATATTTACATTGTGATATGTTTTCAGGAGGAAGGCCTTAGGAGTGCTTTAAAGGAAAGCTTAGCTTAAACAACTGAGCATAAAGAGACAATGTAGGCATCTTCTAAGTGCATGAGTTAGTTGTTTCTGCAATGAGGCTTTTAAAATTGATCCCTGTCTTACATTTACCTTAGAGGCATTTCCTGCCCAGAACAGTTCCTGCTGCATTTACTTCTGTTCCCTAAATCAGCCCTGAAGCACTGCTTTCTCCCAGGTCCCCATGTTGAATGTTTTGGAGAGCTTGCTGCAGCTGATGCTGCTCTGATGGGCACCAGGAAATTGGCAGTTGCCTGTCACTGCCCCAGGACAGGCCACTAGCTCTGGCTGCTGAGAGCACTGCTGTTGGATAGAAACAACAGCCATGGCAAAACCAGAAACAAAAGGGTTGGTGCTTTCTCTAGTGGTTTAGGGAGCTGACAAAGTGGCTGCTGGGAGCAAAGTGAAGGATTTTTTTCCCAGATACTTCACATACACTAATCAAGAGAAATATCCCTGGATTTAATAGCATGTCTTGCAGTGCTGGTACTGGCAAAGCATCCACTGACTTTTATTTTTCAGAATTTTACTTGACCTCTACTTTTGAGCTGAGTTTTTTCAGTTCATTTAATTTGGACCATAGGTGGCACAGCTTCATTTGCTGAGACCAAAATTTCCTGGAAAATCAGCAGCTTGCCTCTCCCCATTATCTCCACATGTTTTTTGTCCATGTGAGCATATTTAAATATCTAAATTTAGTTTTGGACATGCAGGCCTCTGATACATGTATTAACACTTCTCTTGATGCCTTCTTCACATGATATGCTCTACATTTCTTTCTGCAATCGAAGAGATGTATTTTGTTAGGTTCTGCTAAGGTCCAGTCATGAATTAGCACAGAATTCTTTCTCTTGTTGGGCTGGGAATACTTAGGAAGTCTAGATTTACTGCGGAAACCCAGAGCAGATGTAGATTGTACAGTCACACAAAGTCTGTTTTGAAAGAGTTGGCTTATACATTTCCACATCTTTCAGTGATCCATTATGCAGGCACATGGTGGGTTTCTGTCTAATCCTGCTTGGCAGTCCCTAGTTATGTTCTGGAGGAAGCCTGCCTGTGCTCCTTAAAGAAATGAAGGCACAGTGGGAAGACTTGCTGCTCCTTCTGCTTTGATCCTGCAGCGATAAGCTGTTGAACACTGTGAACTGAAGTCTAATATGAAGCCAGGCTGCAAAGCAGTGTAGATTAAGTCACTGTTCCCTCTACTCTACTGCTTCCATTCTTTGGTTCTGCCTTGTCCTGCAGGTAAGATCTCCAGAGCAGGGTCCATATCTTAGTCCTGTGTAGGACTGAATCACCAAGCACGGTGACCCTCTGTGATCAGGGGGCTGATACATAAATGTAATGACTAATTTAGTAGTGGTAGAAATGAGTAAATAATGTATCCAGCTACTTGTTTGAACTTTTGACCTCAAAGTGTTTTTGTCCTCCTGATGACATTTGCCTTTTCATGTGTTTTGTCATTAGTACTGATGTACATTTATCTTGCTTGTATTCTTTGCAAATTCAGAGCAAAATGTTATATTAATTAGTGCTGCATCTCTATAGGCACTTTATGAAATTAATGGTAATGCACATGAGTCGAGGAATGGGCCTTGGGGCATCAATTCAATCCTGCAAAACATGCAAGATTCTTTTCACCTGATCTTAATTACAATTGTCCTTAAGCCTTTGGCTTATCAAAGAAGCAAATTTTATCAGTTTGAAATATGTTTTAAACAATGCCTATGTAAGCGTCCAGCTTGCAATTTCCAGTCTCTATCCCTAGATGTCACTTGAAGACAGCAAATGCTGAAATTAGTGACCCTGAAGCCAGCAGAAATGACTGTAGAGCTAAGATAGGGGAATGTGGAAGTAAAGATTTGGTAGAATTCCCAGGTGGTTGCAGGCATGACCCATGTGCAACTGTTCCCCAAATTACCTCTGCTTAAGAGGTAGAGGATCTGCAAACCTGTTCTTAGATCTATCCCTTCCACAGCAGCTGCACATCATGGATGACTCCTAGCTCACTGCAGGAGTACCACACAGCCCTGTTCAAGAGGTGTGAGGAAAGGTCCCATGCAGCATTTCAGAGAGAAGAAAGGAATCTACAGGGAGAGGCAGGAAACAACAGCTATGGCTTCATAACAGATGAAAGTCAGCTCATGGAAACGTGTCCCAGAAAGAGGCAGACCTGCCTTAGTGCATCTCCATAGTTTCCACCAAATAGTGCTGTCCCTCCTCAGGCAGCAAGCCAGTGCTGGGGGGTGACCCATCAGTATCTGCTTTTGGGGCTTGTACAGTCACTCCTTCTCCACTTAGTTCACTTAGTGCAGGCTGAGAGAAGAGCTGGTCTTGGGTGTGGTGGAATGAGGTGGAGAAGAGCTCAGTGCTCGTGTGCATGGGGGCGATGAGAGTGACTGCATGCCAGACTCAGCCATGTACAGGAAAGAGTTATGATGACCCAGCCCTTCAAAGCCATTCAAAAACATGGCAGAATTCAAATGAAGAATGTTTAGGAATCATAAATTTCTACATGAGGGGCCTCTCCAGTGCCACTCCAGGCTGGCTGGTCCCATGAGGGTGTTTGAGAGGATCTGAGTAAGGACAATGTCTGGGGACTTGCTTCCTTCCCTTACAGATGTAAGAGTTTGAAGCAGGCCATTAGATATGGGCTCTGCAAATGCTCTCAGGCATTTGAATTTCACTGGAAATTTTTTCTTGAAAGGAGGCTGAAACCAGTTTTTTAACATCTATAGGATCAAAACTATAACTGATTTTCATTAAAACTCTCATAGAAGAGAAAAATGTTCTGATTTGGTGGATACTCCTAGGACTTTTGCTAAGAAAGGATAAAAGTTGTTACCACATGATTTTTAAGGAAGTCAATTTCTTCCTGAGCTGAAATTGTACAGTGTGAAGCGTATTCAGCACTTGATTCAAATGTTGTTATGAGTCAGAAGCAGACTTTTTCTTGACCTTAGCAGGATTCAGGTAGATAAAGGGAGCTTTGTAAAACTGAACCTTCTTTTTGTACTTTAACCTTTTTTATTATTCTTCTTATTATTAGGAGCGAAGAATCAGCTATAGTACAATGACTTGCAATATTATGTGATTAGAAAGTATGCTGTGCCCACAAGGCTGGAATTTCTGAAACCCTGGAGCCAGTTATGTATGATTGGAGTTGACTTGCATCGAGTGAGAGCCTTGTTCATGGGAGTGTGATTGCAGTCAGTACCAAGACACAGCTCCGGAGAAATGGGTTGGTAATTGGAACCTGTTTTCTTAAAATAATGTCTGTCTTTCTGATTAGAGCAGGGATGTGTTACCTGTCTTTGCAGAGGTGTACAGGAGTGTAAGCCAGGCTCAGTGATGGAAGGAAACAAATTGGCCTTTCACCATCACCTGCCGGAGTAACTAGGTTGGTTCCATCCCCACAGAACTGAGGGCACATTCCATGAGAGTAATGTCCTACCATGCATCTGCAAGGGCTCATTCCTGCCCAAGGCCCTGCCTGACCTCATTGTTGGTAAGACTTCAAGCCACAAGTAGCACACATAAATAGCTCAGGTCCAGCAGCCTCCCTGCTGCCATCCTTGCAGCTGTAGTACAGAACAAGCTGTGATCCAAAATGCAGCCTAACATCTTCAACTCGCATGTGGAGGGACTTGCTGATACTCTGTGGAGAATCTTCCACATAAATAAATAAATAAATATATGTACATAGCATTTCCTGCAACGTAAGAAGGTACTGAGTGATTTTTTTCCTGGTATTGTGGTGTACTGGTTCTTTTAAGGACAGCTATGCAGAAAGTTCTAGCTGCTGATGGAAATATTAGCCCTGAAGTAAGGGGACTTTTTGAGATGCCTTATTGCCTCTTTCTTTTGAGGCTTGTAGAGTAGGCCAGGTCATTCTGCATCCATCCTAACTCTCAGATCTGGCAACTATAGCCCACTGCATGCTGTGATCCCACAGACATTTAGGTCTGTGAAATAATGACAGCTGCCGCAGCCAGCAGGCAGCACCTCATTGCTCCTGGGGCAGGGGCAGTGATCTCTCTAGAACAAAGTGCTAAGTGAATAGAGAAAAAGGAGAACAAAGCAGGCAAAAGCAGAAAACTGGCACTGAGCTTACACCACTGAGACAGAAACTTGTCCCAGCTGCATTCAGCATGGTCTTGAGGAACAATGGTCATTTCAGGTGAGTGGCTTCAGAGTAGAATTTAACCTTCATATACATTTATTGAAATAGATCACATGAGATAGAGATTTAAGAGTCAGAGGGCCTTATGTGATCCATGGTGGTCCAGTCCACATACCTCACTGGATAGATATGGCAGGCTAACTCAGACATGTAAACGTAACCAAGTGTTACAAAGCCATCTGCAGCTGAGGCTCCTCTCACTTGCTCAGAGCTCAGATGAAGCCTAAAGGTTTCCTAATTTTCTTATGAAAACACATGGAGAGAAAGCTTTAGGTTTAACTGTTCCCCACAAAGATTTACATGTGAGGAAGAGTCTGGCTGAGCTACTTCAGAGAGAAAAAACTTGGTCTATCAACAATGCCAGGAAACAGGCTATGATTTTGTGACTGAGGAAGAACTACTAATGATCATACCACTGAAATTAAATTATGAGTTGCTTCTACTAAGGGTAAACATGCTAGTTACAATACTAGGAGTAGCCCTCAGACCAGGAGCCCATGGTAGTAGACACTGTACAACATTACAAGATAGTGCCTGCTTCTCTCCAAATGACTTGAACAGTCAGCATCATTTGTGGATGTAGGAAGAGAATTTCAGAACCACCAGGTTTGATGGTATAGGCCTTACATGATTCCCAGCTGCCTCCAAATGTGAATTGAGATGGCAAAGTAAGCACAGACAAAATCTGGATTCTGGAGTCAATCCCCTCCTACTGACTTCACTATGCACACCCAGGCATGGATGCAGCCCAGCTGCTGCTGCACCACCTTTGGAAACTACCAATATTACTTAAGAACAGGCTCCAGTGAGTCTCTTAGATGCCTGAATGCCCATTATTTCCTGTAGGACTGTAGACACTTAAATATATTTCTGTATTTGACCCAAAGTTTCCCTAATCCTCTCACTGCCTTCCCTTTCAGGAAATGGAACGAGTGGAGCCAGCCTGTTTGTTTGGGAAGCAGAGAGGTTCTCTAGGAAGAAAGGACACGCAGATGTGTTATTCGATTCTGGAACATATTCATTACAAGATACAGAATCCCAAGCCAAATAGTTTGCAGGTCAGATAGAGATTAGAGTATAATCCCTAACGATCTCATTCCTGGTCTAGATTAAAACTGTAAATATAACTTCAGCATTGCAACTGCTGCAAACAACAACTCCTCATAAAACTTAGAGACCAAGCCCATCAGATAGATATCAGAAAACCATTTGGAATTGCATGTAAACAGATTGTCTTGGGTCAGTTTAATTGAAGTAGTGCCTTTTAAAATGTTGTGCGGGCTCGGTGTCAGTTGCTTTATCAATATAAACATTTTTGTGTAAGCTTCCTCTCACCTTGCTAAAGACTGAAAGATACTTCAATGCTTTTTAAAAGAGGTGAGCTTGGTCATGCACTGAAAGAGTGGTTCTCTTACCTGCTGGGTAAGATCTGGCTAGTTTCAACTTTCTTACAGAGATTTTCACCATAGAGACCAGAGAGCTGTGACCTGGGCTCTGCAGCTCTCCTGAGGTCAGGAGACCCATGGCTGGCTTTGAGACCAGTAGACCTGCTGAAAGTGTATTTTCAAGTATCCTGAAAATAAATCTGTCTTTAGGAGAAGCTATAATACTGGAGAACATAGATACCAGGCTCAACTGGTCTTTTGGAGTCTATCCATTGAATTCTGGATGACACCATCACCATTCATAAGTCATTTTACAGTAATTTCTTTTGAATACAAAATGGAGAGTAAAGGTTTCAGATTTGGATTCACAGCTGGGAACACAGGTCTAAATTGATGTTGTTTCTGTCCCCAAATTGGCAGTCATATAACATTTTTGACAGCTGGGGAGAAGGGAGCATAAAGCTGTTTGCTCCCAACTGAAAAACTGGACTGATTTGTATTGCATAATAGAGGGGTTGTTCAGAGAACTTGTGACATTGCTTTTAAATAAATGTTGATGATTGAGACCCAGATGGAAATTGATTCCTTGATCAGCTCTTTTGTAAGAAAAGAAATTAGGTCTGGCTGTTGTTAAGATGAAAAATTGAGGTTTCATGGGACTGGTAACTGTTCTGGAAGGCATGGAATGGAGTTATGCTGGAGGGTAGATCTGAAAGTCATAGAGTGTTCATATTTTTGAGAAAAAATATTTTGTAAGTAAAACTGGATAGATTTAATAACTCAGATAAGCAGGGCCTAGAGTGATTTTAAAGGCACTTTTGCATTTTATCAAATTTCCAAGATTTCACTCCTTTTTTTACCAGCAGCAAGTATCCCTCCCTAGCATGTTGCCAATGTCCTCCCTTCCTACCCAAAACAGCAGTGTTATTGGGGATTTTTCCTGCTGAAACAGTGTTCATCTGGTCACCTTTTTAATCTCCTCTGACTCCTTGCTGTCTTCTTCAAACCTTGATCCTGTCCCTCCGGCCCCTTTTCAGCAGGAAAGACAGAGAGCAAAAGTGACTTCCTGATAGTTCCTTGGTGCTGTGCCAAGATTTGAAATTCAGACTTATGGATTCAGGAAAAGGGATGGCCCCACGTGTCTGCAGGAGACCTCTCCTAAGGAACCACGGAGGTGGGAAAAAGGGTGCAGGGTTGACATTTTCATATTGCTGGAGGGGGAGCATCAAGCAAGGTGATGGAAGAGATGGGAGGGAAGGGGCTGGTCAGCTCTGTCCATTATACAGATTCTGGAAACAAAATGAATGCTTGCTGAGCCAATAAATGCATCTCTCTTCAGCATTAACAAAACACTTCATTCTAGACAAACCCAGTCTCTCTGTCCACCCCCACCAAAGAAACCAAACAACTGAAATAATCTTGCAGAGCATGAAATTTCCTTGGAATAAAATGTTTATTCCAAGGAAATGTCTATTTCTACTCTTACTTAGTTGTAAACCAGAGGTGAGTAATTGAAGAGCTGCTGGTAGTTCAGCAATAATGTTTAATGAACTGAGAAATTATCTGCATGGAGGAGGAGAAGTAGCTCTGCATATTAACCTCATGAGCTGGTTAGTGAGAAAAGAAAATATGTTATGGCATGGATCTGCAGCTTCCAGTCTTCAGCCCTGGGCTGAAGTCACTCCTACCATAGCCAAGCCAGGCTTTCAGAGAAATATTGCTTGGGTCTGCTAGGCTAATAACAAAACCAGACTCCTTCTCAGTGGGTTCTCTGTCTGAATATTAAAGCATTTCTCTACTTTTTACCTCTCCTGAGAATGCCCAGCCATGGAAGTTACTGCATACCTGGGATTTTAGCTTCATTGTTGAAAATGGTATGTTTAAACACAGGGAAAACAAGTGCTTGTGAGGTAACCCTGCCCTTAAAAGCAAAATCCTAGAGGAGACCAGAGGCATTTTACCATGGAATAAACTCAGCAGTGGCTGAAGCTGATGAAGTTATCATTATGGGGTTATTTCCAGGTAAAAGCCATAGTGCCTTGTCACCACTGCTGTGCCACAAAGAGCATAATATTAGGCATTGGTGAGTGTAAAAGTTTACACCCTCAGATGATTTTGGATTTACTGACTAATGGGGGAGATTGCAGAAGGGATGGACACAAAGGGGGGAGTATTCCCTGATATTAATGCTATTGGTGCAGTATGTGGTCCCTGTTATGCATTGAGAGAGGTTGATAATTTTCAGCTCCCCTCCTGAAAAGTAGCTCTTGGAAAAATGTGAGTGAACAATTGCTTTAGAAAAGCAAAATCTCTACAAAGAACTAGGCGTGACAACAGGGACCTCCAGATGTTTTCTCTCCAGTATTAGAGCTTTTTCTCATATTTTCACTTGGGCTGAAGTGTTGGCAGCTTTCACTTCAATGCCCAAAGAATGTAAAAAGCCATCTCCATTGCAGATTCATTAGTACAAAAGAGAGAGAAGATTAAATCTGGAAGGGGAACTGAATGACCTAGTTCTAGGCCTTCACAATGAACACCCTTGGTCTTTTATCTGCACAATAAGCTGACTTTTCTACAACACACTAAATGAAATAGTTGGTCTGGCAAGAGGGTAGAAATATGATGGTAGAAAAATGGCCATTAGAAGTATGGGCTTTAGCTCCACCAGTAAACCAGCAGTAAATATTCAGTCAACATACCTGCAATGAGTGTCATCTGACAGCCTCAGCTTTTGTCCATTTAACTGAAATCCAAATTCTATTTCAGAGTGGTGGATGTGGCAAAACCACACATTAAAAAACTATTTTAGATTTGCTTGGGGCCTAAATATTAATTTCTATAAATAGTGTTGGCTGTGGTAGTGGTCTGTTGCCACATTTGTTCAGTCTAGTATTCACACCAGTGTTTAGTGCAGTTTCCTTTTGATGTAGATTAATTTCTGTAGCTTTTTGTTCTATCAGTTACAGCTATGTAAAATTAGACTGCAATTTACTTACAATACAATTAGCAGTTCTGGTCAATTAGAATGCAGTTAAGTGCTGTGCAAATCCATTATGGTAGAAAGGAATGCTGAAATAAGAACTTGGAATCTCAAGTGAAAGGACACTGCCATGCCTGTGCAGTCCCCTCCAGGCAGTTTGAATTCAGCATATATAAAATATAGACATCAGCCTTCCCTGCCATTGGGGATACCTGAGTCCATGTCTCCCTTTTGCCAAAGACCAGGGATTTGTGGCCCACTGTCTTTGACAGCTGTACCAGGTGGACTTTTCTCCTGTCACTCCAAACCTGGCTGGTGAGAGGAGGCCAGGATCACTCCTTAATGTTGCCTCATGGATTGTGTCACCCACAAGCCATCAAGGAACAGATGCCACACACCTCTCAACCTTCTCCTGCAGGACCATTGGTATGAGACCTCCCCCCGGGCCTGGGGCAGTGCAGCAGAGTTAGTTTGCTACTGCCATGGACCCCCAAAACAGTCACTCACACCCACTCAGCCTCTCCCAGCCCCTCTCCCAGCCCCTCTCCTGGAAGCTCCTAGGTGCCATGGCAAGTGTCAGCTGCTGGAGCCAGAATGTATTAGAGCTGATTGCCAGCCCCAGTGTCTGAGAAAACACGGTTAGTTGTTTTGACCTCTTGCCTCTGCACCACTTGACAGCAGTCACAAGGGACACTGGAATTTGTGGGACCCTCAGGCTGCAGAGTGATGCTAAGATGAGCTGAGCTGGGAAGGATTTAGCTGGGAAGTTCCTGCAATGGGGCAGGCAACTGGTAATGAACCAGGAATCCTGCTGTGGGTCAGCCCGTTCAGGAGAATCCATGCTCAAATGGAATTAGTCTGATTCCAGCAGGAGGTTATGCAGTCTGGGCAGACATTAGATGGCACTAAAAACTGTGCTTTTCAGGAGCTTGTTTGAGCAGAAATAGGATTAAGACCTGCCACTGCTTGCAGGTCACTGGGAAGCAGCCTGTAGAACTGAAAATGATAAGCAGAGCCTAAAAGACAATTACCTAAGACACCTTCACAGACCTTGCTCAAACAAGCTCATTTTCATTAGGTGTCTAGCAAAACTATCTGGAAGAACTATGAAAGTATTTTCAAGGGGTTATTAACCACTGGTGGTAAATTGCTGCAGATGTGATGTGTAGCTTGTGAATGTTCTTAGACTTTACATGGGAGGGCTCCTGGTGCAGGCACTTCTGGAACTGTAGGGGTTTTAAAATGTCCCTGTGGCACTGGATAAAAGAGATGCTTATTGAATTGCCCTCACAGTTGTGAATCATGATGGTAGCTGGTCCAGAGACATTATTGTAGGGCCCACTGATTGAAGCTTAACTGTGAGTTTGAAAATAGGAATACTCAACCAAGAAGAGGGTATATCCACTGCACGTTTTTCCTTGTAAATGGCGAAGGCTTTCTGAACAGATTAAACAAATATTTTCTTCACTTAGCCATGTCAGAACTAACAAGACCAAACGTTGTCAACTCACAGTTTAATTGCAATGCTGGTAAGCCTCGTGGCAGCTCTTAGGGTTTGGTTTGTTTGGTCTATTTTAAAGTCAAAACAGCTTGTAAAGGTAATCAAGTATAGGAGGTTTTGATTCTTTTGTTCACCTGGTTTGCTTTTAAATAAGTGCTTTACTCCTTCTGCTTGAATGAATGAATTCTTGAATGAATGGAAAGTCTTTGCCCCAGAACCTGACAGAGTGCATTTGAAAGGTAGAGTTGGACAAGGTTTTGCTCAGCCCAGCCAATGTAATCGACTCTCTGAGGTGCCTGATGAGAATCTCAAAGCAGGCTAATTTAAGGATTCTTGTTGGGGATAGAATGTTTAAAGGCATGTTATATGAACTCTTTTCACTTCCACAAGCAACCCCTGGCAGATTTACACTGCTCCTTGTGTACAAAGGGGTGGCATACTGGTTTTGTGCATTCATTCATCTCTGGCAGTTTGCTTTCTGTAATTCTTCAGCATGAGTTTCGACCTGTCTGTCCATGTTTATGAGAGTATTTGCTGGTAAACAGCACAAGCAGAGGGGCAGTGGAACACTGAGGTGCTGCTGTTTTCTAGCAAAGTAATCCCTGGCAGTTTGTGGCCAGTGCACTCGTGCTCTGTTCAGGACTGAGAAAAACCTTTAGCTATCTGCCTCTTAGTGAATTAGATGGAAATAAGAGACCTCTCAGTCTTTGCAAATCTAACCTTGAAGTCTTTCCAAACACTCTGAGCCTGGCTTTTCACAGGAGGCTGCTCTGACAATGCAGTCATGGAAACTCATTTTTGTTCCATCTGAGGAGTCCTGTAGTGGGTAGCCAGAAGAACCAGATGTGAACCGTATGTCACACAGTTGGTGCAGTGTCCCACAGGTGGGTGACACAAAACAGGAACCTGCACACTCCACTGCCCTGTTCTGTGGGGCCTTGGAGGCCTCTGTGAAAATTGTTTGCCTGAACTTTATTTCAGTGAGGGTCAGGGTGAGGTTTGTGTGAGTTTTTGTATTAATGAGGCATGCAATTACTGCCAGTAATCACTCAACATGATATATACAAAGTGCTGGTTCTCATGTTGGAGAGCTCTAAAATGTGTCTTCTTCTTTTATTCAGCCAAGCCAACTTTTAGCTCACATGAAACCTCTTGGGAGAAATCCTTAAATTTAACATACTGGTTTTTGTCACTGAGCTGTTGGTCAATTTAAGGTGTTTGTGATGTCATATTTTTTCCCTCAAGTATGCATTTAAAGCACCTTTAAGCAGAAATTAGTTTGCTGTGTTAATAGTTTCAAGCAGCAGTTTCAACTACAAATCTTCTTTTCTCATCCAGACCTGTCTCTGTACAGCAGAAAGCTGCATCAATATCCTTATGTACTGCAGCAGGCCAGCTGGATAAATGAGTGCATCTATGGGAATGAAGCAACCATTAAATTTTAATGTTACCAAAAGATGTAAGAACAGCAGGAAGCAAAAATAATGACAATTTGTTATCATAGCTGTCCTGGCATTGTTTTGCACGATTAGTATTACTTTTATCAGTACTTTAGGCGTCCCTTTCCTGCTAATAGGACCCTTCTGATAACAGCATCACACTGGGGGCAATGTAAGCAGAGAACAAAGAGAATAAGAGCTACATCCTGGTCTGAAGGTAGGAAAAGTTGTGTGCTCTGAGAAGGGCACACAACTTACAGGCAGGAGGTTGTGAAAGGAGCCACAAATAACTGAACTACTTAGGATGAAGGGCTTGCACTGAGGTCTCTTTGGCTTGCTCCAGTGTTTTCCTTTTAAATCCATATTATCATGGCAAGCATTTAAAAACTCATGAACACAATAGAAAGACTGCAGAGGCCTTCCCTCTGTGAGTTGTGTTGAGACAAATATGTCATCCCGTGTTTGGATGTGCACAATAACTACCAGGTACATTTTGATGTAGATGGTTGTTAGTGCCTCTTTCCCAGGGGTTACAACAGAACATGAATTTAGGTGGCCACATTGATTCATTACCAGCTTCCAGTAAGATAAAGTAAGATAATGTATGAACATGAAAATCAATAAGAGAAGCAAAATGAAATAGCTTGAGATAAGCAGGGGGATACAGAAGAAATCAATGCCATTCAGCTACTATGATGGTGAAACAGAGTCCATAGGAGATAATATTAAATTCCTAAGTCAAATATTTCAAATAGTGATCTGTGACAATAACTGTAATAGGGATTGGCATTAGTATATTCATATGATTGCCGTGAAATCCTCCAATCAGTGAGCTTTTCCTCCTACAAATGATCACAGTAAGTTTATGGCTGTGTCAGGTTGATTTTTCCAGGAATAAACTTTGTATGTTTAGTATAGAGAGATTTATTGATAGAAGATCAAATATTAACCTGCATTTCATGACCTGGAAAAAATATGCCACATTAAGAATAAAGACATTGACTCTCATCCCATTGCTGGTTGTGAGTGTGCACAGATACATAAATAAATACATAGATAATACAGCAAAGTCCTCTGATCAAAAGTGATTATTAATTTCATTCTGGCCACTTGCTTAGACTTTTTGGAAAGACCATTTATTTTCAATACGAAAACAGAATGAATGTTTTCTTTCTCCACTTTTTTTTGCATAGTTTCTTATTTTTGTGAGTAGGCAGCTTGACACTGTGAGAAGAAAGGCTTTTCTTTCTTCTCCCACCTAGGACCATGTCATAGAGTACATTATCAACATCTGATTTTAAATGCACAATATTATTGTATTTTTCACAGTATTTCTCCACTGACCACAGGGTCTCTCTCTCTTGTTCAAAATTTTTGTGTCACACCACTGAATAGCAGTTATTAGATTTTATTAGATTCTCTTTGCATTTGGAAATATCTCTTTAAACACTCTTTGGACAAATGAGACCTAGTCAGAGCATGGTTGAGCTTAGCACAAGAAATACATGTGAAGGCAAAGGTGTTGTATTACCATTAAAAAAAGAATTTTTTCAGGTGGCAACAGAGGCAGCAAAGGTCAGTTCCAAAGCCCAGTGAAACAGCCTGGCTGCAAAAGCATGAGTGACCCTTGCAGCAGCTGCCCAGGATGCCTGCAGCTGTAGGGCTGGGATGATTTACTAATACCATCAAGGAGATGGAGACATTTGCCTTTTTTGCAGGCATTTGCTAGTGAAGGGGAATTCCTGAGAATATAATAATTTTGGTCCGCATGGGTCTGCCCCTAATTCTGAGGACTTTTTTAAAATTAGCTTTTTACAATTTAAATTTCTAAAATAAGAAGTCAACCTTCATTTCTTCTGGCCTTTTACTCATCATCATAATCATCATCAGTCCTTTGCAATCTGTCAGCCATTCTAACTTAGTTTTAACAGCTGAAACTGAGAAAATGTCCTAAAACCCTAGGGTTGTCTTACTAGGGCTTTGCAGCAGCAGAAAAACTAAACTCATAATGTGTATTATTTTCTTCTCCTGAAGTCTGCAGCCAGACAGTTTACACCTGATTTATTTCTAATACCACTTGCTGTTAGTGTTTTTCCCTTCCACTGGGATATAGCTGACATTTTTCCCCTGGAAATGGATTAACATAAATTTTTCTACACTAAGAAATATTTTAGTACCTAGGTGTAACACTGCTATAACAACCCCCCTCTGTGTTGCCTTTGAGAAGGCAACATTTCTTCATCAGAGAAACAAGTGCTTGTTTATGCTGAGGTTCCCATCTGGAGATGTATCCAAATTCTCTTTGAAGTTTGCCTTTTGAAACTTACGAGAATCCTGCCTGGGCTGGTGACTCTGTAGTAAAGGCTGAGGCTGCCTTTTCTTGAGTCTGTAATGTGAAGTATTGGAATCACTTGTCAATCACTTCTCTTTGTGGATAATTTCTTGTGTTGCTTTTATTCTTCATTTACTTAACTGTTTGCATGCTTATGACTCATTTAATTTCTAATGAAAATAAAAACATCCTGACAACACTGACTTGCTTCTTTTCTGGGGCAGGTTTGTTAAGTTTCCCTGCATTCCCAGCTTATGTCTTGGGGAACTCTAAATATAAGAATTAGCCTGGTGATGTGACACAGCTCAGATGCCAAATTGGAATTTTCACTCTTAGATGTACAACTATTTGGGATGATGCTTCCAAAAGCAATATCTTAGTTTTCAGACAAATACAAAAAAGTATGTCCCAGCTAGATTTTGTTTTTCAATGAGGAGATCATAACTTTTTACAGAATACACCTTATGAAAACTTTGCACTACATAATAACCTTTGTGAATAATTGGATTGCAATTTAAACAACTTCTTCAATGAAATTTTTCCAGGAGACCAGTTTTCATTTATAAGGCATCAGTGAAGGTATTTGTGAGGAACTCACTACTGTTACAAATTTGGCACCTTATTCATTTGTGTTAGAATGCTGTTTCTTTGCATCCAATATTATCTAAAGAATTTCCAAATCAAATTGTCTTCTTGTAGTTATAGAGAGAGAAAAATTGGCTTTTTTTATGCAGATACAAAAATAATAATTTATCTAAGCAAGAGGAAAGCACCAGCCATTCCAAACAGCTCTTTTAAATGGACTTTCCTCCTTCCTTTGCCCAAAAAGTGCAATTCCTCAGATTCTCATTGCTGTAAACACAGCTGCATTCCAATGTTGCTGCATTCATTCCAGCTGCATTACTCTGAGGTGATGCAACCCAATGATAGGACAGCACTTGTACTGTGAGACATGAGGAATAAATGGGAGCATTTCCATCAGCAAATGCACAAATTTAGCACAGACGTGAAATGTGGCATTTACAGGAAATTTAAACAGACCTCTTCTTTGGAGAAGGTGTATCTCTGTATGTGCATCTTAACTAAACTTATCTCTGGTGACATTTGTAATTCTACCTACTCTAGATTTAGTGTGAGAAGATCATATGTAAGCCAGTTAATCTTGTCTTTCTTTCTCTTTCTTGGGTAATGTATGGTCTTGGTGTATTTTAGGCAGTTGTCTGAAAGTGAGACAACTGAAAAATTTGTCTATCTGTTCTATGCACCAGAACCCACCTATTTGTGACTTGTTATTTGCAGTCTCCCATCTCATGCTGGCAATTTTCAGGAAGGGAGCCAAGTCAGAAACCAGCCCTTATTTCTATCACAGCAAAGGGAAGACATCACTCCCATCCTTCTCCTTCACCTCTGCATCATGCACTGGAAATTAAGAGGATGGCAGGAGTGAGTCAGTGTTCCCAACTCTGCAAAAGTCAGTCTTTCCAGAATATCTTTTGAGTGTCACTCTCCTGTTAGTTACTGTCAGGAAATAATGCATTGGCCTTAAAATAAATCATCTCTCAACCTATCCCCACGCACACATATGGTCTGCAGTCTCCTACATCTTGCTGGGGTTTACAATACTTCAAGGAGAGCTGTGACAGAGCAGAGCCAAAACCCTCAGGGCTTTTAGTCTAATCAGCAGGACAGATAGAAGTAGAAATGGAAGCCGGAGCATCCAAAGTCTAATGTGCCCATGGAGGTCAGAAAAGTCTTTGTTAGTGGCTTTCTTGCTTGCCAGAAAGGGCCTTGTAAGAATATGACTCTGCAGTGAGTTTCTTGAGTATTTTGACTGAATAGTTTCCTGTCTTGATTAAGGGGGAGCCTTAGTCCAGCATCACACAGTCAGGTTTTTACAGGGTAGAATGGGAGCTCCTGTAAGTCCCACAGAGGCCATGACTGAAAGTTTATTTGCATTCATTCTCTTTCCAGGGATGTAGTGCTTTCACTTTTCAGAAGCATACATTAGTTCTTTAATTTCAAACAGCACAGAGAAGTGATTTCTTTGAGGCTTCTTCTCTGCAGAGCAGAAGAGGAATCACTAACCAAAGGTAGAACTGTGAATCCAGCTCAGGTACAATAAATTTTAGGCTTTCAGCTCCCATGGCCTATACTGGTCTTTCTGTACTTGCAGGCTTTCCCACGGTGTGAACACCTCATGCTTAGGGTGGGCAGCACTTCATGGCTACCTGTCAGTGCCATGGAAGGAGACAAGTGTGCCCTCAAATAAATACTAGTTTTGGGCTAAAGGAAACTTCCAGCTGCAGTAAAAATGTGCCTCGCTTTGTTACTTGTGATGGAGTCAGGCAGTTTTACACCAGCAAAGAAATTAAGAAGCAAGAACAAAGCAGACTGAGGAAAAGACATGTGGGAGGTAATCACTCCTGTTTCACCAGTAACACAGTCAGATTTAGAGCACTGTTTATGTGGGGGCACTCTGCTCTTACCAGTTTAACTGGAAATCAGAATACTCCATATTCTATGAGATCAGATCTACACAATGTTTGCTACTCCCTGGGGAGGATCTTCATCACACAGAACTCCAACTGCCTTTTCAGACAGTTCTGTGTGTTTTCTGGGACGTCCCAGGCTCCTGCACTTGAGCATCCATAAGCCTCTCATAATTTCATTAAACTTTCATTACATCTTCAATGTGCATTTCCTACAATTCTTTGTCCTACTCTGTGCTTCATTTTATAGTAATAAGGCTTTTTAAATACTCTATTTTGGAAGCTTTTTTTTGCCTTTTTTTTTTTCCAGAAGAGGGAAGGAAGGCGGGAAAATAAAGGCAGAGATTCTGCTCAGCAGGGATGTTTAGCATAACCTTATCTGTAAAAATGGTGAGAAATAAGGAGGAAGATAGGGAAGGCATTGCTGGGACATATTTTGGATATGGTGTTAACTGTGGTGTATAACCTGTTGTCCTATGGTGAAAGCAAGAGGCTGTTTCTCCCTCAGCTGAGCCCCCCAGCTTGTTCATCCTGCACTGAGGATGCAAAGGCTTGGCAACAAGTACCCCAGCCCTGTGGTTTGCCCTGCTGCTCACCAGTTGTGCGTGTCCATGTTGCTCCAGAGGGGAATGAAAGCAGCTCCCTCCTGAGGGACATGACCCAGGCTCACTTTCACATGATGCTCAGCAGCTTTGCCACTGTGCAGATTTTGTGGGGCCACACCATCAGCACTGAGAAGCAGAGCACAAAGTAAACCACAGAGAGCAGGTTAGACAGCTTTTGGCACCTGATTCTAATCCCTATAATGATTCCTGTCTGGAAAACATAGTTCTGCACATACCTTGTATATGCACTGTGTTAAGACACCTCTGATGAGGTATAATTTAGTTACCCCTACAGCAGAGTGATGTGCTGCTTTGTACTTTGCTTTTTCCAGGAAACATCAGCCAGGGAGAAGGTGGAGCAGGCTAGAATTCCCTCTGCATAGCCCAAGGGTACTCCTTGTGTATCAGGTCCCCTTAGGCAAGTTTGAGCAGCCTGTGGTGCCTCTTCTGGCCTTTTGATGGTGAGAGTCCAAAAACTACATGCAGGCAAGTATGTAAAGACAACAACCCCTCCTAAGAAGCCCTAGAAAAGAAATGCTGTTCTGAAAAGAAATAAAAGTATGTTATATAAAAAATGGCATTGTTCTTGATTTTTCCTTCTCTTTGTGAAATTGTCTCTTATTTTCCAAAGAGGAAATATATTTCCAAAGAGGAAATACAGTCCTTAAATTAGATCTCACAGGGATGCTGGCTCCAGAATTGTGAAAATTAATACACAAGCAATTAAATTTGAAAACAAAAAAATCCGAACAATGAATCAGGAAAGAAGTCACTGACATTAAAACCAGAGTTATGCAAATTAAGTCATAAACTCTCAGCCAAATTTAGGAAATTTTTTGATCTTTAATTCACTTCACTCTGCCATCAGAATCCTTCTTGCTTATTTTCCCCCAGGATAGAAGTCCATCATTAAATAATGGATGCATAAACCCCTCTTTTTATTTTTTTCTCTAAATAAGACTCTTTATAGGAAATACTGGAGAGGAGCAAAGATTAAGGATGAAAAGAAACTACAGTGATGGTAAGTGACAAACAAAGTCAGGGCTTGAAGAATTAATTTCATTCTCTGAATTACACTGATCTTATTTGCAAGGTCATTATATGCATCTTTGTTTTAGACTTCTGGAGAGTCCTACACATAGAGAAAGGAGTAAAATACAGTCTTCCCTTGATGTGAAGTACAGTGAGTTATGATTTACTTGTTTTTTTATAAAGAGCTGGATTCTTGCAGTACTACCCTACAGATTCAGGAAAGCTATCACTGTGCCATTACCAAACAAACCCTTTGAAGCCATCGGAAAGTGGAGTTGTGAGTCCTTCAGGTAACTCAGCAAAATTTGTTATAAGAAATCAAAGAAGAACTGCAACTTTTCAGGGCGGCTGGTGGGCTATGAAATTTGTACTTTGGCTTTAATAATGTGTGTACTTTTATTAATCTACCCAAAAGACTTCAAGTGATCAGTGTGCCTGTTACAGCCTGGATTGTGCTGCTCAGTATTGGGATCACCCTGCTCTGAGCACGCCTTCATGGCTCCCAGGCAAGGCGTTCCCTTCTCCCTGGGGAAGGTACCTAGTGTCAGACTGATTGGTACTTTGAAAAGTCATGGCCCATAGTCACAATTACCTAGAAAATATATCCACAGCTATTACTGTAGCTAGCTAGTTAGAAACATGGAAAGTCAAAGTCAAGTAGGTGTAGATTAGAAAAAGCCACAAAAAATCTTCAGTAATCTTGGCTTGGTTAGTGGTGGATATGAGTTGTGACACAACCAGATCTTTGGCATGATGTGTAATGGGCTCAGCACCTTTTGGTTTTGATTTCCAGGGAGGGGGTGATAGAGCAAGGGAACTGCTGTCTCTTTGGCAACAGTGGACTCTTCAGAGTAAAGTTATAGCTGTTGATTTTAACTCCAGGAAGATCTCTATACATTTCAGCAGCTCTGCTGTTAAAATAAGTATTTGATAGAGGATTAAAGGCTCTATCATTAAAAATTACTTGACCTTACCACCATAGATTATTAGATTACTGAAGGAAAGGAGGCACTTTCCAATAAGACTCTTTTACTCTTCCAGATTATTCTTGACAGCTCCTGCAATGAAAATGTCAAGATAGCTATGTTGAATGCCCTTGAATTAACAAGGCACATTATCATGTTTGCAAATTGTTGCCAAATTACACTCATCAAAGGGGTATTTTAATCCACTGATTGTTCTCCTCATGGTAATACAGAACTAAGACTCTAGAGATGGATGTCCTTGTGCAGTGGCATTTTTGTCATGTTGTCAAAGCCCCCTAATCTTCCTTTGGTTCATCTGTGATCCTAAAATACCTGCAGTATTACTTGCATTTCTGTAATATTATGTATTATTCTTGTCTAACACATGTTATCTACACAGGCTATAAACATTGAAAGTGGCATTAGAATTACAGGCCCTTTGTAGAGGGGATGAAGACTCTATTGTCATCCATTATACAAAGAGATTAATTAAAGAACTGCTGAAAGAAATGGTTTAAGAGCCTTTTCAAAGTAACTAAATGTAGGGAGTCCTGCATTAGCAACAGACTGATTCTGGTAGACTAGAACAATATCTGTGGAATTTTGGGTTTTGTTTTTTTTTAACATTTCTAAGCACTGTATAAATAACAAGCATTGCCAATTAGTAAAATGTTCACATTCTGTCTTATGAGACAGATAGGATAGATAGATAGACAGACAGACAGACAGATAGATAGATAGATAGATAGACAGATAGATAGATAGATAGATAGATAGATAGATAGATAGATAGATAGATAGATGGATGGATGCATAAAAAATTTATATCTATTTGGGGTTTTTTTTGAGATTCCTATGTAGATTGCATAGAAATTTCACAAAAATATGTGTAGATAGTAGTTATACATATTACTTGAAGCCGTACTTTGGCATCTGAGATTTGTATGAACATCTCAGTTTTCATAGCAAAAATATTCATGGTCCCTGAGATCAGGAGAAGGACATACTCTTACTGTTCTGTTTTCACTTCCCCCCTTTTTTTTCCTGACAAAAAATAATAATGGGAAAGTAGAATACAAGTAAAAGAATAAAATTTCTTTCTTTTCCTTTTGATATTTCATAATCTGTAAATTGATCTCACTTTTAAAAAAATCTTTGTAAATACAAAACTCAGTATGCAAAACTGGTCTCCACAGCAGAGATGTTGTTGTTTACAATGTGTCATCTCTTCAGCTTTTAGCAAGGAACAAGCTCAAAGTAAGCATTATAATGCTGATAACTGTAACAGGAAGAAGCACAACATACTTTTTTATCTAGAGCAAAGTGGAAGGGGTGCTGGTGCTCAGAGACCAAGACTAGAACAGAAAAATACACTATTTGAAGTGCCCTGCTCAGAAACTTCCTTCAAGAAACTGAAAGTTCACTTTTCCTAGTTAATCTGACCTTCGGAAGGAAGGTGAAACTTTTTTCAGAGATGACGTTGACATCAGTAGGGGATAGGAGGGTTGAGCTCCCTTTTGTCATCTTTCTTTCCTGTGTGCCAGGTAGCTTTAGATACTTCTCTTAAGAAACTCAAGTTTTAAATTGCCTTCCTGTGCCAAATTTTAGATTCAAGAAAGCAGATGCATCATTTCACAAGTGAGAGCCTGTATGTGGGGTCCTAATGATACAACAAATACGTGGAGAACCTTGCATGGACCTGGGAAAAAAAGTACAAAGTTCTACATGCAGCATAAGTTAATAAAAATAATTTCTTCATTCATTCCAATTTATCTTCTTATTCTGAAGGCCCTGGGCCTGGAGAAACAATATAGCTTCTGCAGTATTCCAAGATATGCCTATTTTCTCACTGAAATTTATGTTCTAGGTTTGCCATACGATGCCTAAGAAAAAAAGTCAATGGTGATTATCAGAGCCAGCATGTAATCAGGAAGTAATTTTATTCAGGAAAAAATCAAGGGCAGGGGTTGTACTGTCCTACCCCATCTGGTGTGCATCTGCATCAAGGGGATGCTCAACTACCTGGGTTTCACAACTCTTTATACCTCCATGGTGGCAGCAACCCACAGCCAATTCTGATTCATGAAACACAACCAAAACAGTAAGAGGAAGACACGTTGGCCTTTTTTTTCCTTTAGGAGCTCAGCATTTCAAGTGACACAGTTCAGCTAGGTTAGTGGGAACCTGGGATCAGCCCCTTCCGCAGCGCACATTGTTATTCAATATATTCAGATATCTACAGGTGCCTTCTCTTCCCCTAGGTTACAGATCTGCAGAGATTCAGCACAGAGAAAATGGAAAGGTGAAAGTGACACTCTTTGCTGGCACTGTCAGAAATGTTGGAGCTTTCTATTAACCTTATATCAATCCTAATGAATGCAACCCTTGAAATAATAGAAATACAAAAATCATCATTTCAGCTTGATGTGTGGGGTCTCTGATAAGTAGTCTTTTGTGAAACCCTGTCATTCACTTTCTGAATAACTGCTATTTTATAGCACTTTCACAAGCTGGATTTTATAAGCCATTTCTTATCATTATCCACTTATATTTTTCCTGTACTTGAAGCACCAAGAAGCCACTCATTCTGTAGTCCCTGCATCCACTCTGCCAGCATCCCAGCAGCACACAGCATGCATATGTATATTAGCCAAGTGGAAAATTCCACTGAATGGGAGCTTTCATAGTACTCTTCCAGGCTCACACCAGTTTCTGTAAGACAAGGCAGTGGAGGTATTCACTTTTAATGAAGTAGTTTGCCAGAAGCATTCACCTTTCACTGATTCCTGCCCTCCTTCCAGATTCAGTGGGAAAGCCACATGTGAGGATGGGCAGGACTCCTATTTGATGCACGCCCATGTGTAGGAATTAAAAGCCCTGGTCTGCTCCCTGACACCGCCTGTCCAAGGTCTGATTTATCTTCCTCTCTCCATTACAACTCTAAGAGATTACTCCCCGCCCTCCTTAGCCTACTCCTCTTTTCCTTCCTGCCAGTAACAATTTGTATGATTTCACCCTAACTCCCAGGAGTCACTGCAAGCCACCAAAGAGTGACAGGTAAAAATGAGCTGTTTGGATGGAAAGGGAGCAGCTCGGACTCAGCAAATGACCAAGGAAGCAATGGAGAGGCAGTGATGGAAATGCAGAGGAGGTATCAGTCGGGATGGACAGGCACCATGTCCTACTGGTCCAGCCACAGGGAGGTTGAGAACACTCATGGATGCAGGAGTGTGCTTGCTGTCCCCACAGAGCTGATACTGGTTTTGATTGTAAGGACCAGAGGAAGTGCGACATCTGAGGAGAAAAAAAGGCAGCAAGGGAATCCTGTTAGAGGAACATTAGGGTTGCTGAGAGGTCTACATGCAGACATCTAGAAACACTGATGTTATGTTACTCTGCAGAACTGTGACAGGATCCTTCTGAGCACCTGCACAACAATGTGAGCTTGAATGTTCTGCTTGCCAGTAATCGCTCTGCAGCATTCCTGTCCTACATAAGGAGCCGCTTTAATACTGGACCCAGGCTGAAGAATAAGAGGAAGGGATTGCAAGTGTATAAAATACACTACACAGTAAGCATAGCAGTGCCTATTAAAAGCTTCTTCATTCCCCTTCTTGCAGTACAGATCCAAGCAAAGTATGTGCCTCTAAAATCAATTAAGAGGAGAAGGAGCTACTAACAGCATGAAAATAAGCTGCTTAAAAATCCTGCTGTTAAAGAGACACAAGCTGGGTGCAGCTCTGTGCTGGGATTACACACAAGTACACAAGAGGATGCCTGACTTAGCTGACGGGCAGCTTTAACTGAACACAGTCCCTACAGGAAATAACTGCACTCAGCCAATGCCATTCCGTGCCCCAGTCAATGCAGATGGTAGCAGCAAGGCAAGCAAGTGCCATGGCAAGCACAGAGCCTGCAGATTAATAGCTGCACAGTAATAACAGCTATGAATTCAATCTAGCACATGCCAATCCAATCTGTGATTATCTTGACCCCCTTTGAGCCCCACACTCCACACCAAGAAGGGCTGTTGTGGTTTAACCCCAGCTGGCAGCTAAATACCACACCCCTGCTGGGATGGGGGTGGGAATAAGAAAAGTGAGAAAACTTTTGGGTTTAATTAAAGTCAGTTTAACAGGTAAAGTAATAGCTGCACACACAAGCAAAGTAGAACAAGAAATTCATTTACCACTTCCCATGGCAGGCAATGGTCTTCAGCCACCTCCAAGAAAGCAGGGCTCCATCAAAAGTAAGGGTTACTTGGGAATACAAAAGTCTTCATTCCAAACATGACCCTTTCCTTCTTCTCCCCCCACTTTATATTTTTAGCATGATGCCACATGGCATCAAAAAGTCTCCTAATTTTTCATGAGCATGGGAAAAAAGTATGATGCTCCAGTACTGGCAATAGAGAAGGATCTAGAAAAACATGATTAAACTGATGTAGCAAAAAAATACAAACAAAAAGCCCAAACACCAGTGAATCTGTAGCAAATGGGAATCAGGAAAGGGATGAGGCTGCCACTGTTATTTATGAAAATCATCATAATTTCTGGGTATTATTATTATCTTTGCTACAAGGCTATACTTCACGGACAGCAGTGAAGTGTTTTCCTGATTGCATGAAGACTGCATGGTGTCTGATACAGATCTGTGTTCCAAATTCATGCCATTCCTATGTCTCATGTTATCAGCCAGTAGCTCAGCCTAGCTTTGGTGAAAATTACATTTTTAATGTAAGAATGGAAGAAAAGGTACTTGTCTTGTAGTCCGGCCTTCTCGCTGAGCTCTTACATAACCACAAGTGAAAGCAATGCTCTCTGCCAATTTTCTGGCAGGGTCACACTTTATATTCCTGGCTCAAAATACTGCTGTGTGACCCATATCATCACCCTCAGTAACTACAGTATTTCTGGCTAGGTTTGACACTCAGCTGCAGAGCATCCCTTTTCCTCCATTCTTTTTTAAAAATGAGAAAATGGAATCTGGATTAATCAAACCCTGCTGCTCACCACCTGCAGCACTTGCAATTTCCAGCTTCCAAGGCCACAGTGGCAACAGGAAAGGCTCATCAGGACATGGTAACAGTACAATTGCTTCGAACCAAGGGTACAAATACCGGCCACATCATCACAGGGAAGCTGCTTCTTCTAAAATGAACTCAAGGCTAAATACCATCCCCTTGCAATTATTTATGTAATTATTAACTGGGAACAGATGTGGAACAAATCAAGGCTAAATGCTCAGAAATGTAGCTATTGCTCTGCTGGGTACAGTTTACAGGAAAGCCTCTGTAGAGCACATATTACCAGTGCCACCTGCTACTCAGAGGACCTGACCATTGGCAGAGCTAAAGGGGCAAGCTAAGACTGAAACTAGCCCAACAACTCTAAATCTTTCTCCTTTTCTTTAATGTTTAGGATACATGGTGGTTGTAGCCATAATGGAGCCTACTCACTTTTCTCTAATCCACTGGATGAGAAGAAAGATGCGTGAATAGTATAAGGAGAGCTTCCTCAAGTCTTTAAGTTCCAACTGATGAAGCAAGTCCTGAGCTTCACTTGAGCAGATGAGTTCATTTTCTGTGATCATTACAGCAACTGCGGAAGAAGTAAGCCCATTGTAGAAACGGGCTTCTAGGTGAACAAAACCACAAGCTTCTAGGTGAACAGCAATGAACCAAAATGTTCTTGACAAGAATCAGGTGAAACTTGAGCACTTAAAAGTTCCAAATGAACTTAAAACCCAAGGAAAATTACAGTATAAGGAAACAGATAAAAAATTCAATTTTGCTAATTTCAAGTTCTAGACACTTTTTGAAGTACCCTACTTTTCAAGATGAAAACTTTTTGCTTTGGAAAACATAATTTTTTTACCTTTTAGTGATGAGGTAGTGAAACATACAAGGGTATTGAATCTCACTGGGTTTTAAAGCTTTAATAGGAACTTTATTTCAGTTGATGCCTCCTTATAGTAGGTTTTGGTTACTACAGATTGGCCCTTCCAAATAAAATATCAAAATAAAAATTTTCTCATCTCTACATGAAATATCAAAACAGAATTCATCACAAGTGCCTAGTTTTAGGAGGAAGCAACATTAAACTGAGTTTTGTAAAACTCTTCTAGAACACCTACATTTGTTTAGATACACCTGAAATTTTGATTTCAGGTTAGTAATGGGAATACTGAACTCCAGAGAAGCTGACTAGTGGTGCCTGCTGCTGCACCCTGTAACAAAACTTGGCTGTTTGTGGTTTCTGAGTGACAGGTTATTCAGTATTGAGAGGGATTCGAACAAGCTTTGCAACTGATGGAGAATGAGCTTTGTTTCTGCTCTGACTAATCTGAAGGGAAACTTCCCTTCAGCTCCAAATGCTGTGCCTCTGCTCTTCTCAGCCTGTTACCTAATGAGGATGAGTTCCCTCAACTATTTTTTTTTCAATCAGGTAGTCAGTATTATGCAAATATTTCCTTATTCCCCAAAATCTTGAACACTGGAGAAATTAATTTTTGCCCCTTAGGAAAAAAACTTCCTCTTTCTCACTTCTCTCTTCCCCTCTCTTGCCCTTTCTCTTTTTATATGGTGTAATGTAAGCTTTCCCTCATTGCATCCACGCACAAAAGAGATGAGAATCCATTACACAGCTCTAAGCAAATTTACACTAGTTAAAATTCTAGCACTGCTAGATGAAAAAATCCCTCCTTAAATTTAAATAGAAAAACATCCTTAAGACTTAAAAATGAAATTATATTTGGCGTTGAATAAATATCTTTCTTCTGACAGTCTACTAACAGGAAACAGCGGGAGATCACAGGAGTTTATTTCAGCCAATGCAAGAAGAAAGAAGAAGTCTGAGCTGACGTTTTCCTCCAGCACATGCACACAGACACACGCCTGTGCTTACGCACAGACACCGGGACTCGCTTTTCGTAACAGAAGGAGCTCACTCGCACGAGACGTGCGCAGCAAAGCTCCACGGACTTGCAGTTCCAGGGCAAACGTATTTCTGCATGGATGTGCCTCCCAGCATTTTCAGAGATTTCATTACTCTCAGCCAAGTACAAAAAGAATATTGCACGTTTGATATTTGGGATACGTGGTGTCACCTGTTACAGCAAGTGCATTTCAAGCTGCGCTTACAGACGCAGCCATCTCCTCTAGGGTTTAATGTTCTCGTCCACAGCATTAAAAAATGTACCAAAGTCCTGTGTGTGTAATCTGCCATAAATAATTCTTGCCCTGCAGGTTATTTAACTCAGAACTGCCCTCTGCAATTAGTGGTCAAAGATTAAAAAGTAGGAAGTGATCTGTTTAGGAGTGCAGCATTTGAAGTATATATACTCTCAAGATTGATCCCCGTAACACTTTTGATCCAGTAGTCATGAAGTCACTCACAGAAAATGATATATGCATACCTACACATGTATAAATCTCTGTTGTCCTACATCAAGCAATTTACAGGAAATGAAGTCTTGATAAATATTTACACAATTGTGGAAAGATTCATATTTTAAAAATTAATAAGTAAACAATTTTCAGAGCAACAGCATGACTAACTTCTACAGGCAGCTATTGCTGCTGTGGGATTCCATACCTAATTGTCATTTCCTTCACGGTGTGCTTTAACTGCAGGAAATATCTCATTTGGATATAAGAGAACCATTAGTTCCTGGATGCCAGGACATGAGCAAGGCATCATCAACTATGATTCAGAAAAGATCCTTTTTAATAGATTTTAAGGCTCCAAGGCCAACAAAATAGTTCTACCTGAGAATTTAAGGAACAATCTTACATCCTGCGATTTCACATTGGATAGCTTTAATTTGTTTTTATACATCCTAGCTACTCCAAAGACTATTTTTTCAGGAACTGTTTACAGCATATTTTCCAGCAAGGTCGGATAGGGTTTAGACAGTTGTATTTGATAAGTTCAATTAGCTGGAACTATTTTCATGGTGATCCATCTGTCCTTTAAATCAGCGATTGAAAAGGCTTGACAGATGGTTTGTGGTCTGGTTAATAAGAGGAAATCCTTAGCACCATACTTCATGTACTGTAGGTCTCAGTCCCCACCAGGACCAGAAAGAAGGAAATCTTCCATATTCTGCAAGAAGAAGCAGAAATACACCAACACTGGGACACTCAGACATTCAGGTGCAGCCTCTGGCCATTTCAGCTGTATGATCCCGCTGGTGAAACCATGGTAATACAAGATGCAAAATTCAAATTACATGATCAAAATTCCCCACTATTGCTGTATGTTTAAAAGTCGCGATGAAAGGAGAATTTATAAACCTATGTGGCACAGAGAGACTTCATCAACATTTTGGGGAAGAACCCAACAGCCCAGGGTAAAGGAAGAAGGGAATGGCTGTGCCTACATCAACCGGCCTAAACAATTGCCGTTCGATATATAACTCCATTTTTAATATGTCTCCAGGGCAATAACTATGGCTCTTACAGGTCACATGCTTTTAAGAAAGCCTTTTGAAATGTACTGTTTTGATCACATGGGTTCTTCAAAGCAAATCTACAGCAGGTGAAGGTAGGTGAGAGCAGGGAAGCCCTGTTCAAACAAGCTCAGCTCGCACAGGGGATCCAAGTGCTGCCACATTTGTGTTGGCAATCAGCCAGAAACTCTAGGCACCAGCAAATGACACCGTGTCTGCTGCCAGCACAAACATGGTTCTGGTCGTGCCACCAGCAGCCTCCCCTCCCTGGCTCCCTTTCAGCCAGGCATTAGCTGCCATCTGCCTCTGAGAAAGACCCAGATATTGCCACCAACTTTGCTATGGTTGGAAAGAAGGAGGCTCTCCCATGCTTTCCCAAAAAGTGGGGATATGAGTTCAGAGAGGTGGTGAGGTGAAGGAAGGGTAATTTGTTGATATGCAGCACTTGCTTAGCTTTAGAGAGCTTAGAAAACAAGCCCACCAGTACACAGCAAAGTGCCTGTATAAATTTACCCCTTGAAATGCAGCAACACTGCTGTACCGCAGGTGCTAACAAGTTGCAGCAGAAATGGAATTTTCTCTTAGAGATTCATCATTCTCTTTGGGTTTTATAGTCCTGATTAATGCAGATACTCGAAAATATGGCAGCATTCAGACTCCAGTGCAAGGCAAAAATCTGAAACAGAGATCCCTGACACTATTTCTTTATCCCAGCAATGCAGAAGTGTCTTTTTCATGTGAATTTCCCTGTACACTGGTGAATGCACTTTTACAACATATTTCTTCCAAAACTGTGAAAATAGCAGAGCATGTGAGGAAGCAGAAATTTATCTCAATGTCCTTGCCAGTGAAAAGAGGATGGGTTTCTTTATTAACAGCCATGCTGATTATCAAAACAAGTATGGACACAGTCTGCTCTCTTCAGACTATGAGGTCATTATGGAACCTCTGGGTGTCCTGGAGGACATTCACCATTCTGCTCCATATATCACCCTGGACAGCTCCCCTCCTATCTCAGACAATAGACTTCAGGATCTAGAAAATATGTTTCCTGCACTTTCTTTAAGGGTCAGTGTGGCAGATAATGACCATCTCCTTCTGTAAGTCTCCTTGGTCACCTCTTGGTCCATCTGAGGTACTGAATACAGGCCCAGTACCTTTCACTGCTTTTTATGGTAGGCAGTCATCTCACAAAGCTTCTGTCTAATAAAGGTTCCAGAATGTGCTTTCAGGAAAAAGCCTACCAAGAGTGTAGGGAGCAAGAAAGATACCTGAAGCGTGACAGACAGAGAAAGAAGTATCACAAAGGAAAGGTAAAAAATTATTTTCAGGATGTTTTCTGCTTTTGGAAATGTAACAGAGAAAAAGAGCCAGGCAGTCCTAACCTCTTTAGGATGAAAAACTGAGGGACTGTAAAAAAGCACATCTTTGGTAATGAAGATCAATTAATCTTTGGATTCATTTTGGCTGTTATGGGCTTCTTTATCAACACACTACATTGATGTAAAAACAAATTAAGAAGGAATGAAACAGAGGAAGAGAAAGAAAAACTTAATTGTCAGGAAGACGATAAACTGGCCTTTTATTACTTGCTGATGTTTTCCTCTCTGCAAGTGATGTTCTGGATCACTCTGCAAGTGATCCAGTTCATGGATCAGCAAATGGCAAAGTCCATACTTTGCTGCCATTAGAAAAATATCCATATGATTTTAAGTATTTGTAGCAACCAGGTTCTTGAGGGAGAGGAAGGTTGGGAAGAGATCAAAGGAGCAAATGAAAATAATTTATTTGATTGATTCTCTCATCTTTTTTCTGAATATAATGTCAAATAAACTAACCACATTTTCCAAATTAGTCACTATCCAGTTGTCTCTTCTGCAGTGACTCTAAAGGAGGGAAAACTGCAGGCAGAGTGAATGAGGTAGAACTATTTAATAGTATACTATATCATATTTTAACACGTACTGACATTCTTGATCTCTTCTTCTTACAAGAACTTTCAGCCTGGTAAAATGGTTCCCATTGTCAGAGATGGGTACTACAATTCACAGGTTTTTGGAAGGATGCAAGTCCATGCCCTTTGGTGTTGGCATGGCAAGGTTTTGGTAGTGGTGTGGGAGGACACAGGGATAGCTTCTGCAAGAAGCTGCTGGAAGCTTCCCCTGTGTCTAACAAAACCAATGCCAGCCAGCTCCAAGACCCACTGCTGATTAGGGCTGAAAATACCAGGGATAGTGGCAGGGCCTCTGGGAGAACACAATTTTTGTGTGTTTGATGCCTCTATGGGTCATTCACTTCAGAGTTGGATTTGATGATCCTTGTGAGTCCCTACCAACTCAGAATACTCTGTGATTCTACGATATTATTGAAAGGGAAAAAACAAGGCAATGGCAACTGTAGCCAGAGAATAGTGAAGTGAGAATGTGTGAGTGAACAACTCTGCAGACACCAAGGCCAGAGGAGGAGGGGAAGAAGCAGAGGCTCTCCTGCAGATGATGGTACAGACCATGGCAAGTCAGGCTGTGGAGGTCCAGAGTGGGGCAGAGATCCACCTGCAGCTCATGGAGAGACCCATGATGGAGCAGGAAGGTGTCCTGTAGGAAGCCTGCACTGGAGCAGTTTTGCTGGCAGGACTTGTGACCCCATGGGGGACCTATACTGGAGAAGTTTGTGGAGGAGTCTCCCATGGGAGAGCCCCACTCTGGAGCAGAGGGAGAGTGCGAGAAGGAAGGAGTGGCAGAGACAGTGTGTGATGAACTGATGGTAACCTCCAGCTCCCACCTCTGCAGGGGACAAAGGAAAGAAAATTGGGGGTGAAGTTCAGCCTGGGAAGAAGAGGAGGAGGAGGAGGAGAAGGGACAAGGCATTTTTAAGGTTTGGATTTATTTCTCATTATCCTACTCTGATTTGATTAGTAATAAATAAAACCTCTTTTCCCAAGTTGTGTCTGGTTTGCCTTTCATTATATTTTCTTTCCCCTGTCTAGCTGAGGAGGGGAGTGATAGAGTAATTTGGTGGACACCTGGCATTCAGGCAGGGTTAACTTGTCACCAGAAAATTTAGAATATTTGTACTGGCTTGCTGTTTATTCCAGTTAAGCAGTCAGGTTTTTCATTAGGAATGCCACCTTATTTTGTGAGGTAGTGCCATGACTAGCGGAGCTCTTCTGAGCTTTAACAGGGAAAAATGAACCAGTCTGGGGAGAGGGGATTTGTTTGGATTTTTCACTCATGTGAAGAAATTGTTGCCCCACAGCTTTGAGCTACAAGCAGGACTGGTTCTAACACAGTCAAACCTCCACAAACCATAGAATAGTCTCACCCAACAGTAACACTGCTGCTTTTCAAACAGCAGAAGATAAATAATGAAAATGAGTACTTTTCCAGGCTGGTAACCAACACCAGCAGGGTGCTCTGCTTCAGGAGGTGGGTTTTTTTGCCATATACTGAACAGCAGAAAAGGGAACAGTACATATTGATGCAACAACACTTTCTCTCTGATAATTTATGTTTGATGTTGCAGAGCCTGCAGGATCTGTAGGCAAGGAGGGGCATGTCAGACAAGAAGTGTGCAGTCAGGCAAGTGTGCAGTCAGTTGCAATAAAAAAGTCATGTCAGTGGTGTCTATATGTTGAAGCTCAGGGAAAGTACAAATTCTCATGGGAGCTTACTTGGAGTTTTTTATTGGTTTGGATTTCTTTTTTTAGTATTTTTATTTTTGTTTCATTTTTCTGTAGCAGAAAAGCAACACAGAAACAACACTAAGCAGAAAAAGGGATAAGGAACTAAAAATTAAAAAAAAAAAAAAAAGAAAAACAAACCAAAAGCCCCAACAAAACTAAACAAAAAACCCAACTGTGAGTGAGAACAGAAGGCAGCATTTGTGATAGAGAACAGAAGGCAGAACAGACATGAGACAATTCATAACAGAAAAGGAGGAACTCACAGGTCAATTGCCAGAGAATGTGAGGCCAAGAATATATCACTGCTAGCCAGGAGAAGGGTGCAAAACACAAGGGAGGAGGGAAAATAGTGCCTGAAAATCCCCCATATGGGAAGAGAAAGATTCTGCACTGGAACAATCAAAAGTGAAGTGCTGAAAGGCTCAGAGGAAAAGCAGCACTGTTTGGGGATTTGGCAGGGGATTGGGTTGTGGGTCTTTTCCAAAAGAAAATCAAAAACTTGAGATGAGGAAGGTACAAGTTCCTTTCAGACTGATGCAATGCATAAGATTTTTAGGGAGTTCATTATGGCTTCACTTACTATTAGACTGACAGTCTACAGAAAGAAGACTCCCTAGATCTCTCTCATCTACAGCCTGACACTGCCATCCCTTCCATTTTGGCCCTGTTTTCCCAGTTCAGCTCAGTACCTATGGCCAGGTAGGCTGGGTATTTCTTTGGGTAGAAGGGTGTGCAGCCAAAACCTCTGTTGCCAAAGCAGGATGGAAACCCACCTTCCTTTACTCCCTGGGAGAGTGCTCTGACCTTGGGTGGGGGTAGTGTAAAAAGCAGGTGTCCCACCATATGCCACACCTCCTCCTTATTTTCTGATGTGTTTGTGTGGCCACATTTATGCACTGCATTCATATAAAAAACATCCTGACATCTGCATCCTCAGCAGGCAGAGCATTTCTAGCTCATCTTTGTAAATCCTACCCCCTTACACAAACTACTGGCTACGCCTATACTGATCACTGTAACATCTCTCATGGACAGGTCCCATATAGGTAAGTAAAAACAGGGAAGGAAACAATTTCCAAAATAAGAAAAAAATCCTAGATCTTGTTTTGTAGCTTGCACTGCATTACATCATGCTTCTGTGGAGCAGTCTTGGAATTGCCCAGTGCCAAGGAGGTGGGGGGAAGCCTTAAACATTGTGATTTTAATCTGACTTCTCAGCCAAGTTCCTGTTGATGATATTAATGACAAGTCTGCATGTTACTGTGCCTCTAAATAAAAGTGGTGTAATTTTTCCAGCAAGATTGTTTATTCCTGCTTGGAATAGTTATATTGTTATGTTGTATTATAGTTACACTACTCGGCAAATATGACTGCCATGACCAGAAATACATGTTGTAAATAGCTTTTCTGGATTTAATATATAAGCTCAATATGCTACTGTTCCTGAGAGAATACATCTGATGAGTAGTAGGAATATGTATTGAATAAGTTATTCAATTAGGGCTATCAGTATTGTGTAATCACAAATTAAATTTATTAAATATAGGTCATTTCCCCTCGTTGCTTGACCTGCATTATTCATAATGCAATTGTCTGGGTACTACTCTGTTGAGCTTATCAGCACAGTACCTCATTTCGGGTTATTTTCCTATAACATTATTTTTCATTTCTGATGCATCCTGAACTGAGATCTGATCTGAAGTAACACCTCCACACAAGCCTCTGAGAGCATCCCTGTCCCTTTTATGAGCTGCAAGTGAACCCAAGTGCACTGTAGGCGATGCAGTCTATTGTCTAATGCAGCAGCCCACAGACCTCACTGTGCTAATGACACCAGCCATCAATTTGCCAGTTCTAATGTGAGCACAGGATCAAGAGCTATAGACATATCAAGTTACACAGCATGTTAATTATGTGTATGAGCAAATGCACTGCTTTGTCTCACTCTGAGGTCCTGATCTTTGAGTGTCACTTTTTAATGCCAAGAATTAATAAAGGAGATGATACCTTCTGTGAAAAGATATTGGTACTGACATGACTGAGAGGAAAAAAGCAGACAAGCTTTAGGAAGTAAAAGCCTTTCTTCAAATCTGAAGTGAAGTTTACTGGATTTAATACTAAATGAGGGTAGAGAATGATCATTCTGAATTTGAGTATGTCAGACTGGTTGAGTGAGGTGGCAGTGTTAAGATGAAGGTGGCAATAAGTTTACTATACACAAGAGACAGGACTGAGACCCACAATATTAAAAAAAGAATGAATACATGAATGTATGAATGAATGACTGCTTATGAAATATGAAATTGTGCACAGACATACAGGAAATGCAGTTTGACATAAAATGTGTGTGACATAATGCAGTGTGACTACAAAGTCGAAGTGACTGATTTTTTAAAAGGGATTATAAAATGACACTTCAAGCACCTTATTGTAGTCTAAGGCTATGTCATCTGGTAAGAGTTTATTTTTTAGGCTGTGTCTCATGTGAACCCAAGCTCAGCCATGACATAATAATAAACCCTCTCAAGAAGCACTCAGTCTCACAGATTATTTACAGCAGAAGGAATGTGTCCATTTTTAACAAGTCTATTGCCCATATAATCCCATTGGATCCAAAATTCATAATTTGACTTCAAAACAATAGTTAACTCTACAAAGCCTTGACAAGTTACCTGCAGCAGTGTAAAATGATCAATATTGCAACAGAGTCTGCAGCCCTCAGTTTAGAAAGGGAATTAGCGCAGGAAGTAAAATGTTCTCAGAGGCATCGAAAATCAAATGCAAATTTCAGTCTAAAGGTCAAGACCAGATAACATTAAATACAACCTTTCATATGCCATGAATGCACTGAATATATTTCCATCTATTTTCATATAGATAAGGCACTTGCATTCACTCACATTTTAAAAGCAATTTTTAAAACAGTAGCTCTGTATGTAATGCTCTGGCTCCATTAACTCTCTTTTGTATAGTTCTGGGCAACAAATCTGAGATGTCAAGGGTGTGGAATAATTCAGCACTTCATATTAACTTCAGAAACACAGAACATTTACCTTTGCTGGGTTCTGACATCTTTTTACACCAAAGCTTTTATTTTTACTTAATGATTGCAATAATTTTATATCCTAAATGGAGGATATAAATGTTCCTAAGCTATTTCTTGCCATACTCTGCTTCTGAATGATTATCACTAAACCTCCACTGGCACCATAAAGTTACAGGCACGGAATTTGAAGGTGGAAGCATGGAGGAGGGAACCTTTATAGCGGCATTAAAATGATCCCTTAGCCAAACACCACCATAAAAAAAATACATGTTGCTGGATTAGGTTTCTCATAAACTCCATTCATGATATGACATATGGCATATGGTTTCTAAAAAACAAGGGAAGATTTGAAACATACTGCTAGGAAAGCTGGTAAAAAAAATATCTGAAACACTGCACATTTATCAACCTGACACTGTCAGAAGGTGTGAGGTAAGGAAAGTGAAGGAGAAAATGCATAGGAGTCTAAGATGATATACCAATTGTTTGCTTTAATCCCTCTTTAAAAAACAGAAAGAAGAAAGAAAGCTGCTAGCGTTATTCCTATCAGAACTTGGAGGAACTAGCTGTCTCTTTGCATGGCAGCATGTATTGTGCAGAACTCAGCCAGTCAAGCAGAAATTGGAATAATTTCTACTGATTCTTCCTGCTGTAAAAAGGTAAAAAGTCTTTCTTTTACAGAATAGCTGGGCTCATTTCTCACATGTTCTGTACATAACTATTTTGAAATTTTATTTAATCATATTTGAATTTTCTGCAAAAATGCAGTCTAAATAATAAATGAATGCAGTGAAACTTTTCATACAGGTAAGTACCAAACAGCAGAAGTGTTTAACACTACAATTTAACATATTAAACTTTATTTTTTTTATATAAAATTAGTTTCCTCAGGGACCTGGGGGGAAAATTTAACAAGAGAATTTTTTTTTTTTCTGTAGTTCTGACTTGTCTAAATTGTCTAAAGTGGCATTTATTATTATTTTCATTTTTTTAACAATCCATAAATTCTAAAACAATTTTTATTCTTCTTTTGGGTTTTCTCAGCCTGAGAAAGCAACACAGTTCACATAATTAAAAGAAAACTGGGCATTGCAATTGGACAAACTAATATACTATTGCAGCTAAATGCTTTATTAACAGCCCTCTGTGTACACTGAAAAAGCTGAAGGAGTATTAGGCAGAGGAATGTGCTAAAATATTAACACATTTTCCCTTTGTTTTCCTTCAGCTTGACATTTACATGTGCACAAAACATACAGGTAAGTAAAACTTTTAAATTGCCTGCTGACCTGCCACTAGTAGAATACAGCCCCAAATCCTGCCTGAAGATTTAACTTTGTTTCTAGAGTGTAACTGAGGTCTCCTCTCCCGCCTTGTTTCAAGAGCTCCGCTGGGATTTCCTGTCATGGGCAGCACTGTGATCTGCTACTGCTCAGGTGTGGACAACCCCCAGCCCCTGAGCATTCCCAAACCTAGGTCACTCAGGGAAAGAAACTGGGTATTTCCCTGCCTAAACATCCTGATGAGGTGGAGGAGGCAGAGACCTTTGGAGAACATACAATGTGCAGGCAGAGGCAGAACACGTTTAGAGGAGAGGAATAGGATGCTTATGCTTAGTTTTGCTCCTCATTTGTTCCTCAGCTTCCTTTTTAGATTCCCATTCTGAAGTTTAACCCTGCCAGAAGTCCTTAGGCACCTCTCTCTGGTTTCTTAATTCTGCTGCATCCCTGGAATTTTGCTCAAATTAGTGACTAATTTGCTGAAAAAGGTAAGCACTAAGCCCTGCTTCTCTCACCAGTGCTAAGGTCAGATGGCATCTTTAGCAGCTCAGGCAGACTATCTTTTTTTGTACCTAGTCTTCCCTACATGAAACAAAAGCACTCAAGGGACCAATTTGCATCTGTGGGTTCCTGCAAGCAGCAGTCACCAAATACTTGGAGAATGAGCATGGCAAAACTGCCACCTTTTCAAAGGGCTGGCTGTTACTGGGGGAAAACAACCAACATTAAGAAAGGAAGGAGGCAAAGACAAAGTGCTCTAAGGATGGGCATGGCCAAGATCAGAGCAACTTCCACGTGGCAGCTAGTAACTGCTTCAAAGCTCTCCCAAAGTGAGAAGGGTCAGGCAGGCATTGGAGAACATGGCCAGAAGGAATTTGTCTCTTCAGCTTGTGTCGAGATCTGTTCGCTGGAGATCCAGAATAAATATCTTAGATTAAGTAGAACTTAGAGATGTTAATTGAAACTTCCTGGGAGATAAATGTTAGTTTTCACCTGAAAAGACATGGGGGAATTTTTTCAGGAGGACTTTCCCTCCTCATAATGTCAGGGTAAAGGAGTAGGCCATGCTGGGGCGATATTCCATGGGCAGTGGCTAAAGTGCCATGAACAGAGATGTTCCTAAAGATGATATTTGGAGGAACAAGGCTTAGCAGTCTGGTGGAGTTTCCTAGCTGTTCAATGGTGAGGTGAAGAGAAGCCCAGGAGAATTTACCCCTTCACAGTGTTGACAAAACATTAAAGCTGGGGCAGTTTATGCAAGCAATAAGATAGGTGCAAAAAATACAAGAACCTTTCTCCCTTGATGAATCCATGCAATTCATAAGTAAAATAAAATATTTACCAGGAAAATATAAAAGAGAATCACCTCACTTGCTGAAATATTCAGTTGAGTTTCAAGGGGACTTTTAAAACATTCATTTGGAAGGTTTTTCCAGGTGAGAAAGACAGAATTGTTTGGCACCCTCTCCCAGGAAACATACAGAACTTGTGCTTCATCTCCTTTTTCTGCCCTTAGGCCTTCAGCAACTTTTGGACTCGTCTGTCCGCACCATCCTTGCTGGTTTTCTTGATTTCACCTGAGATAAAATAAGCAATCTCAGTTCACAGAAGAACACACCCCTGCCTTTAGCTATGCTATACCTGAGATAAATCAATATACCTGCTTCACAGCATATTAGTTTCCCCTAGGTTACCTGTCTGCTATAAATGTTTGCATCTATAGATTTCTTTGTGGGCATTCTGACTACTTCCTGCCACAAAAGGAGTTGTTCGATTATTTTAGTGGTTATATCCCTTCCCACTGGTGTAGGACACAGACAAAGCAGTACCTACTGTGATGCCCATAAGCAAGGGAAGGGGTACAGCCCTGGCCACACAGCCTGAAGTTGCTCTCCTTCACCATCAAACCCCAGGGCCACCAAGCCCTGGGCTAGGTAAAATATTTGCAGTGTTACCATAGCAGCAGTGGGCCTACAGCACTTAGCAAGACTCACGCAGATGAAATTGGTCCAGCTTAGACTGTGTGCACAAGAGCAGAATCCTCTCTTCTCCCTGAAGAGTGAAGGATAACCAACAAGCCCAAAGAAGATCTGTCAGCTCCATATATCCATTCAGGTTTACAACAGCATCTGCTCCAGCTTTGTGACAGGTTTAACACAGGACAATTCTGCACATAAGCTTTCCAACAGCACTCAGCCTGCTGACCTTCTTGACCACTCAAAATATCACCCTTTTTTCATGGTGCTGTTTATTACACCCCTTATCTTGCTAGAAATATATAAGCATCTTTCTGTATTTAAACAGACCTATCCCTGGACTGAATCAACCATAATCAAAAGGGAACATTTAAGATTAAGAGCTACTGCATTTCCAGGAGTGACCTGGAATCACTTCAAGCACAGCAGCAAAAGCTGTAGAAAGAAAAGGGCCTGACCATTCCCAAGATCTCTTTCTAGCTAGAGTTGCTGATCTTTTAATTGGACACAATCCCTGGTTATTATTACCAAAGAGAACTTAGTATATTTTATTTTAGCTCAGAGTTACTTAGCTTAATTACCCAGCAAAAGACCTGGAGGTAGGTATATGTAAAATGCAATTAGCATATTTCACTTGAGGCAGCTGAGTTGTTCAAAGATATTGGGGATTAAAGATTGCAGTAAGGTCTTATGTGTACACATTAAGCAAGCACGTGCAGTCTTTCTTTAAGCAATGTGCACCAGCTCTACATGAGACTTTTGAAAAGGCATTCTTAAGCATACCTTAAGAAAATCTTAAGATAGAAGAGTTTTGTCTTGCATTGCAGCCTTAGGCCAGGACAATAAAGGAATGCTGTTTGCCTTCTCTGGATACTCAGGAGACCAGAGGTAGCACAGCTACTCCTGTTTCCATTTGGCAGGGCAACTCCATCATTTTTTCACGGCAATTCTAAACTCTGAACTGTAAAGACTGGAAAAATAGCTTGAGTAAATTAATGTGTGCCCTGAATTGCTCAGCAAGAGAAAATGAGACTGAGAAGTATCCTTCTTCCTTCAATGATGTGTCTATTGCTACAAATTGTGATATGTCTACATCCAGCTCTTTTTGATACTAACTGGGGAGTATCTATTAAATGTCTTACAGACTCAGACTGTTTTCCTCCCCCCCTTTATGCATTTTGATGGAAAGGATTTGATTTAATGCACACTGAAGTCCACAGGAAGTCTAAAAAGGGAACGGGACACAAGCCCAAAGCTGGACTACTCTGATATGGAAAAATGCTAGAAACAGTGCAATAAACAGTGCTATTGACAATACAGTCATTAAAATAAAGAGTATCAGACCTCTTGTGGTCCCTTGTGAGGCTTGTGGTGAGGTGTCAAGAGGTGGCAGCGCTGGAAACTGATCCCCAGTCACATTTCAGGTCCCACTTCAGGGACTCTGGGAACTCTGGACAAGATTTATATCAACTTGTATTCTGTAGAAATTCCCAGATTTATCATTCTAGGAAAAGACACACGTGTTCTTTTCTCTGATAGAAATACTGAAATTTGCCACCTATTAAGAGAAAGTAGCTGTTCAGACAATTAATTCAGTCTTAGTGGTTCAACAAATATATTTGACCAGCTGGGCCATCTTAAGCTAGTGTTTTCTCTATTCAATATGAAAAGAAATAAAGTCAGAAAATGTCAAAATATTACACTTGCATCAACTCAGCTCCAGACCACAGAAAACATGGAACTGTAATTTAGGCAGTTAGATTCAACAAGCAGAGAAGAAAATGGGAAAAATCCTCAAGCCCAAATCATAAGCAGTAAAGCTGGGAGCTTAAAAGAGAAATGATGAATAAAGATTAAAAAAAAAATCAGTTATTAATGATATTTTAAATCTTTCTTTACATCTGCTACCAGAAATTACTTTCATCTCTTTCTGTGTAAAGCAGTACTACTTTGAAAGATGTCGAGTGAAACTGACAAATGAGGAATCAAATGCTGATAAATTTGTAATAAGGATAGAATAAGTAATTCACAAAAATTGTATTCATCAGCTCAGAGAACTGACTCAGTTCTGTCTTAGTACAAACCATTGAAAATGAGCATGGCTGTAAATCTTTCAATCCTTATGCCACTTAGGGACCCATGTCCATCTTGGAGCAGAAGAGTTATTGCAGTGACGAATTTGCTTTGTCTACACCATGATTTCAGGTACAGCACAGCAAAATTAGATCTTCCATAAGGTGAAAATCATTAAATACCATGTGAAAATTATTTCATTCACAAGTGCCATACAACGTTCAATTAAATGGGCATGGACAGCTCATTTATTTTAAAATATTTGTATGTGTCAAGCCTGTCATGAGAGCATGCACACTTGAGGAAAAATTGCTTTTGCCTCTGCTGTACCATCTCAGACAGAATTTGTCATTTGATAGGCAGGTATTATTACCTTGGCCTTTAACACTGGCCAGGGACCTGTTTAGCAACAAATCAGCCCAGTGGACCCCCCCATTTCATTGAAACAGACAGGAAAATAAGCTTAAACACGAGGGAAGAGAAAACCATTTTGATTGTGAGAGTCATCAAACCCTGTCACAGGTTACCCATAGAAGTTGTAGAGTCTCCATTCCTGGAGATATTCAAAACCTGCGGGGCTATGGCCCTGAGAAACCTGCTCTGGCTGACCCTCTTCTGAGCAGGTGTGTTGCACCAGCTAATTTCCAGAGGTCTCAGTGATCTCAGACATGCTGTCAGTCTGTGAACAGTTTCTAGCTCATGTTTGGCACCATGAGGAGAAGACCTGTTCCCTCCTGCCCCCACACAAGGACTCACCACTGTGCACGGGGGACCCTGATAATAACCCAGCAGTAAGCAGGGCTTGTGGAGCCTCCATGACCAGCTGTGATGACACAGGGAAGGAAACATCCCTCTCTAGAGTACACTTCAGAACCTACAGACTGAGCTTTGGGACATTCTTTAATAAAAAACTTACAAGGCTTTTCTCCTCAAACCTCCCCCCCCCCCCCCCCCCAAACCAACCAACCAACAAACAAAAAAATAACACAACAGAAAAAGCCAACAGGAGAATCCAGGGCAATTTCTGCCTTGGCTTGCAGCTTTGCAACCTCATATTAACCACCTGTTCCTTACTGCCTTTGTGTTCTCTCTAAGATGCTTTTCTCCCACATCTATTTTCCCTGTTTCTCCTCCAATAGCTTTTCTTATCCTGCTTCCTGGGTGGCCTTCTCCATGTGAGGACACTTTCCTTCCTAGATCTACTGCTTGGACCTCACTGTCTCACTGGAACCATTCCTGTTTTATAGGCAACTGCAGCTTTGGAATGTAGAGCACACACCTGTGCCCATGTCTATCTGTATGTGACTGTATGTCCCGTCACAATGGAGGTCTTTTCTTAATCTTATTGAAATCAGATTAATCTGAAATTAGTTTTTCAGAAAAGACAACATCAAATTGCTAATTTGACCATTTTTAATCTCCTAGGTTAGATTTTCAAGAGAATGACCAGTCTGCTGTCTTTGGAGTCAATGGAGATTTATCACCAACTGATCCCTTTGGAAATTATTACCTTAATGGAGACTAATAACAGTGATCAACTCATGATTAAATCATCTTACTGAGGAATTGTCCACACATTCAGGAGACATTCTGAAAGAACAAGAACTCCCTCTGCATCCTATCTCATGTTCTTGGACTGCTGCCAGAAAGAGTACTTGTGTTTATTCTTCTGTCAAACAAACTGAATAAAGAAATCAAAGTTAGGAAGGAAAGAGGCTACAATCCCAGTAACTCCAGAGCCTCAGCCACTAGCCTGTGATCTGGCAGGACAGACACATTCCCCTGGACATCTGCTCACCTCTTGCACATACTCTGTTTGCATCAATGGCACTGCCTGTACAAACAACACATGTGGGATTAGACCCACTTCAGCATCTGTCCAGGAAAGCAGAAACAACTCAGGAATTCTAAAAGTTTCTGCTTTGGATCATTTGTTAGCAGCCTCTTGAGAGGAAGCAATACTGCTGAAACACTGCAGGTTTCCAAACCTCCACCAAAACAACCCACTTGAGAAAAAAAATGCTTTCAGGTGGCAAATCCTGTGTTGGCCCCACAGAGAAAGGACTCATTTATTTTTCATTTATACTCATGAGCCTGTCAAGCAATACTCATGGCCAAGTACAAATCCTTCAGAAAGTGCAGACACTCTGTATAGGTGTAGTCCTAGTCCCAGTACCTGTCTATGCATCCTGGGTGCAGATGTAGTTAATTTCAATTCTTTTGGAATCCACAGTCCGTTTAAATATTAAAAAAACCCACAAGCATTTGACAGAAGTATCACTCTCCCTAACTTCTGACAATACTACTGTCAAACATTTCTTTGGCTTTGGGGAAAATTGCAAATATAATTCTTATTAGACTTACCTAGCAGAAAGATCTACAATGTTGCTAACATTATTTCTTTCTTATACTTTTAAAAAAATTTTTGAGCTGAACAGACAAGCAGGGAAATATAATAAAAATGAATGGGTTGGGAGCCTTCTTTGAAAGGGAAGCAAATTCTGAAAAAAACTGCAATGAGATTTCAGCAAGGCCTAAGAGCTTCTACTACAATCCATTTATTTTGCTACTGATTTTGATTGTCCATTATCTGCAAGCTTCCTGAAAGCACAGCTGTGTACAGCTACATTCATCTCATCTACAGAGCAGCACATGACTGAGGCACCTGGGACAACAGGAGAGTAACTTGGAGGGCACTCCATGGGCAGAAAACGAGATGGTCACTGCAGGATGTGATCAAGACCACCAAAAACCTCTCACTGACTGTGCTGAGAATGGTACCAGGACTCCTTGTGGGAGAACATGCAACTTCCTTATGGGTGCAGATTGTTACTCACTCATTCCACACAAAATAAGCCTCCAGACCACAGAAAGTCTTGGCCTTGAGAAGGATCTTTTTGTACACAACACAGACTCTAAAAAATATAAAGTGCTATATAATGACTGCGGAGTTGCTGTACAAAGTCTCTATATTGTACTGTCTGTACTGAATTTTACCTCTTTATTATCTACACTACTTGTCCATGATAAATTAGATTATACCACAGACTGGAATGGTTTGCTGCAAATATCCCCTGGTGCTCCATTCAGAAGCTTCTTGTTATTTTGTACTCAACCTCCAGATTTCATGGGTGTTTTTCTACTGAAAGGGAATGAAATGGAAAATTCTTATCAGCATTCACACTTAGTTCTTCTGCATCACTTCACTTCCAATGACATTTCAATGACACAAAGATACCCCTTAATTCCAGGAAACCTGGATGTCAGAAATAGAAGGGATCTTATTGAACAGCACATAAGAAGTTATAGGGAGCTTTTGCTCTGAGGGAATGTCTCTTCTGGGCAAAATTTTATTGTAACATTCATGCTTGTTATTCCCTTCCCCCCCCCCCTTTTTTTTTTTCCATTGAAAGAATTTCTTATCCTGGCATGGTTTTTCTCCTTTTGCACTCTGAATAAGGACCCAATCAAAGAGGTGCAAATTCTCATAGCTTAAACTTATTTCTCTGAGTTGTTTTAAATTTGCTGCTTTTATAATTCTACTAGACAAGCATCAGCTCTTTTGAAGAAATGGTAGAAAACACAGCTCATAAAAATTGTCTGAGGTGTTCAAAAACCAAGTAGAGTATGAAGAGTTCTGTGAAAGGAAACAAGAAGAAAACAAAGTTACATACCACATGTTATGTTACCAGCATAAATACTTTTCTCCATATTTTTATACATTATCTAGTTTTGATTACCCAATTTCCCAAAAAGATCCAGTAGAAAAAAAATTACATATATAGAAAACAAGGTTGGCTAAAGCTAAGTCATGAAGAGAAAAGCAAACTCAGGTTTTCTTAGAAAACACATTTTCTAAGGAAAGTTACATGTGGGAAATGTAAAAAGCCCACAGCACTTCTACAAAGTGTTTAGAGAACCTCAAGTTACAGACCTTAAAAAGGAAATGCTAACAGATTTGGGGATAGCTTGGTACTCTGTACTGTGTACTTCAGATTTCTAATACTTTTCTCTGAAAGTATTGAAAGAACTGAAAGAACTACTCTCCCTCTTTTTAAAATTTTTCATTTTAATGACAATTCCAGCCTGACTTCTATCCTCATTTATTCCTACATGTGCTCACTAATTAAATACAAAGGTATGACATATCAGACAGGAGATCTTGGACCTTTTGGCCTCAGTTTAACTGTACATTCTATGTAGCAATGCAATCTTGTGCACACTTGCACACCAACACACAGACAGACACCCTCCAACACAGTCAGTGCCTAGATTTATAGTCAGCCTCTTTCTCCATGTGACAATTTGCATGAAGATCTGCTCTACAGAAAAGTTTGTTGGTTTTTTTTCTGGTTTATCTCTAAATGCTTTATCTAGGATAGTCAGGACACATGGAAGACTAGAATATCTATAGAAAATTCAGTTGTGTTTTACACAGATGGACTTGAAGATATTAAAGCTAAAGACTAGTGCCAAAATAAAATAATTCAATTTGTAGATCTTAGCATCTGAAAAGGAAAGACAATATATGCCAGCATTTACTTTTTAAAGGCTTTGGGCAGTTTGGCTCAACTCCCCTCAGTAAACCTGAATGACACTGCTTGCTTTTAATAAGCAGTTTAAAGCTGAATTTTTATCCTGTGAATGGATCACTGACGTCAAGAGCCATCATTCTGTGTACATCTATATTTGAAAATGTGGGGTTTGGCTTTGTTTTTTTAAAGATGTCTTGATGAGATGTTTGTAAACACCAAGCAGTGCATGTCCTTGCCCTAATCTTCATTGACATTTGACCATTTGCTTTTCTGTCTTGCACAAGATGCATGTTGACATTAGGCTGCCATAAACAGTTGATGATTGTGGAATTAATGGGCTGGGAAAAGAAGGACGTGTTGTAAATTTAATCCTCATTCTGGACTGCAAGTTGATCAATGGTACTGCATTCTGGCTGCCCTATTGATATGGCAAGCTCAGGATTCAATATAATACTTTCTTCAATATTGCGACTGGCACTTTTTCTTTTAACAGGCTGGCACAGCTTTGCTTTCTCTACACTTTCTGATCAATTATATCTACTGCAGGATTAAGATATGCCACTAGAAACAATTTAATGATTGAACTGAAAGGTTTTTATAGAAAAGCTTCTTTTTTTTTGAAAGGGAAATGAAGATAAGATGTATCTTAGAATAAATTTTGCTGTCTGTAGTAAGGCCTCATAAACTTGCTTTAGCTCTTTATAGACGTTAGAAAGAACTAAGGACCCTTTGTTGATTCCATTTAGTATTTCACTGGCAACAGAGCTTAAGGTGTTAGGTGACAATAGCATCTGTACCCTGAACCCAGAGGACAGTCTGTCCTAGTTGCTACAGAATAAGGTCTCCTTCTCCATGAGGCAGAATGTACAGAGCATGATGTGCCTGTCCACACTTCTGTCTCTCAGACTACGTACAGTGATACCTGCCTTATATCTCCCGGGAGCTCTATCACAGACTTCCCTTTTTCTTTGAAGACACCATTCAAAATCAGTGTTTTTAAGGTGTTCTCACATTAGTACACCTCAATTTTTTTCCTGAGAAGATAAATATTAGGAAAGAGATTTTTCAATGTGGTCAATTTTCTGTACATGAAAATTTTCTGTACAGGAATGCACTTGCAGGGGTGCAGGAGAGGCTCAAGGGGAAATTGGCTGGAGCACAGTAGGGAGATTCTGGCCATTCTTGGGGGTCTAGAACCTTTTAGGTGCTCCTGGGAAAGGCTATCCAGCAATCAGTGATTTCCTGTGTGCATTAGTCATTGAACAATGTTTCTACACTCTGCAAAAACTCAGCAGATTCCTCAGTTCTTGGGCTTTTTCCCAAAGTTTGAAAACAAGGCTGTAGGTTTCCAAAAGCGAAGGTGCTGGCCTGTTTCAAATAGTTTATCATGTCTGGGCTTAAGGAAGCAGGATGTTACTTGAAATGCATCAATTCACCAGGAACATAGCACATAAAGGCTAAAGGGTCCCAGCCTGAAGTCTATTTTTGCCTCACGATTGTCATTTGCCACAGACCAGAAGAAAGCTTTCTATTTTCACAAAGCTTTATCTTCTCTTGAGAAAAGATTCTCAGGTATGTTTTATTATCTGCTTCCCCATTACCATTTGTGGAAGCAATGAATGAGTGGTACTGACTTGCAAATACTGATTGTATGCCATGGAAAAATAACCAGTTCTGATTGCATCACTTTAGGAGGGCAGTTTATTGCACAAAATAGATGAGCTATGGTCATGGAAGGTATACTGCTACATGCACAAAATAGCACTAATGCATAGGGGAAAAAAATGGGCTTTACACCTCTGCATGCTGTTTTTAAAGTAACAGAAAAAACTTCAGGCTTTGCAACAACACTTCTTTCTCCCGTCAACATTTTATATTGATTTTTTGTGCACACTTGCACACCAACACACAGACCCTCCGACACAGTCAGTGCCTAAATTTAGAGTCAGCCTTTTTCTCCATGTGACAATTTGCATGAAGGTCTGCTATGCAGAAAAGTTTGTTGGGTTTTTTTTCTGGTTTATCTCTAAATGCTTTATCTAGGACAGTCAGGACACATAGAAGACTAGAAAAGAGACTGATTTTTTTGTCTCTTTATTAAACTTGCTATTGTTGGACTGAAGCAGACTGGAGAGGACTTGCTCTCCTTGGCAGCTGCTGTGTACAGCTCATGCTTTCTCAGGGCCTGGCTCTCCTACAGATGCCCCAGAGCTGCACTGGCTCCAGAGCACCCTGCCAGCGCCTGCTGGCATCAGGGAGAGCAGAGCCCAGCCACCAGCTCTGAATTGAGGGTGTCTGGGGGTACAGCTGGACACAGCCTCAGCCCAGTGGGTGCCAGTAGCACCTTTAGCCAGTGCCCAGCCCCACTCAACACGCTCAGCTGAGCATCTTCACTTCCAGGGCTGGGATGTAGGATAGAACATGGGATGGAATGTGCCACATGCAAAGTTTCCTTCCTCAGGTAGAAGGCAGCTGGGAGGAAAGCAGTGGCTGTGACGTGCCAGGCACCTGGAAGAGCACATCAAGATGCTGCACCTTGCTTTGAACAGGCAGGTACAAACCCAAAACATGAAAATGTCTACCCTAACTTCCTCATATCTGTATTAGATTTAAATTGCTGCTGAGTTTTGGCCCAATGACAAATCAGCTTTGAAGTAGTAGCCTGAATTCTTGTTTTGGGTCCATTTTAAAAGGAAGATTTGAGTCTTAGAGGCTTGTAGTAACTCGCAAATGCATGCATTTTCAAGATGTTCCTTGGTCTAAACAAAGCAGAGAACAGATCAAAGCAGGTGGTACTCATATCTTTAGGCATTACCTGCATTTTTCCATTTCTGGGAATACAGACACAAAAACACATGATCCAATGAAACAGAGAAGAACTGAGGGGTCAATAAGAAGGGATGGAGGGAGGGAAAGAGAAAAATGCATCAAAGACTTGTTAGAGAAGGATTCCTAAAAGAGACAGATGAAAGTAACGTATTCTTTCTGCCAAAATAAAGAAAAACAGATTGCAAAATAAATTAATAACAAGGGGCAGCATCTGGAGAAAAGTGGCTGCATAAATTTCTGATTTATTCCAAGGGGAAATATGACAAACCCAAAACCTAAATCAGAATATATTATAGTTTTAAGTTTCTCCTCCAGTGATTATCAGCCTGAAGAGCTGTTGTTTTCTCGTACACTGCTCAACAGTAGACAAAATAAACTGATGTGTGGATAAGATTAAGCACAGTTTGTTAGCCATGAACAAGATTAATTAATTAAAAGGGAAGAAGCCATTCATAGAGGGACAACCATCTCCAAAAAAAATCTTCTTGTGCGGTCTGGAAAACCAGTCAAGAATCTGGCTTCCACATTAGGCAAGCTGGTGAAAATTATAATAAAGAATCAGTTCAGTAGACACAAGGGCAATATTTGAAGTAAAGCAAAATCCTTTAGAGAGTACAGCTTTAAATCAGAAATAACTTCAGTGCTATGACCAAAGATATTTTGATGTTTTTGTTAGTATGGTTTATGGCCTTGAGAAGGTCCCTTACTGAGTGCTTTTCAACACCCTGTTTTCATGGAATTTACTAAAGCTGACTAAGAATTTAGATTAGGGAGTTAGATTGCTAGATAAGAGTCAATCATAATTTTTAGGCAAGGATAGAAACATATGACCAATTTTAAAAATTGAAGAGGTTGTCAATGGCACCAATACTTTGATCTGTGATGATCAGCAGACTAAGCAGTCCTAGAGTAAAGAGTGATATAGGATCATTTAGTACTGGACAAAAATATCCAGTTTACTGAAAATGTCTGCAGAAACTCATGATACTGAGAGGCTGGTGACCTCCTGTCAAACCAAAATCATTTTTAAAGAAACATAAATGATACATGCACCATGATGGACTCTAAATGGGCTATATTGTCTCAGAAAAGATTCTTCAACTCAATGGGGGTGGGTCCAAAATTTAAAGGAATAAGAGTTCAAATTTAGAACATACCCAGAAGACTCCAGAGGCCACACATAAGTAACAGCAGCAATTGCTCTAGCAGCATACATGGAAAAGTAACATGAGCAATTTTCATGACCTAGCCTAAGTAGATTATTTAATTTAGAGAAAAGGAGATAAATTCAGAATATCACAAGTATTGTTGTCCCAAAATAAGTTCTTTTACCCAGTGTGCAAGAGGCCAATCCCCATACAGTGTCAAATTTGATTTATTTACAGTTCTTCACAGAAAGGAGTGCTGTGGGCCACATTCACAAAGCAAGCACCATGATTATCAAAACTTTCACTACTTATATATTTTAGCAAACAAAAGCATTAATGTTTCCTTGGCTACAAGTTACATGGTTCTCTTAATAACTAGTATTCTATCTTCTATTGGTTAAATGATTCCCTCTATTCTTATGCTAATTAAGCCACATGTTCAGTGTTTCTCTCAGGCTGGTGGGTTTCTTGAGTCAGGGGTCTATGAGGTGGTGGTTGTAATCTCACCCTGCCTTTTCAGCTGGAGCTGATTTCACCATAGTTGCTGAGCTGGCTTTCATAATTTCTCCCTTATCTTGGGGGTTCTGCCAACATCCTCGTGGCCCCTAAGTACTGCATTCTTTGTGTCCCCCAGCAGTGGTACATCTTTCTCCCCAGGCTTCTGTCAGCCTCTCCCCAGGTCCAACCAAGATCATTAGATCATTGGGGCACATCAAGCCCTAAACCTTAGCCAGGCAATTCTACCAACAAGTAATCTATCTTCCAAACACCTGGCTATCAGTATGTCCCAGCCTTTGAGCTGAGGAAAAACACCTTACACTGTATATCTAGCTAGTAACATCCTTCACCTGCAAAACCCATTAAATTCCCCAGCACTGGTTATGTACTAAATTTGAAATCAGCCACTGCCTGCAAATAAACTGTGCCCATGTTTATGTGTAGAAACTACTACACAACTCACAAAGCTAGCATTGTAAGCAAGAATTAGATATTAACTGAATTTAGCAAAGAACAAAGCACTGATTCCAGAGTAGATGGACATTACATAGGATGTTTGATAGTCACTGTATGTCATCCTGAAAGAATAAGAGCTCTGTTCTGGAAGGTATATTTAATGGATAAAAATAATTAATGCATTCTCAACATGACAAAATCCATTTACTTTCAAAAAAAAAATCAAAGTTGTTCTCAGGGGGAACAAAGTAAAAGAAAAAAAAGCCTAAAAAAGTCAAAAAACAAACAAACAAAACCTCCACAAACAAACAGACAAAAAAAAAAATCATAAATTGCTGCTAGCCCAACTTCCTTCTCTATTTCCATTTTCCCTGGAAAGGATTAAAGCTTCTCCAGTTTGTTCTGAAGAAAGTGCCCTAGAAATCTTATTTTACTAATAGCACAGAAACAGCATCAGATAGACAGGACAGCATCAGATCTAATGAATGAGTTTAATCCAGGGGCCTGGAATAAATGAGATTGCATTGCATTGCAGAGGGCAATCCTAAAATTCAGGGATGGTGTCACTGAACTCTGAGAGGTTGTGATAATTTAAAGCAGTTAAACTCATTCCCTGTCATCAGAGGAAGTGAATATCAACTTATAATTAATGCAACTAAATATGAATGCACATGTCAAAAATTGGAAATTAAATAAAAATAACTTGCATATGTTGCACAGCTATTCCAGTGCCCACTTCCAAGAAATGCTGCCAGAGATTAATTACACAAAAAATAAAACTGAGCATTAAGGAGCTGGAGCCTTTAGGATTGTATTAAGGTAAGCAGTAACCAGTGGTAAGGTTTCTCCTTTTCTCATCATTTGAAAAAGTGTTCTAAGGGAGATAGACAGCTGTAGAAAGTACCAGACTTGACAGCTATACCCAAAGAAAACCCTCATCCACAGATGCTATTCAGATGTTCTTCTTTGCTTCAGACTTAGGGCTCTGAGGCTCTTTTTTTTACCTGCCAATCCCCAACTTTATATCTATTCATAGCTACTTTTTCCACGCTTTCTTACTCAAGCTGGAATAAAACATTAAGTGTGTATGTGCTTTCAGAAGTTTCTCCATCAAAGACATGAAATATCTCTGCCAATGAAAAATAGTGAGCTCCTCCTTCTCATTAAGACATCTAAGTTCCCTGAAGATAACTCAAGAAACAGGAGCTGCTACCATCATAAATATTCCAGTGTAAAGAACATTCTAGAAAAAATAACTGACTGGGTGTAAGTAATAAATAGGAAGAGAGTGTGTATTTCATGGTAAATCAAAAAGTTCACTAGAACTTTGATAGCCTTGAAGTGGTAAGAATATTGATGAAATCACTGACTGGTTTTTGCTTCTTCTTTGAAGAGACATGACAGCTCTTCAGGGCTTAACCTGACACTGAGCTCCTCAGTTTCCTGCTAAGTTGTTAATAACACTAGAAAATCACTTTCCTGGCAGATGAGCTGTGTAATACGGACACAAAGGCAGGGTGCTCAAACAAAAAAAATTTGGGAAATTCCCACAGGCTCTGGTTGGTCATTGGTTTCTCTTCCCTAGTTTGGAAATGCAAGAACTTTTTTACTTCAGTTAGATTTAGACTAAAATAATTTTCTTCTTGACCTTTCCCTCAAAGTCTGCTTTCCACCACCTGCCTCTCTTGGGCATATTAAGCAAGATTTTTTGGGTACTCAGGAAAGGCTTTTCAAAATACAAGCTACTGCCTTAGTAAGATGAAGGGATCAAGCAATTCCTTCAGAAAGTTGCAAGATAGAAATTGGCACTCAGTTGTTTATGGATGTGTCCTTCTCTATCATGAGCTGAAAAAAGAGAAGAGACTCAGGACCAGAGTTGGAAAGAGAGAATTCTAGAGAGTCACTTCCTCAGCTACATTCAGTTAAGTCTGAATGCAGCAAAGAATTTGCTCCTTTCACATTTTTCTTGGAGCTTGCAAAATACAAAGCGCTGAAGAGTGAAACAACCAAAGTGTCAGGAGCTCACAAGTCATCTGATTTTCTGGACAAAAACTTGGAATTACCAGATGATGAGTCCAGAGACAAGCCTATTCAAAATCTTGGTGAGGTTGTTCTGCTGTTCCTTATCCCAGCATCCATCTACAGCAAACCTAATGAAGTCACTACCACATACGCGCAAAATCAAGTATTTCTGTTTTCATGGCATGAAACAGTAAAATCTGTTCAGAAAAGCAGCCCACCAGAACGTACAATGGTACAATGGCTTAAATGAGAAAAAGCCCTGCTGATTTACCCAACCAGACTTTACTAAAATTTATGAGTGTAGCTCTGAAAAACAAGGAAAAAGACAACACCTGGCAGCTTCCCTGAAAAACCTCTTGGGCAAATCACTCTTTCACAATTCAAATTCAGAAGCATTAGGAACAGAGCATGCACACATTCTTTGAATGATCTTCAACTTGGTCAGCGTTACCTTTGTTCTCAGTTACTGATCTAAAATAACTTGTAATGTTCTATATCATAAAGGGATATAGAATATCCCTTTATGTAAAGGGATTATTAACTACTCCAGCCACAGTTTCTGAAAAGCAAGATTCCCCCATCCCTATCTCTTCTGCAAGGATAACAACAGCACTCTAGCAAACAGAATAGTTTGAGCAGGAAAGCACAATTTTGAACAAATTCCTGCTGCACCATATTACTCTCTGTAACAGATGGATGAGAAATAATTTTACTGAACATAATTTATTTCACAGACTCAAGGGTATAAGCAATCCTCTTCTGCCTTTTCAGCTGTGGGGCTCATCTCTCTCTGGATAATGAGATATATAGATATAGTTTTTTATGAAGAAGAGACTTGATTAGAAATTTGAAAATGCATTCGTACCTGTGAATGGAACAGGTACAGGATGTGACCCTTAAGGTAGTGGACTCAAATCCAAAACACAGCTTTTGAAGACTAGTAGTACAGATACATTACAATGCAGAACATTTGATGGGTTTTGCTGTCGCTTAAGCCTACGTAAAAAGAAAGAACTGACAGATACGGGTCCCATTTTGTTGATGTCTTCTGCAGGGCATTTGGTAGAAAAAATATTTTTGTTGTGGGATAGTGATGTGTGTGTATCTCTTGTAAACTGAGGCTGAACCTTATAGTTTTCCACTTGTGTGTCTCCTGGAATATACAAAAAAAAAGCACTCAAATTTTCAGTATTAGTGTTGCAATGTGTAATCTGACTACTTAGCAAACGGGATAGTCCGGACAGAAAAGAAGGGTCACGTATACCTTATCTACTACTTCCCCTGTCTTATCAAGAAGTTATGAGAAGAGGGGAGCTCTGGAAAATTAAGATTTACATTAATAAACAGAAAAGTTCCCCTGGAACACGGGATACCCTTTGACCTGTAGGAACTGGGTCCTACCAGCTGTATGGAATGAGTGGGACAATTGTAATTAAACAACTATTGCCTCTTTTAAACTGAAGGAGTGGTTTGCATAAAAAAAGGAAGAGTGGCTTCCCACTATAAAGGGAAAATTATGTTCAAATAAGAGTATTCTTAACTCAGGCTATTCTTTTTAATACAGAAAAACTGTGTGATGATTTGAGTCATTAAGGTTTATATTTATACTGTTCAAAATGAAGATACTACAGTTAGTTAGAGTTTGGGTGGTAAAAATCATGTTTTCTGACTTGCATTCTTCTTAAGGAGCTCTGTTCTGCCTTTCACATTTCTAACAAACCCACAGGAACCTGGACTTATGTCACTCTTTGGGGAAAGCTGAACTTAATTATGTATTCCCCTTCCTCATGTGCCCTTTCTCTGCTCCCTTTCCCATATTTGGTAGAGGAATACTAGTACTAAACTAATTTACAGGGAGATACTGGAGGAAAAAGTTATTTCATGACTGTGAGAGGTCTGATACTATGAGTTTGTATTTTAGCTAGTAAAAGATTACACAACATTTTGGATACTACAGTGTTACTGAAATTTGCAAGGAAGGCTTTAAAATGAAATCAGCGTTTGTTTCTCCACTGCCCACTTAAACAGATCCTTTTCCTGCCTTGCCCTCAGCTGATATCACCAGAGACTTGTCACTGCTCTGTCTTTATCTCTCACACAAGTTAGTTTTCATTTGCAGGTTCACTAGCAGTGCAAGAGCAGCATTAGAGAGCTCACAGACTGCTCAGCTCACCAGATGAGATACATAAATACTCCTGTGGTCAGGCAGAGCAGAACTTCATGCTGGTACAACTCCAAGCTGTACCAAACCAACTGGTTTTAAGCCATGCTTGGTATAAGCTCACTTGCTATAGACTGTCACAGCAGTTGAAGATTAGTAAAAGTCAAATTCCATGTTGATTTGCATCCTATGCAGTGCCACCAACATGAATAAGTTGTTTTGCTGAATTTGAGTCACTGAACATAAGTAGAATGGACATTCTTTGGAAAGCATGGAAATGTGCTTTGCTCCCCTGCCACACTTTAATTGGCAGTTTGTGATACAAGCCACAAGGATGGTGATCAATGGGATTCTTTCCCCACATTCAATTTTCTTAGCCAATAACTAGGGAAATAATAAACCAAATTCTACTTGAAGCTACATTTGGTACTATCTCATTAGGTTGAATTATATTAAATAACAGGCTCCTGTAAAGCAGCCACTCTTCAAGCTAAAGGCACTACGGTTTTAATTTCTTTCCCTCCAGGTGTATTTTGGAAGTAATTACTGCATCTCAAAAGCTGCTAAAGCAAATGAACTATTCAATTCTGTTCTCATAATTTTTTGCTCTTTTCTACTTTCCTAAATATAGTACAAAATCCACTTCCATTCCCATTTTTTTTCTCCCCATGTTCTCATTATGACTTTTCATTTCTTTTCCCCAGTCTGCCTCTCCTTCATCAATCCTCCCTTCACTGTTTCTCTCTTCGGATTCTGCTACCCAACCTGCTGTGCCATTGTAGCTTGTGCCATTTTGGATTCACCTTCTCAAAGGTGAGAAGAGAGACATTCCCAAGTGTGGGTTCATTTCACCCAACTTCAGGTATTGAAGGGCTGAGCCTGAAGCTGATGACCCTTTTAGAAACTCATTTGTCATCCAGGGAAGAGAAATGAGCTCTTCTAACGACTGATTTCTCCTATCATTAAAAAACCATCCAATGGATTGCCTTCTGCACAATGGTACTACTCCTAGCTAATCTGTGGATAAATATAGCTGAAATGAATTCTCAAGCTGCCCAGGTTTGACACTGAGAAGGTCTTGTTGTGCATGGGTCTAGGGGAAAAAAGAGAGACTGAAGCAGGTTTCTTGCTGACAGCTGATTGATTGCTGAGCACCAAACAGTAACAGCAGTAGAATGGAAGGCGACAGGTGGGTCAGTTTGAAATTCCCCTAATTAAATCCAACTGCAAAGGCATCTACTGCATTTACTTTCTACCTGTAGTCAAGGAGAAAATGTCTAAAAGGAAGAAAATTGTAATTTAGCCACATTTGTAACTATAGCTAGAATTGGAATACTCAGTAAACTAACTCAGCAATAACTATGAAAGATATTAGAAAGGTTCTGCATTTTAACCCTGCATACAGAACTGAAATTGGAGAAAAATTTGAAAATAAGAAGATTCAAAACTCAGAGACAGTGAAACCCTTAGAAGAGACTAGACAAGATAGTAACCACTGAGAGTTCTCTTGTATACAACTGGACCCAAAGGTAGACCATTTGGCAAAGCAGTTCAGATTGTGAACCAAAGACATCAACCCTGTTCCCATCAAAAATGACACTTGAGAAAGGCATATATGGTAAGCATAACAGAGTGTTCAAGCTGCTACAAGAGCTGACAGGGTGCAAAGTGCTTGCCATCTCTCCTGGGTACTCCTGGGCAGCTGATATCAGCTAGACACTTGGTATATGTTCAGTAAAGACTTTCTGAAGGGCACTTTAAAATAATTACAAGGGCAAAACCTTCAGACGGTTTTTTTCCCATCTTCTTTTCAAAACTTAACATTGTAAATATTTGTAAGACAAATATTCTGCCAAACACTCTGGCAAAGTAGCCTGATACATCACAACTGATCTTTCCCTCCTCCCCATGCACTCTTCCACCAAATCAACAAAATGCCCAAAAGAAGCATCTCTAGCTAACGCAGCTTGAGGACAGTACCCGTAGTTTGATGGACATTTTATCTCAAACAAATTTGGTCTTGGGGCAGTGGAACAGTCGCACTGATTTTCCACTGGAGTTTTGATGACAAAGGGAGAACATAAAACAGGTTTTGTGAACCTGTTATCACAACAAGGCCTGAGAGTGCTGTATCCACCACCCACCTGGAGTGCTGTATCCAGCTCTTCAGTACATGGCACATGAGGAATATCAGTCTGTTAGAGTGAGTCTAGAGGAAGCCACCAAGGTGGTCAGAGGGATGGAGCACCTCTCCTATGCGGAAAGGCTGAGAAACTTGTGTTTAACCTGGAAAAGAGAAGACTTAGGAGTGACCTGATTTCAGCCTTCCAGCAGCCAAAGGGAGCCTACAGGGAAAATGAAGCGGGTCTATTCACAAGAGCATGTCGTGACAGGACAAGGAGAAATGGCTTCAAACTGAAAGAGAGTAGGTTTAGATTAGATATTAGGAAAAATTTTTCACTGTAAGAGTGGTGAGGCACTGGAACAGATTACCCAGAGAAGCTGTGGATGCTCCAGTTCTGGCAGTGTTTGAGGCCAGGTTGGATGGGGTTCCGAGCAACTGGATCTGGTGGAAGGTGTCCCTGCCCAGGTCAGAGGATAGGAACTGGATGATCTTGAAGATCCTTTCCAACCCAAGCCATTTTATGATTTCCTCATTCTATTCAGGCACTGAGCTTTGAAGCCCTGATGACTTTTTTTTTTTGCTTTGATTTTGCCAAGGCATTGGGTGCAGGTGACCAGGTGCTGGCAGTGGGAGAGCTGTAGGGGTGGCTTCTTAGAAAAAGACCAGGGTTGCCCTGTGCCAGAGACAGCCATTTCCAGCCAATGCCAACATATTGATCAGAGGACATAGCTGACGCAAGCAGAGAAATTATATCCTTCACCCCAGAAAACACCTGAAGCTAAGTGAAAAAAGCCATGTGAACCAGAGCCACACAGCCAATCTTTTTCCAGACACAATTTCCTGCCGTGTTAGAGTACCGTCTTTTCCTAGTTCCATCCTGTTGCTTCTTAGGTTCATCTCTGAATGTCCCATTGTTACTTTGTTCTGTGATCACTGCAGGGTGCACCTGCATGGGTCTAAGGAGTGCTTCATACTCCAACCTAAATAAAATAGTTTTGCTAACTTGATGCATTAACTGAAGTAACTTTTACTGCAGTATAAATAAGGAGCAGGATCTTTTGCATCTGTACAGTGAAAGACTTTGAAACAAATCTAAAATTATAAGGGGGAAAAAGCAAGAGTAATCAGATTACAATTTCATTAATGGGTCAAATTTATTCTTACCATTTCCCCAGCTTGTCTGGAATTCACTGTGATCCATAAAAGTCTGAAGCAAATAAACCAAATTTCTATTTCACAGAGGCACCATACAAGTAGGGTTTCAAGAAAAGAATAAGCAAAATGCAAGTAGCAGAAGTAGACAGTATAGCATGAAGGATATCCTTTATCATTTTTAGTAAACCACCTTCACAAGAACCTTGCTCTTACTTGAAATATCTGGGAACAAAACCAGATGTAGTAAATATTGTTATTTCTCAATCTTCTTGCATGTAGCTGGTTTAGAGGCAGTTGAAAAGCAGTCAGTCTAAGTGAGTTTTCTGCACTTGAATTTTTGAATTAAAAAGTGGGAAATAACATTCATTTTAACATTTCCAAGGGTTCAACAGTAGCTGTGCAGGTGGTGGAAAATTAAATGATTGGAAATTTAAAAACCAGGGAAAGTTTTAAAATCTCAATTGGAATATGAAACAGTGGTCTAAACTACTTACCTATAGAATTTTGAGTATTGATAGATGTCAGGAAAAAAAAAGATGTAAAGCCTACTGGTTGCATTCAAGCCAAAGCAAATTGGTAATTTTGGACTATGATGGTAATTATCCATTGGATTCATTTACTTGGGGATCTAGGGATCACCTTACGCTGTGTCCAGCTGTCTTTGCAGATGTGTACTACAGACTGAAGAAGAGCTGATGGCGGAGTGCAGAGAGTATTGCTGACATTCTTCATCTTGCACAAGTTAAAACTTGTAAGTCACTAGTCCTAGTTTTTAATGGGATTCTTAAATCTAGGAAAAAGTGGGAGGGGGTTGCCCACTCTCTCTCTCTAGATATAGATGAACAAAACTTTCCAGTCTAACCAGTAGGTCACACTCTGCTCATTTCCCAAATCTGCATAGTTTGGCCTTCAGGTGTCTCTTTAGGAGCACTGAAGTTTTTTGCTTGCTCAAAAATCTTAAGCACCACAGATTTAAGATACTGGTTTTCTTCATCAGTATTGGCTTTCATGACAGTCAGCACCATTCCCATCAGGTTCCCATCTCCTTTCTTCAAAGCCTTTCTGGGGAGCTCCAAGGAAAGACAAAACTCAGCACAGACAAGGAAAAAATATAGTAGAGTTAAAATCTTGCTCCAAGCAAATTTCCATGGATTGGAATCCTGACAGATGCAATTAGACTGAAGGTCAGTAACAGATTTGATACTCTGTAGAAAACTATTTTTACCAGGCAGATGACAGTAGAGTTTCTGAGGTTTATCACATTAAATCTCCATTTTCATAAACACATCTAAATATAGAAATTAGATGAGCTAAAAATACTACAGAAACAAGGGTTATGAATGAAAGCAAAAGCACTGCCAACAATTTACTTAGCTCTGCAGCAGTAGCTTCAGCCATAACATTTCCCTGAATGACTGACCTATCTTGCTCTCTGAGGCATCACTTCACTGAGAAATGTACCATTTTCATACAGTTTTTTCAGCTAAATGGTGAAGATGAGACAAGAATGCTAAAACCAGACAATTTTTATTTTTATACCTAGGCAAACCAATCCACAGCTGCCTTACAAAACCAGAATAGAGAATATAGCAGTGCAGAGGCCTAAGTGAACAGGTCTTACTGGCAAACATTTAGGAGAAACCCATCGGATGGGTACATCAGCACTGTCAGTGGAATAAGTCCCTAGATCAAACAGTTTGGATGATAGAGCTAATATTTTCAAATGTATTACTATTTTCAAGATGTGTTAATGTGCTTCAATGATACAGAACTTAATGATAAATTAAGAAAGTTTGGTTATGACTTTTTCATCTTTTAAACTTATGTGGCTTTTGAATTATGTGACTGAACTACTCGCAAAATGCTGTTTCAATGGAGGCCAGTGTTTTGTATTTGTGGAGTGAAAATAACAGTAGATTTTACAGGAATTTGCATTCCCATAAAGCTCTGTAAAGAGCTTTGGGAACAGCTGTTCTGTGAAGCTGAGTTTTGGCTTTATATGCAAAACACAAGACAAGTTTCACTGAGCTTTTTTACTCTGTGTTCTTTATGAAAGAACATTTTACCTGATAGGGTAAGAAACTGCTGACTTGCAAGCTCTAAATAAAAACTGCTTTTCCATCAATGATTTGTACAGCCGCTAAGACATACTTATTCAGGATGGTGCTTTTAGGTGCTGTATAAGGTAAAGAAAAATTAAATTTTAAAACCTTTTAATTTATATTCCAAACAGATTAAGATGCCTCACAGACATGAAAAACTAAGCTGTGAAATGATAAGATTCAATATAGGCCAGCAGCACCAGGATTACGTGCTGTGGGATTTTATCTAAGGTAAGCCATTGACTCACTCCATGTGACTAGAGATGTTGCCTCTTGGCTGTTTTTTGGGAAATTGTAAAGTCACTTTTGGGAAAGCACAGTCACATATATAATTTTTAGCTCTACAGAGGAGCAACAGATCAGAAAGGCTTTGTTAGAACGAGTTTCCCACTTCAGTGGCTGTGAATCATAATGAAAAAAACATGAAATATGAAATGGACAAGTACAGGTTGGGTCGATCCAATAATAAATTTGTACAAAGTGAGCTTATCTCCCTTCCCCAGAGAGTCACCAAGAAGTGTCAGACTGGGAAGAGTTTACCAGCTAACAGCTTTCCCAAGACCAAGGCTTCATTGGCTAGGTGGTTCCCAAAGGCAATGAGAACCCACCCTCTGTGCAGTCAGGCTGCGAAGATGACAGTGACAAAGAGTTCGAGCAGGACAACAGGGAAAGTGTGACCAGCCACAGCATCAGGGTCAAGCCCCTGCAGCAGGAGGAGGAGGAATGGGACGATGTGAACATCATCGAGCTGCTTGAAGAACCCAGAGAGCCAGGAGTGGGTGGTTTTGCAGGAGACAGGCTCCTTGTGCCTCTCCCTGGGGAGGCTTTGTTTGAGCCCCAGCAATTTGAGCCGTACCCTCAAGCGCTGCTCTGTGCCTCGTCTCCCCGTGTGCAAGCCCAGGCCTTCAGAGGATACACAGCTTCTCTGGCCTTCGAGGAGCACATGCCAGAGGCCAGGACAGAGAGCCCATATCCTCCTGCTCAGTCCTGCTCTGCACATCTTCTTCTCCCCAGCAAACATGCTGAGAGGGATATCCATGTGCTGTCTGTGTCATTGGGGAAGACATTCAAGAGTCCTGACGCCAAGGCAGAGCCCTAAGGAGGACACTTCTCATCTTCAGTCTTCACCTGGACCAGCAGCAAGAGACCACAACTCTCTGCATCTATCTGGCCAATTCCTTATGCCCCAAAAAGCCCACTCTCCAAAGGCAGGGCTCTGCAGGTTGAGGCTTGGGCAGTCATGCCTTGGTTTGACTGTATCAAAAGCCTCATAAGGGATCTGGGCACATCAAGGCAGTAAGAGGCTGAAATGTTATGGTTGATGGCTTAAACATTGTTACAAAAAGTTTTGCCCGTTATGGCAAAACTGGATAAGGGAGGTGTTACCACAAAAGCCTGCCCCTCCTTAACCTAAACAACTTTGAACTGTGACTTAAGCCATCTAAGAGGACTTAAGATAAAATAAAACAGACACTATTGATCAGGCACCACAGGTCTAAGAAGAAAACAAGACTAAGCGAGAATGCATGCACAGGAAAGCCAAACCCAGCAGCTGTCATAAAAAAAAAACCAAAAAAAACCAGTGAGGGCTGGTTTTAAGCTGACAGAAGGCACAAGCCACAGGCTAAGCTGCTGAGGATAGCTTTGCACACACTGCCCTGAATCAAAAAGTGAGAGGGAGAATCCGGGGATGTGGCCTGAACTACGGTCAGAGGCATCAAGCACCCATTCTCCCTTAAAAAAGATCAAACTACGGTCAGAGGCATCAAGCATCCATTCTCCCTTAAAAAAGATCAACTATGTAACTTAGCACGCTGGCAGGGCCAAATCCAAGGAACATTCACAGGAGCGACAGGTGCAGAAGGGCCATAACCCATCAAAGCCACCCGAATGGCTCATGAGACTGATTCCTGAGGCCTTGCAGCAGAATACTCCATGCGATGCAAAATGATGCAACAGATCCCGAGTCTGCGCTTCCAATGTAAAGATATGGAGGTCACAGAGATGCTGCAAGGAGATGCCGCTATCAATGAGGCTGTGTCCCAAGGGGAATCCTTGTGTAAGCAAGAGCTGTCCCAAGTAGAGGGCAGTAGCCATCCTGAGCTCTTCAACTGGGAGGAATGCATCAATCCAGAGCTGTCCCTAGGAGAAGCCCGGAGCTACGAACAATATTCTGATTGGCAAGAATGCTTGGAGCCATGGCTTTCCCAGGCAGCACTCGTTAGACCCCCAGCACACTCCTACTGGGAAGAATACAGCAAGCGAGAGCTGTCATCTGTTGTATTGTGCTCTTATATGTTTTAGTTTCATTAAGTTGTACTTTGGTTTATCCCAGTTCCCCCCTCTTAGAATGGTTCTGCCCCTGCCGCTTCCTCCAATCCTTTTAATGTCGTCAATCTCCCTGCCCCCTCTCCCTGTTCCCCAAAAGTGGCTGAACCCTTCCCTTAACCCCTCCTTGGTGCCCTGTCCTTCACTCAACATCCCCTCCATCTAGAAACTTCCCCTCCATCTAGAGGGGAAGTTCACTCAACATCCCCTCCATCTAGAAACTTCTACCAAGGCTGTCCAGTGATAGGTTCAGACACCGGGGCCCCTCCCTTGGACGGCTCTTATTGGTACCCATACCTGCCGTTTCCCTGATCCCCACGCCCTCCTGTATCCCCATTGGCAAATGGGCAAACCCCTTCCTGGTTTACCCCCCCTTTCTAACACCCTGCTGACGCCATTCTTGCTGTCTTCAGCTGGCTGGTATCCGTGGGTTAGGGGTATCTTTTGAGCTCAAGAATAAACCTGGACTTTGTCCCCAATAGGAGTCCACACTCCTTCTTCTACCAACATCATTATAGTGTCTTGTCTTTTGTCTGAACGGTGAAAGCCTCAGCCGCTCTCCCGAACTCCAGAGGAACACGAGAGTGTCACTCGCCGCTTGCAGAGCCAGAGCAAGCTGGGGTGACTCCGAGCACATGCTTGGAGAGGCACTGCGACAGTTGTCAAAAGATGTCGGTGGTTCCCAGGAAATATCAGACTGGGCAGAATTCATTCTCCAAGAGCTTTCCCAAGACCAAGACTCCATTGGCCAGGAGGCTGCCAAAGGCAATTGGAACCCACCCTCCGTGCAGTCAAGCTGCGAAGATGACAGTGACAAAGAGCTCGAGCAGGACAACAGGGAAAGTGTGACCACCCACAGCATCAGGGTCAAGCCTCTGCTGCAAGAGGAGGAGGAATGAGATGACCTGAACATCATCGAGCTGCTTGAAGAACCCAGAGAGCCAGTAGTGGGTGGTTTTGCAGGAGACAGGCTCCCGGTGCCTCTCCCTGGGGAGGCTTTGCTTGAGCCCCAGCAATTTGAGCCGTGCCCTCAAGCGCTGCTCTGTGCCTCGTTGCAGTAATCCGTGGGTTTCTGGGCTTTATAAGAGTCCAAATCCGGCTAGCTCAGACTCTAGCCCACACGGACTTGCATAGATGAAAGTAAAAGACGAAAAGCGCTCTTCTCCACGTGGGGACGAATATCCTGTTTATTGGCTTGGGATAGGACGCTTCTGGTGACGGCGAACACCCAGGTAGAAAAGAGGGCGTGACACCCTCGCAGTGCAGTTTTATACCCAAGGGAATGGGGGCGGGGACAGGTACCCCTGGGACAGACCACCGGGTGTGTATAACAGGGGGGTGTGTGAGGGAGAGACCATGTGATGGGGGAGGGATAAAAACCATCCACATGACCTAATATACTCAGTAAAATTTCCTATCACCCAGTGCAAAACAACAACTAAATAAAATATTTAGTGCAATACAACACCTCGTCTCCCCGTGTGCAAGCCCAGGCCCTCAGGCAGCAGCAGGGCCCCCGCAAGAAGCGTCCCTCCCGCTTCAGGCGGGCACTGCGGGCGCTGCGCAGCCTCTTCCGCCGCCCCTGCCTGGCCCCGCAGCCCGAGGATTAGTGCCCGGCGGCGGCGCCAGCACCGGCCCCGCAGATGGCGGCCGGCCCGCGGCCTGTCCAGCAGCCTGAGGGAACCACACGGGCTGCCTTTGCCTCAGTGTGTCCCTGCAGCCTCAGCAATCCCCAGCGCATCTCCCCAAGACCAAGTTTTACCCACGGTGCTGGTCCCAAACAGCAGCCATGGGCGGTGCTTGAGGCCAACTTCTGCAAGGCCTGACCACTCAGGCTGGAAAAAAGGGTTCATGATCTCCGATCAGATCCTTCCCTGATGGAATCTAAGGCCATTTCCTCCAACCCGGAAAGGACCCTGCATGCTGATCCTCTGGCATTTTATCCATGAAGAATGGGAATAGACAGGAGGTGCTGCTCCCTAGACGCCAGAGCTCACTGCACAACTCTGACACACCCAACTCTGCAAAAACAAATTAATATTGGCTTTAAGATAGAATAGTAGAAAAAAAACACAAATCAAATCAAAACAAAACAAAACAACCCAAAACACCCCAAAAAATCCAAAGAAATTTTTTTTAAAAATGATAATAATACTTTTAGAGAAGATTCAGTAATAGTAGAAGTAAAGAGGAAGAAGAAATAGAAGTAGCTGTAGGAAATAAGAAGAATAAGAGTGACAAATTAGAAGAAAAATTAGAAGAATTCGAATCAGAAGAATTCGAATCAGAAGAATTCGAATTAGAAGAATTAGAAGAATTACAAGAACAAATTGGAATATTGTAATATTTGTAGAAAAAATAATCTTACTAAGTAAAAGAAGAAGACAAAGAAGTTTCAATAGTAGGAGCATTGAATAAATTAAATAATGATCATAATAATAATTGTAATATCAAGTTAAAATACGCATTCACACATAATCTAGAACCATGGAATGGTTTCGCTTGGTGAGGGCCTGAAGCATCATCTAGCTCTTTACCTGATTACCTCCTGCACTCTTACTCTCTGAGACTGATTTCCTATATCTTTCCATCTCTCCACCTCAATTTCTTTGCATGTGATGCAAAGTGATGCAACAGATCCCGAGTCTGCTGCAAGAAACTCTTGTCAAACTCGGCCCTTTCCATGGGAGGTACCTGGCTGGTCCCACCTGGCCCACAAATGTCTATCCATCCACTCAACTCCAGGTTTTGCGGGGACCATGGCCACAAAAAAGGCCTCATGGACAGCATCAACAGGATGCCCCAGGGATCCACAGAGCACTGAGGTTTTCTACTTTATCTGTCTCTGTCACTCTTTTTCTCTCTGTCTCCCTCTCTGTCTTTCTCCCTCATTCCCTCTTCTTTAAAAGCCATAATATTGGCTGGGGTGTCTGATGCCGTTGGCGCCTTAATTTGGGCAGAGGCATGTCTGATTCTTTTACTAAAGGGATGATAAAAAGGGGCTGGAAGCCTAAAATCCAGGGGCACTCCATGACACTTCCAGTGGCTTTGGCGGCGGATAGGGGTGCCGGGTGCGACCCTTTGTGACACAGGCACCTTGTGTCAGGGCCCTCAGGAATGTGGAAGCTGGCGGTGCCTAGAGACCCTTGTGACACGGCAGAGCCACGCCCTGCCGCAGGGTTCTGTAAGGAACCCAGAGCCCTGGGGTGCCCAGTCCTGCGAGAGCCGCTGGCACAGAGCAAAGCAGCTCCCAGGATCTCTGCGCGCTAGACAACGCCTGAGACGCAGGAGGATAAGGTGAACCCCAAGTCCCGGGCACCCAGTCCCTTGCCCGGCTGGCTGAAGACCAGGCCCTCAGCGGGCAGGGTCCAGCCGCAGCGGGTGGCTCAGTCCCAGCCCTGTTGGAGAGTGAGGAGGAGGAGGGGCCCTTTGTCCACATGGAACAATACGTGGTGGATGAAGGGCTTACCCAATGGGGAGCTGTTAGTGGCCAAGAGCTTGGCCTGCGGGAAGAGCTGCCATTCCCAGAGTTGCCCCAAAGGGAAAAAGACATCAGCAAGGAAAAGCTGGCCCAAGGGGAAGAGTGTGGCAGCAGCCAGGGCCTGTCCCAGTGGGCAGAAGGCCTGGAGCAAAGCGTGGCTTCAGAAAAAGAACCAGCAGCTCCAGGAGAAGGAGAACCGGTCACCATCTCTGCCCCACACAGCCCTGGCTCCCCGCCCAGCCCATTAGCCAGCCCGCCTCCAACCCAGGCCCTCACGGAGCAGCTGGAGGAGACACTGAAGGGCTCAGTCCTGGCACAGCAAGTGGCTGAGGAGGGAGAATTGGCTGGGGAGCTGAAGCACTTCCAATGCAAAGATGAGGAAGTCATGGAGCTGCTGCAAGGAGATGCTGCTAGCTATGAGGCTGTGTCCCAAAGGGAATCCTTCAGGGAGCAAGAGCTGTCCCAGGTAGAGGGCATTAGAAATCCTGAGCTCTTCAACTGGGAGAAATGCATAAATCGTGAGCTGACCTTAGGAGAAGCCAGCATCTACGAACCATTTTCTGATGGGCAAGAATGCATGGAGCCATGGCTTTCCCAGGCAGCACTTGTTAGCTCCCCAGCACACTCCTACTGGGAAGAATCCAGCATGCAAGAGCTGTCACCCAAAGATGTTGGTCGTTCCCTGGAAATGTCAGACTGGGCACAATTCATTCTCCAAGAGCTTTCCCAAGACCAAGACTCCATTGGCCAGGAGGTTCCCAAAGGAAACGAAAACCCACCCTCCGTGCAGTCAAGCTGCCAAGATGAAGGTGACAAAGAGCTCAAGCAGGACAACAGAAGTGTGACCACCCACAGCATCGGTGTCAAGCCCCTGCTGCAGGAGGAGGATGAATGGGATGACATGAACATCATCGAGCTGCTTGAAGAACCCAGAGAGCCAGGAGTGGGTGGTTTTGCAGGAGACAGGCTCCTTGTGCCTCTCCCTGGGGAGGCTTTGCTTGAGCCCCAGCAATTTGAGCCGTGTCCTCAAGCGCTGCTCTGTGCCTCGTCTCCCCGTGTGCAAGCCCAGGCCCTCAGGCAGCAGCAGGGCCCCTGCAAGAAGCGTCCCTCCCGCTTCAGGCGGGCACTGCGGGCGCTGCGCAGCCTCTTCCGCCGCCCCTGCCTGGCCCCGCAGCCCGAGGATTAGTGCCCGGCGGCGGCGCCAGCTCCGGCCCCGCAGATGGCGGCCGGCCCGCGGCCTGGCCAGCGGCCTGAGGGAGCCACACGGGCTGCCTTTCCCTCAGTGTGTCCCTGCAGCCTCAGCAATCCCCGGCTGCTTTGGAGCATCCCAAGCGCATCTCCCCAAGACCAAATTTTACCCACGGGGCTGATCCCAAACCAGCAGCCATGGGCGGTGCTTGAGGCCAACTTCTTGCAAAGCCTGACCACTCAGTCTCGGAAAAGATTCCTTGCTGGAATCCAAGGCCATTTCCTCTAACCTGGAAAGGATCCTGCATGCTGATCCTCTGGCATTTTATCCATGAAGAATGGGAACAGAGGAGGTACTGCTCCCTAGATGCCAGAGCTCACTGCACAACTCTGACACACCCAACTCTGCAAAAACAAATTAATATTTGCTTTAAGATAGAATAGTAGGAAAAAACACAAAACAAATCCAAACAAACAAACTCCAAAAATTCCTAAGAAAATTTCTTTTTAAAGGATAAGAATAGTAATTTTAAGGGGATTCAGAAATAGTAGTAGTAAAGAGGAAGAAGAAATAGAAGTAGCTGTAGGAAATAAGAAGAATAAGAATAAGAATGACAAATTAGAAGAAGAAGAATTAGAAGAATTAGAAGACTTAGAAGAATTTCAAGAAGAAATTGTAATAGTTGTAGTAAATAGTTGTAGTAAAAAATAGTCATAATAAGTTTAGGAAGAAAATAAGAAGACAAAGAAGAAGAAGACAAAGGAGAAATTTCATTAGTAGGAGTATTGTATAAATAAAATTTTGATAACGATGATAATAGTAATAATGGTTATTTCAAGTTAAAATACGCATTCACACATCATCTAGAACCATGGAATGGTTTCGCTTGGTGAGGGCCTGAAGCATCATCTAGCTCTTTACCTGATTACCTCCTGCACTCTTGCTCTCTGAGACTGATTTCCTATACATTTCCATCTCTCCACCTCGATTTCTTTGCATGTGATGCAAAGTGATGCAACAGATCCCGAGTCTGCTGCAAGACACTCTTGTCAAACTCGGCCCTTTCCATGGGAGGTGCCTGGCTGGTCCCACCTGGCCCACAAATGTCTATCCATCCACTCAACTCCAGGTTTTGCGGGGACCATGGCCACAAAAAAGGCCTCATGGACAGCATCAACAGGATGCCCCAGGGATCCACAGAGCACTGAGGTTTTCTACTTTATCTGTCTCTGTCACTCTTTTTCTCTCTGTCTCCCTCTCTGTCTTTCTCCCTCATTTCCTCTTCTTTAAAAGCCATAATATTGGCTGGGGCGTCTGATGCCGTTGGCACCTTAATTTGGGCAGAGGCATGTCTGATTCTTTTAATAAAGGGATGATAACAAGGGGCTGGAAGGCCAAAATCCAGGGGCACTCCATGACACTTCCAGTGGCTTTGGCGGCTGAAGGGGTACTGGGTGTGGCCCTTTGTGACACAGGCACCTTGTGTCAGGGCCCTCAGGAATGTGGAACCTGGTGGTGCCTAGAGACCCTTGTGACACGGCAGAGCCACGCCCTGCCACAGGGTTCTGTAAGGAACGCAGAGCCCTGGGGTGCCCAGTCCTGCGAGAGCCGCGGGCACAGAGCAAAGCAGCTCCCAGGATCTCTGCGCGCTAGACACCGCCTGAGACGCAGGAGGATAAGGTGAACCCCAAGTCCCGGGCACCCAGTCCCTTGCCCAGCTGGCTGAAGACCAGGCCCTCAGCGGGCAGGGCCCGGCCACCGCGGGTGGCTCAGTCCCAGCCCTGTTGGAGAGTGAGGAGGAGGAGGGGCCCTTTGTCCACATGGAACAATACGTGGTGGATGAAGGGCTTACCCAATGGGGAGCTGTTAGTGGCCAAGAGCCTGGCCTGCGGGAAGAGCTGCCATTCCCAGAGTTGCTCCAAAGGGAAAAAGACATCAGCAAGGAAAAGCTGGCCCAAGGGGAAGAGTGTGGCAGCAGCCAGGGCCTGTCCCAGTGGGCAGAAGGCCTGGAGCAAAGCGTGGCTTCAGAAAAAGAACCAGCAGCTCCAGGAGAAGGAGAACCGGTCCCCATCTCTGCTGCACACAGCCCTGGCTCCCCGCCCAGCCCATTAGCCAACCCGCCTCCAGCCCAAGCCCTCACGGAGCAGCTGGAGGAGACACTGAGGGGCTCAGTCCTGGCACAGCAAGTGGCTGAGGAGGGAGAATTGGCTGGGGAGCTGAAGCACTTCCAATGCAAAGATGAGGAAGTCATGGAGCTGCTGCAAGGAGATGCTGCTAGCTATGCGGACGTGTCCCAAAGGGAATCCTTCAGGGAGCAAGAGCTGTCCCAGGTAGAGGGCAGTAGAAATCCTGAGCTCTTCAACTGGGAGAAATGCATAAATCGTGAGCTGACCTTAGGAGAAGCTGGGATCTACGAACCGTTTTCTGATGGGCAAGAATGCATGGAGCCATGGCTTTCCCAGGCAGCACTTGTTAGCTCCCCAGCACACTCCTACTGGGAAGAATCCAGCATGCAAGAGCTGTCACCCAAAGATGTTGGTCGTTCCCAGGAAATGTCAGACTGGGCACAGTTCATTCTCCACGAGCTTTCCCAAGACCAAGACTCCATTGGCCAGGAGGTTCCCAAAGGAAAAGAAAACCCACCCTCCGTGCAGTCAAGCTGCCAAGATGACGGTGACAAAGAGCTCGAGCAGGACAACAGGGAATGTGTGACCAACCACAGCATCGGTGTCAAGCCCCTGCTGCAGGAGGAGGACGAATGGGACGACGTGAACATCATCGAGCTGCTTGAAGAACCCAGAGAGCCAGTAGTGGGTGGTTTTGCAGGAGACAGGCTCCTTGTGCCTCTCCCTGGGGAGGCTTTGCTTGAGCCCCAGCAATTTGAGCCGTGCCCTGAAGCGCTGCTCTGTGCCTCGTCTCCCCGTGTGCAAGCCCAGGCCCTCAGGCAGCAGCAGGGCCCCCGCAAGAAGCGTCCCTCCCGCTTCAGGCGGGCACTGCGGGCGCTGCGCAGCCTCTTCCGCTGCCCCTGCCTGGCCCCGCAGCCCGAGGATTAGTGCCCGCCGGCGGCGCCAGCACCGGCCCCGCAGATGGCAGCCGGCCCGCGGCCTGGCCAGCGGCCTGAGGGAGCCACACGGGCTGCCTTTCCCTCAGTGTGTCCCTGCAGCCTCGCCAATCCCCGGCTGCTTTGGAGCATCCCAAGCGCATCTCACCAAGACCAAATTTTACCCACTGGCTGTTCCCAAACCAGCAGCCATGGGCGGTATTGAGGCCAACTTCTCGCAACGCCTGACCACTCAGTCTCGGAAAAGATTCCCTGCTGGAATCCAAGGCCATTTCCTCCAACCCGGAAAGGAACCTGCATGCTGATCCTCTGGCATTTTATCCATGAAGAATGGGAACAGAGGAGGTACTGCTCCCTAGATGCCAGAGCTCACTGCACAACTCTGACACACCCAACTCTGCAAAAACAAATTACTATTGGCTTTAAGATAGAATAGTAGGAAAAAACACAAAACAAATCCAAACAAAACAAATTCCAAAAATTCCAAAGAAAATTTCTTTTTAAAGGATAAGAATAGTAATTTTAAGTGGATTCAGAAATAGTAGTAGTAAAGAGGAAGAAGAAATAGAAGTAGCTGTAGGAAATAAGAAGAATAAGAATAAGAATGACAAATTAGAAGAAGAAGAATTAGAAGACTTAGAAGAATTTCAAGAAGAAATTGTAATAGTTGTAGTAAATAGTTGTAGTAAAAAATAGTCATAATAAGTTTAGGAAGAAAATAAGAAGACAAAGAAGAAGAAGACAAAGGAGAAATTTCATTAGTAGGAGTATTGTATAAATAAAATTTTGATAATGATGATAATTGTAATAATGGTTATTTCAAGTTAAAATACGCATTCACACATAATCTAGAACCATGGAAAGGTTTCGCTTGGTGAGGGCCTGAAGCATCATCTAGCTCTTTACCTGATTACCTCCTGCACTCTTACTCTCTGAGACTGATTTCCTATATCTTTCCATCTCTCCACCTCGATTTCTTTGCATGTGATGCAAAGTGATGCAACAGATCCCGAGTCTGCTGCAAGACACTCTTGTCAAACTCGGCCCTTTCCATGGGAGGTACCTGGCTGGTCCCACCTGGCCCACAAATGTCTATCCATCCACTCAACTCCAGGTTTTGCGGGGACCATGGCCACAAAAAAGGCCTCATGGACAGCATCAACAGGATGCCCCAGGGATCCACAGAGCACTGAGGTTTTCTACTTTATCTGTCTCTGTCATTCTTTTTCTCTCTGTCTCCCTCTCTGTCTTTCTCCCTCATTTCCTCTTCTTTAAAAGCCATAATATTGGCTGGGGCGTCTGATGCCGTTGGCACCTTAATTATGGCAGAGGCATGTCTGATTCTTTTAATAAAGGGATGATAACAAGGGGGCTGGAAGACTAAAATCCAGGGGCACTCCATGACACTTCCAGTGGCTTTGGCGGCTGAAGGGGTGCCGGGTGCAACCCTTTGTGACACAGGCGCCTTGTGTCAGGGCCCTCAGGAATGTGGAACCTGGCGGTGCCTAGAGACCCTTGTGACACGGCAGAGCCACGCCCTGCCATAGGGTTCTGTAAGGAACGCAGAGCTCTGGGGTGCCCAGTCCTGCGAGAGCCGCTGGCACAGAGCAAAGCAGCTCCCAGGATCTCTGCGCGCTAGACAACGCCTGAGACGCAGGAGGATAAGGTGAACCCCAAGTCCCGGGCACCCAGTCCCTTGCCCAGCTGGCTGAAGACCAGGCCCTCAGCAGGCAGGGTCCGGCCGCAGCGGGTGGCTCAGTCCCAGCCCTGTTGGAGAGTGAAGAGGAGGAGGAGGGGCCCTTTGTCCACATGGAACAATACGAGGTGGATGAAGGGCTTACCCAATGGGGAGCTGTTAGTGGCCAAGAGCTTGGCCTGCGGGAAGAACTGCCATTCCCAGAGTTGCTCCAAAGGGAGAAAGACATCAGCAAGGAAAAGCTGGCCCAAGGGGAAGAGCGTGGCAGCAGCCAGGGCCTGTCCCAGTGGGCAGAAGGCCTGGAGCAAAGCGTGGCTTCAGAAAAAGAACCAGCAGCTCCAGGAGAAGGGGAACCGGTCCCCATCTCTGCTGCACACAGCCCTGGCTCCCCGCCCAGCCCATTAGCCAGCCCGCCTCCAGCCCAAGCCCTCACGGAGCAGCTGGAGGAGGCAGTGAGGGGCTCAGTCCTAGCACAGCAAGTGGCTGAGGAGGGAGAATTGGCTGGGGAGCTGAAGCGCTTCCAATGCAAAGATGAGGAAGTCATGGAGCTGCTGCAAGGAGATGCTGCTAGCTATGCGGACGTGTCCCAAGGGGAATCCTTCAGGGAGCAAGAGCTGTCCCAGGTAGAGGGCAGTAGAAATCCTGAGCTCTTCAGCTGGGAGAAATGCATAAATCGTGAGCTGACCTTAGGAGAAGCCGGGATCTACGAACCATTTTCTGATGGGCAAGAATGCATGGAGCCATGGCTTTCCCAGGCAGCACTTGTTAGCTCCCCAGCACACTCCTACTGGGAAGAATCCAGCATGCAAGAGCTGTCGCCCAAAGATGTTGGTCGTTCCCAGGAAATGTCAGACTGGGAACAATTCATTCTCCAAGAACTTTCCGAAGACCAAGACTCCATTGGCCAGGTGGTTCCCAAAGGCAACGAAAACCCACCCTCCGTGCAGTCAAGCTGTGAAGATGACGGCGACAAAGAGCTCGAGCAGGACAACAGGGAAAGTGTGACCACCCACAGCATCGGTGTCAAGCCCCTGCTGCAGGAGGAGGAGGAATGGGATGACGTCAACATCATCGAGCTGCTTGAAGAACCCAGAGAGCCAGGAGTGGGTGGTTTTGCAGGAGACAGGCTCTTTGTGCCTCTCCCTGGGGAGGCTTTGTTTGAGCCCCAGCAATTTGAGCCGTGCCCTCAAGCGCTGCTCTGTGCCTCGTCTCCCCCTGTACAAGCCCAGGCCCTCAGGCAGCAGCAGGGCCCCTGCAAGAAGCGTCCCTCCCGCTTCAGGCGGGCACTGCGGGCGCTGCGCAGCCTCTTCTGCCGCCCCTGCCTGGCCCCGCAGCCCGAGGATTAGTGCCCGCCGGCGGCGCCAGCACCGGCCCCGCAGATGGCGGCCGGCCCGCGGCCTGGCCAGCGGCCTGAGGGAGCCACACGGGCTGCCTTTCCCTCAGTGTGTCCCTGCAGCCTCAGCAATCCCCGGCTGCTTTGGAGCATCCCAAGCGCATCTCCCCAAGACCAAGTTTTACCCACGGGGCTGATCCCAAACCAGCAGCCATGGGCGGTGCTTGAGGCCAACTTCTCGCAAAGCCCGACCACTCAGTCTCGGAAAAGATTCCTTGCTGGAATCCAAGGCCATTTCCTCTAACCTGGAAAGGACCCTGCATGCTGATCGTCTGGCATTTTATCCATGAGGAATGGGAACAGAGGAGGTACTGCTCCCTAGATGCCAGAGCTCACTGCACAACTCTGACACATCCAACTCTGCAAAAACAAATTAATATTGGCTTTAAGATAGAATAGTAGGAAAAAACACAAAACAAATCCAAACAAACAAACTCCAAAAATTCCAAAGAAGATTTCTTGTTAAAGGATAAGAATAGTAATTTTAAGGGGATTCAGAAATAGTAGTAGTAAAGAGGAAGAAGAAATAGAAGTAGCTGTAGGAAATAAGAAGAATAAGAATAAGAATGACAAATTAGAAGAAGAAGAATTAGAAGAATTATAGAAGACTTAGAAGAATTTCAAGAAGAAATTGTAAGAGTTGTAGTAAATAGTTGTAGTAAAAAATAGTCATAATAAGTTTAGGAAGAAAATAAGAAGACAAAGAAGAAGAAGACAAAGGAGAAATTTCATTAGTAGGAGTATTGTATAAATAAAATTTTGATAATGATGATAATAGTAATAATGGTTATTTCAAGTTAAAATACGCATTCACACATCATCTAGAACCATGGAATGGTTTCACTTGGTGAGGGCCTCAAGCATCATCTAGCTCTTTACCTGATTACCTCCTGCACTCTTGCTCTCTGAGACTGATTTCCTATATATTTCCATCTCTCCACCTCGATTTCTTTGCATGTGATGCAAAGTGATGCAACAGATCCCGAGTCTGCTGCAAGAAACTCTGTCAAACTCGGCCCTTTCCATGGGAGGTACCTGGCTGGTCCCACCTGGCCCACAAATGTCTATCCATCCACTCAACTCCAGGTTTTGCGGGGACCATGGCCACAAAAAAGGCCTCATGGACAGCATCAACAGGATGCCCCAGGGATCCACAGAGCACTGAGGTTTTCTACTTTATCTGTCTCTGTCACTCTTTTTCTCTCTGTCTCCCTCTCTGTCTTTCTCCCTCATTTCCTCTTCTTTAAAAGCCATAATATTGGCTGGGGCGTCTGATGCCGTTGGCACCTTAATTATGGCAGAGGCATGTCTGATTCTTTTAATAAAGGGATGATAACAAGGGGGCTGGAAGACTAAAATCCAGGGGCACTCCATGACACTTCCAGTGGCTTTGGCGGCTGAAGGGGTGCCGGGTGCAACCCTTTGTGACACAGGCGCCTTGTGTCAGGGCCCTCAGGAATGTGGAACCTGGCGGTGCCTAGAGACCCTTATGACACGGCAGAGCCACGCCCTGCCATAGGGTTCTGTAAGGAACCCAGAGCTCTGGGGTGCCCAGTCCTGCGAGAGCCGCTGGCACAGAGCAAAGCAGCTCCCAGGATCTCTGCGCGCTAGACAACGCCTGAGACGCAGGAGGATAAGGTGAACCCCAAGTCCCGGGCACCCAGTCCCTTGCCCAGCTGGCTGAAGACCAGGCCCTCAGCAGGCAGGGTCCGGCCACAGCGGGTGGCTCAGTCCCAGCCCTGTTGGAGAGTGAAGAGGAGGAGGAGGGGCCCTTTGTCCACATGGAACAATACGAGGTGGATGAAGGGCTTACCCAATGGGGAGCTGTTAGTGGCCAAGAGCTTGGCCTGCGGGAAGAACTGCCATTCCCAGAGTTGCTCCAAAGGGAGAAAGACATCAGCAAGGAAAAGCTGGCCCAAGGGGAAGAGCGTGGCAGCAGCCAGGGCCTGTCCCAGTGGGCAGAAGGCCTGGAGCAAAGCGTGGCTTCAGAAAAAGAACCAGCAGCTCCAGGAGAAGGGGAACCGGTCCCCATCTCTGCTGCACACAGCCCTGGCTCCCCGCCCAGCCCATTAGCCAGCCCGCCTCCAGCCCAAGCCCTCACGGAGCAGCTGGAGGAGGCAGTGAGGGGCTCAGTCCTAGCACAGCAAGTGGCTGAGGAGGGAGAATTGGCTGGGGAGCTGAAGCGCTTCCAATGCAAAGATGAGGAAGTCATGGAGCTGCTGCAAGGAGATGCTGCTAGCTATGCGGACGTGTCCCAAGGGGAATCCTTCAGGGAGCAAGAGCTGTCCCAGGTAGAGGGCAGTAGAAATCCTGAGCTCTTCAGCTGGGAGAAATGCATAAATCGTGAGCTGACCTTAGGAGAAGCCGGGATCTACGAACCATTTTCTGATGGGCAAGAATGCATGGAGCCATGGCTTTCCCAGGCAGCACTTGTTAGTTCCCCAGCACACTCCTACTGGGAAGAATCCAGCATGCAAGAGCTGTCGCCCAAAGATGTTGGTCGTTCCCAGGAAATGTCAGACTGGGAACAATTCATTCTCCAAGAACTTTCCGAAGACCAAGACTCCATTGGCCAGGTGGTTCCCAAAGGCAACGAAAACCCACCCTCCGTGCAGTCAAGCTGTGAAGATGACGGCGACAAAGAGCTCGAGCAGGACAACAGGGAAAGTGTGACCACCCACAGCATCGGTGTCAAGCCCCTGCTGCAGGAGGAGGAGGAATGGGATGACGTCAACATCATCGAGCTGCTTGAAGAACCCAGAGAGCCAGGAGTGGGTGGTTTTGCAGGAGACAGGCTCCTTGTGCCTCTCCCTGGGGAGGCTTTGTTTGAGCCCCAGCAATTTGAGCCGTGCCCTCAAGCGCTGCTCTGTGCCTCGTCTCCCCCTGTGCAAGCCCAGGCCCTCAGGCAGCAGCAGGGCCCCCGCAAGAAGCGTCCCTCCCGCTTCAGGCGGGCACTGCGGGCGCTGCGCAGCCTCTTCCGCCGCCCCTGCCTGGCCCCGCAGCCCGAGGATTAGTGCCCGCCGGCGGTGCCAGCACCGGCCCCGCAGATTGCGGCCGGCCCGCGGCCTGGCCAGCGGCCTGAGGGAGCCACACGGGCTGCCTTTCCCTCAGTGTGTCCCTGCAGCCTCAGCAATCCCCGGCTGCTTTGGAGCGTCCCAAGCGCATCTCCCCAAGACCAAATTTTACCCACGGGGCTGATTCCAAACCACCAGCCATGGGCGGTGCTTGAGGCCAAGTTCTTGCAAAGCCTGACCACTCAGTCTCAGAAGAGATTCCTTGCTGGAATCCAAGGCCATTTCCTCTAACCCGGAAAGGACCCTGCATGGTGATCCTCAGGCAATTTATCCATGAGGAATGGGAACAGAGGAGGTACTGCTCCCTAGATGCCAGAGCTCACTGCACAACTCTGACACACCCAACTCTGCAAAAACAAATTAATATTGGCTTTAGGATAGAATAGTAGGAAAAAACACAAAACAAATCCAAACAAAACAAACTCCAAAAATTCCAAAGAAAATTTCTTGTTAAAGGATAAGAATAGTAATTTTAAGAAGATTCAGAAATAGTAGTAGTAAAGAGGAAGAAGAAATAGAAGTAGCTGTAGGAAATAAGAAGAATAAGAATAAGAATGACAAATTAGAAGAAGAAGAATTAGAAGAATTAGAATACTTAGAAGAATTTCAAGAAGAAATTGTAATAGTTGTAGTAAATAGTTGTAGTAAAAAATAGTCATAATAAGTTTAGGAAGAAAATAAGAAGACAAAGAAGAAGAAGACAAAGGAGAAATTTCATTAGTAGGAGTATTGTATAAATAAAATTTTGATAACGATGATAATAGTAATAATGGTTATTTCAAGTTAAAATACGCATTCACACATCATCTAGAACCATGTAATGTTTTCGCTTGGTGAGGGCCTGAAGCATCATCTAGCTCTTTACCTGATTACCTCCTGCACTCTTGCTCTCTGAGACTGATTTCCTATATATTTCCATCTCTCCACCTCGATTTCTTTGCATGTGATGCAAAGTGATGCAACAGATCCCGAGTCTGCTGCAAGAAACTCTGTCAAACTCGGCCCTTTCCATGGGAGGTACCTGGCTGGTCCCACCTGGCCCACAAATGTCTATCCATCCACTCAACTCCAGGTTTTGCGGGGACCATGGCCACAAAAAAGGCCTCATGGACAGCATCAACAGGATGCCCCAGGGATCCACAGAGCACTGAGGTTTTCTACTTTATCTGTCTCTGTCACTCTTTTTCTCTCTGTCTCCCTCTCTGTCTTTCTCCCTCATTTCCTCTTCATTAAAAGCCATAATATTGGCTGGGGCGTCTGATGCCGTTGGCACCTTAATTTGGGCAGAGGCATGTCTGATTCTTTTACTAAAGGGATGATAACAAGGGGCTGGAAGACTAAAATCCAGGGTCACTCCATGACACTTCCAGTGGCTTTGGCGGCTGAAGGGGTGCCGGGTGCGGCCCTTTGTGACACAGGCGCCTTGTGTCAGGGCCCTCAGGAATGTGGAACCTGGCGGTGCCTAGAGACCCTTGTGACACGGCAGAGCCACGCCCTGCCGCAGGGTTCTGTAAGGAACGCAGAGCCCTGGGGTGCCCAGTCCTGCGAGAGCCGCTGGCACAGAGCAAATCAGCTCCCAGGATCTCTGCGCGCTAGACAACGCCGGAGAAGCAGGAGGATAAGGTGAACCCCAAGTCCCGGGCACCCAGTCCCTTGCCCAGCTGGCTGAAGACCAGGCCCTCAGCAGGCAGGGTCCGGCCACAGCGGGTGGCTCAGTCCCAGCCCTGTTGGAGAGTGAGGAGGAGGAGGGGCCCTTTGTCCACATGGAACAATACGAGGTGGATGAAGGGCTTACCCAATGGGGAGCTGTTAGTGGCCAAGAGCTTGGCCTGCGGGAAGAACTGCCATTTCCAGAGTTGTCCCAAAGGGAAAAAGACATCAGGAAGGAAAAGCTGGCCCAAGGGGAAGAGCGTGGCAGCAGCCAGGGCCCGTCCCCGTGGGCAGAAGGCCTGGAGCAAAGCGTGGCTTCAGAAAAAGAACCAGCAGCTCCAGGAGAAGGGGAACCGGTCCCCATCTCTGCTGCACACAGCCCTGGCTCCCCGCCCAACCCATTAGCCAGCCCAGCCCGAGCCCTCACGGAGCAGCTGGAGGAGGCAGTGAGGGGCTCAGTCCTAGCACAGCAAGTGGCTGAGGAGGGAGAATTGGCTGGGGAGCTGAAGCGCTTCCAATGCAAAGATGAGGAAGTCATGGAGCTGCTGCAAGGAGATGCTGCTAGCTATGCGGACGTGTCCCAAGGGGAATCCTTCAGGGAGCAAGAGCTGTCCCAGGTAGAGGGCAGTAGAAATCCTGAGCTCTTCAACTGGGAGAAATGCATAAATCGTGAGCTGACCTTAGGAGAAGCCAGGATCTACGAACCATTTTCTGATGGGCAAGAATGCATGGAGCCATGGCTTTCCCAGGCAGCACTTGTTAGCTCCCCAGCACACTCCTACTGGGAAGAATCCAGCATGCAAGAGCTGTCGCCCAAAGATGTTGGTCGTTCCCAGGAAATGTCAGACTGGGAACAATTCATTCTCCAAGAACTTTCCGAAGACCAAGACTCCATTGGCCAGGTGGTTCCAAAAGGCAACGAAAACCCACCCTCCGTGCAGTCAAGCTGTGAAGATGACAGCGACAAAGAGTTCGAGCAGGACAATAGGGAAAGTGTGACCACCCACAGCATCGGTGTCAAGCCCCTGCAGCAGGAGGAGGAGGAGGAATGGGATGACGTCAACATCATCGAGCTGCTTGAAGAACCCAGAGAGCCAGGAGTGGGTGGTTTTGCAGGAGACAGGCTCCTTGTGCCTCTCCCTGGGGAGGCTTTGTTTGAGCCCCAGCAATTTGAGCCGTGCCCTCAAGCGCTGCTCTGTGCCTCGTCTCCCCCTGTACAAGCCCAGGCCCTCAGGCAGCAGCAGGGCCCCCGCAAGAAGCGTCCCTCCCGCTTCAGGCGGGCACTGCGGGCGCTGCGCAGCCTCTTCCGCCGCCCCTGCCTGGCCCCGCAGCCCGAGGATTAGTGCCCGCCGGCGGTGCCAGCACCGGCCCCGCAGATTGCGGCCGGCCCGCGGCCTGGCCAGCGGCCTGAGGGAGCCACACGGGCTGCCTTTCCCTCAGTGTGTCCCTGCAGCCTCAGCAATCCCCGGCTGCTTTGGAGCGTCCCAAGCGCATCTCCCCAAGACCAAATTTTACCCACGGGGCTGATCCCAAACCACCAGCCATGGGCGGTGCTTGAGGCCAAGTTCTTGCAAAGCCTGACCACTCAGTCTCAGAAGAGATTCCTTGCTGGAATCCAAGGCCATTTCCTCTAACCCGGAAAGGACCCTGCATGGTGATCCTCAGGCAATTTATCCATGAGGAATGGGAACAGAGGAGGTACTGCTCCCTAGATGCCAGAGCTCACTGCACAACTCTGACACACCCAACTCTGCAAAAACAAATTAATATTGGCTTTAGGATAGAATAGTAGGAAAAAACACAAAACAAATCCAAACAAAACAAACTCCAAAAATTCCAAAGAAAATTTCTTGTTAAAGGATAAGAATAGTAATTTTAAGAAGATTCAGAAATAGTAGTAGTAAAGAGGAAGAAGAAATAGAAGTAGCTGTAGGAAATAAGAAGAATAAGAATAAGAATGACAAATTAGAAGAAGAAGAATTAGAAGAATTAGAATACTTAGAAGAATTTCAAGAAGAAATTGTAATAGTTGTAGTAAATAGTTGTAGTAAAAAATAGTCATAATAAGTTTAGGAAGAAAATAAGAAGACAAAGAAGAAGAAGACAAAGGAGAAATTTCATTAGTAGGAGTATTGTATAAATAAAATTTTGATAACGATGATAATAGTAATAATGGTTATTTCAAGTTAAAATACGCATTCACACATCATCTAGAACCATGTAATGTTTTCGCTTGGTGAGGGCCTGAAGCATCATCTAGCTCTTTACCTGATTACCTCCTGCACTCTTGCTCTCTGAGACTGATTTCCTATATATTTCCATCTCTCCACCTCGATTTCTTTGCATGTGATGCAAAGTGATGCAACAGATCCCGAGTCTGCTGCAAGAAACTCTGTCAAACTCGGCCCTTTCCATGGGAGGTACCTGGCTGGTCCCACCTGGCCCACAAATGTCTATCCATCCACTCAACTCCAGGTTTTGCGGGGACCATGGCCACAAAAAAGGCCTCATGGACAGCATCAACAGGATGCCCCAGGGATCCACAGAGCACTGAGGTTTTCTACTTTATCTGTCTCTGTCACTCTTTTTCTCTCTGTCTCCCTCTCTGTCTTTCTCCCTCATTTCCTCTTCATTAAAAGCCATAATATTGGCTGGGGCGTCTGATGCCGTTGGCACCTTAATTTGGGCAGAGGCATGTCTGATTCTTTTACTAAAGGGATGATAACAAGGGGCTGGAAGACTAAAATCCAGGGTCACTCCATGACACTTCCAGTGGCTTTGGCGGCTGAAGGGGTGCCGGGTGCGGCCCTTTGTGACACAGGCGCCTTGTGTCAGGGCCCTCAGGAATGTGGAACCTGGCGGTGCCTAGAGACCCTTGTGACACGGCAGAGCCACGCCCTGCCGCAGGGTTCTGTAAGGAACGCAGAGCCCTGGGGTGCCCAGTCCTGCGAGAGCCGCTGGCACAGAGCAAATCAGCTCCCAGGATCTCTGCGCGCTAGACAACGCCGGAGAAGCAGGAGGATAAGGTGAACCCCAAGTCCCGGGCACCCAGTCCCTTGCCCAGCTGGCTGAAGACCAGGCCCTCAGCAGGCAGGGTCCGGCCACAGCGGGTGGCTCAGTCCCAGCCCTGTTGGAGAGTGAGGAGGAGGAGGGGCCCTTTGTCCACATGGAACAATACGAGGTGGATGAAGGGCTTACCCAATGGGGAGCTGTTAGTGGCCAAGAGCTTGGCCTGCGGGAAGAACTGCCATTTCCAGAGTTGTCCCAAAGGGAAAAAGACATCAGCAAGGAAAAGCTGGCCCAAGGGGAAGAGCGTGGCAGCAGCCAGGGCCCGTCCCCGTGGGCAGAAGGCCTGGAGCAAAGCGTGGCTTCAGAAAAAGAACCAGCAGCTCCAGGAGAAGGGGAACCGGTCCCCATCTCTGCTGCACACAGCCCTGGCTCCCCGCCCAGCCCATTAGCCAGCCCGCCTCCAGCCCAAGCCCTCACGGAGCAGCTGGAGGAGGCAGTGAGGGGCTCAGTCCTAGCACAGCAAGTGGCTGAGGAGGGAGAATTGGCTGGGGAGCTGAAGCGCTTCCAATGCAAAGATGAGGAAGTCATGGAGCTGCTGCAAGGAGATGCTGCTAGCTATGCGGACGTGTCCCAAGGGGAATCCTTCAGGGAGCAAGAGCTGTCCCAGGTAGAGGGCAGTAGAAATCCTGAGCTCTTCAGCTGGGAGAAATGCATAAATCGTGAGCTGACCTTAGGAGAAGCCGGGATCTACGAACCATTTTCTGATGGGCAAGAATGCATGGAGCCATGGCTTTCCCAGGCAGCACTTGTTAGCTCCCCAGCACTCTCCTACTGGGAAGAATCCAGCATGCAAGAGCTGTCGCCCAAAGATGTTGGTCGTTCCCAGGAAATGTCAGACTGGGAACAATTCATTCTCCAAGAACTTTCCGAAGACCAAGACTCCATTGGCCAGGTGGTTCCCAAAGGCAACGAAAACCCACCCTCTGTGCAGTCAAGCTGTGAAGATGACGGCGACAAAGAGCTCGAGCAGGACAACAGGGAAAGTGTGACCACCCACAGCATCGGTGTCAAGCCCCTGCAGCAGGAGGAGGAGGAATGGGATGACGTCAACATCATCGAGCTGCTTGAAGAACCCAGAGAGCCAGGAGTGGGTGGTTTTGCAGGAGACAGGCTCCTTGTGCCTCTCCCTGGGGAGGCTTTGTTTGAGCCCCAGCAATTTGAGCCGTGCCCTCAAGCGCTGCTCTGTGCCTCGTCTCCCCCTGTGCAAGCCCAGGCCCTCAGGCAGCAGCAGGGCCCCCGCAAGAAGCGTCCCTCCCGCTTCAGGCGGGCACTGCGGGCGCTGCGCAGCCTCTTCCGCCGCCCCTGCCTGGCCCCGCAGCCCGAGGATTAGTGCCCGCCGGCAGCGCCAGCACCGGCCCCGCAGATGGCGGCCGGCCCGCGGCCTGGCCAGCGGCCTGAGGGAGCCACACGGGCTGCCTTTCCCTCAGTGTGTCCCTGCAGCCTCAGCAATCCCCGGCTGCTTTGGAGCATCCCAAGCGCATCTCCCCAAGACCAAGTTTTACCCACGGGGCTGATCCCAAACCAGCAGCCATGGGCGGTGCTTGAGGCCAACTTCTTGCAAAGCCTGACCACTCAGTCTCGGAAGAGATTCCTTGCTGGAATCCAAGGCCATTTCCTCTAACCCGGAAAGGACCCTGCATGCTGATCCTCTGGCATTTTATCCATGAAGAATGGGAACAGAGGAGGTACTGCTCCCTAGATGCCAGAGCTCACTGCACAACTCTGACACACCCAACTCTGCAAAAACAAATTAATATTGGCTTTAAGATAGAATAGTAGGAAAAAACACAAAACAAATCCAAACAAAACAAACTCCAAAAATTCCAAAGAAAATTTCTTTTTAAAGGATAAGAATAGTAATTTTAAGAAGATTCAGAAATAGTAGTAGTAAAGAGGAAGAAGAAATAGAAGTAGCTGTAGGAAATAAGAAGAATAAGAATAAGAATGACAAATTAGATGAAGAAGAATTAGAAGAATTAGAAGACTTAGAAGAATTTCAAGAAGAAATTGTAATAGTTGTAGTAAATAGTTGTAGTAAAAAATAGTCATAATAAGTTTAGGAAGAAAATAAGAAGACAAAGAAGAAGAAGACAAAGGAGAAATTTCATTAGTAGGAGTATTGTATAAATAAAATTTTGATAACGATGATAATAGTAATAATGGTTATTTCAAGTTAAAATACGCATTCACACATAATCTAGAACCATGGAATGTTTTCGCTTGGTGAGGGCCTGAAGCATCACCTAGCTCTTTACCTGATTACCTCCTGCACTCTTGCTCTCTGAGACCGATTTCCTATATCTTTACATCTCTCCACCTCAATTTCTTTGCATGTGATGCAAAGTGATGCAACAGATCCCGAGTCTGCTGCAAGAAACTCTGTCAAACTCGGCCCTTTCCATGGGAGGTACCTGGCTGGTCCCACCTGGCCCACAAATGTCTATCCATCCACTCAACTCCAGGTTTTGCGGGGACCATGGCCACAAAAAAGGCCTCATGGACAGCATCAACAGGATGCCCCAGGGATCCACAGAGCACTGAGGTTTTCTACTTTATCTGTCTCTGTCACTCTTTCTCTCTCTGTCTCCCTCTCTGTCTTTCTCCCTCATTTCCTCTTCTTTAAAAGCCATAATATTGGCTGGGGCGTCTGATGCCGTTGGCACCTTAATTTGGGCAGAGGCATGTCTGATTCTTTTACTAAAGTGATGATAACAAGGGGCTGGAAGACTAAAATCCAAGGGGCACTCCATGACACTTCCAGTGGCTTTGGCGGCTGAAGGGGTGCCAGGTGCAACCCTTTGTGACACAGGCGCCTTGCGTCAGGGCCCTCAGGAATGTGGAACCTGGCGGTGCCTAGAGACCCTTGTGACACGGCAGAGCCACGCCCTGCCGCAGGGTTCTGTAAGGAACCCAGAGCCCTGGGGTGCCCAGTCCTGCGAGAGCCGCTGGCACAGAGCAAAGCAGCTCCCAGGATCTCTGCGCGCTAGACAACGCCTGAGACGCAGGAGGATAAGGTGAACCCCAAGTCCCGGGCACCCAGTCCCTTGCCCAGCTGGCTGAAGACCAGGCCCTCAGCGGGCAGGGTCCGGCCACAGCGGGTGGCTCAGTCCCAGCCCTGTTGGAGAGTGAAGAGGAGGAGGAGGGGCCCTTTGTCCACATGGAACAATACGAGGTGGATGAAGAGCTTACCCAATGGGGAGCTGTTAGTGGCCAAGAGCTTGGCCTGCGGGAAGAACTGCCATTCCCAGAGTTGCTCCAAAGGGAGAAAGACATCAGCAAGGAAAAGCTGGCCCAAGGGGAAGAGCGTGGCAGCAGCCAGGGCCTGTCCCAGTGGGCAGAAGGCCTGGAGCAAAGCGTGGCTTCAGAAAAAGAACCAGCAGCTCCAGGAGAAGGGGAACCGGTCCCCATCTCTGCTGCACACAGCCCTGGCTCCCCGCCCAGCCCATTAGCCAGCCCAGCCCGAGCCCTCACGGAGCAGCTGGAGGAGGCAGTGAGGGGCTCAGTCCTAGCACAGCAAGTGGCTGAGGAGGGAGAATTGGCTGGGGAGCTGAAGCGCTTCCAATGCAAAGATGAGGAAGTCATGGAGCTGCTGCAAGGAGATGCTGCTAGCTATGCGGACGTGTCCCAAGGGGAATCCTTCAGGGAGCAAGAGCTGTCCCAGGTAGAGGGCAGTAGAAATCCTGAGCTCTTCAACTGGGAGAAATGCATAAATCGTGAGCTGACCTTAGGAGAAGCCGGGATCTACGAACCATTTTCTGATGGGCAAGAATGCATGGAGCCATGGCTTTCCCAGGCAGCACTTGTTAGCTCCCCAGCACACTCCTACTGGGAAGAATCCAGCATGCAAGAGCTGTCGCCCAAAGATGTTGGTCGTTCCCAGGAAATGTCAGACTGGGAACAATTCATTCTCCAAGAACTTTCCGAAGACCAAGACTCCATTGGCCAGGTGGTTCCAAAAGGCAACGAAAACCCACCCTCCGTGCAGTCAAGCTGTGAAGATGACAGCGACAAAGAGTTCGAGCAGGACAATAGGGAAAGTGTGACCACCCACAGCATCGGTGTCAAGCCCCTGCAGCAGGAGGAGGAGGAGGAATGGGATGACGTCAACATCATCGAGCTGCTTGAAGAACCCAGAGAGCCAGGAGTGGGTGGTTTTGCAGGAGACAGGCTCCTTGTGCCTCTCCCTGGGGAGGCTTTGTTTGAGCCCCAGCAATTTGAGCCGTGCCCTCAAGCGCTGCTCTGTGCCTCGTCTCCCCCTGTGCAAGCCCAGGCCCTCAGGCAGCAGCAGGGCCCCCGCAAGAAGCGTCCCTCCCGCCTCAGGCGGGCACTGCGGGCGCTGCGCAGCCTCTTCCGCCGCCCCTGCCTGGCCCCGCAGCCCGAGGATTAGTGCCCGCCGGCGGCGCCAGCACCGGCCCCGCAGATGACGGCCGGACCACGGCCTGGCCAGCGGCCTGAGGGAGCCACACGGGCTGCCTTTCCCTCAGTGTGTCCCTGCAGCCTCAGCAATCCCTGGCTGCTTTGGAGCATCCCAAGCGCATCTCCCCAAGACCAAATTTTACCCACGGGGCTGATCCCAAACCAGCAGCCATGGGCGGTGCTTGAGGCCAACTTCTTGCAAAGCCTGAACACTCAGTCTCGGAAAAGATTCCTTGCTGGAATCCAAGGCCATTTCCTCTAACCTGGAAAGGACCCTGCATGCTGATCCTCTGGCATTTTATCCATGAAGAATGGGAACAGAGGAGGTACTGCTCCCTAGATGCCAGAGCTCACTGCACAACTCTGACACACCCAACTCTGCAAAAACAAATTAATATTGGCTTTAAGATAGAATAGTAGGAAAAAACAGAAAACAAATCCAAACAAACAAACTCCAAAAATTCCAAAGAAAATTTCTTTTTAAAGGATAAGAATAGTAATTTTAAGAAGATTCAGAAATAGTAGTAGTAAAGAGGAAGAAGAAATAGAAGTAGCTGTAGGAAATAAGAAGAATAAGAATGACAAATTAGATGAAGAAGAATTAGAAGAATTAGAAGACTTAGAAGAATTTCAAGAAGAAATTGTAAGAGTTGTAGTAAATAGTTGTAGTAAAAAATAGTCATAATAAGTTTAGGAAGAAAATAAGAAGACAGAAGAAGAAGACAAAGGAGAAATTTCATTAGTAGGAGTATTGTATAAATAAAATTTTGATAACGATGATAATAGTAATAATGGTTATTTCAAGTTAAAATACGCATTCACACATCATCTAGAACCATGGAATGGTTTCGCTTGGTGAGGGCCTGAAGCATCATCTAGCTCTTTACCTGATTACCTCCTGCACTCTTGCTCTCTGAGACTGATTTCCTATATATTTCCATCTCTCCACCTCGATTTCTTTGCATGTGATGCAAAGTGATGCAACAGATCCCGAGTCTGCTGCAAGAAACTCTGTCAAACTCGGCCCTTTCCATGGGAGGTACCTGGCTGGTCCCACCTGGCCCACAAATGCATATCCATCCACTCAACTCCAGGTTTTGCGGGGACCATGGCCACAAAAAAGGCCTCATGGACAGCATCAACAGGATGCCCCAGGGATCCACAGAGCACTGAGGTTTTCTACTTTATCTGTCTCTGTCACTCTTTTTCTCTCTGTCTCCCAATCTGTCTTTCTCCCTCATTTCCTCTTCTTTAAAAGCCATAATATTGGCTGGGGCATCTGATGCCGTTGGCACCTTAATTTGGGCAGAGGCATGTCTGATTCTTTTACTAAAGGGATGATAACAAGGGGCTGGAAGACTAAAATCCAGGGGCACTCCATGACACTTCCAGTGGCTTTGGCGGCTGAAGGGGTGCCGGGTGCGGCCCTTTGTGACACAGGCGCCTTGCGTCAGGGCCCTCAGGAATGTGGAACCTGGCGGTGCCTAGAGACCCTTGTGACACGGCAGAGCCACGCCCTGCCGCAGGGTTCTGTAAGGAACGCAGAGCCCTGGGGTGCCCAGTCCTGCGAGAGCCGCTGGCACAGAGCAAAGCAGCTCCCAGGATCTCTGCGCGCTAGACAACGCCGGAGACGCAGGAGGATAAGGTGAACCCCAAGTCCCGGGCACCCAGTCCCTTGCCCAGCTGGCTGAAGAGCAGGCCCTCAGCGGGCAGGGTCCGGCCACAGCGGGTGGCTCAGTCCCAGCCCTGTTGGAGACTGAGGAGGAGGAGGGGCCCTTTGTCCACATGGAACAATACGAGGTGGATGAAGGGCTTACCCAATGGGGAGCTGTTAGTGGCCAAGAGCTTGGCCTGCGGGAAGAACTGCCATTCCCAGAGTTGCTCCAAAGGGAGAAAGACATCAGCAAGGAAAAGCTGGCCCAAGGGGAAGAGCGTGGCAGCAGCCAGGGCCTGTCCCAGTGGGCAGAAGGCCTGGAGCAAAGCGTGGCTTCAGAAAAAGAACCAGCAGCTCCAGGAGAAGGGGAACCGGTCCCCATCTCTGCCACACACAGCCCTGGCTCCCCGCCCAGCCCATTAGCCAGCCCACCTCCTGCCCGAGCCCTCACGGAGCATCTGGAGGAGGCAGTGAGGGGCTCAGTCCTTGCACAGCAAGTGGCTAAGGAGGGACAATTGGCTGGGGAGCTGAAGCGCTTCCAATGCAAAGATGAGGAAGTCATGGAGCTGCTGCAAGGAGATGCTGCTAGCTATGCGGACGTGTCCCAAGGGGAATCCTTCAGGGAGCAAGAGCTGTCCCAGGTAGAGGGCAGTAGAAATCCTGAGCTCTTCAGCTGGGAGAAATGCATAAATCGTGAGCTGACCTTAGGAGAAGCCGGGATCTATGAACCATTTTCTGTTGGGCAAGAATGCATGGAGCCATGGCTTTCCCAGGCAGCACTTGTTAGTTCCCCAGCACACTCCTACTGGGAAGAATCCAGCATGCAAGAGCTGTCACCCAAAGATGTTGGTCGTTCCCAGGAAATGTCAGACTGGGCACGATTCATTCTCCAAGAGCTTTCCCAAGACCAAGACTCCATTGACCAGGTGGTTCCAAAAGGCAACGAAAACCCACCCTCCGTGCAGTCAAGCTGTGAAGATGACGGCGACAAAGAGTTTGAGCAGGACAATAGGGAAAGTGTGACCAGCCACAGCATCGGTGTCAAGCCCCTGCAGCAGGAGGAGGAGGAGGAGGAATGGGATGACGTCAACATCATCGAGCTGCTTGAAGAACCCATAGAGCCAGGAGTGGGTGGTTTTGCAGGAGACAGGCTCTTTGTGCCTCTCCCTGGGGAGGCTTTGTTTGAGCCCCAGCAATTTGAGCCGTGCCCTCAAGCGCTGCTCTGTGCCTCGTCTCCCCATGTGCAAGCCCAGGCCCTCAGGCAGCAGCAGGGCCCCCGCAAGAAGCGTCCCTCCCGCTTCAGGCGGGCACTGCGGGCGCTGCGCAGCCTCTTCCGCCGCCCCTGCCTGGCCCCGCAGCCCGAGGATTAGTGCCCGCCGGCGGCGCCAGCACCGGCCCCGCAGATGGCGGCCGGCCCGCGGCCTGGCCAGCGGCCTGAGGGAGCCACACGGGCTGCCTTTCCCTCAGTGTGTCCCTGCAGCCTCAGCAATCCCCGGCTGCTTTGGAGCATCCCAAGCGCATCTCCCCAAGACCAAATTTTACCCACGGGGCTGATCCCAAACCAGCAGCCATGGGCGGTGCTTGAGGCCAACTTCTCGCAAAGCCCGAACACTCAGTCTCGGAAAAGATTCCCTGCTGGAATCCAAGGCCATTTCCTCCAACCCGGATGGACCCTGCATGCTGATCCTCTGGCATTTTATCCATGAAGAATGGGAACAGAGGAGGTACTGCTCCCTAGATGCCAGAGCTCACTGCACAACTCTGACACATCCAACTCTGCAAAAACAAATTAATATTTGCTTTAAGATAGAATAGTAGGAAAAAACACAAAACAAATCCAAACAAACAAACTCCAAAAATTCCAAAGAAAATTTCTTTTTAAAGGATAAGAATAGTAATTTTAAGAAGATTCAGAAATAGTAGTAGTAAAGAGGAAGAAGAAATAGAAGTAGCTGTAGGAAATAAGCAGAATAAGAATAAGAATGACAAATTAGAAGAAGAATTAGAAGACTTAGAAGAATTTCAAGAAGAAATTGTAATAGTTGTAGTAAATAGTTGTAGTAAAAAAAAAAGTCATAATAAGTTTAGGAAGAAAATAAGAAGACAGAAGAAGAAGACAAAGGAGAAATTTCATTAGTAGGAGTATTGTATAAATAAAATTTTGATAACGATGATAATAGTAATAATGGTTATTTCAAGTTAAAGTACGCATTCACACATCATCTAGAACCATGGAATGTTTTCGCTTGGTGAGGGCCTGAAGCATCATCTAGCTCTTTACCTGATTACCTCCTGCACTCTTGCTCTCTGAGACTGATTTCCTATATATTTCCATCTCTCCACCTCAATTTCTTTGCATGTGATGCAAAGTGATGCAACAGATCCCGAGTCTGCTGCAAGAAACTCTGTCAAACTCGGCCCTTTCCATGGGAGGTACCTGGCTGGTCCCACCTGGCCCACAAATGTCTATCCATCCACTCAACTCCAGGTTTTGCAGGGACCATGGCCACAAAAAAGGCCTCATGGACAGCATCAACAGGATGCCCCAGGGATCCACAGAGCACTGAGGTTTTCTACTTTATCTGTCTCTGTCACTCTTTTTCTCTCTGTCTCCCTCTCTGTCTTTCTCCCTCATTTCCTCTTCTTTAAAAGCCATAATATTGGCTGGGGCATCTGATGCCGTTGGCACCTTAATTTGGGCAGAGGCATGTCTGATTCTTTTACTAAAGGGATGATAAAAAGGGGGCTGGAAGACTAAAATCCAGGGGCACTCCATGACACTTCCAGTGGCTTTGGCGGCTGAAGGGGTGCCGGGTGCGGCCCTTTGTGACACAGGCGCCTTGCGTCAGGGCCCTCAGGAATGTGGAACCTGGCGGTGCCTAGAGACCCTTGTGACACGGCAGAGCCACGCCCTGCCGCAGGGTTCTGTAAGGAACGCAGAGCCCTGGGGTGCCCAGTCCTTCGAGAGCCGCTGGCACAGAGCAAAGCAGCTCCCAGGATCTCTGCGCGCTAGACAACGCCTGAGACGCAGGAGGCTAAGGTGAACCCCAAGTCTCGGGCACCCAGTCCCTTGCCCAGCTGGCTGAAGAGCAGGCCCTCAGCGGGCAGGGTCCGGCCACAGCGGGTGGCTCAGTCCCAGCCCTGTTGGAGAGTGAGGAGGAGGAGGAGGGGCCCTTTGTCCACATGGAACAACACGAGGTGGATGAAGGGCTTACCCAATGGGGAGCTGTTAGTGGCCAAGAGCTTGGCCTGCGGGAAGAACTGCCATTCCCAGAGTTGCTCCAAAGGGAGAAAGACATCAGCAAGGAAAAGCTGGCCCAAGGGGAAGAGCATGGCAGCAGCCAGGGCCTGTCCCAGTGGGCAGAAGGCCTGGAGCAAAGTGTGGCTTCAGAAAAAGAACCAGCAGCTCCAGGAGAAGGGGAACCGGTCCCCATCTCTGCTGCACACAGCCCTGGCTCCCCGCCCAGCCCATTAGCCAGCCCAGCCCGAGCCCTCACGGAGCATCTGGAGGAGGCAGTGAGGGGCTCAGTCCTAGCACAGCAAGTGGCTGAGGAGGGAGAATTGGCTGGGGAGCTGAAGCGCTTCCAATGCAAAGATGAGGAAGTCATGGAGCTGCTGCAAGGAGATGCTGCTAGCTATGCGGACGTGTCCCAAGGGGAATCCTTCAGGGAGCAAGAGCTGTCCCAGGTAGAGGGCAGTAGAAATCCTGAGCTCTTCAGCTGGGAGAAATGCATAAATCGTGAGCTGACCTTAGGAGAAGCCGGGATCTACGAACCATTTTCTGATGGGCAAGAATGCATGGAGCCATGGCTTTCCCAGGCAGCACTTGTTAGTTCCCCAGCACACTCCTACTGGGAAGAATCCAGCATGCAAGAGCTGTCACCCAAAGATGTTGGTCGTTCCCAGGAAATGTCAGACTGGGCACGATTCATTCTCCAAGAACTTTCCGAAGACCAAGACTCCATTGGCCAGGTGGTTCCCAAAGGCAACGAAAACCCACCCTCCGTGCAGTCAAGCTTTGAAGATGATGGCGACAAAGAGTTCGAGCAGGACAATAGGGAAAGTGTGACCACCCGCAGCATCGGTGTCAAGCCTCTGCTGCAGCAGGAGGAGGAGGAATGGGATGACGTGAACATCATCGAGCTGCTTGAAGAACCCAGAGAGCCAGGAGTGGGTGGTTTTGCAGGAGACAGGCTCCTTGTGCCTCTCCCTGGGGAGGCTTTGTTTGAGCCCCAGCAATTTGAGCCGTGCCCTCAAGCGCTGCTCTGTGCCTCGTCTCCCCCTGTGCAAGCCCAGGCCCTCAGGCAGCAGCAGGGCCCCCGCAAGAAGCGTCCCTCCCGCTTCAGGCGGGCACTGCGGGCGCTGCGCAGCCTCTTCCGCCGCCCCTGCCTGGCCCCGCAGCCCGAGGATTAGTGCCCGCCGGCGGCGCCAGCACCGGCCCCGCAGATGGCGGCCGGACCACGGCCTGGCCAGCGGCCTGAGGGAGCCACACGGGCTGCCTTTCCCTCAGTGTGTCCCTGCAGCCTCAGCAATCCCTGGCTGCTTTGGAGCATCCCAAGCGCATCTCCCCAAGACCAAATTTTACCCACGGGGCTGATCCCAAACCAGCAGCCATGGGCGGTGCTTGAGGCCAACTTCTTGCAAAGCCTGAACACTCAGTCTCGGAAAAGATTCCTTGCTGGAATCCAAGGCCATTTCCTCTAACCTGGAAAGGACCCTGCATGCTGATCCTCTGGCATTTTATCCATGAAGAATGGGAACAGAGGAGGTACTGCTCCCTAGATGCCAGAGCTCACTGCACAACTCTGACACACCCAACTCTGCAAAAACAAATTAATATTGGCTTTAAGATAGAATAGTAGGAAAAAACAGAAAACAAATCCAAACAAACAAACTCCAAAAATTCCAAAGAAAATTTCTTTTTAAAGGATAAGAATAGTAATTTTAAGAAGATTCAGAAATAGTAGTAGTAAAGAGGAAGAAGAAATAGAAGTAGCTGTAGGAAATAAGAAGAATAAGAATGACAAATTAGATGAAGAAGAATTAGAAGAATTAGAAGACTTAGAAGAATTTCAAGAAGAAATTGTAAGAGTTGTAGTAAATAGTTGTAGTAAAAAATAGTCATAATAAGTTTAGGAAGAAAATAAGAAGACAGAAGAAGAAGACAAAGGAGAAATTTCATTAGTAGGAGTATTGTATAAATAAAATTTTGATAACGATGATAATAGTAATAATGGTTATTTCAAGTTAAAATACGCATTCACACATCATCTAGAACCATGGAATGTTTTCGCTTGGTGAGGGCCTGAAGCATCATCTAGCTCTTTACCTGATTACCTCCTGCACTCTTGCTCTCTGAGACTGATTTCCTATATATTTCCATCTCTCCACCTCGATTTCTTTGCATGTGATGCAAAGTGATGCAACAGATCCCGAGTCTGCTGCAAGAAACTCTGTCAAACTCGGCCCTTTCCATGGGAGGTACCTGGCTGGTCCCACCTGGCCCACAAATGCATATCCATCCACTCAACTCCAGGTTTTGCGGGGACCATGGCCACAAAAAAGGCCTCATGGACAGCATCAACAGGATGCCCCAGGGATCCACAGAGCACTGAGGTTTTCTACTTTATCTGTCTCTGTCACTCTTTTTCTCTCTGTCTCCCAATCTGTCTTTCTCCCTCATTTCCTCTTCTTTAAAAGCCATAATATTGGCTGGGGCATCTGATGCCGTTGGCACCTTAATTTGGGCAGAGGCATGTCTGATTCTTTTACTAAAGGGATGATAACAAGGGGCTGGAAGACTAAAATCCAGGGGCACTCCATGACACTTCCAGTGGCTTTGGCGGCTGAAGGGGTGCCGGGTGTGGCCCTTTGTGACACAGGCGCCTTGTGTCAGGGCCCTCAGGAATGTGGAACCTGGCGGTGCCTAGAGACCCTTGTGACACGGCAGAGCCACGCCCTGCCGCAGGGTTCTGTAAGGAACGCAGAGCCCTGGGGTGCCCAGTCCTGCGAGAGCCGCTGGCACAGAGCAAAGCAGCTCCCAGGATCTCTGCGCGCTAGACAACGCCGGAGACGCAGGAGGATAAGGTGAACCCCAAGTCCCGGGCACCCAGTCCCTTGCCCAGCTGGCTGAAGAGCAGGCCCTCAGCAGGCAGGGTCCGGCCACAGCGGGTGGCTCAGTCCCAGCCCTGTTGGAGAGTGAGGAGGAGGAGGGGCCCTTTGTCCACATGGAACAATCCGAGGTGGATGAAGGGCTTACCCAATGGGGAGCTGTTAGTGGCCAAGAGCTTGGCCTGCGGGAAGAACTGCCATTCCCAGAGTTGCTCCAAAGGGAGAAAGACATCAGCAAGGAAAAGCTGGCCCAAGGGGAAGAGCGTGGCAGCAGCCAGGGCCTGTCCCAGTGGGCAGAAGGCCTGGAGCAAAGCGTGGCTTCAGAAAAAGAACCAGCAGCTCCAGGAGAAGGGGAACCGGTCCCCATCTCTGCCACACACAGCCCTGGCTCCCCGCCCAGCCCATTAGCCAGCCCACCTCCTGCCCGAGCCCTCACGGAGCATCTGGAGGAGGCAGTGAGGGGCTCAGTCCTTGCACAGCAAGTGGCTAAGGAGGGACAATTGGCTGGGGAGCTGAAGCGCTTCCAATGCAAAGATGAGGAAGTCATGGAGCTGCTGCAAGGAGATGCTGCTAGCTATGCGGACGTGTCCCAAGGGGAATCCTTCAGGGAGCAAGAGCTGTCCCAGGTAGAGGGCAGTAGAAATCCTGAGCTCTTCAGCTGGGAGAAATGCATAAATCGTGAGCTGACCTTAGGAGAAGCCGGGATCTATGAACCATTTTCTGTTGGGCAAGAATGCATGGAGCCATGGCTTTCCCAGGCAGCACTTGTTAGTTCCCCAGCACACTCCTACTGGGAAGAATCCAGCATGCAAGAGCTGTCACCCAAAGATGTTGGTCGTTCCCAGGAAATGTCAGACTGGGCACGATTCATTCTCCAAGAGCTTTCCCAAGACCAAGACTCCATTGACCAGGTGGTTCCAAAAGGCAACGAAAACCCACCCTCCGTGCAGTCAAGCTGCGAAGATGACGGCGACAAAGAGTTTGAGCAGGACAATAGGGAAAGTGTGACCAGCCACAGCATCGGTGTCAAGCCCCTGCAGCAGGAGGAGGAGGAGGAGGAATGGGATGACGTCAACATCATCGAGCTGCTTGAAGAACCCATAGAGCCAGGAGTGGGTGGTTTTGCAGGAGACAGGCTCTTTGTGCCTCTCCCTGGGGAGGCTTTGTTTGAGCCCCAGCAATTTGAGCCGTGCCCTCAAGCGCTGCTCTGTGCCTCGTCTCCCCCTGTGCAAGCCCAGGCCCTCAGGCAGCAGCAGGGCCCCCGCAAGAAGCGTCCCTCCCGCTTCAGGCGGGCACTGCGGGCGCTGCGCAGCCTCTTCCGCCGCCCCTGCCTGGCCCCGCAGCCCGAGGATTAGTGCCCGCCGGCGGCGCCAGCACCGGCCCCGCAGATGGCGGCCGGCCCGCGGCCTGGCCAGCGGCCTGAGGGAGCCACACGGGCTGCCTTTCCCTCAGTGTGTCCCTGCAGCCTCAGCAATCCCCGGCTGCTTTGGAGCATCCCAAGCGCATCTCCCCAAGACCAAATTTTACCCACGGGGCTGATCCCAAACCAGCAGCCATGGGCGGTGCTTGAGGCCAACTTCTCGCAAAGCCCGAACACTCAGTCTCGGAAAAGATTCCCTGCTGGAATCCAAGGCCATTTCCTCCAACCCGGATGGACCCTGCATGCTGATCCTCTGGCATTTTATCCATGAAGAATGGGAACAGAGGAGGTACTGCTCCCTAGATGCCAGAGCTCACTGCACAACTCTGACACATCCAACTCTGCAAAAACAAATTAATATTTGCTTTAAGATAGAATAGTAGGAAAAAACACAAAACAAATCCAAACAAACAAACTCCAAAAATTCCAAAGAAAATTTCTTTTTAAAGGATAAGAATAGTAATTTTAAGAAGATTCAGAAATAGTAGTAGTAAAGAGGAAGAAGAAATAGAAGTAGCTGTAGGAAATAAGCAGAATAAGAATAAGAATGACAAATTAGAAGAAGAATTAGAAGACTTAGAAGAATTTCAAGAAGAAATTGTAATAGTTGTAGTAAATAGTTGTAGTAAAAAATAGTCATAATAAGTTTTGGAAGAAAATAAGAAGACAAAGAAGAAGAAGACAAAGGAGAAATTTCATTAGTAGTATTGTATAAATAAAATTTTGATAACGATGATAATAGTAATAATGGTTATTTCAAATTAAAATACGCATTCACACATCATCTAGAACCATGGAATGGTTTCGCTTGGTGAGTGCCTGAAGCATCATCTAGCTCTTTACCTGATTACCTCCTGCACTCTTGCTCTCTGAGACTGATTTCCTATATATTTCCATCTCTCCACCTCGATTTCTTTGCATGTGATGCAAAGTGATGCAACAGATCCCGAGTCTGCTGCAAGAAACTCTGTCAAACTCGGCCCTTTCCATGGGAGGTACCTGGCTGGTCCCACCTGGCCCACAAATGTCTATCCATCCACTCAACTCCAGGTTTTGCGGGGACCATGGCCACAAAAAAGGCCTCATGGACAGCATCAACAGGATGCCCCAGGGATCCACAGAGCACTGAGGTTTTCTACTTTATCTGTCTCTGTCACTCTTTTTCTCTCTGTCTCCCTCTCTGTCTTTCTCCCTCATTTCCTCTTCTTTAAAAGCCATAATATTGGCTGGGGCATCTGATGCCATTGGCACCTTAATTTGGGCAGAGGCATGTCTGATTCTTTTACTAAAGGGATGATAACAAGGGGCTGGAAGACTAAAATCCAGGGGCACTCCATGACACTTCCAGTGGCTTTGGCGGCTGAAGGGGTGCCGGGTGTGGCCCTTTGTGACACAGGCGCCTTGTGTCAGGGCCCTCAGGAATGTGGAACCTGGCGGTGCCTAGAGACCCTTGTGACACGGCAGAGCCACGCCCTGCCGCAGGGTTCTGTAAGGAACGCAGAGCCCTGGGGTGCCCAGTCCTGCGAGAGCCGCTGGCACAGAGCAAAGCAGCTCCCAGGATCTCTGCGCGCTAGACAACGCCGGAGACGCAGGAGGATAAGGTGAACCCCAAGTCCCGGGCACCCAGTCCCTTGCCCAGCTGGCTGAAGAGCAGGCCCTCAGCAGGCAGGGTCCGGCCACAGCGGGTGGCTCAGTCCCAGCCCTGTTGGAGACTGAGGAGGAGGAGGGGCCCTTTGTCCACATGGAACAATACGAGGTGGATGAAGGGCTTACCCAATGGGGAGCTGTTAGTGGCCAAGAGCTTGGCCTGCGGGAAGAACTGCCATTCCCAGAGTTGCTCCAAAGGGAAAAAGACATCAGCAAGGAAAAGCTGGCCCAAGGGGAAGAGCGTGGCAGCAGCCAGGGCCTGTCCCAGTGGGCAGAAGGCCTGGAGCAAAGCGTGGCTTCAGAAAAAGAACCAGCAGCTCCAGGAGAAGGGGAACCGGTCCCCATCTCTGCCGCACACAGCCCTGGCTCCCCGCCCAGCCCATTAGCCAGCCCGCCTCCAGCCCGAGACCTCACGGAGCAGCTGGAGGAGGCAGTGAGGGGCTCAGTCCGTGCACAGCAAGTGGCTGAGGAGGGAGAATTGGCTGGGGAGCTGAAGCGCTTCCAATGCAAAGATGAGGAAGTCATGGAGCTGCTGCAAGGAGATGCTGCTAGCTATGCGGACGTGTCCCAAGGGGAATCCTTCAGGGAGCAAGAGCTGTCCCAGGTAGAGGGCAGTAGAAATCCTGAGCTCTTCAGCTGGGAGAAATGCATAAATCGTGAGCTGACCTTAGGAGAAGCCGGGATCTACGAACCATTTTCTGATGGGCAAGAATGCATGGAGCCATGGCTTTCCCAAGCAGCACTTGTTAGCTCCCCAGCACACTCCTACTGGGAAGAATCCAGCATGCAAGAGCTGTCACCCAAAGATGTTGGTCGTTCCCAGGAAATGTCAGACTGGGCACAATTCATTCTCCAAGAACTTTCCCAAGACCAAGACTCCATTGGCCAGGAGGTTCCCAAAGGCAATGGGAACCCACCCTCCGTGCAGTCAAGCTTTGAAGATGACAGCGACAAAGAGTTCGAGCAGGACAATAGGGAAAGTGTGACCACCCACAGCATCGGTGTCAAGCCCCTGCAGCAGGAGGAGGAGGAATGGGATGACGTCAACATCATCGAGCTGCTTGAAGAACCCATAGAGCCAGGAGTGGGTGGTTTTGCAGGAGACAGGCTCCTTGTGCCTCTCCCTGGGGAGGCTTTGTTTGAGCCCCAGCAATTTGAGCCGTGCCCTCAAGCGCTGCTCTGTGCCTCGTCTCCCCCTGTGCAAGCCCAGGCCCTCAAGCAGCAGCAGGGCCCCTGCAAGAAGCGTCCCTCCCGCTTCAGGCGGGCACTGCGGGCGCTGCGCAGCCTCTTCCGCCGCCCCTGCCTGGCCCCGCAGCCCGAGGATTAGTGCCCGCCGGCGGCGCCAGCACCGGCCCCGCAGATGGCGGCCGGCCCGCGGCCTGGCCAGCGGCCTGAGGGAGCCACACGGGCTGCCTTTCCCTCAGTGTGTCCCTGCAGCCTCAGCAATCCCCGGCTGCTTTGGAGCATCCCAAGCGCATCTGCCCAAGACCAAATTTTACCCACGGGGCTGATCCCAAACCAGCAGCCATGGGCGGTGCTTGAGGCCAACTTCTTGCAAAGCCTGAACACTCAGTCTCGGAAAAGATTCCTTGCTGGAATCTAAGGCCATTTCCTCTAACCCGGAAAGGACCCTGCATGCTGATCCTCTGGCATTTTATCCATGAAGAATGGGAACAGAGGAGGTACTGCTCCCTAGATGCCAGAGCTCACTGCACAACTCTGACACACCCAACTCTGCAAAAACAAATTAATATTGGCTATAAGATAGAATAGTAGGAAAAAACACAAAACAAATCCAAACAAACAAACTCCAAAAATTCCAAAGAAAATTTCTTTTTAAAGGATAAGAATAGTAATTTTAAGAAGATTCAGAAATAGTAGTAGTAAAGAGGAAGAAGAAATAGAAGTAGCTGTAGGAAATAAGCAGAAGAAGAATAAGAATGACAAATTAGAAGAAGAAGAATTAGAAGAATTAGAAGACTTAGAAGAATTTCAAGAAGAAATTGTAATAGTTGTAGTAAATAGTTGTAGTAAAAAATAGTCATAATAAGTTTAGGAAGAAAATAAGAAGACAAAGAAGAAGAAGACAAAGGAGAAATTTCATTAGTAGGAGTATTGTATAAATAAAATTTTGATAACGATGATAATAGTAATAATGGTTATTTCAAGTTAAAGTACGCATTCACACATCATCTAGAACCATGGAATGTTTTCGCTTGGTGAGGGCCTGAAGCATCATCTAGCTCTTTACCTGATTACTCTTGCTCTCTGAGACTGATTTCCTATATATTTCCATCTCTCCACCTCAATTTCTTTGCATGTGATGCAAAGTGATGCAACAGATCCCGAGTCTGCTGCAAGAAACTCTGTCAAACTCGGCCCTTTCCATGGGAGGTACCTGACTGGTCCCACCTGGCCCACAAATGCATATCCATCCACTCAACTCCAGGTTTTGCGGGGACCATGGCCACAAAAAAGGCCTCATGGACAGCATCAACAGGATGCCCCAGGGATCCACAGAGCACTGAGGTTTTCTACTTTATCTGTCTCTGTCACTCTTTTTCTCTCTGTCTCCCTCTCTGTCTTTCTCCCTCATTTCCTCTTCTTTAAAAGCCATAATATTGGCTGGGGCGTCTGATGCCGTTGGCACCTTAATTATGGCAGAGGCATGTCTGATTCTTTTACTAAAGGGATGATAACAAGGGGCTGGAAGACTAAAATCCAGGGGCACTCCATGACACTTCTAGTGGCTTTGGCGGCTGAAGGGGTGCCGGGTGTGTCCCTTTGTGACACAGGCGCCTTGTGTCAGGGCCCTCAGGAATGTGGAACCTGGCGGTGCCTAGAGACCCTTGTGACACGGCAGAGCCACGCCCTGCCGCAGGGTTCTGTAAGGAACGCAGAGCCCTGGGGTGCCCAGTCCTGCGAGAGCCGCTGGCACAGAGCAAAGCAGCTCCCAGGATCTCTGCGCGCTAGACAACGCCTGAGACGCAGGAGGATAAGGTGAACCCCAAGTCCCGGGCACCCAGTCCCTTGCCCAGCTGGCTGAAGACCAGGCCCTCAGCGGGCAGGGTCCGGCCACAGCGGGTGACTCAGTCCCAGCCCTGTTGGAGAGTGAGGAGGAGGAGGGGCCCTTTGTCCACATGGAACAATACGAGGTGGATGAAGGGCTTACCCAATGGGGAGCTGTTAGTGGCCAAGAGCTTGGCCTGCGGGAAGAACTGCCATTTCCAGAGTTGTCCCAAAGGGAAAAAGACATCAGCAAGGAAAAGCTGGCCCAAGGGGAAGAGCGTGGCAGCAGCCAGGGCCTGTCCCAGTGGGCAGAAGACCTGGAGCAAAGCGTGGCTTCAGAAAAAGAACCAGCAGCTCCAGGAGAAGGGGAACCGGTCCCCATCTCTGCTGCACACAGCCCTGGCTCCCCGCCCAGCCCATTAGCCAGCCCGCCTCCAGCCCGAGCCCTCACGGAGCAGCTGGAGGAGGCAGTGAGGGGCTCAGTCCTAGCACAGCAAGTGGCTGAGGAGGGAGAATTGGCTGGGGAGCTGAAGCGCTTCCAATGCAAAGATGAGGAAGTCATGGAGCTGCTGCAAGGAGATGCTGCTAGCTATGCGGACGTGTCCCAAGGGGAATCCTTCAGGGAGCAAGAGCTGTCCCAGGTAGAGGGCAGTAGAAATCCTGAGCTCTTCAACTGGGAGAAATGCATAAATCGTGAGCTGACCTTAGGAGAAGCCGGGATCTACGAACCATTTTCTGATGGGCAAGAATGCATGGAGCCATGGCTTTCCCAGGCAGCACTTGTTAGCTCCTCAGCACACTCCTACTGGGAAGAATCCAGCATGCAAGAGCTGTCGCCCAAAGATGTTGGTCGTTCCCAGGAAATGTCAGACTGGGAACAATTCATTCTCCAAGAACTTTCCGAAGACCAAGACTCCATTGGCCAGGTGGTTCCCAAAGGCAACGAAAACCCACCCTCCGTGCAGTCAAGCTGTGAAGATGACGGCGACAAAGAGCTCGAGCAGGACAACAGGGAAAGTGTGACCACCCACAGCATCGGTGTCAAGCCCCTGCAGCAGGAGGAGGAGGAATGGGATTAGGTCAACATCATCGAGCTGCTTGAAGAACCCAGAGAGCCAGGAGTGGGTGGTTTTGCAGGAGACAGGCTCTTTGTGGCTCTCCCTGGGGAGGCTTTGTTTGAGCCCCAGCAATTTGAGCCGTGCCCTCAAGCGCTGCTCTGTGCCTCGTCTCCCCCTGTGCAAGCCCAGGCCCTCAGGCAGCAGCAGGGCCCCCGCAAGAAGCGTCCCTCCCGCCTCAGGCGGGCGCTGCGGGCGCTGCGCAGCCTCTTCCACCGCCCCTGCCTGGCCCCGCAGCCCGAGGATTAGTGCCCGCCGGCGGTGCCAGCACCGGCCCGGCAGATGGCGGCCGGCCCGCGGCCTGGCCAGCGGCCTGAGGGAGCCACACGGGCTGCCTTTCCCTCAGTGTGTCCCTGCAGCCTCAGCAATCCCCGGCTGCTTTGGAGCATCCCAAGCGCATCTCCCCAAGACCAAATTTTACCCACGGGGCTGATCCCAAACCAGCAGCCATGGGCGGTGCTTGAGGCCAACTTCTCGCAAAGCCCGACCACTCAGTCTCGGAAGAGATTCCTTGCTGGAATCCAAGGCCATTTCCTCCAACCCGGAAAGGACCCTGCATGCTGATCCTCTGGCATTTTATCCATGAAGAATGGGAACAGAGGAGGTACTGCTCCCTAGATACCAGAGCTCACTGCACAACTCTGACACACCCAACTCTGCAAAAACAAATTAATATTGGCTTTAAGATAGAATAGTAGGAAAAAACAGAAAACAAATCCAAACAAAACAAACTCCAAAAATTCCAAAGAAAATTTCTTTTTAAAGGATAAGAATAGTAATTTTAAGAAGATTCAGAAATAGTAGTAGTAAAGAGGAAGAAGAAATAGAAGTAGCTGTAGGAAATAAGAAGAATAAGAATGACAAATTAGATGAAGAAGAATTAGAAGAATTAGAAGACTTAGAAGAATTTCAAGAAGAAATTGTAATAGTTGTAGTAAATAGTTGTAGTAAAAAATAGTCATAATAAGTTTAGGAAGAAAATAAGAAGACAGAAGAAGAAGACAAAGGAGAAATTTCATTAGTAGGAGTATTGTATAAATAAAATTTTGATAACGATGATAATAGTAATAATGGTTATTTCAAGTTAAAATACGCATTCACAAATAATCAAGAACCATGGAATGTTTTCGCTTGGTGAGGGCCTGAAGCATCACCTAGCTCTTTACCTGATTACCTCCTGCACTCTTACTCTCTGAGACCGATTTCCTATATCTTTACATCTCTCCACCTCAATTTCTTTGCATGTGATGCAAAGTGATGCAACAGATCCCGAGTCTGCTGCAAGAAACTCTGTCAAACTCGGCCCTTTCCATGGGAGGTACCTGGCTGGTCCCACCTGGCCCACAAATGTCTATCCATCCACTCAATTCCAGGTTTTGCGGGGACCATGGCCACAAAAAAGGCCTCATGGACAGCATCAACAGGATGCCCCAGGGATCCACAGAGCACTGAGGTTTTCTACTTTATCTGTCTCTGTCACTCTTTCTCTCTCTGTCTCCCTCTCTGTCTTTCTCCCTCATTTCCTCTTCTTTAAAAGCCATAATATTGGCTGGGGCGTCTGATGCCGTTGGCACCTTAATTATGGCAGAGGCATGTCTGATTCTTTTACTAAAGGGATGATAACAAGGGGGCTGGAAGACTAAAATCCAGGGGCACTCCATGACACTTCCAGTGGCTTTGGCGGCTGAAGGGGTGCCGGGTGTGTCCCTTTGTGACACAGGCGCCTTGTGTCAGGGCCCTCAGGAATGTGGAACCTGGCGGTGCCTAGAGACCCTTGTGACACGGCAGAGCCACGCCCTGCCGCAGGGTTCTGTAAGGAACCCAGAGCCCTGGGGTGCCCAGTCCTGCGAGAGCCGCTGGCACAGAGCAAAGCAGCTCCCAGGATCTCTGCGCGCTAGACAACGCCAGAGACGCAGGAGGATAAGGTGAACCCCAAGTCCCAGGCACCCAGTCCCTTGCCCAGCTGGGTGAAGACCAGGCCCTCAGTGGGCAGGGTCCGGCCACAGCGGGTGACTCAGTCCCAGCCCTGTTGGAGAGTGAGGAGGAGGAGGGGCCCTTTGTCCACATGGAACAATACGAGGTGGATGAAGGGCTTACCCAATGGGGAGCTGTTAGTGGCCAAGAGCTTGGCCTGCGGGAAGAACTGCCATTTCCAGAGTTGTCCCAAAGGGAAAAAGACATCAGCAAGGAAAAGCTGGCCCAAGGGGAAGAGCGTGGCAGCAGCCAGGGCCTGTCCCAGTGGGCAGAAGGCCTGGAGCAAAGCGTGGCTTCAGAAAAAGAACCAGCAGCTCCAGGAGAAGGGGAACCGGTCCCCATCTCTGCTGCACACATCCCTGGCTCCCCGCCCAGCCCATTGGCCAGCCCAGCCCGAGCCCTCACGGAGCAGCTGGAGGAGGCAGTGAGGGGCTCAGTCCTAGCACAGCAAGTGGCTGAGGAGGGAGAATTGGCTGGGGAGCTGAAGCGCTTCCAATGCAAAGATGAGGAAGTCATGGAGCTGCTGCAAGGAGATGCTGCTAGCTATGCGGACGTGTCCCAAGGGGAATCCTTCAGGGAGCAAGAGCTGTCCCAGGTAGAGGGCAGTAGAAATCCTGAGCTCTTCAGCTGGGAGAAATGCATAAATCGTGAGCTGACCTTAGGAGAAGCCGGGATCTACGAACCATTTTCTGATGGGCAAGAATGCATGGAGCCATGGCTTTCCCAGGCAGCACTTGTTAGCTCCCCAGCACACTCCTACTGGGAAGAATCCAGCATGCAAGAGCTGTTGCCCAAAGATGTTGGTCGTTCCCAGGAAATGTCAGACTGGGCACGATTCATTCTCCAAGAGCTTTCCCAAGACCAAGACTCCATTGGCCAGGTGGTTCCAAAAGGCAACGAAAACCCACCCTCCGTGCAGTCAAGCTGCAAAGATGACGGTGACAAAGAGTTCGAGCAGGACAATAGGGAAAGTGTGACCACCCGCAGCATCGGTGTCAAGCCCCTGCAGCAGGAGGAGGAGGAGGAATGGGATGACGTCAACATCATCGAGCTGCTTGAAGAACCCAGAGAGCCAGGAGTCGGTGGTTTTGCAGGAGACAGGCTCCTTGTGGCTCTCCCTGGGGAGGCTTTGTTTGAGCCCCAGCAATTTGAGCCGTGCCCTCAAGCACTGCTCTGTGCCTCGTCTCCCCCTGTGCAAGCCCAGGCCCTCAGGCAGCAGCAGGGCCCCCGCAAGAAGCGTCCCTCCCGCTTCAGGCGGGCACTGCGGGCGCTGCGCAGCCTCTTCCGCCGCCCCTGCCTGGCCCCGCAGCCCGAGGATTAGTGCCCGCCGGCGGCGCCAGCACCGGCCCCGCAGATGGCGGCCGGCCTGCGGCCTGGCCAGCGGCCGGAGGGAGCCACACGGGCTGCCTTTCCCTCAGTATGTCCCTGCAGCCTCAGCAATCCCCGGCTGCTTTGGAGCATCCCAAGCGCATCTCCCCAAGACCAAATTTTACCCACGGGGCTGATCCCAAACCAGCAGCCATGGGCGGTGCTTGAGGCCAACTTCTTGCAAAGCCTGAACACTCAGTCTCGGAAGAGATTCCTTGCTGGAATCCAAGGCCATTTCCTCCAACATGGAAAGGACCCTGCATGCTGATCCTCTGGCATTTTATCCATGAAGAATGGGAACAGAGGAAGTACTGCTCCCTAGATGCCAGAGCTCACTGCACAACTCTGACACATCCAACTCTGCAAAAACAAATTAATATTGGCTTTAAGATAGAATAGTAGGAAAAAACACAAAACAAATCCAAACAAAACAAACTCCAAAAATTCCAAAGAAAATTTCTTTTTAAAGAATAAGAATAGTAATTTTAAGAAGATTCAGAAATAGTAGTAGTAAAGAGGAAGTAGAAATAGAAGTAGCTGTAGGAAATAAGAAGAATAAGAATAAGAATGACAGAAGAAGAAGAATTAGAAGAATTAGAAGACTTAGAAGAATTTCAAGAAGAAATTGTAATAGTTGTAGTAAATACTTGTAGTAAAAAATAGTCATAATAAGTTTAGGAAGAAAATAAGAAGACGAAGAAGAAGAAGACAAAGGAGAAATTTCATTAGTAGGAGTATTGTATAAATAAAATTTTGATAACGATGATAATAGTAATAATGGTTATTTCAAGTTAAAATACGCATTCACACATCATCTAGAACCATGGAATGGTTTCACTTGGTGAGGGCCTGAAGCATCATCTAGCTCTTTACCTGATTACCTCCTGCACTCTTGCTCTCTGAGACTGATTTCCTATATCTTTCCATCTCTCCACCTCGATTTCTTTGCATGTGATGCAAAGTGATGCAACAGATCCCGAGTCTGCTGCAAGAAACTCTGTCAAACTCGGCCCTTTCCATGGGAGGTACCTGGCTGGTCCCACCTGGCCCACAAATGTCTATCCATCCACTCAACTCCAGGTTTTGCGGGGACCATGGCCACAAAAAAGGCCTCATGGACAGCATCAACAGGATGCCCCAGGGATCCACAGAGCACTGAGGTTTTCTACTTTATCTGTCTCTGTCACTCTTTTTCTCTCTGTCTCCCTCTCTGTCTTTCTCCCTCATTTCCTCTTCTTTAAAAGCCATAATATTGGCTGGGGCGTCTGATGCCGTTGGCACCTTAATTTGGGCAGAGGCATGTCTGATTCTTTTACTAAAGGGATGATAACAAGGGGGCTGGAAGACTAAAATCCAGGGGCACTCCATGACACTTCCAGTGGCTTTGGCGGCTGAAGGGGTGCCGGGTGTGGCCCTTTGTGACACAGGCGCCTTGCGTCAGGGCCCTCAGGAATGTGGAACCTGGCGGTGCCTAGAGACCCTTGTGACACGGCAGAGCCACGCTCTGCCGCAGGGTTCTGTAAGGAACGCAGAGCCCTGGGGTGCCCAGTCCTGCGAGAGCCACTGGCACAGAGCAAAGCAGCTCCCAGGATCTCTGCGCGCTAGACAACGCCGGAGACGCAGGAGGATAAGGTGAACCCCAAGTCCCGGGCACCCAGGCCCTTGCCCAGCTGGCTGAAGACCAGGCCCTCAGCGGGCAGGGTCCGGCCACAGCGGGTGGCTCAGTCCCAGCCCTGTTGGAGAGGGAGGAGGAGGAGGGGCCCTTTGTCCACATGGAACAATACGAGGTGGATGAAGGGCTTACCCAATGGGGAGCTGTTAGTGGCCAAGAGCTTGGCCTGCGGGAAGAACTGCCATTCCCAGAGTTGCTCCAAAGGGAGAAAGACATCAGCAAGGAAAAGCTGGCCCAAGGGGAAGAGCGTGGCAGCAGCCAGGGCCTGTCCCAGTGGGCAGAAGACCTGGAGCAAAGCGTGGCTTCAGAAAAAGAACCAGCAGCTCCAGGAGAAGGGGAACCGGTCCCCATCTCTGCTGCACACAGCCCTGGCTCCCCGCCCAGCCCATTAGCCAGCCCGCCTCCAGCCCGAGCCCTCACGGAGCAGCTGGAGGAGGCAGTGAGGGGCTCAGTCCTAGCACAGCAAGTGGCTGAGGAGGGAGAATTGGCTGGGGAGCTGAAGCGCTTCCAATGCAAAGATGAGGAAGTCATGGAGCTGCTGCAAGGAGATGCTGCTAGCTATGCGGACGTGTCCCAAGGGGAATCCTTCAGGGAGCAAGAGCTGTCCCAGGTAGAGGGCAGTAGAAATCCTGAGCTCTTCAGCTGGGAGAAATGCATAAATCGTGAGCGGACCTTAGGAGAAGCCGGGATCTACGAACCATTTTCTGATGGGCAAGAATGCATGGAGCCATGGCTTTCCCAGGCAGCACTTGTTAGTTCCCCAGCACAGTCCTACTGGGAAGAATCCAGCATGCAAGAGCTGTCGCCCAAAGATGTTGGTCGTTCCCAGGAAATGTCAGACTGGGCAGAATTCATTCTCCAAGAACTTTCCGAAGACCAAGACTCCATTGGCCAGGTGGTTCCCAAAGGCAACGAAAACCCACCCTCCGTGCAGTCAAGCTGCGAAGATGACGGCGACAAAGAGTTCGAGCAGGACAACAGGGAAAGTGTGACCACCCACAGCATCGGTGTCAAGCCCCTGCAGCAGGAGGAGGAGGAGGAATGGGATGACGTCAACATCATCGAGCTGCTTGAAGAACCCAGAGAGCCAGGAGTGGGTGGTTTTGCAGGAGACAGGCTCCTTGTGCCTCTCCCTGGGGAGGCTTTGTTTGAGCCCCAGCAACTTGAGCTGTGCCCTCAAGCGCTGTTCTGTGCCTCGTCTCCCCCTGTGCAAGCCCAGGCCCTCAGGCAGCAGCAGGGCCCCCGCAAGAAGCGTCCCTCCCGCTTCAGGCGGGCGCTGCGGGCGCTGCGCAGCCTCTTCCACCGCCCCTGCCTGGCCCCGCAGCCCGAGGATTAGTGCCCGCCGGCGGCGCCAGCACCGGCCCCGCAGATGGCGGCCGGCCCGCGGCCTGGCCAGCGGCCTGAGGGAGCCACACGGGCTGCCTTTCCCTCAGTGTGTCCCTGCAGCCTCAGCAATCCCCGGCTGCTTTGGAGCATCCCAAGCGCATCTCCTTAAGACCAAATTTTACCCACGGGGCTGATCCCAAACCAGTAGCCATGGGCAGTATCGAAGCCAACTTCTTGCAAAGCCTGAACACTCAGTCTCGGAAAAGATTCCTTGCTGGAATCCAAGGCCATTTCCTCCAACATGGAAAGGACCCTGCATGCTGATCCTCTGGCATTTTATCCATGAAGAATGGGAACAGAGGAGGTACTGCTCCCTAGATGCCAGAGCTCACTGCACAACTCTGACACATCCAACTTTGCAAAAACAAATTAATATTGGCTTTAAGATAGAATAGTAGGAAAAAACACAAAACAAATCCAAACAAAACAAACTCCAAAAATTCCAAAGAAAATTTCTTTTTAAAGAATAAGAATAGTAATTTTAAGAAGATTCAGAAATAGTAGTAGTAAAGAGGAAGAAGAAATAGAAGTAGCTGTAGGAAATAAGAAGAATAAGAATAAGAATGACAAATTAGAAGAAGAAGAATTAGAAGAATTAGAAGACTTAGAAGAATTTCAAGAAGAAATTGTAATAGTTGTAGTAAATAGTTGTAGTAAAAAATAGTCAAAATAAGTTTAGGAAGAAAATAAGAAGACAAAGAAGAAGAAGACAAAGGAGAAATTTCATTAGTAGGAGTATTGTATAAATAAAATTTTGATAACGATGATAATAGTAATAATGGTTATTTCAAGTTAAAATACGCATTCACACATAATCTAGAACCATGGAATGGTTTCACTTGGTGAGGGCCTGAAGCATCATCTAGCTCTTTATCTGATTACCTCCTGCACTCTTACTCTCTGAGACTGATTTCCTATATCTTTCCATCTCTCCACCTCGATTTCTTTGCATGTGATGCAAAGTGATGCAACAGATCCCGAGTCTGCTGCAAGAAACTCTGTCAAACTCGGCCCTTTCCATGGGAGGTACCTGGCTGGTCCCACCTGGCCCACAAATGTCTATCCATCCACTCAACTCCAGGTTTTGCGAGGACCATGGCCACAAAAAAGGCCTCATGGACAGCATCAACAGGATGCCCCAGGGATCCACAGAGCACTGAGGTTTTCTACTTTATCTGTCTCTGTCACTCTTTTTCTCTCTGTCTCCCTCTCTGTCTTTCTCCCTCATTTCCTCTTCTTTAAATACCATAATATTGGCTGGGGCGTCTGATGCCATTGGCACCTTAATTTGGGCAGAGGCATGTCTGATTCTTTTACTAAAGGGATGATAACAAGGGGCTGGAAGACTAAAATCCAGGGGCACTCCATGACACTTCCAGTGGCTTTGGCGGCTGAAGGGGTGCCGGGTGTGGCCCTTTGTGACACAGGCGCCTTGTGTCAGGGCCCTCAGGAATGTGGAACCTGGCGGTGCCTAGAGACCCTTGTGACACGGCAGAGCCACGCCCTGCCGCAGGGTTCTGTAAGGAACGCAGAGCCCTGGGGTGCCCAGTCCTGCGAGAGCCGCTGGCACAGAGCAAAGCAGCTCCCAGGATCTCTGCGCGCTAGACAACGCCGGAGACGCAGGAGGATAAGGTGAACCCCAAGTCCCGGGCACCCAGTCCCTTGCCCAGCTGGCTGAAGACCAGGCCCTCAGCGGGCAGGGTCCGGCCACAGCGGGTGGCTCAGTCCCAGCCCTGTTGGAGAGTGAGGAGGAGGAGGGGCCTTTTGTCCACATGGAACAATACGAGGTGGATGAAGGGCTTACCCAATGGGGAGCTGTTAGTGGCCAAGAGCTTGGCCTGCGGGAAGAACTGCCATTCCCAGAGTTGCTCCAAAGGGAGAAAGACATCAGCAAGGAAAAGCTGGCCCAAGGGGAAGAGTGTGGCAGCAGCCAGGGCCTGTCCCAGTGGGCAGAAGACCTGGAGCAAAGCGTGGCTTCAGAAAAAGAACCAGCAGCTCCAGGAGAAGGGGAACCGGTCCCCATCTCTGCTGCACACAGCCCTGGCTCCCCGCCCAGCCCATTAGCCAGCCCGCCTCCAGCCCGAGCCCTCACGGAGCAGCTGGAGGAGGCAGTTAGGGGCTCAGTCCTAGCACAGCAAGTGGCTGAGGAGGGAGAATTGGCTGGGGAGCTGAAGCGCTTCCAATGCAAAGATGAGGAAGTCATGGAGCTGCTGCAAGGAGATGCTGCTAGCTATGCGGACGTGTCCCAAGGGGAATCCTTCAGGGAGCAAGAGCTGTCCCAGGTAGAGGGCAGTAGAAATCCTGAGCTCTTCAACTGGGAGAAATGCATAAATCGTGAGCTGACCTTAGGAGAAGCCAGGATCTACGAACCATTTTCTGATGGGCAAGAATGCATGGAGCCATGGCTTTCCCAGGCAGCACTTGTTAGCTCCCCAGCACACTCCTACTGGGAAGAATCCAGCATGCAAGAGCTGTTGCCCAAAGATGTTGGTCGTTCCCAGGAAATGTCAGACTGGGCACGATTCATTCTCCAAGAGCTTTCCCAAGACCAAGACTCCATTGGCCAGGTGGTTCCCAAAGGCAACGAAAACCCACCCTCCGTTCAGTCAAGCTGCAAAGATGACGGTGACAAAGAGTTCGAGCAGGACAATAGGGAAAGTGTGACCACCCGCAGCATCGGTGTCAAGCCCCTGCAGCAGGAGGAGGAGGAGGAATGGGATGACGTCAACATCATCGAGCTGCTTGAAGAACCCAGAGAGCCAGGAGTCGGTGGTTTTGCAGGAGACAGGCTCCTTGCGCCTCTCCCTGGGGAGGCTTTGTTTGAGCCCCAGCAATTTGAGCCGTGCCCTCAAGCACTGTTCTGTGCCTCGTCTCCCCCTGTGCAAGCCCAGGCCCTCAGGCAGCAGCAGGGCCCCCGCAAGAAGCGTCCCTCCCGCTTCAGGCGGGCACTGCGGGCGCTGCGCAGCCTCTTCCGCCGCCCCTGCCTGGCCCCGCAGCCCGAGGATTAGTGCCCGCCGGCGGCGCCAGCACCGGCCCCGCAGATGGCGGCCGGCCCGCGGCCTGGCCAGCGGCCTGAGGGAGCCACACGGGCTGCCTTTCCCTCAGTGTGTCCCTGCAGCCTCAGCAATCCCCGGCTGCTTTGGAGCATCCCAAGCGCATCTCCCCAAGACCAAGTTTTACCCACGGGGCTGATCCCAAACCAGCAGCCATGAGCGGTGCTTGAGGCCAACTTCTTGCAAAGCCTGAACACTCAGTCTCGGAAAAGATTCCCTGCTGGAATCCAAGGCCATTTCCTCCAACATGGAAAGGACCCTGCATGCTGATCCTCTGGCATTTTATCCATGAAGAATGGGAACAGAGGAGGTACTGCTCCCTAGATGCCAGAGCTCACTGCACAACTCTGACACACCCAACTCTGCAAAAACAAATTAATATTTGCTTTAAGATAGAATAGTAGGAAAAAACAGAAAACAAATCCAAACAAACAAACTCCAAAAATTCCAAAGAAAATTTCTTGTTAAAGTATAAGAATAGTAATTTTAAGAAGATTCAGAAATAGTAGTAGTAAAGAGGAAGAAGAAATAGAAGTAGCTGTAGGAAATAAGAAGAATAAGAATGACAAATTAGAAGAAGAAGAATTAGAAGACTTAGAAGAATTTCAAGAAGAAATTGTAAGAGTTGTAGTAAATAGTTGTAGTAAAAAATAGTCATAATAAGTTTAGGAAGAAAATAAGAAGACAAAGAAGAAGAAGACAAAGGAGAAATTTCATTAGTAGGACTATTGTATAAATAAAATTTTGATAATGATGATAATAGTAATAATGGTTATTTCAAGTTAAAATACGCATTCACACATCATCTAGAACCATGGAATGGTTTCGCTTGGTGAGGGCCTGAAGCATCATCTAGCTCTTTACCTGATTACCTCCTGCACTCTTGCTCTCTGAGACTGATTTCCTATATATTTCCGTCTCTCCACCTCGATTTCTTTGTGATGCAAAGTGATGCAAAGTGATGCAACAGATCCCGAGTCTGCTGCAAGAAACTCTGTCAAACTCGGCCCTTTCCATGGGAGGTACCTGGCTGGCCCCACCTGGCCCACAAATGTCTATCCATCCACTCAACTCCAGGTTTTGCGGGGACCATGGCCACAAAAAAGGCCTCATGGACAGCATCAACAGGATGCCCCAGGGATCCACAGAGCACTGAGGTTTTCTACTTTATCTGTCTCTGTCACTCTTTTTCTCTCTGTCTCCCTCTCTGTCTTTCTCCCTCATTTCCTCTTCTTTAAAAGCCATAATATTGGCTGGGGCGTCTGATGCCGTTGGCACCTTAATTTGGGCAGAGGCATGTCTGATTCTTTTACTAAAGGGATGATAACAAGGGGCTGGAAGACTAAAATCCAGGGGCACTCCATGACACTTCCAGTGGCTTTGGCGGCTGAAGGGGTGCCGGGTGCAACCCTTTGTGACACAGGCGCCTTGCGTCAGGGCCCTCAGGAATGTGGAACCTGGCGGTGCCTAGAGACCCTTGTGACACGGCAGAGCCACGCCCTGCCGCAGAGTTCTGTAAGGAATGCAGAGCCCTGGGGTGCCCAGTCCTGCGAGAGCCGCTGGCACAGAGCAAAGCAGCTGCCAGGATCTCTGCGCGCTAGACAACGCCGGAGACGCAGGAGGATAAGGTGAACCCCAAGTCCCGGGCACCCAGTCCCTTGCCCAGCTGGCTGAAGAGCAGGCCCTCAGCAGGCAGGGTCCGGCCACAGCGGGTGGCTCAGTCCCAGCCCTGTTGGAGAGTGAAGAGGAGGAGGAGGGGCCCTTTGTCCACATGGAACAATACGAGGTGGATGAAGGGCTTACCCAATGGGGAGCTGTTAGTGGCCAAGAGCTTGGCCTGCGGGAAGAACTGCCATTCCCAGAGTTGCTCCAAAGGGAGAAAGACATCAGCAAGGAAAAGCTGGCCCAAGGGGAAGAGCGTGGCAGCAGCCAGGGCCTGTCCCAGTGGGCAGAAGGCCTGGAGCAAAGCGTGGCTTCAGAAAAAGAACCAGCAGCTCCAGGAGAAGGGGAACCGGTCCCCATCTCTGCTGCACACAGCCCTGGCTCCCCGCCCAGCCCATTAGCCAGCCCGCCTCCAGCCCGAGCCCTCATGGAGCAGCTGGAGGAGGCAGTGAGGGGCTCAGTCCTAGCACAGCAAGTGGCTGAGGAGGGAGAATTGGCTGGGGAGCTGAAGCGCTTCCAATGCAAAGATGAGGAAGTCATGGAGCTGCTGCAAGGAGATGCTGCTAGCTATGCGGACGTGTCCCAAGGGGAATCCTTCAGGGAGCAAGAGCTGTCCCAGGTAGAGGGCAGTAGAAATCCTGAGCTCTTCAGCTGGGAGAAATGCATAAATCGTGAGCTGACCTTAGGAGAAGCCGGGATCTACGAACCATTTTCTGATGGGCAAGAATGCATGGAGCCATGGCTTTCCCAGGCAGCACTTGTTAGCTCCCCAGCACACTCCTACTGGGAAGAATCCAGCATGCAAGAGCTGTCGCCCAAAGATGTTGGTCGTTCCCAGGAAATGTCAGACTGGGCACGATTCATTCTCCAAGAGCTTTCCCAAGACCAAGACTCCATTGGCCAGGTGGTTCCCAAAGGCAACGAAAACCCACCCTCCGTTCAGTCAAGCTGTGAAGATGACGGCGACAAAGAGCTCGAGCAGGACAACAGGGAAAGTGTGACCACCCACAGCATCGGTGTCAAGCCCCTGCAGCAGGAGGAGGAGGAATGGGATGACGTCAACATCATCGAGCTGCTTGAAGAACCCAGAGAGCCAGGAGTGGGTGGTTTTGCAGGAGACAGGCTCTTTGTGCCTCTCCTTGGGGAGGCTTTGTTTGAGCCCCAGCAATTTGAGCCGTGCCCTCAAGCGCTGTTCTGTGCCTCGTCTCCCCCTGTACAAGCCCAGGCCCTCAGGCAGCAGGAGGGCCCCCGCAAGAAGCGTCCCTCCCGCTTCAGGCGGGCACTGCGGGCGCTGCGCAGCCTCTTCCGCCGCCCCTGCCTGGCCCCGCAGCCCGAGGATTAGTGCCCGCCGGCGGCGCCAGCACCGGCCCCGCAGATGGCGGCCGGCCCGCGGCCTGGCCAGCGGCCTGAGGGAGCCACACGGGCTGCCTTTCCCTCAGTGTGTCCCTGCAGCCTCAGCAATCCCCGGCTGCTTTGGAGCATCCCAAGCGCATCTCCCCAAGACCAAGTTTTACCCACGGGGCTGATCCCAAACCAGCAGCCATGGGCGGTGCTTGAGGCCAACTTCTTGCAAAGCCTGAACACTCAGTCTCGGAAGAGATTCCTTGCTGGAATCCAAGGCCATTTCCTCCAACCCGGAAAGGACCCTGCATGCTGATCGTCTGGCATTTTATCCATGAGGAATGGGAACAGAGGAGGTACTGCTCCCTAGATGCCAGAGCTCACTGCACAACTCTGACACACCCAACTCTGCAAAAACAAATTAATATTGGCTTTAAGATAGAATAGTAGGAAAAAACAAAAAACAAATCCAAACAAACAAACTCCAAAAATTCCAAAGAAAATTTCTTTTTAAAGAATAAGAATAGTAATTTTAAGGGGATTCAGAAATAGTAGTAGTAAAGAGGAAGAAGAAATAGAAGTAGCTGTAGGAAATAAGAAGAATAAGAATGACAAATTAGAAGAAGAAGAATTAGAAGAATTTTAGGACTTAGAAGAATTTCAAGAAGAAATTGTAAGAGTTGTAGTAAATAGTTGTAGTAAAAAATAGTCATAATAAGTTTAGGAAGAAAATAAGAAGACAAAGAAGAAGAAGACAAAGGAGAAATTTCATTAGTAGGAGTATTGTATAAATAAAATTTTGATAACGATGATAATAGTAATAATGGTTATTTCAAGTTAAAATACGCATTCACACATCATCTAGAACCATGGAATGTTTTCGCTTGGTGAGGGCCTGAAGCATCATCTAGCTCTTTACCTGATTACCTCCTGCACTCTTGCTCTCTGAGACTGATTTCCTATATCTTTCCATCTCTCCACCTCGATTTATTTGCATGTGATGCAAAGTGATGCAACAGATCCCGAGTCTGCTGCAAGAAACTCTGTCAAACTCGGCCCTTTCCATGGGAGGTACCTGGCTGGCCCCACCTGGCCCACAAATGTCTATCCATCCACTCAACTCCAGGTTTTGCGGGGACCATGGCCACAAAAAAGGCCTCATGGACAGCATCAACAGGATGCCCCAGGGATCCACAGAGCACTGAGGTTTTCTACTTTATCTGTCTCTGTCACTCTTTTTCTCTCTGTCTCCCTCTCTGTCTTTCTCCCTCATTTCCTCTTCTTTAAAAGCCATAATATTGGCTGGGGCGTCTGATGCCGTTGGCACCTTAATTTGGGCAGAGGCATGTCTGATTCTTTTACTAAAGGGATGATAACAAGGGGCTGGAAGACTAAAATCCAGGGGCACTCCATGACACTTCCAGTGGCTTTGGCGGCTGAAGGGGTGCCGGGTGCAACCCTTTGTGACACAGGCGCCTTGCGTCAGGGCCCTCAGGAATGTGGAACCTGGCGGTGCCTAGAGACCCTTGTGACACGGCAGAGCCACGCCCTGCCGCAGAGTTCTGTAAGGAATGCAGAGCCCTGGGGTGCCCAGTCCTGCGAGAGCCGCTGGCACAGAGCAAAGCAGCTGCCAGGATCTCTGCGCGCTAGACAACGCCGGAGACGCAGGAGGATAAGGTGAACCCCAAGTCCCGGGCACCCAGTCCCTTGCCCAGCTGGCTGAAGAGCAGGCCCTCAGCAGGCAGGGTCCGGCCACAGCGGGTGGCTCAGTCCCAGCCCTGTTGGAGAGTGAAGAGGAGGAGGAGGGGCCCTTTGTCCACATGGAACAATACGAGGTGGATGAAGGGCTTACCCAATGGGGAGCTGTTAGTGGCCAAGAGCTTGGCCTGCGGGAAGAACTGCCATTCCCAGAGTTGCTCCAAAGGGAGAAAGACATCAGCAAGGAAAAGCTGGCCCAAGGGGAAGAGCGTGGCAGCAGCCAGGGCCTGTCCCAGTGGGCAGAAGGCCTGGAGCAAAGCGTGGCTTCAGAAAAAGAACCAGCAGCTCCAGGAGAAGGGGAACCGGTCCCCATCTCTGCTGCACACAGCCCTGGCTCCCCGCCCAGCCCATTAGCCAGCCCGCCTCCAGCCCGAGCCCTCATGGAGCAGCTGGAGGAGGCAGTGAGGGGCTCAGTCCTAGCACAGCAAGTGGCTGAGGAGGGAGAATTGGCTGGGGAGCTGAAGCGCTTCCAATGCAAAGATGAGGAAGTCATGGAGCTGCTGCAAGGAGATGCTGCTAGCTATGCGGACGTGTCCCAAGGGGAATCCTTCAGGGAGCAAGAGCTGTCCCAGGTAGAGGGCAGTAGAAATCCTGAGCTCTTCAGCTGGGAGAAATGCATAAATCGTGAGCTGACCTTAGGAGAAGCCGGGATCTACGAACCATTTTCTGATGGGCAAGAATGCATGGAGCCATGGCTTTCCCAGGCAGCACTTGTTAGCTCCCCAGCACACTCCTACTGGGAAGAATCCAGCATGCAAGAGCTGTCGCCCAAAGATGTTGGTCGTTCCCAGGAAATGTCAGACTGGGCACGATTCATTCTCCAAGAGCTTTCCCAAGACCAAGACTCCATTGGCCAGGTGGTTCCCAAAGGCAACGAAAACCCACCCTCCGTTCAGTCAAGCTGTGAAGATGACGGCGACAAAGAGCTCGAGCAGGACAACAGGGAAAGTGTGACCACCCACAGCATCGGTGTCAAGCCCCTGCAGCAGGAGGAGGAGGAATGGGATGACGTCAACATCATCGAGCTGCTTGAAGAACCCAGAGAGCCAGGAGTGGGTGGTTTTGCAGGAGACAGGCTCTTTGTGCCTCTCCTTGGGGAGGCTTTGTTTGAGCCCCAGCAATTTGAGCCGTGCCCTCAAGCGCTGTTCTGTGCCTCGTCTCCCCCTGTACAAGCCCAGGCCCTCAGGCAGCAGGAGGGCCCCCGCAAGAAGCGTCCCTCCCGCTTCAGGCGGGCACTGCGGGCGCTGCGCAGCCTCTTCCGCCGCCCCTGCCTGGCCCCGCAGCCCGAGGATTAGTGCCCGCCGGCGGCGCCAGCACCGGCCCCGCAGATGGCGGCCGGCCCGCGGCCTGGCCAGCGGCCTGAGGGAGCCACACGGGCTGCCTTTCCCTCAGTGTGTCCCTGCAGCCTCAGCAATCCCCGGCTGCTTTGGAGCATCCCAAGCGCATCTCCCCAAGACCAAGTTTTACCCACGGGGCTGATCCCAAACCAGCAGCCATGGGCGGTGCTTGAGGCCAACTTCTTGCAAAGCCTGAACACTCAGTCTCGGAAGAGATTCCTTGCTGGAATCCAAGGCCATTTCCTCCAACCCGGAAAGGACCCTGCATGCTGATCGTCTGGCATTTTATCCATGAGGAATGGGAACAGAGGAGGTACTGCTCCCTAGATGCCAGAGCTCACTGCACAACTCTGACACACCCAACTCTGCAAAAACAAATTAATATTGGCTTTAAGATAGAATAGTAGGAAAAAACAAAAAACAAATCCAAACAAACAAACTCCAAAAATTCCAAAGAAAATTTCTTTTTAAAGAATAAGAATAGTAATTTTAAGGGGATTCAGAAATAGTAGTAGTAAAGAGGAAGAAGAAATAGAAGTAGCTGTAGGAAATAAGAAGAATAAGAATGACAAATTAGAAGAAGAAGAATTAGAAGAATTTTAGGACTTAGAAGAATTTCAAGAAGAAATTGTAAGAGTTGTAGTAAATAGTTGTAGTAAAAAATAGTCATAATAAGTTTAGGAAGAAAATAAGAAGACAAAGAAGAAGAAGACAAAGGAGAAATTTCATTAGTAGGAGTATTGTATAAATAAAATTTTGATAACGATGATAATAGTAATAATGGTTATTTCAAGTTAAAATACGCATTCACACATCATCTAGAACCATGGAATGTTTTCGCTTGGTGAGGGCCTGAAGCATCATCTAGCTCTTTACCTGATTACCTCCTGCACTCTTGCTCTCTGAGACTGATTTCCTATATCTTTCCATCTCTCCACCTCGATTTATTTGCATGTGATGCAAAGTGATGCAACAGATCCCGAGTCTGCTGCAAGAAACTCTGTCAAACTCGGCCCTTTCCATGGGAGGTACCTGGCTGGCCCCACCTGGCCCACAAATGTCTATCCATCCACTCAACTCCAGGTTTTGCGGGGACCATGGCCACAAAAAAGGCCTCATGGACAGCATCAACAGGATGCCCCAGGGATCCACAGAGCACTGAGGTTTTCTACTTTATCTGTCTCTGTCACTCTTTTTCTCTCTGTCTCCCTCTCTGTCTTTCTCCCTCATTTCCTCTTCTTTAAAAGCCATAATATTGGCTGGGGCGTCTGATGCCGTTGGCACCTTAATTTGGGCAGAGGCATGTCTGATTCTTTTACTAAAGGGATGATAACAAGGGGGCTGGAAGACTAAAATCCAGGGGCACTCCATGACACTTCCAGTGGCTTTGGCGGCTGAAGGGGTGCCGGGTGCAACCCTTTGTGACACAGGCGCCTTGCGTCAGGGCCCTCAGGAATGTGGAACCTGGCGGTGCCTAGAGACCCTTGTGACACGGCAGAGCCACGCCCTGCCGCAGGGTTCTGTAAGGAACCCAGAGCCCTGGGGTGCCCAGTCCTGCGAGAGCCGCTGGCACAGAGCAAAGCAGCTCCCAGGATCTCTGCGCGCTAGACAACGCCTGAGACGCAGGAGGATAAGGTGAACCCCAAGTCCCGGGCACCCAGTCCCTTGCCCAGCTGGCTGAAGACCAGGCCCTCAGCAGGCAGGGTCCGGCCACAGCGGGTGGCTCAGTCCCAGCCCTGTTGGAGAGTGAAGAGGAGGAGGAGGGGCCCTTTGTCCACATGGAACAATACGAGGTGGATGAAGGGCTTACCCAATGGGGAGCTGTTAGTGGCCAAGAGCTTGGCCTGCGGGAAGAACTGCCATTCCCAGAGTTGCTCCAAAGGGAGAAAGACATCAGCAAGGAAAAGCTGGCCCAAGGGGAAGAGCGTGGCAGCAGCCAGGGCCTGTCCCAGTGGGCAGAAGGCCTGGAGCAAAGCGTGGCTTCAGAAAAAGAACCAGCAGCTCCAGGAGAAGGGGAACCGGTCCCCATCTCTGCTGCACACAGCCCTGGCTCCCCGCCCAGCCCATTAGCCAGCCCGCCTCCAGCCCAAGCCCTCACGGAGCAGCTGGAGGAGGCAGTGAGGGGCTCAGTCCTAGCACAGCAAGTGGCTGAGGAGGGAGAATTGGCTGGGGAGCTGAAGCGCTTCCAATGCAAAGATGAGGAAGTCATGGAGCTGCTGCAAGGAGATGCTGCTAGCTATGCGGACGTGTCCCAAGGGGAATCCTTCAGGGAGCAGGAGCTGTCCCAGGTAGAGGGCAGTAGAAATCCTGAGCTCTTCAGCTGGGAGAAATGCATAAATCATGAGCTGACCTTAGGAGAAGCCGGGATCTACGAACCATTTTCTGATGGGCAAGAATGCATGGAGCCATGGCTTTCCCAGGCAGCACTTGTTAGTTCCCAGCACACACCTACTGGGAAGAATCCAGCATGCAAGAGCTGTTGCCCAAAGATGTTGGTCGTTCCCAGGAAATGTCAGACTGGGCACAATTCATTCTCCAAGAACTTTCCGAAGACCAAGACTCCATTGGCCAGGTGGTTCCCAAATGCAACGAAAACCCACCCTCCGTGCAGTCAAGCTGTGAAGATGACGGCGACAAAGAGCTCGAGCAGGACAACAGGGAAAGTGTGACCACCCACAGCATCGGTGTCAAGCCCCTGCAGCAGGAGGAGGAGGAGGAATGGGATGACGTCAACATCATCGAGCTGCTTGAAGAACCCATAGAGCCAGGAGTGGGTGGTTTTGCAGGAGACAGGCTCTTTGTGCCTCTCCCTGGGGAGGCTTTGTTTGAGCCCCAGCAATTTGAGCCGTGCCCTCAAGCGCTGTTCTGTGCCTCGTCTCCCCCTGTACAAGCCCAGGCCCTCAGGCAGCAGCAGGGCCCCCGCAAGAAGCGTCCCTCCCGCTTCAGGCGGGCACTGCGGGCGCTGCGCAGCCTCTTCCGCCGCCCCTGCCTGGCCCCGCAGCCCGAGGATTAGTGCCCGCCGGCGGTGCCAGCACCGGCCCCGCAGATGGCGGCCGGCCCGCGGCCTGGCCAGCGGCCTGAGGGAGCCACACGGGCTGCCTTTCCCTCAGTGTGTCCCTGCAGCCTCAGCAATCCCCGGCTGCTTTGGAGCATCCCAAGCGCATCTCCCCAAGACCAAATTTTACCCACGGGGCTGATCCCAAACCAGCAGCCATGGGCGGTGCTCGAGGCCAACTTCTTGCAAAGCCCGACCACTCAGTCTCGGAAAAGATTCCTTGCTGGAATCCAAGGCCATTTCCTCTAACCCGGAAAGGACCCTGCATGCTGATCCTCTGGCATTTTATCCATGAAGAATGGGAACAGAGGAGGTACTGCTCCCTAGATGCCAGAGCTAACTGCACAACTCTGACACACCCAACTCTGCAAAAACAAATTAATATTGGCTTTAGGATAGAATAGTAGGAAAAAAGACAAAACAAATCCAAACAAAACAAACTAAAAAATTCCAAAGAAAATTTCTTTTTAAAGGATAAGAATAGTAATTTTAAGAAGATTCAGAAATAGTAGTAGTAAAGAGGAAGAAGAAATAGAAGTAGCTGTAGGAAATAAGAAGAATAAGAATAAGAATGACAAATTAGAAGAAGAAGAATTAGAAGAATTAGAAGACTTAGAAGAATTTCAAGAAGAAATTGTAATAGTTGTAGTAAATAGTTGTAGTAAAAAATAGTCATAATAAGTTTAGGAAGAAAATAAGACAAAGAAGAAGAAGACAAAGGAGAAATTTCATTAGTAGGAGTATTGTATAAATAAAATTTTGATAACGTTGATAATAGTAATAATGGTTATTTCAAGTTAAAATACGCATTCACACATAATCTAGAACCATGGAATGTTTTCGCTTGGTGAGGGCCTGAAGCATCATCTAGCTCTTTACCTGATTACCTCCTGCACTCTTGCTCTCTGAGACTGATTTCCTATATCTTTCCATCTCTCCACCTCGATTTCTTTGCATGTGATGCAAAGTGATGCAACAGATCCCGAGTCTGCTGCAAGAAACTCTGTCAAACTCGGCCCTTTCCATGGGAGGTACCTGGCTGGCCCCACCTGGCCCACAAATGTCTATCCATCCACTCAACTCCAGGTTTTGCGGGGACCATGGCCACAAAAAAGGCCTCATGGACAGCATCAACAGGATGCCCCAGGGATCCACAGAGCACTGAGGTTTTCTACTTTATCTGTCTCTGTCACTCTTTTTCTCTCTGTCTCCCTCTCTGTCTTTCTCCCTCATTTCCTCTTCTTTAAAAGCCATAATATTGGCTGGGGCGTCTGATGCCGTTGGCACCTTAATTTGGGCAGAGGCATGTCTGATTCTTTTACTAAAGGGATGATAACAAGGGGCTGGAAGACTAAAATCCAGGGGCACTCCATGGCACTTCCAGTGGCTTTGGCGGCTGAAGGGGTGCCTGGTGTGGCCCTTTGTGACACAGGCGCCTTGTGTCAGGGCCCTCAGGAATGTGGAACCTGGCGGTGCCTAGAGACCCTTGTGACACGGCAGAGCCACGCCCTGCCGCAGGGTTCTGTAAGGAACCCAGAGCCCTGGGGTGCCCAGTCCTGCGAGAGCCGCTGGCACAGAGCAAAGCAGCTCCCAGGATCTCTGCGCGCTAGACAACGCCTGAGACGCAGGAGGATAAGGTGAACCCCAAGTCCCGGGCACCCAGTCCCTTGCCCAGCTGGCTGAAGACCAGGCCCTCAGCAGGCAGGGTCCGGCCACAGCGGGTGGCTCAGTCCCAGCCCTGTTGGAGAGTGAGGAGGAGGAGGGGCCCTTTGTCCACATGGAACAATACGAGGTGGATGAAGGGCTTACCCAATGGGGAGCTGTTAGTGGCCAAGAGCTTGGCCTGCGGGAAGAACTGCCATTCCCAGAGTTGCTCCAAAGGGAGAAAGACATCAGCAAGGAAAAGCTGGCCCAAGGGGAAGAGCGTGGCAGCAGCCAGGGCCTGTCCCAGTGGGCAGAAGGCCTGGAGCAAAGCGTGGCTTCAGAAAAAGAACCAGCAGCTCCAGGAGAAGGGGAACCGGTCCCCATCTCTGCTGCACACAGCCCTGGCTCCCCGCCCAGCCCATTAGCCAGCCCGCCTCCAGCCCAAGCCCTCACGGAGCAGCTGGAGGAGGCAGTGAGGGGCTCAGTCCTAGCACAGCAAGTGGCTGAGGAGGGAGAATTGGCTGGGGAGCTGAAGCGCTTCCAATGCAAAGATGAGGAAGTCATGGAGCTGCTGCAAGGAGATGCTGCTAGCTATGCGGACGTGTCCCAAGGGGAATCCTTCAGGGAGCAAGAGCTGTCCCAGGTAGAGGGCAGTAGAAATCCTGAGCTCTTCAGCTGGGAGAAATGCATAAATCGTGAGCTGACCTTAGGAGAAGCCGGGATCTACGAACCATTTTCTGATGGGCAAGAATGCATGGAGCCATGGCTTTCCCAGGCAGCACTTGTTAGCTCCCCAGCACACTCCTACTGGGAAGAATCCAGCATGCAAGAGCTGTCGCCCAAAGATGTTGGTCGTTCCCAGGAAATGTCAGACTGGGCACAATTCATTCTCCAAGAACTTTCCGAAGACCAAGACTCCATTGGCCATGTGGTTCCCAAAGGCAACGAAAACCCACCCTCCGTGCAGTCAAGCTGCGAAGATGACGGCGACAAAGAGCTCGAACAGGACCACAGGGAAAGTGTGACCACCCACAGCATCGGTGTCAAGCCCCTGCAGCAGGAGGAGGAGGAGGAGGAATGGGATGACGTCAACATCATCGAGCTGCTTGAAGAACCCATAGAGCCAGGAGTGGGTGGTTTTGCAGGAGACAGGCTCTTTGTGCCTCTCCCTGGGGAGGCTTTGTTTGAGCCCCAGCAATTTGAGCCGTGCCCTCAAGCGCTGTTCTGTGCCTCGTCTCCCCCTGTACAAGCCCAGGCCCTCAGGCAGCAGCAGGGCCCCCGCAAGAAGCGTCCCTCCCGCTTCAGGCGGGCGCTGCGGGCGCTGCGCAGCCTCTTCCGCCGCCCCTGCCTGGCCCCGCAGCCCGAGGATTAGTGCCCGCCGGCGGCGCCAGCACCGGCCCCGCAGATGGCGGCCGGCCCGCGGCCTGGCCAGCGGCCTGAGGGAGCCACACGGGCTGCCTTTCCCTCAGTGTGTCCCTGCAGCCTCAGCAATCCCCGGCTGCTTTGGAGCATCCCAAGCGCATCTCCCCAAGACCAAATTTTACCCACGGGGCTGATACCAAACCAGTAGCCATGGGCGGTGCTTGAGGCCAACTTCTTTCAAAGCCTGAACACTCAGTCTCGGAAAAGATTCCTTGCTGGAATCCAAGGCCATTTCCTCTAACCCGGAAAGGACCCTGCATGCTGATCCTCTGGCATTTTATCCATGAAGAATGGGAACAGAGGAGGTACTGCTCCCTAGATGCCAGAGCTCACTGCACAACTCTGACACACCCAACTCTGCAAAAACAAATTAATATTGGCTTTAAGATAGAATAGTAGGAAAAAACACAAAACAAATCCAAACAAACAAACTCCAAAAATTCCAAAGAAGATTTCTTGTTAAAGGATAAGAATAGTAATTTTAAGGGGATTCAGAAATAGTAGTAGTAAAGAGGAAGAAGAAATAGAAGTAGCTGTAGGAAATAAGAAGAATAAGAATAAGAATGACAAATTAGAAGAAGAAGAATTAGAAGAATTATAGAAGACTTAGAAGAATTTCAAGAAGAAATTGTAAGAGTTGTAGTAAATAGTTGTAGTAAAAAATAGTCATATAAGTTTAGGAAGAAAATAAGAAGACAAAGAAGAAGAAGACAAAGGAGAAATTTCATTAGTAGGAGTATTGTATAAATAAAATTTTGATAACGATGATAATAGTAATAATGGTTATTTCAAGTTAAAATACGCATTCACACATCATCTAGAACCATGGAATGGTTTCACTTGGTGAGGGCCTGAAGCATCATCTAGCTCTTTACCTGATTACCTCCTGCACTCTTGCTCTCTGAGACTGATTTCCTATATATTTCCATCTCTCCACCTCGATTTCTTTGCATGTGATGCAAAGTGATGCAACAGATCCCGAGTCTGCTGCAAGAAACTCTGTCAAACTCGGCCCTTTCCATGGGAGGTACCTGGCTGGTCCCACCTGGCCCACAAATGTCTATCCATCCACTCAACTCCAGGTTTTGCGGGGACCATGGCCACAAAAAAGGCCTCATGGACAGCATCAACAGGATGCCCCAGGGATCCACAGAGCACTGAGGTTTTCTACTTTATCTGTCTCTGTCACTCTTTTTCTCTCTGTCTCCCTCTCTGTCTTTCTCCCTCATTTCCTCTTCTTTAAAAGCCATAATATTGGCTGGGGCGTCTGATGCCGTTGGCACCTTAATTATGGCAGAGGCATGTCTGATTCTTTTACTAAAGGGATGATAACAAGGGGGCTGGAAGACTAAAATCCAGGGGCACTCCATGACACTTCCAGTGGCTTTGGCGGCTGAAGGGGTGCCGGGTGTGTCCCTTTGTGACACAGGCGCCTTGTGTCAGGGCCCTCAGGAATGTGGAACCTGGCGGTGCCTAGAGACCCTTGTGACACGGCAGAGCCACGCCCTGCCGCAGGGTTCTGTAAGGAACGCAGAGCCCTGGGGTGCCCAGTCCTGCGAGAGCCGCTGGCACAGAGCAAAGCAGCTCCCAGGATCTCTGCGCGCTAGACAACGCCGGAGACGCAGGAGGATAAGGTGAACCCCAAGTCCCGGGCACCCAGTCCCTTGCCCAGCTGGCTGAAGACCAGGCCCTCAGCGGGCAGGGTCCGGCCACAGCGGGTGGCTCAGTCCCAGCCCTGTTGGAGAGTGAGGAGGAGGAGGGGCCCTTTGTCCACATGGAACAATACGAGGTGGATGAAGGGCTTACCCAATGGGGAGCTGTTAGTGGCCAAGAGCTTGGCCTGCGGGAAGAACTGCCATTTCCAGAGTTGTCCCAAAGGGAAAAAGACATCAGCAAGGAAAAGCTGGCCCAAGGCGAAGAGCGTGGCAGCAGCCAGGGCCTGTCCCAGTGGGCAGAAGGCCTGGAGCAAAGTGTGGCTTCAGAAAAAGAACCAGCAGCTCCAGGAGAAGGGGAACCGGTCCCCATCTCTGCTGCACACAGCCCTGGCTCCCCGCCCAGCCCATTAGCCAGCCCGCCTCCAGCCCAAGCCCTCACGGAGCAGCTGGAGGAGGCAGTGAGGGGCTCAGTCCTAGCACAGCAAGTGGCTGAGGAGGGAGAATTGGCTGGGGAGCTGAAGCGCTTCCAATGCAAAGATGAGGAAGTCATGGAGCTGCTGCAAGGAGATGCTGCTAGCTATGCGGACGTGTCCCAAGGGGAATCCTTCAGGGAGCAAGAGCTGTCCCAGGTAGAGGGCAGTAGAAATCCTGAGCTCTTCAACTGGGAGAAATGCATAAATCGTGAGCTGACCTTAGGAGAAGCTGGGATCTACGAACCATTTTCTGATGGGCAAGAATGCATGGAGCCATGGCTTTCCCAGGCAGCACTTGTTAGCTCCTCAGCACACTCCTACTGGGAAGAATCCAGCATGCAAGAGCTGTCGCCCAAAGATGTTGGTCGTTCCCAGGAAATGTCAGACTGGGAACAATTCATTCTCCAAGAACTTTCCGAAGACCAAGACTCCATTGGCCAGGTGGTTCCCAAAGGCAACGAAAACCCACCCTCCGTGCAGTCAAGCTGTGAAGATGACGGCGACAAAGAGCTCGAGCAGGACAACAGGGAAAGTGTGACCACCCACAGCATAGGTGTCAAGCCCCTGCAGCAGGAGGAGGAGGAATGGGATGACGTCAACATCATCGAGCTGCTTGAAGAACCCAGAGAGCCAGGAGTGGGTGGTTTTGCAGGAGACAGGCTCTTTGTGCCTCTCCCTGGGGAGGCTTTGTTTGAGCCCCAGCAATTTGAGCCGTGCCCTCAAGCGCTGTTCTGTGCCTCGTCTCCCCCTGTACAAGCCCAGGCCCTCAGGCAGCAGCAGGGCCCCCGCAAGAAGCGTCCCTCTCGCTTCAGGCGGGCGCTGCGGGCACTGCGCAGCCTCTTCCGCCGCCCCTGCCTGGCCCCGCAGCCCGAGGATTAGTGCCCGCCGGCGGCGCCAGCACCGGTCCCGCAGATGGCGGCCGGCCCGCGGCCTGGCCAGCGGCCTGAGGGAGCCACACGGGCTGCCTTTCCCTCAGTGTGTCCCTGCAGCCTCAGCAATCCCCGGCTGCTTTGGAGCATCCCAAGCGCATCTCCCCAAGACCAAATTTTACCCACGGGGCTGATACCAAACCAGTAGCCATGGGCGGTGCTTGAGGCCAACTTCTTGCAAAGCCTGAACACTCAGTCTCGGAAAAGATTCCTTGCTGGAATCCAAGGCCATTTCCTCTAACCCGGAAAGGACCCTGCATGCTGATCCTCTGGCATTTTATCCATGAAGAATGGGAACAGAGGAGGTACTGCTCCCTAGATGCCAGAGCTCACTGCACAACTCTGACACACCCAACTCTGCAAAAACAAATTAATATTGGCTTTAAGATAGAATAGTAGGAAAAAACACAAAACAAATCCAAACAAACAAACTCCAAAAATTCCAAAGAAGATTTCTTGTTAAAGGATAAGAATAGTAATTTTAAGGGGATTCAGAAATAGTAGTAGTAAAGAGGAAGAAGAAATAGAAGTAGCTGTAGGAAATAAGAAGAATAAGAATAAGAATGACAAATTAGAAGAAGAAGAATTAGAAGAATTATAGAAGACTTAGAAGAATTTCAAGAAGAAATTGTAAGAGTTGTAGTAAATAGTTGTAGTAAAAAATAGTCATAATAAGTTTAGGAAGAAAATAAGAAGACAAAGAAGAAGAAGACAAAGGAGAAATTTCATTAGTAGGAGTATTGTATAAATAAAATTTTGATAACGATGATAATAGTAATAATGGTTATTTCAAGTTAAAATACGCATTCACACATCATCTAGAACCATGGAATGGTTTCACTTGGTGAGGGCCTGAAGCATCATCTAGCTCTTTACCTGATTACCTCCTGCACTCTTGCTCTCTGAGACTGATTTCCTATATATTTCCATCTCTCCACCTCGATTTCTTTGCATGTGATGCAAAGTGATGCAACAGATCCCGAGTCTGCTGCAAGAAACTCTGTCAAACTCGGCCCTTTCCATGGGAGGTACCTGGCTGGTCCCACCTGGCCCACAAATGTCTATCCATCCACTCAACTCCAGGTTTTGCGGGGACCATGGCCACAAAAAAGGCCTCATGGACAGCATCAACAGGATGCCCCAGGGATCCACAGAGCACTGAGGTTTTCTATTTTATCTGTCTCTGTCACTCTTTTTCTCTCTGTCTCCCTCTCTGTCTTTCTCCCTCATTTCCTCTTCTTTAAAAGCCATAATATTGGCTGGGGCGTCTGATGCCGTTGGCACCTTAATTATGGCAGAGGCATGTCTGATTCTTTTAATAAAGGGATGATAACAAGGGGGCTGGAAGACTAAAATCCAGGGGCACTCCATGACACTTCCAGTGGCTTTGGCGGCTGAAGGGGTGCCGGGTGTGGCCCTTTGTGACACAGGCGCCTTGTGTCAGGGCCCTCAGGAATGTGGAACCTGGCGGTGCCTAGAGACCCTTGTGACACGGCAGAGCCACGCCCTGCCGCAGGGTTCTGTAAGGAACCCAGAGCCCTGGGGTGCCCAGTCCTGCGAGAGCCGCTGGCACAGAGCAAAGCAGCTCCCAGGATCTCTGCGCGCTAGACAACGCCGGAGACGCAGGAGGATAAGGTGAACCCCAAGTCCCGGGCACCCAGTCCCTTGCCCAGCTGGCTGAAGACCAGGCCCTCAGCAGGCAGGGTCCGGCCACAGCGGGTGGCTCAGTCCCAGCCCTGTTGGAGAGTGAGGAGGAGGAGGGGCCCTTTGTCCACATGGAACAATACGAGGTGGATGAAGGGCTTACCCAATGGGGAGCTGTTAGTGGCCAAGAGCTTGGCCTGCGGGAAGAACTGCCATTTCCAGAGTTGTCCCAAAGGGAAAAAGACATCAGCAAGGAAAAGCTGGCCCAAGGCGAAGAGCGTGGCAGCAGCCAGGGCCTGTCCCAGTGGGCAGAAGGCCTGGAGCAAAGTGTGGCTTCAGAAAAAGAACCAGCAGCTCCAGGAGAAGGGGAACCGGTCCCCATCTCTGCTGCACACAGCCCTGGCTCCCCGCCCAGCCCATTAGCCAGCCCAGCCCGAGCCCTCACGGAGCAGCTGGAGGAGGCAGTGAGGGGCTCAGTCCTAGCACAGCAAGTGGCTGAGGAGGGAGAATTGGCTGGGGAGCTGAAGCGCTTCCAATGCAAAGATGAGGAAGTCATGGAGCTGCTGCAAGGAGATGCTGCTAGCTATGCGGACGTGTCCCAAGGGGAATCCTTCAGGGAGCAAGAGCTGTCCCAGGTAGAGGGCAGTAGAAATCCTGAGCTCTTCAACTGGGAGAAATGCATAAATCGTGAGCTGACCTTAGGAGAAGCTGGGATCTACGAACCATTTTCTGATGGGCAAGAATGCATGGAGCCATGGCTTTCCCAGGCAGCACTTGTTAGCTCCTCAGCACACTCCTACTGGGAAGAATCCAGCATGCAAGAGCTGTCGCCCAAAGATGTTGGTCGTTCCCAGGAAATGTCAGACTGGGAACAATTCATTCTCCAAGAACTTTCCGAAGACCAAGACTCCATTGGCCAGGTGGTTCCAAAAGGCAACGAAAACCCACCCTCCGTGCAGTCAAGCTGTGAAGATGACGGCGACAAAGAGCTCGAGCAGGACAACAGGGAAAGTGTGACCACCCACAGCATCGGTGTCAAGCCCCTGCAGCAGGAGGAGGAGGAATGGGATGACGTCAACATCATCGAGCTGCTTGAAGAACCCATAGAGCCAGGAGTGGGTGGTTTTGCAGGAGACAGGCTCTTTGTGCCTCTCCCTGGGGAGGCTTTGTTTGAGCCCCAGCAATTTGAGCCGTGCCCTCAAGCGCTGTTCTGTGCCTCGTCTCCCCCTGTACAAGCCCAGGCCCTCAGGCAGCAGCAGGGCCCCCGCAAGAAGCGTCCCTCTCGCTTCAGGCGGGCGCTGCGGGCGCTGCGCAGCCTCTTCCGCCGCCCCTGCCTGGCCCCGCAGCCCGAGGATTAGTGCCCTCCGGCGGCGCCAGCACCGGCCCCGCAGATGGCGGCCGGCCCGCGGCCTGGCCAGCGGCCTGAGGGAGCCACACGGGCTGCCTTTCCCTCAGTGTGTCCCTGCAGCCTCAGCAATCCCCGGCTGCTTTGGAGCATCCCAAGCGCATCTCCCCAAGACCAAATTTTACCCACGGGGCTGATACCAAACCAGTAGCCATGGGCGGTGCTTGAGGCCAACTTCTCGCAAAGCCTGAACACTCAGTCTCGGAAAAGATTCCTTGCTGGAATCCAAGGCCATTTCCTCTAACCTGGAAAGGACCCTGCATGCTGATCCTCTGGCATTTTATCCATGAAGAATGGGAACAGAGGAGGTACTGCTCCCTAGATGCCAGAGCTCACTGCACAACTCTGACACATCCAACTCTGCAAAAACAAATTAATATTGGCTTTATGATAGAATAGTAGGAAAAAACACAAAACAAATCCAAACAAAACAAACTCCAAAAATTCCAAAGAAAATTTCTTTTTAAAGAATAAGAATAGTAATTTTAAGAAGATTCAGAAATAGTAGTAGTAAAGAGGAAGAAGAAATAGAAGTAGCTGTAGGAAATAAGAAGAATAAGAATGACAAATTAGAAGAAGAAGAATTAGAAGACTTAGAAGAATTTCAAGAAGAAATTGTAATAGTTGTAGTAAATAGTTGTAGTAAAAAATAGTCATAATAAGTTTAGGAAGAAAATAAGAAGACAAAGAAGAAGAAGACAAAGGAGAAATTTCATTAGTAGGAGTATTGTATAAATAAAATTTTGATAACGATGATAATAGTAATAATGGTTATTTCAAGTTAAAATACGCATTCACACATCATCTAGAACCATGGAATGGTTTCGCTTGGTGAGGGCCTGAAGCATCATCTAGCTCTTTACCTGATTACCTCCTGCACTCTTGCTCTCTGAGACTGATTTCCTATACATTTCCATCTCTCCACCTCGATTTCTTTGCATGTGATGCAAAGTGATGCAACAGATCCCGAGTCTGCTGCAAGAAACTCTGTCAAACTCGGCCCTTTCCATGGGAGGTACCTGGCTGGTCCCACCTGGCCCACAAATGTCTATCCATCCACTCAACTCCAGGTTTTGCGGGGACCATGGCCACAAAAAAGGCCTCATGGACAGCATCAACAGGATGCCCCAGGGATCCACAGAGCACTGAGGTTTTCTACTTTATCTGTCTCTGTCACTCTTTTTCTCTCTGTCTCCCTCTCTGTCTTTCTCCCTCATTTCCTCTTCTTTAAAAGCCATAATATTGGCTGGGGCGTCTGATGCCGTTGGCACCTTAATTTGGGCAGAGGCATGTCTGATTCTTTTACTAAAGGGATGATAACAAGGGGCTGGAAGACTAAAATCCAGGGGCACTCCATGACACTTCCAGGGGCTTTGGCGGCTGAAGGGGTGCCGGGTGCGGCCCTTTGTGACACAGGCGCCTTGTGTCAGGGCCCTCAGGAATGTGGAACCTGGCGGTGCCTAGAGACCCTTGTGACACGGCAGAGCCACGCCCTGCCGCAGGGTTCTGTAAGGAACCCAGAGCCCTGGGGTGCCCAGTCCTGCGAGAGCCGCTGGCACAGAGCAAAGCAGCTCCCAGGATCTCTGCGCGCTAGACAACGCCGGAGACGCAGGAGGATAAGGTGAACCCCAAGTCCCGGGCACCCAGTCCCTTGCCCAGCTGGCTGAAGACCAGGCCCTCAGCGGGCAGGGTCCGGCCACAGCGGGTGGCTCAGTCCCAGCCCTGTTGGAGAGTGAGGAGGAGGAGGGGCCCTTTGTCCACATGGAACAATACAGGGTGGATGAAGGGCTTACCCAATGGGGAGCTGTTAGTGGACAAGAGCTTGGCCTGCGGGAAGAACTGCCATTCCCAGAGTTGCTCCAAAGGGAAAAAGACATCAGCAAGGAAAAGCTGGCCCAAGGGGAAGAGCGTGGCAGCAGCCAGGGCCTGTCCCAGTGGGCAGAAGACCTGGAGCAAAGCGTGGCTTCAGAAAAAGAACCAGCAGCTCCAGGAGAAGGGGAACCGGTCCCCATCTCTGCTGCACACAGCCCTGGCTCCCCGCCCAGCCCATTAGCCAGCCCAGCCCGAGACCTCACGGAGCAGCTGGAGGAGGCAGTGAGGGGCTCAGTCCTAGCACAGCAAGTGGCTGAGGAGGGAGAATTGGCTGGGGAGCTGAAGCGCTTCCAATGCAAAGATGAGGAAGTCATGGAGCTGCTGCAAGGAGATGCTGCTAGCTATGCGGACGTGTCCCAAGGGGAATCCTTCAGGGAGCAAGAGCTGTCCCAGGTAGAGGGCAGTAGAAATCCTGAGCTCTTCAGCTGGGAGAAATGCATAAATCGTGAGCTGACCTTAGGAGAAGCCGGGATTTACGAACCATTTTCTGATGGGCAAGAATGCATGGAGCCATGGCTTTCCCAGGCAGCACTTGTTAGCTCCCCAGCACACTCCTACTGGGAAGAATCCAGCATGCAAGAGCTGTCACCCAAAGATGTTGGTCGTTCCCAGGAAATGTCAGACTGGGCACGATTCATTCTCCAAGAGCTTTCCCAAGACCAAGACTCCATTGGCCAGGTGGTTCCCAAAGGCAACGAAAACCCACCCTCCATGCAGTCAAGCTGTGAAGATGACGGCGACAAAGAGCTCGAGCAGGACAACAGGGAAAGTGTGACCACCCACAGCATCAGTGTCAAGCCCCTGCAGCAGGAGGAGGAGGAATGGGATGACGTCAACATCATCAAGCTGCTTGAAGAACCCATAGAGCCAGGAGTGGGTGGTTTTGCAGGAGACAGGCTCTTTGTGCCTCTCCCTGGAGAGGCTTTGTTTGAGCCCCAGCAATTTGAGCCGTGCCCTCAAGCGCTGTTCTGTGCCTCGTCTCCCCCTGTGCAAGCCCAGGCCCTCAGGCAGCAGCAGGGCCCCCGCAAGAAGCGTCCCTCCCGCTTCAGGCGGGCGCTGCGGGCGCTGCGCAGCCTCTTCCGCCGCCCCTGCCTGGCCCCGCAGCCCGAGGATTAGTGCCCGCCGGCGGCGCCAGCACCGGCCCCGCAGATGGCGGCCGGACCACGGCCTGGCCAGCGGCCTGAGGGAGCCACACGGGCTGCCTTTCCCTCAGTGTGTCCCTGCAGCCTCAGCAATCCCCGGCTGCTTTGGAGCATCCCAAGCGCATCTCCCCAAGACCAAATTTTACCCACGCGGCTGATACCAAACCAGTAGCCATGGGCGGTGCTTGAGGCCAACTTCTTGCAAAGCCTGAACACTCAGTCTCGGAAAAGATTCCTTGCTGGAATCCAAGGCCATTTCCTCTAACCTGGAAAGGACCCTGCATGCTGATCCTCTGGCATTTTATCCATGAAGAATGGGAACAGAGGAGGTACTGCTCCCTAGATGCCAGAGCTCACTGCACAACTCTGACACATCCAACTCTGCAAAAACAAATTAATATTGGCTTTAAGATAGAATAGTAGGAAAAAACACAAAACAAATCCAAACAAAACAAACTCCAAAAATTCCAAAGAAAATTTCTTGTTAAAGAATAAGAATAGTAATTTTAAGAAGATTCAGAAATAGTAGTAGTAAAGAGGAAGAAGAAATAGAAGTAGCTGTAGGAAATAAGAAGAATAAGAATGACAAATTAGATGAAGAAGAATTAGAAGACTTAGAAGAATTTCAAGAAGAAATTGTAATAGTTGTAGTAAATAGTTGTAGTAAAAAATAGTCATAATAAGTTTAGGAAGAAAATAAGAAGACAAAGAAGAAGAAGACAAAGGAGAAATTTCATTAGTAGGAGTATTGTATAAATAAAATTTTGATAACGATGATAATAGTAATAATGGTTATTTCAAGTTAAAATACGCATTCACACATCATCTAGAACCATGGAATGGTTTCGCTTGGTGAGGGCCTGAAGCATCATCTAGCTCTTTACCTGATTACCTCCTGCACTCTTGCTCTCTGAGACTGATTTCCTATACATTTCCATCTCTCCACCTCGATTTCTTTGCATGTGATGCAAAGTGATGCAACAGATCCCGAGTCTGCTGCAAGAAACTCTGTCAAACTCGGCCCTTTCCATGGGAGGTACCTGGCTGGTCCCACCTGGCCCACAAATGTCTATCCATCCACTCAACTCCAGGTTTTGCGGGGACCATGGCCACAAAAAAGGCCTCATGGACAGCATCAACAGGATGCCCCAGGGATCCACAGAGCACTGAGGTTTTCTACTTTATCTGTCTCTGTCACTCTTTTTCTCTCTGTCTCCCTCTCTGTCTTTCTCCCTCATTTCCTCTTCTTTAAAAGCCATAATATTGGCTGGGGCGTCTGATGCCGTTGGCACCTTAATTTGGGCAGAGGCATGTCTGATTCTTTTACTAAAGGGATGATAACAAGGGGCTGGAAGACTAAAATCCAGGGGCACTCCATGACACTTCCAGGGGCTTTGGCGGCTGAAGGGGTGCCAGGTGTGGCCCTTTGTGAAACAGGCGCCTTGCGTCAGGGCCCTCAGGAATGTGGAACCTGGCGGTGCCTAGAGACCCTTGTGACACGGCAGAGCCACGCCCTGCCGCAGGGTTCTGTAAGGAACGCAGAGCCCTGGGGTGCCCAGTCCTGCGAGAGCCGCTGGCACAGAGCAAAGCAGCTCCCAGGATCTCTGCGCGCTAGACAACGCCGGAGACGCAGGAGGATAAGGTGAACCCCAAGTCCCGGGCACCCAGTCCCTTGCCCAGATGGCTGAAGACCAGGCCCTCAGCAGGCAGGGTCTGGCCACAGCGGGTGGCTCAGTCCCAGCCCTGTTGGAGAGTGAGGAGGAGGAGGAGGGGCCCTTTGTCCACATGGAACAATACGAGGTGGATGAAGGGCTTACCCAATGGGGAGCTGTTAGTGGCCAAGAGCTTGGCCTGCGGGAAGAACTGCCATTCCCAGAGTTGCTCCAAAGGGAGAAAGACATCAGCAAGGAAAAGCTGGCCCAAGGGGAAGAGCGTGGCAGCAGCCAGGGCCTGTCCCAGTGGGCAGAAGACCTGGAGCAAAGCGTGGCTTCAGAAAAAGAACCAGCAGCTCCAGGAGAAGGGGAACCGGTCCCCATCTCTGCTGCACACAGCCCTGGCTCCCCGCCCAGCCCATTAGCCAGCCCAGCCCAAGCCCTCACGGAGCAGCTGGAGGAGGCAGTGAGGGGCTCAGTCCTAGCACAGCAAGTGGCTGAGGAGGGAGAATTGGCTGGGGAGCTGAAGCGCTTCCAATGCAAAGATGAGGAAGTCATGGAGCTGCTGCAAGGAGATGCTGCTAGCTATGCGGACGTGTCCCAAGGGGAATCCTTCAGGGAGCAAGAACTGTCCCAGGTAGAGGGCAGTAGAAATCCTGAGCTCTTCAGCTGGGAGAAATGCATAAATCGTGAGCTGACCTTAGGAGAAGCCGGGATCTACGAACCATTTTCTGATGGGCAAGAATGCATGGAGCCATGGCTTTCCCAGGCAGCACTTGTTAGTTCCCCAGCACACTCCTACTGGGAAGAATCCAGCATGCAAGAGCTGTCACCCAAAGATGTTGGTCGTTCCCAGGAAATGTCAGACTGGGCACGATTCATTCTCCAAGAGCTTTCCCAAGACCAAGACTCCATTGGCCAGGTGGTTCCAAAAGGCAACGAAAACCCACCCTCCGTGCAGTCAAGCTGCGAAGATGACGGTGACAAAGAGTTTGAGCAGGACAATAGGGAAAGTGTGACCACCCACAGCATAGGTGTCAAGCCCCTGCAGCAGGAGGAGGAGGAGGAGGAATGGGATGACGTCAACATCATCGAGCTGCTTGAAGAACCCAGAGAGCCAGGAGTGGGTGGTTTTGCAGGAGACAGGCTCCTTGTGCCTCTCCCTGGGGAGGCTTTGTTTGAGCCCCAGCAATTTGAGCCGTGCCCTCAAGCGCTGTTCTGTGCCTCGTCTCCCCCTGTGCAAGCCCAGGCCCTCAGGCAGCAGCAGGGCCCCCGCAAGAAGCGTCCCTCCCGCTTCAGGCGGGCACTGCGGGCGCTGCGCAGCCTCTTCCGCCGCCCCTGCCTGGCCCCGCAGCCCGAGGATTAGTGCCCGCCGGCGGCGCCAGCACCGGCCCTGCAGATGGCGGCCGGCCCGCGGCCTGGCCAGCGGCCTGAGGGAGCCACACGGGCTGCCTTTCCCTCAGTGTGTCCCTGCAGCCTCAGCAATCCCCGGCTGCTTTGGAGCATCCCGAGCGCATCTCCCCAAGACCAAATTTTACCCACGGGGCTGATCCCAAACCAGCAGCCATGGTCGGTGCTTGAGGCCAACTTCTTGCAAAGCCCAACCACTCAGTCTCGGAAAAGATTCCTTGCTGGAATCCAAGGCCATTTCCTCTAACCCGGAAAGGACCCTACATGCTGATCCTCTGGCATTTTATCCATGAAGAATGGGAACAGAGGAGGTACTGCTCCCTAGATGCCAGAGCTCACTGCACAACTCTGACACACCCAACTCTGCAAAAACAAATTAATATTGGCTTTAAGATAGAATAGTAGGAAAAAACACAAAACAAATCCAAACAAAACAAACTCCAAAAATTCCAAAGAAAATTTCTTTTTAAAGGATAAGAATAGTAATTTTAAGGGGATTCAGAAATAGTAGTAGTAAAGAGGAAGAAGAAATAGAAGTAGCTGTAGGAAATAAGAAGAATAAGAATGACAAATTAGATGAAGAAGAATTAGAAGACTTAGAAGAATTTCAAGAAGAAATTGTAATAGTTGTAGTAAATAGTTGTAGTAAAAACTAGTCATAATAAGTTTAGGAAGAAAATAAGAAGACAAAGAAGAAGACAAAGGAGAAATTTCATTAGTAGGAGTATTGTATAAATAAAATTTTGATAACGATGATAATAGTAATAATGGTTATTTCAAGTTAAAATACGCATTCACACATAATCTAGAACCATGGAATGGTTTCGCTTGGTGAGGGCCTGAAGCATCATCTAGCTCTTTACCGGATTACCTCCTGCACTCTTGCTCTCTGAGACTGATTTCCTATATATTTCCATCTCTCCACCTCGATTTCTTTGCATGTGATGCAAAGTGATGCAACAGATCCTGAGTCTGCTGCAAGAAACTCTGTCAAACTCGGCCCTTTCCATGGGAGGTACCTGGCTGGTCCCACCTGGCCCACAAATGTCTATCCATCCACTCAACTCCAGGTTTTGCGGGGACCATGGCCACAAAAAAGGCCTCATGGACAGCATCAACAGGATGCCCCAGGGATCCACAGAGCACTGAGGTTTTCTACTTTATCTGTCTCTGTCACTCTTTCTCTCTCTGTCTCCCTCTCTGTCTTTCTCCCTCATTTCCTCTTCTTTAAAAGCCATAATATTGGCTGGGGCGTCTGATGCCGTTAGCACCTTAATTTGGGCAGAGGCATGTCTGATTCTTTTACTAAAGGGATGATAACAAGGGGCTGGAAGACTAAAATCCAGGGGCACTCCATGACACTTCCAGTGGCTTTGGCGGCTGAAGGGGTGCCGGGTGTGGCCCTTTGTGACACAGGCGCCTTGTGTCAGGGCCCTCAGGAATGTGGAACCTGGCGGTGCCTAGAGACCCTTGTGACACGGCAGAGCCACGCCCTGCCGCAGGGTTCTGTAAGGAACCCAGAGCCCTGGGGTGCCCAGTCCTGCGAGAGCCGCTGGCACAGAGCAAAGCAGCTCCCAGGATCTCTGCGCGCTAGACAACGCCGGAGACGCAGGAGGCTAAGGTGAACCCCAAGTCCCGGGCACCCAGTCCCTTGCCCAGCTGGCTGAAGAGCAGGCCTTCAGCGGGCAGGGTCCGGCCACAGCGGGTGGCTCAGTCCCAGCCCTGTTGGAGAGTGAGGAGGAGGAGGAGGGGCCCTTTGTCCACATGGAACAATACGAGGTGGATGAAGGGCTTACCCAATGGGGAGCTGTTAGTGGCCAAGAGCTTGGCCTGCGGGAAGAACTGCCATTTCCAGAGTTGTCCCAAAGGGAAAAAGACATCAGGAAGGAAAAGCTGGCCCAAGGGGAAGAGCGTGGCAGCAGCCAGGGCCCGTCCCCGTGGGCAGAAGGCCTGGAGCAAAGCGTGGCTTCAGAAAAAGAACCAGCAGCTCCAGGAGAAGGGGAACCGGTCCCCATCTCTGCTGCACACAGCCCTGGCTCCCCGCCCAGCTCATTAGCCAGCCCGCCTCCAGCCCGAGCCCTCACGGAGCAGCTGGAGGAGGCAGTGAGGGGCTCAGTCCTAGCACAGCAAGTGGCTGAGGAGGGAGAATTGGCTGGGGAGCTGAAGCGCTTCCAATGCAAAGATGAGGAAGTCATGGAGCTGCTGCAAGGAGATGCTGCTAGCTATGCGGACGTGTCCCAAGGGGAATCCTTCAGGGAGCAAGAACTGTCCCAGGTAGAGGGCAGTAGAAATCCTGAGCTCTTCAACTGGGAGAAATGCATAAATCGTGAGCTGACCTTAGGAGAAGCCGGGATCTACGAACCATTTTCTGATGGGCAAGAATGCATGGAGCCATGGCTTTCCCAGGCAGCACTTGTTAGTTCCCCAGCACACTCCTACTGGGAAGAATCCAGCATGCAAGAGCTGTCACCCAAAGATGTTGGTCGTTCCCAGGAAATGTCAGACTGGGCACGATTCATTCTCCAAGAGCTTTCCCAAGACCAAGACTCCATTGGCCAGGTGGTTCCAAAAGGCAACGAAAACCCACCCTCTGTGCAGTCAAGCTGCGAAGATGACGGCGACAAAGAGTTCGAGCAAGACAATAGGGAAAGTGTGACCACCCACAGCATCGGTGTCAAGCCCCTGCAGCAGGAGGAGGAGGAGGAGGAATGGGACGACGTGAACATCATCGAGCTGCTTGAAGAACCCAGAGAGCCAGGAGTGGGTGGTTTTGCAGGAGACAGGCTCCTTGTGCCTCTCCCTGGGGAGGCTTTGTTTGAGCCCCAGCAGTTTGAGCCGTGCCCTCAAGCGCTGCTCTGTGCCTCGTCTCCCCCTGTGCAAGCCCAGGCCCTCAGGCAGCAGCAGGGCCCCCGCAAGAAGCGTCCCTCCCGCTTCAGGCGGGCACTGCGGGCGCTGCGCAGCCTCTTCCGCCGCCCCTGCCTGGCCCCGCAGCCCGAGGATTAGTGCCCGCCGGCGGCGCCAGCACCGGCCCCGCAGATGGCGGCCGGCCCGCGGCCTGGCCAGCGGCCTGAGGGAGCCACACGGGCTGCCTTTCCCTCAGTGTGTCCCTGCAGCCTCAGCAATCCCCGGCTGCTTTGGAGCATCCCAAGCGCATCTCCCCAAGACCAAGTTTTACCCACGGGGCTGATCCCAAACCAGCAGCCATGGGCGGTGCTTGAGGCCAACTTCTCGCAAAGCCCGACCACTCAGTCTCGGAAAAGATTCCTTGCTGGAATCCAAGGCTATTTCCTCTAACCTGGAAAGGACCCTGCATGCTGATCCTCTGGCATTTTATCCATGAAGAATGGGAACAGAGGAGGTACTGCTCCCTAGATGCCAGAGCTCACTGCACAACTCTGACACACCCAACTCTGCAAAAACAAATTAATATTTGCTTTAAGATAGAATAGTAGGAAAAAACACAAAACAAATCCAAACAAACAAACTCCAAAAATTCCAAAGAAAATTTCTTTTTAAAGGATAAGAATAGTAATTTTAAGAAGATTCAGAAATAGTAGTAGTAAAGAGGAAGAAGAAATAGAAGTAGCTGTAGGAAATAAGAAGAATAAGAATAAGAATGACAAATTAGAAGAAGAAGAATTAGAAGAATTAGAAGACTTAGAAGAATTTCAAGAAGAAATTGTAATAGTTGTAGTAAATAGTTGTAGTAAAAAATAGTCATAATAAGTTTAGGAAGAAAATAAGAAGACAAAGAAGAAGAAGACAAAGGAGAAATTTCATTAGTAGGAGTGTTGTATAAATAAAATTTTGATAACGATGATAGTAGTAATAATGGTTATTTCAAGTTAAAATACGCATTCACACATCATCTAGAACCATGGAATGGTTTCGCTTGGTGAGGGCCTGAAGCATCATCTAGCTCTTTACCTGATTACCTCCTGCACTCTTACTCTCTGAGACCGATTTCCTATATCTTTACATCTCTCCACCTCGATTTCTTTGCATGTGATGCAAAGTGATGCAACAGATCCCGAGTCTGCTGCAAGAAACTCTGTCAAACTCGGCCCTTTCCATGGGAGGTACCTGGCTGGTCCCACCTGGCCCACAAATGTCTATCCATCCACTCAACTCCAGGTTTTGCGGGGACCATGGCCACAAAAAAGGCCTCATGGACAGCATCAACAGGATGCCCCAGGGATCCACAGAGCACTGAGGTTTTCTACTTTATCTGTCTCTGTCACTCTTTCTCTCTCTGTCTCCCTCTCTGTCTTTCTCCCTCATTTCCTCTTCTTTAAAAGCCATAATATTGGCTGGGGCGTCTGATGCCGTTGGCACCTTAATTTGGGCAGAGGCATGTCTGATTCTTTTACTAAAGGGATGATAACAAGGGGCTGGAAGACTAAAATCCAGGGGCACTCCATGACACTTCCAGTGGCTTTGGCGGCTGAAGGGGTGCCGGGTGCGGCCCTTTGTGACACAGGCGCCTTGTGTCAGGGCCCTCAGGAATGTGGAACCTGGCGGTGCCTAGAGACCCTTGTGACACGGCAGAGCCACGCCCTGCCGCAGGGTTCTGTAAGGAACGCAGAGCCCTGGGGTGCCCAGTCCTGCGAGAGCCGCTGGCACAGAGCAAAGCAGCTCCCAGGATCTCTGCGCGCTAGACACCGCCTGAGACGCAGGAGGATAAGGTGAACCCCAAGTCCCGGGCACCCAGTCCCTTGCCCAGCTGGCTGAAGACCAGGCCCTCAGCGGGCAGGGTCCGGCCACAGCGGGTGGCTCAGTCCCAGCCCTGTTGGAGAGTGAGGAGGAGGAGGAGGGGCCCTTTGTCCACATGGAACAATACGAGGTGGATGAAGGGCTTACCCAATGGGGAGCTGTTAGTGGCCAAGAGCTTGGCCTGCGGGAAGAACTGCCATTCCCAGAGTTGCTCCAAAGGGAGAAAGACATCAGCAAGGAAAAGCTGGCCCAAGGGGAAGAGCGTGGCAGCAGCCAGGGCCTGTCCCAGTGGGCAGAAGGCCTGGAGCAAAGCGTGGCTTCAGAAAAAGAACCAGCAGCTCCAGGAGAAGGGGAACCGGTCCCCATCTCTGCTGCACACAGCCCTGGCTCCCCGCCCAGCTCATTAGCCAGCCCACCTCCAGCCCGAGCCCTCACGGAGCAGCTGGAGGAGGCAGTGAGGGGCTCAGTCCTAGCACAGCAAGTGGCTGAGGAGGGAGAATTGGCTGGGGAGCTGAAGCGCTTCCAATGCAAAGATGAGGAAGTCATGGAGCTGCTGCAAGGAGATGCTGCTAGCTATGCGGACGTGTCCCAAGGGGAATCCTTCAGGGAGCAAGAACTGTCCCAGGTAGAGGGCAGTAGAAATCCTGAGCTCTTCAACTGGGAGAAATGCATAAATCGTGAGCTGACCTTAGGAGAAGCCGGGATCTACGAACCATTTTCTGATGGGCAAGAATGCATGGAGCCATGGCTTTCCCAGGCAGCACTTGTTAGTTCCCCAGCACACTCCTACTGGGAAGAATCCAGCATGCAAGAGCTGTCACCCAAAGATGTTGGTCGTTCCCAGGAAATGTCAGACTGGGCACGATTCATTCTCCAAGAGCTTTCCCAAGACCAAGACTCCATTGGCCAGGTGGTTCCAAAAGGCAACGAAAACCCACCCTCTGTGCAGTCAAGCTGCGAAGATGACGGCGACAAAGAGTTCGAGCAAGACAATAGGGAAAGTGTGACCACCCACAGCATCGGTGTCAAGCCCCTGCAGCAGGAGGAGGAGGAGGACGAATGGGACGACGTGAACATCATCGAGCTGCTTGAAGAACCCAGAGAGCCAGGAGTGGGTGGTTTTGCAGGAGACAGGCTCCTTGTGCCTCTCCCTGGGGAGGCTTTGTTTGAGCCCCAGCAATTTGAGCCGTGCCCTCAAGCGCTGCTCTGTGCCTCGTCTCCCCCTGTGCAAGCCCAGGCCCTCAGGCAGCAGCAGGGCCCCCGCAAGAAGCGTCCCTCCCGCCTCAGGCGGGCACTGCGGGCGCTGCGCAGCCTCTTCCGCCGCCCCTGCCTGGCCCCGCAGCCCGAGGATTAGTGCCCGCCGGCGGCGCCAGCACCGGCCCCGCAGATGGCGGCCGGCCCGCGGCCTGGCCAGCGGCCTGAGGGAGCCACACGGGCTGCCTTTCCCTCAGTGTGTCCCTGCAGCCTCAGCAATCCCCGGCTGCTTTGGAGCATCCCAAGCGCATCTCCCCAAGACCAAGTTTTACCCACGGGGCTGATCCCAAACCAGCAGCCATGGGCGGTGCTTGAGGCCAACTTCTCGCAAAGCCCGACCACTCAGTTTTGGAAAAGATTCCTTGCTGGAATCCAAGGCTATTTCCTCTAACCCGGAAAGGACCCTACATGCTGATCCTCTGGCATTTTATCCATGAAGAATGGGAACAGAGGAGGTACTGCTCCCTAGATGCCAGAGCTCACTGCACAACTCTGACACACCCAACTCTGCAAAAACAAATTAATATTTGCTTTAAGATAGAATAGTAGGAAAAAACACAAAACAAATCCAAACAAACAAACTCCAAAAATTCCAAAGAAAATTTCTTTTTAAAGGATAAGAATAGTAATTTTAAGAAGATTCAGAAATAGTAGTAGTAAAGAGGAAGAAGAAATAGAAGTAGCTGTAGGAAATAAGAAGAATAAGAATAAGAATAAGAATAAGAATGACAAATTAGAAGAAGAAGAATTAGAAGAATTAGAAGACTTAGAAGAATTTCAAGAAGAAATTGTAATAGTTGTAGTAAATAGTTGTAGTAAAAAATAGTCATAATAAGTTTTGGATGAAAATAAGAAGACAAAGAAGAAGAAGACAAAGGAGAAATTTCATTAGTAGGAGTATTGTATAAATAAAATTTTGATAACGATGATAATAGTAATAATGGTTATTTCAAGTTTAAATACACATTCACGCATCATCTAGAATCATGGAATGGTTTCACCAGGCAAGGGCCTTAAGGATCATCTAGTTCTTTACCTGATTACCTCCTGCACTCTTACTCTCTGGGACCACTTTCCTATTTCTTTCCATCTCTCTACCTAAGATTTCTTGCTAAATATTAACTGTATTTTGTCATCATATGATCTTAGTTGCTTCTTAATTTAAGCAGAGGCACCTCTTCCTCACCAGTTTGTAACACATTCTCTGTCCTCCCTGTCTTCATAGCAGCGGTGGTTCAGTTTCCTGAGGAAATCCATCTCTCTCCTCTCTACTCATTTTAACTGGTGTGGATTCTTCCTATGCTGGTTTCCCCAGAAATGGGTATAGTGTTACATGTGAGGTCTCAAAAAACGGAGTAGAGGGGCAGAATCATCTCCCTTGACATGCTGCTCTTCACTCATCCACATGCAGCCTAGGACATTTGTGGCTTCCTTGGCTAGGAACAGAGTTTGCCAGCGCAGCAATGCCCAATTTGTTTTCGTAACATTTTAAAATTTGCATCTGGAGGAAGTTACACCACTTGATATCTTCTGCAGTTAAAAGTTTTTTATACAGGTCATATTGCATTTAACACAGCTTGGTTAACTGCATTAGCAAATTTTTAGGCCATCTTTCACCAGCCTAAGATTATTTTTGTAAGCCTTGAGACTGGTAACTTAAATATCCTGGCTAAATTCCTACATGAAATAGCATTTCTATTATTTTTTTTTCTTTGGCAATACCTCACTGTAAATTAAATTCCAGCCTAGCTGTTTGTCAGGGCACACTCTCCTGCCATAAGGGCATTTAAGTTTGATTTGCATTCCATAGGGACAGCACTGTGACAGAGAGTTTAACATCTTGTCTCTAAAAATGCCCGCTGAAGCCGCAACTCACTTTCTTACTATTTTAATTATAATCTTGTCTGGTTACAAATAAGTTTTTTCTCCTCTTCCAAAAGCACGGTGTTTGTTAATGCCTCTTCACTCTGAGGCTGTGCTAAGTTCAGCAGCCTTGCTGCAAGGCATGATTTAGCTCTTAGTAAAATCAGTGGATATGCTCCCATATCTATTTGTTGTTACAGAGCTGTAGTAACAATTAGATGTGGTGAAAATGTATTTCTACATCTGCCTCATCAAAAAACACCAGCTTGATCAACATTAGACTTGCTTGAATGACAGTACATTTCAACTAAGTGTATTAATAGTTATCAGCTCAGGCTTCTCTAAACAGCAACAGAACTGTTCTACCTTTCACTGTTGTGATTTGATACACGTAGTGGAATTTCCCAGCCCCAGGCACCTCCAGAAGGCAATCCTTCCCTAGAGTTCCCAGTAACGATAATATAACTATTTTGTACTAGATCATGTAAAATCCATACAGGAGAAATTCAGGGGAAAAACAAAAAGTAGACAGACTGCTTAGTATTTGACTGGTTCCTATAAGATGTGTTCAATATAGCTTAAAAAATATAGCCTTTTATCTTACCACTTGCCTGTACCTTTTATAAAATATTTTCCTAATTTGTTGACTTGGAGTCCACCTGCACTCAAACTGCTCACAGCCTGTAATCCCATAAAATAAGTGCATTCTAGGATTCTTTCCTCTTGACTGAGCTGTAAAACACTTGCTGATATAAAGTATTACCCAAAGCAAGAAAAAAGAACAGGCTATAATCTGTGGTGGGGTCTTATTTTATAAAATGAATAGCAACTTTAAAAATAGGGTCTTTTCATTCCCTTATATCACTTTCCCATTTGGCTTTTTCTTCTGCTTTTCACATGTGGTATAATTTGATCTGTTTTTCAGCAACTCCTCTAACTTCTGTTTCCAAAGGAAGCTCAACTCCTTGCTTTTTAGCCTTTTTGTGCCAATAGTTGCAAAATATTGCTGTGTTTTCCCATCCCATTCCCTCCTCTCTTGCTGTTACCATCCAAGTTACTGTTGAATTCCTTACTCCACTGAACATCAAGGCAAGCACTAAGTCATTGGTTTTAATTGCCACTGTGTACAAAACCAAAAAACTTAGAAATGGATTTAATTCAGACAGGAGAGTCCCATCTTCATGTTACCTATTTCTTTTAAGTTTTCCCTGTCACTTTTTTCCGCCTGTTTTGCCCCTCTGTGACCCCTTAGGAAAAGTAAAAGTGGTCCCTCTGGTAACAGAGCAAATCCCTGCTCTGCTAATCAAATAGAATAATCACTTATGCTATCTATAATACAACATTAAAAGGCCAATTAGATCATTAGTATCCGAGAGAATGACCTTTCAGTTTAATGGCATCCTCCAGATAGTAGATTATAAAACTAAATGAATGATTCGTATTAACAAAGTAAGTCAGCTAAGGAGGATAGCAAATGAGTTTTCTAAATTAATGACCTGAGTATCACAGAAACCAAAATTATTAATTCCTGTGTAAAGATGGGAATTTAAAACAAATAAAAACAATCAGGGCAACTCTGAAAAGGAGCAGGTAAATGAACAACCAAGTAATTTTAAGCAGAAAATAATTCAAGGCAATATTACTCCAGGTGACAGTGCTGTCATCTCATAGGGAAGCTGACATCCTGATCAGAGAAAAAGCAGCAAGGGACATCATGAAGGAAATTCATTATACGCTTGTGACAGTATCTCCTGAGGGTCTCCCTTAAACTTAAGTGTAATGTACTATTACAAAGTTAAGGCATCCTTCCAGCTTCGGCTCTCTTTTAGCTTGTGCCTCCCATCCTTCAAACCTAAGGGCTCTTTCAAATTGATATTGCCACAGGGCTGATCAACAGCATTAGCCGGACAGCGCAGGACTGGACTCTGCCACAATTTCACATTGCCCTGATGGATGGATGACTGACAGAGGATTGGAGCTTAGACAATTCTGCTGGCTTGAAAGTGGAGGGAGTGAAGCCTGTAGCTTGTCAGACATTAGTGTCTGAGCCCAGGAGTTTAAAAGAATCATTACCTTTTCTATGGCTCATTTCTGTAATTTACTGGCCATAAAGCTAACTTTTTCACTATGCAACCTTTTGGATCATTTCCATATCTCTTCTTAAAAAACTCTCCTACATAAGTTTCTTCACAGTCACAGAACACAATTTTATGAGACATCAATTGTCTCTTAAAAGAGACATCAAATGAAACTGCAAAATATATCCTTCCGTCTTTTCTATCTTTTGCAACTCACTGAAAAAATTCTACTTAAATCGGTTCAGTCTTCACATGTTCATATCTCTTGATCATCTTTGTTACTCTGTGCCTGATATTCTGTACTGGGTTACCTTCTTCTGCTGCCATATTTGCAAACTCTGCCTAAGTTCTGGCATCAGCCCTCAGCCTCCTTCATGAACTCTTCCTATGACAAAACCCCTCACTTGGAATACTAATTTACATTTTTATCTGTTTCACATTGCACAGTGTCTCTCTGACACCTTACTCAGCTGCCTTCAGCTCTTCTTCACTTTCTAAATTCAAATTCTTATGTATAAAGAGCCAAACAGTAACATGACAGTTGGTAGAACAGCTCTCTTCACGAGGGATGACGTGTGTGTCAGCACAGCAGAACTCAGAGACTCAAAGGCCAAAGGCAGCTTTTTAAGTAACCCAAGTGATTGACCATACAACAAAGGAACTGTCTAGAAGAAAAGAATACAAGAACAGCCACTTCTTATTTTTCAAAGCCTGAGCCTAATATATGGTCTCCAACACCGGCTAACTTTAAATATCGAGGGGGAAGTACAAAAACCAGGCAAGCATGAGACACCATTCCCAGCAGTTTCTGCATTAGTCTACCACTGTAATTTTGATTAGCTTAAAAACCTTGCAATACTGAGAGAAGGGCTCTCCTCCCCTAATGCATGGTTCCATGACATCATTTACAATTCTGTTTTTGTGACACTGAATTTGAGAACATCTTTTCTAGGTGCTTTCACAGAGCAAGTAACATTGTCATTTGCTGCTTTTTCTCTCAATCCTAGCCTCTGGCATAAGAATGAGTGAGTTAATGGAGAATCCAATCCCCAAGAAGCATACCAGCCTTGGAAGTTTATGAAAAAAAAAGTGTTTAAATCAGAAAACAAAAACTACCTATATCAGGAAAACAAATTAAACATAATTCAATAAATACTGTCCCTGTAGTGAACTCCTCATTTTGATTCAACTTTCAAGACTGTTACTCCCCATAGAATTAAAATTTGCAACCTGTCAACCATGAAAGGACTTCTTAAAAGAGGTTGCAAAAAGATCATTCAAAGATAATTCTTATTTACAGTCACTCTAAGGAGATTGTGTACAGAATGCAGAGGACACCAGGGACAAGGAGCAAAGGTCAGAACTTCCATAGAGACTACATTAATTTTGGCTACTGGCTTTACAAAGAAAAAAATCTTTCAATTTACTTATTTGATCACTCATGCACAGACCTTTGGAGACTATCAAAGAGAAGTGAATACTAGAATCTTTCTGTCCTGTGCAGTGGAGAATAAAACTCTTCATGTTGCTCTCTAACATTTTCCAATGTGTCAAATAAAAGTACAGAAGAAACTTTGGGGTAGAAGTCATGATTCAAGCCAGGTACCCTCTGTGTAATGGCAAGGAAAAGATACGTGCTTCATGAACAGAGATGTCTGGAAAAGGACAAATGTTTGTGGACGTGAAAAGGTGTGAAGGGAAGAGGGAGGAAAATGTAACTCCCTTCAGCCAGTTTTGCATTTAAAACTACAATTTCTTGAGGGAAATATAAATTACATCTCAATTCCACAGATGGCAACATTCAGCACTAGCAGAGTTTTAAGGTATGTATCTTAAACAGGTAATTCTTTGGTGCCCAAGTTCCTTGTCCAAATCATATCCAGGCTGAATGGGATAGCTGTTTCATCTCTTAGTGATTAGAGCTACTGCCCAAAAATTATCTCCTTTGCTTGAAGCAAGTTAAAACTTCCTCCCAGCTCATTAGAAAGCAGATGAAACTGGGAAATGGCACTTCTTAGCCCTACTTTGAGATCAGGCAACATTTTGCTGTGTAGTGACACTTGTGTTGCTTAGAGGGAAATCTTTGGGGGTTACAGAGTCCAGGTATCAACCAAATTCCTGATACTTCCTCATAATTTAGTCAGCTGTGTAAATAGTGAGTGAATGTGAGAACCAAGCTCCCATCAAGTCTGTGAGATGAGATTTCCTTTGTGTCAACCTAAGCCCACAAAACACTGTAAGAAGTACCTGGGAGAGAAAAAAAAGTTCCCAGATGGCAAGCTGCATCTTACCTCTCTGGAAAACAACATCTTTTGATGATGCTCTAACAGCATCCACAATTCTAGTACAGGAAACAAAACTAATACATGAAACAAACATCACTGATCTAATCCGTTATGATCATGGTACAATACTATTCTCTGTAGCATTTTCTTTTCTCATTTTCCAAGCTCTTGTGATAGGCATTCCCTGCTTTATATGGACAAACAGTACCATTAGCTCAGAGTTCCTCCTGTCACTACTGTTTCCCTTATTCTTTCCATCCTAGATTTTATCCCAAACCATTTGACACTCTTACAGATTGCAAGGACTGAAAATTGGAAGTTGAAACTGCAAGAAGCAGAGGAAATAGCGCAGAGGAAGCAACCCCAAAGGAAGAGAAGAAGGAGCAGTTCCCAATGGAAGCACTGTTTTGGAAAGATGTAGGCATGGTAACGATTAGCCTGCAGCCATGAGCTTCTGACTGGTACTGAATTTGCACTGTGAAAACCCAAGAGAAGGGTAAGTTTTCAGGCCTCTGTCACATCAAACAACTGAATTCAGTGTTGGTCCATCTTGTTGAACTTCTCTTCCTGTCTTCTACTCCACCTTCACCATCCTGAGGACTTTTTTGTTCTAATATACAACTTCCAATTTTCAGTTATCTGAGAGAACAGGGCAGGAGGGAAACAGGGAAGAAACTGATGAAGAGGGATGCCTGAAAATAGATCTGTGGCAAAAGAGAGAACAGGAAAAACAAGGAGACAGAAGATACAAGAAACAGAGGGAATGTTGATCCTAGACTATGTAGTGAAAAGGCCTTCCATTCAGGCTTCAGATGAAATGCGTTTGTGAACAAATAAGAGGTCAAAGAGAATGGCTCTGAGAGTCGATTCAAGAGAGTATGGGATCAGAGCAAGCAAAAAACGGGATGAGAAACAAAATTGGAGAAGTACACTACAATGAGCTGGATGAGTGAGCTGAAAATAGGTGGATAGGAATCAACCTCAGAAGTCCTCTGAGAGGAAGATGTTATGCAATTAGACTATAAAAATCAATCTGACATTGGAATTCTAAGAAATAGAGTCTAATCTATGTAAGCAAAGAGCTGGGACAAGAAGAAGGAGACAGACCACACTAGGAAATACAGGAGTGTAGGAGATCTAGGTACAGCCATAGAACAAAGTTTAAAGCCATAGGGGCACAGACTCCTCAGGTAGTTAGAACTGGATACAAGATTCCTCAGTTTGAGTAGTCCTCTTCTGTATAAAGGAAATGTATATTTCATCCTTTGCTAGAGTTTACAAACTTTTTTTACCAGGTAGCTTCAGGTGTGGATGTAAACATAGAGGCTACTAGTGAGTGGTTGTATATTTCTGATAAAACACGAAGAAATTCCTGATTTGATTCAAGGCAAGGGTGTGATCTAAAAAATTATTCTTACCAAGTTCTGGTAGGCACCATGAATTTTGTCTTGTGAATATACCCAATTGTAAGAAAGGTAGAGATTAAATTTCTTTATAGTCATTAGTCACATTAACATAAACACAGGGCAAATGTTGCAAAAATTATGTCTTGATGTGAAACCAAGAAAAGGCTCCAACCAATAAGATAAACATATGGAAACTCAAATTTCTCAACACTATCAAGGATCTATCAACTTTTCTTTCAATGTTCAAATGTTTTGAAGTGCACAAATGCACTAGTGCTATCCCTGCTATCTAAAGTGACATAAAAGTAACTTCCTAGATATGGTTAGTCTTGTGTTTAAATTTGATCTGCCACACAGTGCCTTTGTTCTTTAACTCATCACTTGCTCTCTGATTAATAATTTAAATATTGTTCCCTAGGGAAAAAAGAAATTATAGTTCCATTTGCTCATGCTGTTTATTGGTAAACATGTGCTAGTCTTACAAAATCATCTTGAGGTATTTATTTAAAACACTTAAGGGTAAAATGCTTCAATTGAAGCTGTCCATTCATGCACACAGATGTTACAAAAAGACATTGTGGTGTGCATATAGCAGAGTCTTTATTTGTCTTCTTACATTGAATGTTCATGTAGAGGTGCTCTTAATTGCCCTCACAGGGCAAAGATATTCACCCTAAAATCCAACAAGTGACTTGGATCCTAGGGATGTGGTTTGAGACATGCTACATCTCAATAGGATTGTATAAGGACTGCCTTAGGCAAGGATTTTTGTTACTTCCCCATTCAGATTCACAAGTAAAGGAATTATAACATCAAAACTTCTGGACAGTTTTGGTCCTTACCAGGAGAAAGGTTGGAAAGGAAGGGCAACACTTTCTTCTCCTCTTTGCACTGAACATAGCATTAGCTTTTGAATGTGTTTCAAACAAAGCCTTTTTGAGACTGAGATGAAAATTTTTCAGTTCTTCTGCATCACCAGCAGATAAGTAGGTAAAAAATACTCTCACTTCATGTCAAAGCAAGGGCATCTTAAGTTATTCATGGTTTTTAAATTACAAAAACTAATTTATCTATGATGATGCCAGTTTTCCATGATATGCCTGCTTCATGCGGTTCACTTAGTATTTTCCAGTCAATATTATTGATCAGCTGCCAGAACTACTTAGTCTCTTTCCTTCTTAAGCTCATCATTATATCATTACCAAACAGTCTTTAATCCTGTTGTGATAAAGCCAAAAGCTGGAAGCTGAACTTCTTCACTCTAATTTTCCTTTGAAAGCTCGCTTTTGCCAGAAGAGCTGAGATAGACCCTCACCAATACAGCTGTGACAGAACTATTCCTCTGTCTCAGTTTTCAAACTAATTAAGACAAAGATGACTTTGGCCAAAGAGCAATTTTGTGTGTCTATGTGAAAGATGTATCTGAAGCCAATTATGTCTTCAGGTAAATCCATGTTGCAGTGAGAGAGGATTAATGAATCCCAGTACATCCACCTCATACAGGTTTAAGAAATTTTCAATGCTACATTATTATATGTGATGGGCTGTTACTAGAAAAGCATAATATTAGGCCAGGAAAAGCCCTGCAGGCTGGGACTTTCTAGAAAAAAAAGAGGCTACATGGGGGATGAACCATCTGCTTGCTCAGTAGATATCCACACCACGAACAGTGTTAAAGTAGTTTTAGATTTTATAGCTAAAGAGAAATGAAAAGCAGATGTACTACAGCAGGACATACTAAAATATCTCTTGATCATGGCTTGAAACCCAAGGAAAATAGGTAAAAATATTCAGAGTGCTGCCTGTCCTCCAGCTCTGTCCAAGTAAATTGCAAACTCCTGTTGATTTCAATAGGATGGGGTTGTCTGAGGGCAGCAGAGGAGCAAATCTTCGAAGGTAACAGCCTGGCTTATAGACAGAAATGAATATAACTTTAGATTAGTATCTGTCCTCAAATAGTTTAACCTGGATTTGTCCAGAAACACTGTTAGTGCTAGGAACCTTTTACATACATTAAAGGTCACATCATAACATTGCAGTTGCCTCTTTTGGCATTACATCAGATTAGCATTTGTACTTCACATTCCTAGAAAATGACAATAATTTACAGGAAGCTGAAGTACTACTCACAAATACATGCTCTGACTAGAGCACAACAATCTCTCTGAAGTAGTGCATAGTTTCTAAGATGAATGTTTCTCTGCAAAGAGTATGAACATTATCAGCAAGACAGTAATCTTATTAAAAAGATATGAAAACCCTGTTTTTATTTCTATGTGCAGTATATTACAGTTTTTTCAGGAGAAAGATTAGGAAATTGATTGCTCTGATATTTATGCTCCACAAGATAGAAAAGCATCAGGCCACTTGAAATCTCAAATGAAAATCAGCCAAAAGCTATTACTCAGAGTAAATTTCAATACCTCTCTGATCATATTTTGTCTGTCACAAGCATCAATGATCCATAAAACAACGTTCATCTATGTGCAAGAATCACAAGGCAATACATAAGGTAGAAATTCTGTGCAGAACACTTCCAAATTCTGAGTCCTGGGTTACAAGTTGAGCTGATTTTTTCTTTACTGTACACAAAATGTTTTCTCTTGTGATGTCTACAGACAGATGGTGACACTGTGGAACAGCTTCCTACTTACTGTAGGCAGTGCTTCAGTCCATAAGGACTTTAGCAGGGCTCCTCATTGAGTGGTGTGTAATGCTAGGGAGCATGAAGTTTGTACAGATTCTCCCACCACCCAACACTCCTCTCAGAAAGTTTTCTTTAAGGCTGTCCTAGTCTGACTATCATGCAGTTTATTACAAAGGCAATAATGTCTTTCTGGTAATGCACTGGAACAGCATAACCCTATTTCAATATATGTCACATAGGTCAATATATGTATGCTATATGGCTTCTAAAAGAAACTAATTAGTTTCTAAAAGAAACTAATTTACCATGCATGTGTTTATAGGGACAGACAAGCATTTAACTTCTTTTAGCTAAAAGAGTGTCCTTTTACAAAACCAAATCTCCTGCTGTCATGGCCTCATTTACTCTCTCAGTCAGCTTCATACTGCTCACCATTATCCTTTTACTCCACTCTGATGGCTTAAAGGGATTGTAAAGCTGATTAACCTTATTTCTACGCTGAAGTTTTTTTTCAGGTTTTTTGCAGTAAATGAGAATTGGGCCCATTCTATCTTTTCTTTCTTCATACTCACTCAGAGCCTGACTTTCAATATTACAAACTTCATATAAGGTTTGAATATTTTGAACACCAAAGGAAATGACGTAGAATTTTAGAGGTAAATACTTGCTAGGAAACAGGATCCCAGAAAAGTTGCTGGAAAAGTAACTCCAGGAAGAAGCTAATTTGATTTACTGCTTAGCTGTGCATTTTTTATGAGATTTTTCTTTTTACTGTCATGGCTTTAGAATTCATTAGACGAATACTATTTAAAAATAAAAACAAACACTGAATAGCAGACCTCAACTACAGTTCTGGAACAAAGTTACAGGGATTACAAGAGGAAGTGGGTGCCCATTCTTCCAAAGTGGACATTCACAGGTTATTTGTGGACTGTCCTCTGCTCAGACACCACCCGTGAAAAAAGCAGTGCCATCTCTGTCTAAGGCTCACATGGATCTTCTTTCTGTCTACCACTTGAATGACATATTATCTTGCCCTGAACAGCGCAGAGGCATGTAAATCAAGAGATTCCAGTTGATAAGTGACATGATAAATAAATACATTTTACATGATAAAATTCTTGCTGAAAGTCTTTTCATTGCTATATTTTCTTTGCAGGTGTGTGCCATGGCTACTTCACCACAAGACAAAATCTTTGAATTTATTTTCACTGTTGCTGGGTCACAACCCAGTGGAATCTTCAGAACCACAGTGCTGCATCTTTAGGCCAAATTCTTCTCATTATGATTCGGTGTAAAACAACAAGGAAATATGTTGCATCTACTTCTCTACAAATGATCCAGAAAATAATTGAGACACTTAGAACTCTGCCTGACACATTTGCTGCCTTGCAAAAAATAGGGAAGTAGAAGTGTTGCATTGGAACTACACTTTAGAGTACATTTTATTGTACACTGAAATTATATATATTAAAAAATTAGAAGGAATGGTTTCTGACTGCATGCTCATATTAGAATAATTTCACAGTTGCTCTGATTTAATCTCAGGGAGAAGAAAACATTGGCAACAAGCCACAATTTATTTACTGTGCTTACACCAGAAGTGACTATAACATTTTTAGTATGTCCCCTAGGACATACTAAAACAAAATCTATTTAATTTCACTCTCCTCCTTTTTTTTTTTTTTCTTTCTCTCTCTGCAAATTTTAGGAGAGGACGTTCTATGAAAGGATGTGACTCAGCCTGTCTCTTTTATCCTTTATCCAATTCATTCCTTTAGGGATTAATAGCTTTTACAGAAATGTTGCACTGGAACAACCTTTGAGGATGTAGAAAAAATGCCAGCACTGAGGCAGAAATTAAGCAATATACTGGTTGATTCTAATGGGTAAGGACCCAATCTTGAGAACAACTGAGGTCATTGCAACTTGCATTGACCTTAATTGAATACAAACATTGAGTCTGTAAATAGTACTGTCTTCATATTTCCCTAAATATATCTCATCTTAGCGTTAGAACATCATCCAAGCAGCTGGTTCTCTAAATGCTTCACTGGCACAAATGAAGCAATTACCTTTGACACAAATAACCTCAGCAAATTGGATTACAATAGACCCTTTCACATGCAACACCACATAGACTGTGTCAAGTTATGAATAGCACTTCAGTTTATCTTCACTCAGAATTGAGCTTTTTCCCTGTGGGTAATTGATTTCCCAATTCCACACTAAGAATATGTCGATTTTCTGCATGTCAAGACCTCCTGAACTCCTGCAGAAGCTATATTATACCTGAACATGATCAAAAATCCATGTAGATTTAAATTAGTGCTTTATCTATGGCCTTAAGTCCCGTGGGCTTTATCTCTGTTTCCTCTGCACTGTCTCCCAAGTCCATCACGTAATGCATTTCCTCGTTACTAGCTCATTAGATGTCTATGATAGACACATTTTCCATTGTTCAATCAAAACCAGTTTTTACTAGTTTCCCCACTTCTGCTTAACCACTACGTAGTCCTGTAGAACTTGCTCTAAAAAGAAACTTAATTCAGATATTTCTTCAGTGCTCCATAAGCATTATTTACATCTTTTTTGCCAAAGTTAAAAGATAGAAATTTGTCATTCCCCACATCTTAATTCTTTCCTTTTTCTCTGAGACTGGACCTTTGAACTGAGGTGATTCCCTGAGCTCTGGCACCTTTTTTTTTTTCCCCAGAGTCACCAGAGTAATAGGAGAGACAGACAACTTTTGTATAATAGAAAGCATTACTTCAAAAAAATCAGGTGAGGGCTGATGCTATCAAACAACATGGCAGCTACGCTTCTGCTCCAGATTTCAGTTTCGTTCTCTGTAAAGATTTCCTTGGGCTAGAAAATTACAAGAGGATTTCTCATCATTAATTCACATACTTGTTTTTGCCCTGGTAAGACCTTATGCCTCTTGAAGCATTTCAAAATATATGGTAGCTACTCTGAATAAGGACATTTTGGCTTAGTTTTGCTTTTTGTTTTACAGTGCTTTATAGGTCTTTTATCATCCTGACTGAAAGGCAATACAAATGCTAATGAACCATGCACTGTGACATAGAAAAACCAAAATGTAAAATTACTATCATATAGCTTTCACTTATAATTTTAGGGCAGGGTTTTTTTTATGCCTGAACCATTTATGAAACCAATTATGATATGGAATATTTAAAAATTCCAGTATCTCTAGCATGTTATCATGACACAAAGTGCTACTAACCTTGTGCCATACCAATCACTGAAGAAAAACATTTATTCCAGCCTGACTGTGGGCATGCAGGCCAATGGCTAGAAAGAGGCCTTTTTACCTTTAAGGTCACCACTTAAAGAGGGGCCAATACTAAGGCCAGGTCTTTGTCCATGACAAGAGAACAAGCTCTAATCACAGGATAACCAATAAACACAAGGTAAACACAGAGAAGTCAAAGCACCTAGGATTTTCCTCTATGTAAGTCTTCTGTCATCTGCCACAGAATGAAAGTGCTGGCCTTTCTCTTCTGGGCTAGCTCATCTAATGTCTAAGGGTAAAAAAGGAAAACATTTTATTTTACGAACCAAAACAAGGCTCCAAAAATTACACCTGACAGCCTCACATCAAAGTAAGAGCAAAATACAACTCATGTTGAGTTAGTTTTTTTCTTCTTTCAGAGGCAGCTTTGCAGAAAAGGACTTGGAGATCCTGCAATGTGCCATTGCTACAAATATCCCAGGCTACCTTAGATTAAGTATTCCCAGTATATCCTCTCTACTCAGCACTTGTGAGACCCCACCTGGTGTGCTGTGTCCAGTTCTGGGCCCCTCAGTACAAGAGAGTGATGAACATGTTGGACAGCAGAGGGCTACTGTTATTAAGGGAGATTCATGGACATTAGGGCATCTTTCCTTTGAAGAAAGGCTGAGACAAATGGCATTGCTCAGCCTGGAGGAGACTCCAGGCCATCTTATCACACATAAATACATGATGGGATGTGCAAGGAATACACAAGGCAGGCTCTGTCAGTGGAATACTCAATGGGACATGGTGACCAGAGGTGCCCAGGTGATGGGCACAAACTGAAACAAAGAAAGTTTCCCCAGAACAGCAGGAAACACTTTTTTCACTGTGGGGGTGACTGAGTACTGACACAGGTTGCCCACAGAAATGGTGGAATCTTCCTCCCCAGAAACATTCATAAGCCATTCTGAACATGAACATTAGCAACCGGTTCCCAGCTCTCAGGATCTCTAGTTGGTCAGAGTGACCCCGAGATATGCTAGAAAGCCTCTTTTCCTAGCCCAGCAGTCAAAGAAGGAGTCAGAGCTCTCAGTCTCAAGGTCGTTTATTGTATCTCATCTATATTTTTTTTTCTCCTGTCCAGCCGAGGTCTGCTCAGCAAGACAGTCTGAGGTACTCTGCCTCCCCCGGGGCGGTGTTATCTTTTTATACTAAAAACTACGTGTACAATATTTACAATTACTTTCCAATACCCATCCCCTATGTTAGACAGTGAGCTTCTACTCCAAACCAATCTAAAAGTGCTAACATCATAGCAGAAGATGGAGGTCAAGAAGAAGAAGGAGAAAGGCTGGACACACCTAGATTCCTCCATCTTGCCCCCTGAACCCCCATCCTAAAAACTCAAAAAAATCTATTTTTCACCTTGTGATAAATTCACTATCATTCTACTTAAACTTTCCTGGCTTTTAATCTTTTATATAAGGGTTGGTAATTGTTTTTCTATGGGTCAAGATCAAAGACACAGGGGTCTTGGGCTCTGTGCCAAGGTCTCCTGAGTTCCCACACCCAGCAACTTTACTTGAGCAGGGAGGTGGCTCCTAGAGATGCTCATCTAGGGAAATATAGCCTGAAATTTCCAGTGATCGTTTCCTTAATGAGTTGTGATATCAGCTCAGGTTTTAGCTCATTAACAGAGACATTGATGGATATGCCACTTTTCAGCATCACACCCTTCAGTCTTGGTTTCAGTGTCACCACCAGTTTAATCACCGTAAGAAATGGATTGACCACCGACACCCCCTTTTAACATCTGCTTCCACTGACAACTCTAAACAACTTTTTATGACACTATATCCAGGCCATTCAAAATGTGAGGTTATGCTGATTGTTAAAGGAGTATGAAACAGGCACAGTAAAGGAAATAAAAGCAGTTTTTGTCAATTTATACCATCATAACATTGAAAATATGGCTATTCCTTGCAGAAGAACTCATGACATTATCACTATTATAAATTGCAGACTGAGCCTTAGACAGAGAAAGATAAACTGACCCATATCAAAAGAGCTGGCAGAACCCTCATGTGTTGAAACCTGTTATCTAATGCTGGTTTCATTGAGAACACAGTGATTGTTACTCCACAGACCTACATTTTGCCTTTAGTGGTTTGTCTGCTTTATATAGGCTTTTGCTTTATGAGGGAAAGTTACATCCAATAACATAAGCAGTTTCACTGCACCTTGCTTTTGAAGCTGGCAATGGCTATGACAAATGATAGACAGGAACACATTATAGCACTAGAATAAATTAAGTCCTTAACAGAGGTGATGATTAGTCTAATTCTAGTTTTTCCTAAACAGCATTGACCTCATACTGCAAAAACACTTTAACGATGTGTCTGCACTTAGCCAAATTTGCATTTGGGAGCTGTTTTTTAACACAGGATTAGCAGCAATTGTAACTTCAGCATATGGAAGGCACAGGCAAGTACAGAGTGCTACTTTTAGTTTCCATTTTTTAGCATTCAGGACTACTAAGACATATAAGTGAGAAAAAAAATTGAGCTATAGCATAACTTTCCATCAAGTCAAAACAAAATTAAAAAATGCTCCTGACACATTTACCTTTTTCAGAAATGTTTCAGAGAGGGGGGCTAAAGCTACTGCCAGTGTTGTTAAGATGGTTTCTGTGGTACATGGCAGGATTTCTGGTCAACAGCAGCCTTCTCCCTGCAATGCAAGACCTTCGACCACTGTGCCACACACTCCCTACTGCAGGCTCAAGCAATTTGGCAAAGTGACAGCTAAGCTGTCACTGTTGACAGAGACAGGAACGCAACAGATAAGCACACCAAGTCCATCAGCAACAACCAGGTTTTACTGTCGGGCTCCCCCTTTAACAGGGGCTTTGAACTTCCCGGGTTCACACACAAGATTGGGCAAAGGTCCCAACTCCGCCCAGCTCAGTGGCCAACAATGCGAGTGCATCCTTGGTTGAAAGGGATTGGCTGGGCTCCCCTTGTTTGACCTTGTTTGAGTCTATCAGTAACACACCCTGGTGCTGGTTAACTTCTACTGTCTAAGGAATCAGGCTGGTCCAGTAAGTGTCTGTCATGGCCAAATTATTTGTGCAGCTATAGACCAGCTATAGCTGTCACACTAAGCAGCCTCAATTCTCATTCCACTTTGCCAAGAAGGGAGGATAGCTTAGGTAATGTTTTGAGAACTTCCTGAATCCAGGGGAACATGATATCAGCCCAGATCACTGTGACTACTGCGTATGTGGAGTCTCAGAAAAACACAAAAGGAGAGGGAAAAGTTTTTTAAAAAATTCATTTCACTCTATAATAGGATGAAACAAAATATGTCAATTTCTCAGTTTCCATGGCATTGAACTGCTATTTCTAGCTGGTTTTATTTTCCAAAGATTGCAAGTCAGATGGGGCTGGATCCACCTAAGGTTACTGGTAGAAGTGCTCAGCAAACAATTATCAGTCCTGGCTGACCAGGGAGCTCCCAGTTGACTGGCAGCTAGTAAATGTGACACCCATCTATAAGAAGTGTTGGAAGGAGGATCTGGATCTATATACATCAGTGAGTCTGACCTCAGTGGCAGGGAAAGTCATGGAGCATACCATCTTGAGTGCCGTCATGCAGCTTGTATGGGACAACCAGGAGATCAAACCCAGCCAACAGGGGTTTATGAAGTGCAGGTTCTGTTTGGCCATCCTGATCTCCGTCTATGATGAGGTGACCAGCTTAGTGCACGAGGGACAGATTGTGGATGTTGTTTACCTAGACTTCAGAAAAGCCTTTAACTTTCCTACAGAATTCTCCTGGAGGAACTGGCTGCTTATGGCTTGGTCAGGTCCACTTTTTGCTGGGTAAAAAAGAACACTGGCTGAATGACCAAGCCTAGAGCTGATGGTGCATGGAGCAACATCCTGTTGGTGGCCTGTCCCCTGGGCTTTATCCATGATCTGGACAAGGTGATCAAGTGCACTGTGAGTCTGTTTGCAGGCAACACATAAAGTTTGATGGGAGTGTTGATTTGGCTGGAGGGTAGGAGGGCTCTGCAGAGGGATCAGAACAGGCTGTTTCAATGGGCTGAGGCCAATTACATGAACTTCAAGAAGGTCAAGTGGCCATGTCTGGCACTTGGGTCGCAAGAACCCCATGCAGTACTACAGGGGTGGAGTGGCTGGAAAGCTGCTTGGCAGAAAAGGACCTGGGGGAGCTGCTCAACAGCCACTGAACATGAGCCAGGGTGTGCCCAGGAGCCAAGGCAGCCAATGGCATCCTGGCCTGGATCAGCAACAGCGTGGCCAGCAGGACCAGCACAGTGATTGCCTCCCTGTACTCAGCACTGGTGAGTGCTGTGTTCAGTTTTGGGCCCCTCCCGACAAGAAAGAGATTGAAGTGTTGGAGCATGTCCAGAGAGGGGCAACAGAGCTGGGGAAGGTTATGGAGCACAAGTCTGATGGGCATTTGAGGGAGCTGGGTGTGTTTAGCATGGAGAGAAGGCTGAGGGGAGACTTTATCCATTACCTGAAAGGAGGGTGTAGTGAGGAGGGAGCCAGTGCCTTCTCCCAGGTAAAAACGAACAGGACGAGACAAAATGGCCTCGAGTTGTGCCAGGGAAGGTTTGGATCTGATACAAGGAAAAAATTTGTTCACCAACAGGGTTGTCAAGCATTGGAACAGGCTTCCAAAAGAAGTGGTTGAGACATCATCCCTGGAAATATTCAAAAGACATCTAGATGAGGCACTTATCCATGTTTCAGGGGGGGACTTGGCAGTGTTAGGTCGGTGGCTGGACTTCATGCTCTTAGATTCTATGAAAATTTCATGCTTAAAATAGACAAAATAGTTTCAATTAACATCTGATAAGGCTGGTGGTCAGACAACATTTAAAACACACGGACTCTTGGCCCTTTCTTGTACAGTTGATCAATATAATTGGATAAAGATGCCTACAAGCCAAAGTTTCAGGATTCTCCTTGTTTATCTTTGCAAGCTTGTGAGAACGATTTCTCCCTCGCTTGTGGTTTCTACTACATTGTATACTAAGATGCATGTTTGTTTTTTTTAACTTACTTGGAAGTCTTATACCTTTTGTCATGACATTTACTTGCTTTGGAGATGATAAATGTCTCTGCCTTACACCCTTTATGATTGGTTACTTGTCTTTCCATGATGTGAGCAGATTGACAGTGACACAGTCTTACAAGGTTGCTCTGTTCACTAAATCACTGTGTGGGAAGAGTGTCAGAATCAACAGCCAGCAATATGTTCTTGTGTTGGTTTCCTTCTGTCGTGTACACTCACATTTAGAATACAGATGGGGTTTATTATGCTTCAGTTGGACTTTATGCACACATTCACAGGGGTCACTAGTGAGTATATAAAACCAATACAGATTACGTCTTTGACATAGCACAAAATGCCATAAAAGTGTCTTTTTGCAGAGATTTTCTGGGAAAAGCTAGAAATAGTTTATGGAGGCATCCACAAAATAAGGGTCACAGGCAGGGCTTCAGAATTTAGATCAAAACTGAGAAGTGTGACATTTTTATGCAATGGTTGCTCCCAACACAGACATACACATAAGTGATTTCCAAAGCTGTGAGAGTCTGCTTCCATTTTCTTAAAAAGATTCTACTGGATGCTTAACACAAAGAAGTTATCCAACTACAGACTCCTATGTTGGACAATTCTTGGCTGAACTATTACAACAGAAATTCAGCTGGGCTGAGCACTTTCCTACAAGAGCTTAATTTAGAGAGATTTTAGTTTCAATATCTCAATAATAAAAAAATTTGCAGAAATTTGTCTAGAGACAGGAAAGAATATTTTCAATGATGTATCATTATTCTTTCCCTAGTTATAGTACTTGAAGCACCAAATATCTCCAGACATCCTCAAGAGCCTCTTTTTAACAAAATTCTATCTTCAAGGGACCATTTGGAATAAGGCCTTTCTTGATTCAGTCTGTTTCCTACATGACACTTTGCTCTCACCTGAGCTACCTTCAAGAGAGCAGTTGTTTAACCTTCTTAAAGATAATTCTATATTTGAACAGAGAGTTCAAGTTGAAGTTTCTTACAGGATAAATACATTTCCAGGAACATTGAGGGTCAACTTTGTTATTCAGACACAGAGTGCCTTAGAAGAGGTTGTGATTGGCACCACTCATATTCTTAAACCTCACTAAGTTAGATGCAGGTAGATATTTGGTCAGCAAATATTCACAGCAACTTAAGCCACACAAGTATCAGAGCTCACAACCATCTAAAATAAACTGGCAAAGTCTACACTGGCTCACACAAGGAAGACTTGGAAATTCTCTTCTGTTGATAGGCCAAAAAAGGCAAAAAAATTCCAGTAAAAGGACAGCTGCAATTTTTTTTTTTTTTTTAATGAGGATTACATCTTTAGCCACCAGAACCATCTGCCAAGTAAACGTGACTCTGCCTTGGTAAGCTGTTATTTCTCTCTTCAGATTGGGGCATTGTAGTACTGGGACTGTACTTTCAGTTGCTTCCAACAATGAGACTTCAACATTAAGGCTGTTCCTGGGGAAAAATTGGCCCTTGGCATTTTGAGCAAGAATCTTGCCTTGATCAATAAAAAGCAAAACCAATTGCTCTCACTGCACCCCAGTGAGAGAGTCTGCCAGACATGCAAACTGTGCTTTTCTCAAACACCTACACATAGTTACAGATTTACTCAGTTCTCTGGCTAATCAAAATAGTCTTTCATGAGAGAATTCTATCTGGGGGAATTTTTGCTATATTGATCAACACAGATAAAGGCAGAAAAGATTTATCTAATGTCTCATGGTGGTCAGGTAATGAGGTTGCCTTCTTCTGCCCTGTTCTTGAACAAATATCCCCACAATAACAAATGTGCTGTAATGACAGGGAGAATTAGTCCTTGTTGAAAGATGGACTGGTAGGTTCCATGCTCTTTCAAGGAGAAAACAGTTCTTAAATTGGTTCAGCTGTACCAAAGCCTTGCCTTTGAAGCCAACGGATGCAGATATGAACTCACAGCTCTTTGATGCATTTCAAATGAAATAGGCAGATAGTGAATACAATCTTTTTTTTGGAACATTTCTTCAGAAAGTTAGAAAAATTCCTGTGTTCATTTAAGTTACCAAACTCTCCAACAGTACCTGCTATTGCAATACTTTAGTTAAACTGGGGCAAGAACAAGCCCTGCCAGACAGCCTCTCCTTCTGTTCAAACTTTAATTAAAGGAAAAAGACACTTTTATGGCATTTTGCACTTTAGGTTGTAGAAGCCAGTTACAGTGCTAGTTATGAGACAGGTCTTTTGAGAGCACCAGCGTTGTCCTTGTACTAGTTTAAAGGACTGCTTATTGGAGCACAGCAAGAGTAAATCACATTCCATCCTGCACAGTCTACTGTGCACATCCAGCTATAGGGTGCCTTACTCTGCCTTTGAGCCCAGGCAGGCACCAAGTGAAGTACAAGCTTGTTTGATTTCATTAGAACTATTTCAAAGGTAACAGTGTGCAATTCTTTAGAACACCACTGAAACAATTACAGAGAACTGTCAGTCAAGTTCCTTCCAGGTAGCCTGGTTCTTCAGGCAATGTGCTAGCCACTGGAACAAGTCTGGCCACAGTATACGCAGTAAAATACTAAATAATTAAACGGGCTGCTCAAATAGATATAATGATTCACAATGTATGGAATAAAAATACAAATTAACAGAATTTTGGCCATATTTAAGCCTTCTCACTCATGAGCTACTCACAAGAATTGTAGGCTGTTTTCTTTTATTCATCAGTCAAGAATGTTGTGTGTCTGGTAGAAAAATAAAAGATGGAAGAAGGATGAAGTCATAGAACCACAGAATGTAGGTTGGAAGCAACCTTAAAGATTATCTAGCTCCAGTCTCCCTGCCACGGGCAGGAACACTTTTCACTAGACCAGGTTACTCAGAGCTCCATCCAACCCATTCCTGAACACTTCCAGGGATGGGCCATCCACAACAACTCATGAATAAGAGTCCAGAACAGAGATAAACGAAAGACTGGGAGGATCCATAGGACCACAACCCCCTTCACAGGCCAGTATCTTTCTGGAAAAAAAACCAAAACAAAGCAAAACAAAACAAACAAACAAACAATGGCATTTTCTCCCATGGCCTTTTGAAATCACATTGTTACTCAGTTTTATCAGATGAGATGATAGAGACAGTCTCATTCTCCCACCAAGGTCTCACTGGAGAGTCTGAAGAATTCCATAAGACCAAGAAGCAATATTAAACTTGTATTCAGACATCTGCTGTTCTTTCTATAGAGTAGGGCAGCAGCTACAAGGTAAGTTTTAGCAAACCTAGAGAAAGTGAAGATATGGGAAGTGTCCAAAAACTATGTAAGTAAAAGGTGCTGACATCTCCAAGTATAAAACTGGAACATGAAAGAAGCAACTGGCAGGAAGGAAGACATTGCCTTCCTTGAAAGGTGAGTGGCCAATATTGGTGCATACGGACTTGCAGAATAGTTGAGGTTGGAAAGATATCCAGAAAGCAGAGCATGTTATCTAAGTGCCATCCATCTACTTACACCTGCAAAATACACACATGCTTTTCTGAGAGGACTGAGGCCACGCAGAACTGCCCACAGTAGGCAGAGATGAGCAGGACAGTACAGAAAACTTACACATCTGTGTGTTGCTCTTCTGGTAATCTGGGCATAATTTTCCTGAGATTGCATTCTGATTCGCTTCCACCAACATCTAAGGAGTCTGTTAGCCCTCATATGGAGGTAAAATGCCTTGCTGAAAGATTGTTCAAGTTAATGACCAGAACAGTGTTCTGCTGGAGATTAAGATCAGGAGTGCCTTTTCACCAACCAGTAGTCCCATTTCAAGCCAAAACACACCCAGTCTTCTCATTATAGAAACAATCCCACACTGAAGTAAAATAATGCCATTTTAACCTATTCAGAACACAATTTATGTGACAGAATGAATAAATTTCTGCTGTGTGTCAACAGAATATCACAGCCCTTTTTTCTAGTTGTCAGCTAGAAACTACAGAAACTCCAGAGCACCCAGGTTGTGCAGCTCCTGACTTACAATGATGAGGTAGACATGAAAAAATCATAATCAAACACATCATTAGCAATGGCAGTGTCATCTTGCATCTTCTAGAAAGAACATTAAAAAGGCAAATCCAGCAGAACCTTTCAAATTAACACCTTTTTAGAACCTTCTGACAGTGAAGCCAAGGCAAATTGGACTTCAGAACCCAGATCAAAGCCGTATTTTACAAAGAACTGACATCCCAAAGAAACCAATGGAAAACTTATTATATTTGATGGGTCCACAATGCTTGTCTCTAAACATCACCTGCAAACAGTCATGAGATTTGAGCTGTCTCGTTCCCACCTCCCCTCCAGATATTTCCTAAAGGCATGCATGAAGCCTGGGAAATTCATTGCCCAGGCCTTTCTCTCAGCACCTTTTCTATACACACAAGCTGATCCTCCAGGCAAGCTTCCTGATGTCCTTATGTAGACATGTATGATGCACCTTCATCTTTTTGTCATAATAATTCATCATATACCCTATAAAAGGGATTATATGCTTTTTCCCCACTTATTACAGGGTCTTAAAATATCCTGTTTAATTTTCCACTAAACTGACACACATTATCTTATTAACTTTGAACAATATAAACAATGTATTATAAGTATTTTTACTGTCAAATAATTAAAATGTGCCACTAAACTAAGGCTGATTTTAATACTCTCTAAATCTTTTTCACATAATGAGCCTTGTGTATTAGTTTTCAATTTCCAAGACAAGTCATCAGTTTCAGTGTCAAAGGCTGGTTCATAAAAGATAAGTGCTTTGTTTTCCTCTAATAATTTCTAGAATTGTTTGGGAAAAAAAGCTGATTCAGATCAACATTGTTATTATCCTGTCACAATAATGTTCTGCCACAATCTGTTGGCAAAAGCGTTCTGAGAAAAAAGGTATGTTGTGTTGATACAAACATGGAGGAGGGAACTGTATTTCAGGTCAGGAAACAGCAAAAGGAATTCCTCTAGATATAAGAAGCTGTGAGGTAGATTCAAGGCATCCCAACCAAAAATCCATGTTTTGTCATGCTCACATATGCCATAGGGTCACTATGTGTCACTCAGAGAAATGAAAGTGAGATTGTGCCTGTCTGTTACTTTTTGGACATGTAGTTCTAAAGCTTACTGCAAGGTCTGACAATGACTGTGAAGCCAGACTCAAGCCAGGACTGGCAGAATAATTTAAATACTTAAATCAAGAAGTGTTAGGCATGAAGAGAATAGGAATCCATAATTCCTTATGATAATTTGAGATGGTTTATACCTAATAACTAGAACCAAGAAAGCAAAATCCTGCAAGAACAAGAACATTCTATATAAAAACAAGAATGGTTCTTGTCAGTGTAGATTAAAAAGGACATAGCTACCAATGCTTCTCTATTTCTCAGAATGAGAGGAAGGTACATGAGGCCTCTCAGGTAATAAAAACAGGCGAGGTACCTTCTAAGATAGGAATTTCAGCTTCAATAAAGGATGTGAGTGTAAGTGGTTCAAATGGACAGGCAACACCCAATAATTTTTAATTCTGACAGACTGGATCCCTTGACCAGCTCCCTTCATTTGCTCATGGCAACACAAACCTTTTTTGCTGAATGAAACAAAGATTCTCTTAGAGACAAATGAATTTACAGGTAACTAATACCCAGGGCTTATTTACATTTATATATATATGGGTGTGTCCATTTCTCTGCCTGGACAAATTGTGTAGTTCTGATCAAAACCCACACTGTAGTGCAAACCTCAAAAGTTCATCACCTCACAAGCCACTGCACAGATAACACTCACAAGAAACCAGGTTTCCTTCAATCCCCTGTTCATAAAACTTGTCTGATTTGGTGATTAAATACAGCCCACTACTTGATTTATCCATTACAGAGTCAATACCACTGTGAGACAGAGGGCTATTTTATTGACATTTTCCAGGCAAATTACAGAAGAACCCAGTGTTAACTGCCAACAGAGACTCAGAGAGCGTGGTCTCACCTCCTGAGTCTCCATCATCAAATAAACATTCTAGACCTCAGGACAGGCTCAGTGAGGACTAATGCAATCTCATGTAGCAGTAAAAAGACCCACATGAATATGTGAAGTCCTTCTTAAGTAGGCTTTATTTTTCATTAAGCTCTTGCCACCTGAATGCTGCTATTGAGCAGTTCTATGAAATATATCCGATTTCTCAAAGGGCTACAACAAAGATGTTAAAGAAACCTGCTTGTGGTCATAAGGTGGTCTGAACTAGACAAGGAATAAAGCATTGTTTGTAGTGCTCTTACTAGGCTCAATGACTCCCTCAGCATCTTCAAACGAATAATATAAAAAGCAATTATTTCTATTCCCAAGCATTAATTGGAAGGAGTAGCAAAGACTGTCTTGATGAATATGATTACTTGCTGCAGCATATCACTAATGTTCTTCAGAGCTATTCAGAGCTACACACAGCAGGGTTGTCCTACTAGCAAAAGAACTTTGTTCTTAGTTCACAAAGTGGTGTAATAATGACAATTTACTACACCAGCAGCAAATGGCTTCCCGGAGTTGTTTTCTAATCTTTTAATAGGAGAGATTTTAGTCTCATTTTGGTCAAATTCACACAGAATATGAGGAGTGTTAAGTACATTCAATAGTGTTCATTCACATGCAGTTTTCTAAAGGGATTCTACAAAATCTCACACTGGGGAGTTGTCTCTTTTGACTGATAAAATTCTCAGCACTATGCACAGCATTTCCCTTTAGGTAATTTCACTGCTAACCCAGTCTGCACACAGACCTGTTAAAAAAGGCTGGCCCTGGTCACCTGTAAGGACAAAGGTGCCTCCTCACTCCTGCTGCTCCTTTCTGTGCGGTGAAGGACATTTCAATCTATCAACTCCTACATTCCTAGGACCAGGACAGACAATTTCATGGTAGCCAGAATCCTCACAGCTGAGATTGAATAAAAGATGATATAGCAAACCAGCATTCAATTGCAGTGCACCACACTGATTGTATCGGTGCTGGACTGTCATTACTGGTGCTGTTTTTGCTTTAGAAAACTACCACAATCTAATGATAAAGGGTATCTCTTCTCCACTGCAGAGCAATTGTGAAACTGCAAATCATCTGCCCTACCATTAAATTAGCTACAGTCTAAAGCTGGTGTTTATAACTTTTTTTCCTACTTTGGTAACGCTGTGCAAACAAGGATCCCTGCACTTCAAAATATAAGAGGTCCTCTGCATTTTTAGGATTTGACTCTGCATTTGAATCTTGCCAGCAAGCAGTATTTATGCTTGACATTTCTAATTAGGTGTTTAGGACTTAAATGATGAATGGTGTTGTTTCTATTTTAATGATAGTGATTATCTTAGTTTGCCAGAAATTTACTGGAATCTGGAATGAGGATATACTGGAGCCCTATTGTCACCAAGTACCAATGCTGCTGTCTATCTGTCTCCTTTTCCATCTATGTTGAGGTCATGTCTGCTTTTGAATTAGGTCATTTTTGTTCTGTTACAAAAAGGATCACTCTCAATGTGCCTGAAGAATCTCATATAGCTCCAAGAACATATATACAGAATAATTATCCACCCTCCTGTGTTCACTGTGGAAAAGAATCAGGCTTGACTGTTAGCAGTGTTGCCATCTCAGAACTCAGTTTAATTCCACCTGTGCTTATCAAAGGCTTATCTGTATCTGACCCTAGACTTGAACATCCCCAGATGTAAAAAACTTCAGATCAGTGCTTTCTATCAAGATCATATACTATGATACTGCCATTTTAGAAAGTCAGGTTCACTGAATATACTGAAGAGTAAATAAGCCATTAAAACTATATGCCTTCTACAACAGACACACTGTGCTGCAATACAGTAAAGAGGAAACAGGCTTCATCATCAAGTCCTAATTATAAATACTTTTAAAGTATTGATAAATGCTTAATATACAATTTAATGATCAATAAATTTTTTGGGTTATTAAGGTACAAAAAGTATATCTATCGCTTTGTTACAGTTTTCTTCTGCTATACTTCCAATTGACACAAAGTGCAGTGCTCAGGTTTGTAATATCTATTATTTGTGTGTTTGCCATTGGTAAAGCATTTAAAAATGAAATATGGATACAATATTAAAACTGAGAAGCTGTTCTACTCTATAGAGCTTCCTCTACCACATCTTTATTACACTGTAATCAAAGTCCTACCATTTCATGCCTCATATTGCCTTCACCATCTCTTCCTTCTTAGGGAAGAATGCAGATCTGTACAGCATTTTGGTTTTCAATAAGAATGTATTCATTTTCTCTCATGCAAATCTTAAAGACGATTTAAGAGAGAGACATTTGCTCTTTCTTTATCAATCTGCTCCTTATCTTTTTTTTTTTTTGCATGTGGAAATCCACATCAAGGTAGAAGTGCTGTCCTTAGAACACCATCATCCGTTGCGACACAATGCTACCCTTAAGCATGAGATGAATTCTGACAGAACATGGGCAGACACAGGTCCCACTGGGAAAGTAATGTTTACATACAAGCTAAAACAGTTGGCAACTCTGAATTTTTTATGATAGGGAAGTTTACTCCCATTAACTTCCTCATCACAGAAAGAAGGTAATACTGACACTTCAGTCTGGGACTTTGGTCAAGCTTCACCTCTAGTAGTTAAGCCCTCAAATCCCAAGAAACAGATTCTAGAAGTTGGTACACAGATACAAGGGCCATTGAAGAATTGCTAGTATTGTATTAGAGCCTCATTAAAAACAAAATCAGCAATTAGAAGCCTGAGTTAAATGAAGAATGAACTGGTTAATGGAGAAAAAAATTTGTGAAGACAGCCACCAAGCCAACAGAGGTGAGGATCTGACTGAGTCTTTAGCACAGGTATAAAAAACACATCTACTAAAACCATGCAGATGACAAAGTTTAACAGTTCCTTGAAGTGTTGCACTGAGTGGAGAGACTCAGACCAGTAACTGAGCAGAGCTCTTATTGCAGCTGTGGGCAAAAAGGGCTTATTGTGACCATTAAGGGTCATCCTGGGGTCCAAGTAACTGTTACTGGGGTCCAATATAAATACAATGATCAGCACTAAACTATTGTGTTATTTTCTTCAATTTTTTCTTGAAGGATGTAAAAAAAAAATAAAATCATAGAATAATTTCAAAAATCTATTCATAAATTGAGGGAAATAACTTGCAGGGAAAACCTTGTGCTATACAAAATATTCTGTGCTTTTGTATGATTTTGTCAACTATACAGTGGTTGGCTCTGACAGAAATTAATACAAAATGAAGCTTAAGACCAAATCTCTCTCTGTGAAGAGTATTAACACATGGAATAACCTAAAAGAGTCTGTATTTCAGAAGTAATTTTGACTAAAAGTAGATGCTGCTCAGATGATACACTTGGTAAGCACTTAAACTCAGTTCCATTGGTGATGATTTATGGACTAATATACTGAGGAGGGTTGAATAAATAGTCTGATGGGTCCATCTCACCTTGAATCCTTCGCATTCTTTTTTACAGCAAGAAGAATGGTTTCAAAGATTAAAATGCTGGTGGGTAAGACTGTCACAGTCCTTATGTATTTGTACAAGGATATATAGCCCATCTCTAACTCCTCATAGCTGCAGTAAGTCTTCATCTGGTAGAGGAATAAACTGCCTCTCTCTTGCTATAATGAAGAGAAAAGAGAAAAATGTTCCATCTGCTTTTCCCACTTGTGCAAGATTGGATGAAGACAGTCACAGGAAGCTGTAAGGCTTCTCTCCATTACTGGAAGAGGAATTTGGGTTCAAGGCAGGAAAACATCCTTCAAGCAGGCAGCACTCCAGCAGTGACTTGGATGCATTTTCTCGTCTAAGGATTGTGTTTCAGAAACCCAACAGACCATTTCAGGTGCTCCAGAGGGTTATGTGCAATGACCCCACACTCCTAGAGCTCCATGCTGTGAGGTGCTGAATGCTCTGCACAGCTCTGGAACAAATGGACTCAGCCTGGGTATTTAAATTTCACCAACAGTGCTCTGCAAAGGTTCCAAGAGCTGCATTTCTGAAGTGCATGGAGCTGAGTTGAAGATACAGTCACAGATTCTCTCAGTCTTATGAGTAATAATGAGATTTATCACCATTTAGAGCACACTAATGACTGAAGCCACTGCATTAGGTTATCAGAATGTTTTCCTGGCAGTTTTAATTACAGAAAATAAACAAATATTCACTCCCAGTTGTCAAATAAACACGACAGGATACTGAAGGCATTTCTTTATACACTAATACAATGGCTTAGACATGCACTTAGGCTAGTGCTCCCCTATTGACCCACAGTTTAATTTGCAAAGGTTTTAATTTATCTGCATTTATCTCCATTTTCCATCTCCTAGGTAAAAAATATTTGAGAGGGGGAAAAAAGCACAAAAATATTGTCAAAATTATTTAAATAATATTTTCTGTCTCTTTCACTGATGAAAACAAACTCAGCAGTAACAAGAACAAAACCCACAAAAACCCAAACAACAGCAATAAAAGGAGAGATGGCAAGGAGAAAATAAAAATATTCAAAAAAATTAAAATTAAATCTATTTTTCAATTGATTTTCAATAGAAATATCTAAGTTCTTGTTCAGTTGCTTTAAATGTCTGTGGATTATTTTCTCTGATTATTCTTATGGAACTCCAATTTTGATTAAACAACTGTTGTTTCCAGTCTTCAGTTCTTTAATGCATGACTTTGAAAATTTCATGATCTTTGTGATATTTGTAGGTTGGAATACAAGTGGATGTCAACTTCCCGCTCACATCAATCTTTAAGTGGAACACAAGTAATTGGGACAGGAAGTCAACCACAGGAAACAGATTAAACTAATATAGTAATGGGGTCTAATTATTTTTAAAAAATGCTTCAATCTTCCTGTAGCCTAGTTTCTGCAACTCTCATTCACACAGTAGCAAAATTACATAGATGTTAAAGTAATACTAAAATGCTTTAAGACCGAAGTCCTATAAGAGCTGATAGATCCACTCTTACAACTCATACTTTAAAATTAGGCCAAACACTGTCAGTAAAGCTTGCAGAGCAGGAACACTTTGAATACCTTACAGAGAGTTTTCCATGCTTTTAAATTTGTGTGAAGGCATTATGTCTCAAGGTCAGGAAAATCAGCTGTTTCTCCTTAAAATTTCTTGAGCAAAATAGTCCAGGAGAGTTAAGAAAGACAACGGTCATTATTGAATTGAATTATTTGTCAAGATGGATGTTTGGAAAGAAAATTCCTCTTAGTCCAGGCCTTTGCACTGTGTGCTCAGAGCTGTGTTCACCATCCCCTCTGATAGATCTGTCTTCCACGTATGGTGGTGATCACAGAGTCCTGAAAATTCAGCAACTCTCACATCCAGCCACAAGTTGTCACTGATGCAGGGGCTGAACAGTGCTTTTATGAAGGGCTGCACATCTGCAAAGCATGGAATTACTGATTCACCAAGTTTAGATGAGTTTTAATGGAAAAAAACCCCCAACTTTGGAGCTTTAGGAGACTCATCTCTGGAAATACCAGCTGGACATCATATCAGCCAATCTTATCTTTGGGTGATATAAATGGAAACTGAGAATTTAAGAATTCTATGGAAAGGATGTTATACAATGGATATGGGACAGGCAATGCACTGTTTTAAAGGTTCATGTGAGCAACAAGTAGGTATATACACCATGTATGATATGAACCACATGTATCAATACAAACACATTTGATTTCCCATGCTTTTACTTTTTTTGTTTTTTTTCAAGTGACCCAGCTGTTATGAACATCTTTGCCATTAAAGGACTCTGGAATTTATCAGAAAAAAAAATCCACTGAAATATTTCTTAATTGAAGAAAATTAATATTGATGTTTTCCAATAAAGAAACAAAGCTAAAAATCCCTGGAGGAGAACTCTACTTGTCACTAAGTTTGCTAAAGTATTTCTCTATCTTGCCAATTAGTTCTTTTTCAGTACAACTGCCATCCATCTAAAAGCTGGCTTGCTACAGCTCATCGGGATTCTTAAGCAATAACAAACACAGGGATTTTGTAAATCAGAACTAATTTTGTTCCTGCTGTGTGCACTTCTAATTGCTTAATATTAAAGCAGAATCTGTAGGCAGGTGAACAGATGAAGAAGAAACTCAAGAAACCCTCAAACAATCAGGCTCTGTTCAAATCAATCACATAAAATTTAGGGCCCAGAGTACACTGGACTCATTTAAAATGTACATGGGTGATGCTGTCCTCTGACTTGTCCCACTGAAAGGCTTCACCTGCATTCTAATTGCACCATTCCTGTATTTTCAGCAGTTCTTTGATGTTCATACATATAGAGTAGATTAGCTCCTTAAGAGAAAAATTCTCATCCTCCTCCAACAAATATAGTGAATTTCCCTTTTTTATCCAAGTCCAGATGTGATGCCTTAGTGACCATGAAGGTAAACTGAACTCCAAATTACTTTTGCATTATGTTATTAATTTATTCAGTGTATTCCTTAAAGTGTGCTATTAGTCAGAAAAATCATGACTGGAATGCCACCCTTGCTAAGCCCAAGGGAGGTTGATGAGTAAATCAGACAGGAACGTGTCTTCCAACTCCCAGATTCTGCAGACATTGACATAACTGTATCAAATTTGCTCATAAGCAATTTACTGGGAGTAACACTCACAAATTCACTTAGGTGAATAAAGGATTCATAAGAACACAGTAATATCCATTTCCCAAACCATTTTCCATTCCCTGTCAGGGCTGGATGTTACCATTTGTTTATCTATAATTTAAGTACGATTTTATTAATGAAGGAAATAAATGTATTCATTCAGGGGGAAAGCTCCCATTCATATTGATAAGGTTTGAGGTTGTCTTCTTGTTCACTGTATTTTGTCTAGCTCCTTCCCAAGAGGCTTTAAAATGCTCAGGTGTAGAAAACAGATATGCACAACACACTTGCAGAGTCAGAGCACAGCTGAGGTTAGAAGCTCCAAACACCCTACACAAAGCAGGGTGGACTGCAGCTGATTGCTCAGGCTCTGAGGATGTCTAAGGACAGAGACTCCACAACCTCTGAGCAACTTATTTCAGTGTTTGATTACAATTTAAAAGCAAAACAGACTATTCTTACATTCAAATGCAATTTCCTCTATTTCATTTTTCAGCCATTTCCCCTTGTCCTGTTTTCTTGTCCTTTAAAGCACTGGAAAGAGTCTGCCTCCATATTTCCTTCTCCCACCAGTTGTTTATAAAAAACTTGGTAAGTTACCCTTGAGCCTTCTTTTCCCCAGGCTAAACAGTTCCAGCTCCCAGCCTCTCCTTGTATGACAGGTGCTCCAAGCCCTGATCCATACCCCTGCTCCTTCACTAGACTTGTTCCAATGTGGCTTTTTGTCTCTTGGGCCATGGAACACAGGACTGTGGTACATCACTCCAGACGTGTCCTCAGCAGTGGAGAAGCAAGACCAGACCAGACTCCTGTTTCAAAATCCGGCTTCTGATATAAAGATTCCCTGTGCTCATGCACACAAAATAAATTTTTGTCCCTCAAGTTACAGTGAGCATTTGCTCCCCCTAGCTTTTCGGAAAAAGCCTTGCTTGTGCCCCAGTCCTCTCCCATAACAAACCTTTTTCTACCTCTCCCCAAGAAGATTCCCTTATTTTCCCCTCCTGCCTCTTGTGGAGATACACCCCTGTGGAAGCCCATTTGCTATATAACAACTTCTCCCCTTCACCAGTTATACCCCTAAGTCTTTCTCAGAAACTCTCTAAATCTTTCCCACATAAAGCTCACATTCCCAGAACTTTGGGAACTTCTCACTTCAAAGTCCCCCAGTATTCCCCAAAACCATTTTTGCTCTGCCCTTCCTTATGTCCTTTCCATAACTGCCCTTTCCCCTTGCATTCCATACAAGTTATCTCCTTGTTATCTCCTTTTCCTGCCCAAGAGAAGGCCCTGTGAGGGCTCCATTCTCAGCCTCACCAAGGATTTCCTGTCACATACTTAGGTTAAGGTTCTGAATTTCTGCAATGCTCCTGGCCCTTGTTTCTCTGTTTGGAGCATTGAAGTGTATTTGAGGTTGCTAAAGCAAATGTTTAGAAGACACCTGGGTCCTTCACCATCACTAGAATTTCCCACCTCTTTCTGTAAAGCAAATTTGTTGGACACTAATCACTCCCTGAAAATTTGCAGTAGAGAAGCTAATATAGACATTGTCCCAGAGACATGATGAGCTGCACAATTTCCTCACACAGTGTCAGTTCTACTGGCAAAAAATCACAGGGACTGGGTTGTAGAGCTTAAGCTATACTGACACAGAGTACAGTTTGTTGTCAGGATCTCAAAGTCCAGTATAAACCTTTTGCAGTGGAAAACAACAATATTCCTGTACCACTGCAGGTTCTTATGTATGATAAGCTGCACATAGCCCAACTCTGCTTTACCCCTCAACTTCAGCAATGCAATTAAGCTAATGCTAATTATCTTTGCAAACCTCTCAGGGGAATTTTTGGTATAAAGCAACTGGCCTTCTGAGCACATTCTCATGCAGCATATGGTCTTTTTTTTTTTTTTCCCCAGTTAATTCTACTTGAGCTTAATGTCATGGAAACAGCATTTTAAAAATCTTTGGTATAACTTCTTGCTTCTCTTTTAGCACTTGAAGACTAGAGGTTACTTTAGAAATAAGCTTTACCACCATTATTCTGTCCATCACAGCTTACAGTCAAAGTCCAAAACTGAAGGCATAAATTGGGTTACTGCTTTGAACAACTGAGAAATAAGCAAGTTTTACAGAGTAGGAAATAATTTAAAAAAAAAAATTGAAAAATGTTCAGCATTAAAAAATAAAACAAACGCAACAGCCAAAAATTAAAGGAGTGTACTGTATCTTCACAGTGTGATCTGCTGTATGGTCAGCCTCCCCTGTGAGCCTACACCACAGACTCATCCTTCTTACCCTCTGTAACATGCAGGATCCAGGATCTGACAGCTTTAGCCTTTTTTTTTTTTTTTTAATTAAAAAAACTCATCTCCTTCAGTATAGTACAAGTTCTTTCCATAATAATTATCATTACCTTTTTCAGAAGTAGAATGAAGTATCTCATCCCTTATTTTATTCTTGAAGGGCTCTTTTTCCTTCTGGACCATAGCTACCATAGTTCAGAGAAGCTCCCTGCAGGAAATCTTCACAGCTGAATAGAATAAAAGAAAAAATTGCTCGAAAGGGACTGTTGGAGTACACAGTGCTGTCAAAAACCTACTGCCAAAGAATTTTGACAAGTATATAAAAGCATATATCATATTCAGATATTAATATCAGACTATATTCAGAGTGGTAGGAATGTAAAAATTGGAACTGTTGGTTACTCTTCTTTAGTATTATCCTTTATTCTTCACTTAGAGTCATTGTAGATTTTCTTATTCATTTTATATAAAAGGACATCCTAAATTATTTGGACTGTGTACTCACAGGAAATAAAAAAAAAGGGAGAATAAAACTGACAGCCCTGCAAATTCATTTTATTTGTACGAGAGCAGCAAGAGAAGAGCAGCTCCACAAAGCATAATAAGCCAGGAACCAAAGGTGACCACAACACTGGAAGTGCCCTCACTCATCAGGGCATGTTCCCAGAGGGTTAGAACACAGCAGGCAGGCATGGTGATAATAACAGTCTATTTATAGTCTCAGACAAAGCAGAGTAATGAACCAGTCCAGGGTATGACCTGGGAACCCATACAGGACATCAGGCCAAACAGGGCTAGAGATAATGCTGCAGAATGGGCCCAATATCCATCAAAAAAAAAACAGGACTAGGGACAAAGGCACCTAGCACTGGCCCAGAAATGCTCTAAGAAGCAGGAGCAGAGACAAGACTAGAGCTAGGTATACCTGTCACGTAGCTCAGAGTAGGGGTGAGTGCCAAGCCCCACTGAACTGGAGCTCCTGGGATTGCAGGCAGAAGAAATGGGTGGGAGCCCCAGGTGAGGCTGGTCAGGGAGACTAAGGGCTGATACTGCCCCCCTGTCCCAGCCATGGCTCAATGCCAGATTGTCCCTGGTGTTAATACTCAGCTCCTTCCCCAACAACTTAAATCATGCAGCAACATACAGCCTCAGGAAATATTTCAAAGCAGTTTGGGTACGTGCTAGTCCCTTGAAGCAGCACTGTTACCCCAGGCTGAAGTTGTGAGCACCTGCTTGCAAAGTCCAGTGTCTGAAGCACACCATGTTACTCATCCTGGGAGCTGAGCTGCCTGCACTGAACTCCATCATCCTGAGTAGACAGAGCTGTTTGAGGAGCCTTGGAGCTCAGCTGTAAGGAGTTTGAGTAGAAGCTCTGCTGAGCTCCTGCCCCGACCTGTGCTGCAGCTGTGCTTGCTCCCATCTTTTTCTCCTTTATGGAAAAGCATAAGCTCCTGCTGCTCAAGGAGCTTATTTCTGCTCACCAGCAGAAATCCCAGTCTACCATGATGTCCCACTTTGAAAAGGAAGTAAGTTTTTTAAGAGTTTAGTACATTAATAGGAGCTCAGATTTGAATATTGGCACCTGGTGTAGCCCCTGAGAACACAGGGGGTTAAAAGCAGAGAACTCCAGGGGGAAGGTCTCTTGGTTCCAGTGGGTGGAAGAGATCAGACCTCCCCTGCCCAGCTGTGGGCTGGGCGGGCGAGGGGCAGCCACGCTCCGGGTGAGGTAGGCTGGGACCTTGGGCAGATAAGGGGATGAAGGCCCTGCAGGATGGAAGGGTGGAGGAACTCTGAGAAGCATCTGGCAGCACCCCCCAGGAGAGAGATGGAGATGATGGAGATGGAGATAGCCTGTGCCACCTTGAAATTTGGTATCTTGTGATGATAGCAGGGCTGGCCGAGAAGGAGAAGGGGTGCGGGGGGTGGAAGAGCACCCTTGGGAGAGTTCTGGGCAGGCAGAGCCTGAGATTTTAACCCTTTTCTTGGATGATGGAAACCTTACGAATACTGATCCTCCTGGATCTGAATGAGCAGGGAGATAGAGATGGAATAGCAGGAAAATGGGCAAGTGTGATGAAAGTCCGTGCAAGTGAAAGATGTCAGAGGAGTTGAGAAGAATCCTAGGTGGGAGGAGATGATGGAGTGGCCTTTGGCTGGACTTTTCTAGTATAGCCATGGACAGAACCTTTTTTTCCTGTGACACAGAGACTGCATTTAGAGAAAGGCAATGGCTCAAAGCCAAGAGAGTGCAGTGATGTTATGTGAAAGAGTAAGGTGTACAGAGATGATGGGTGAGGAGGGTAGTAAAGCCCTCAATCTGCAGTGAAGAGGAAGATCTCTGTTCTCAAGACCCCTCAGCCCCAGAAAGTGAATTTAAAAGAGACTAGTGTCCCGAAAGTAAGAGACTGTAGCTTTTTTAGAACTAAGCAAGGCATCCTTAAAAAAAAGAACCCTAGAAGCAGCCCTAGTCCATGTGCAGTGGTGAGAGCACTAGACATAGAAAGAAGTCAAGATAGCAAATGTTCTCCAAGCAGTGCCGCGTGTAACATGAAACACAAAAAGTTTCAACTGTGTTTCCTAAGGAAGCCTATAATACAAGAAAGACTCCTCTCTTCTTGATAAACTGAGAATTAATTATCTGAAAAGTCTTAATGAACTAAAAGTTAGTTATCTGAAGAGTAGTAACTGAATTGAAAATCCAAAGTTTTGTCTTACTGTGATGTGTTAAAAATTTAGTGGGGGGGGAAGAAGAATGTTTTTAGAAAATTTTCATTCTGAGTTCTCTGTGTTTCTTTTATATATTGTAAGTTAATAGTTTTTTTTTTCCTTTATTCCTAAGCTAAAGCCTGCTTTGCTCTCTTTCTAGTCACATCTCACAGTAGACACTAAAAAAAAAAAGTATTTTCATAAAAACCCTAACATTGCACCAGCGTCAAACCATGACACATGAACATATCCTGGGAGACTCAAGGCCAACTTAAGTCTCAGTTGTCGTGGTTGCCAGTGTCCATGGCACTTACTGCTTCTCCAGTAAGTGCCATAGACTTGTGTCATGGAATCTGAAGAGTGTTTCACTGGAAAATATACAGCTCTCACAGGTTATGGCTAAATTGCAGAGCCTGGCCATGCTTCCCTTCTTCAGGATTTAAGTAGGCCTTGATCTTATGTGGGACAAGACCCAAGTGGGCACCATATCACCTTCCCTTTCTGCAGTCATGATTTAAAGAGGCAGACAGCAGAAGGAAGCTGTGTGATGCACTCCACCATGTCTCTCAGCACCCCACAAAATATAATGCTCCACAGCTGATGTAGGACCACTGAGGTAAGTCACACTAAACACTCCAAGTTAACATAGTAAAATGTTCAAATAACTGTTTAGAGAAAATACTCCAGACATAGTCAAAGATAAAATAGAGTCACAGAATCACTTGGGCTGGCATTTAGTCCAGCTTCTCTGCAATGAACAGGGACATCTTCAACTAGATCAGGTTGCTCAGTTTCATGCAATTGGATTTTAAATCGTCCCAGGAATGGAGCATCTACCCTGCCTCTGGGCAGCCTGTTACATTTTCACCACCCTCATAATGAATGAATTTTTATACCTACTCAAAATCTGCCCTCTGATACTTTCAAACCATTACCCCTTGTATTGCAACAGGCCCAACTAAGAAGTTTGTACCCATCTAAGTACTGAAAGGCCCCAGTAAAGGCTACCCAGAGCCATCTCTTCTCCAGGCTGAACAATCCCAATGTGCTCAGTCTCTCCTCACAGGAGAGGTATTCTATCCCTCTGATAATTTTTGTTGTCCTCCTCTAGATCTGCTTTAACTAGTCCATGTCTTTCCTGTACTGAGGACCCAAGAGCTGGACACAGCACTCCAGGTGAGGTCTCTCCCGAGCAGAGCAGAGGAGCAGAATCCCCTCCCACGCTGCTTTGGATGCAGCCCAGGATGTGTTTGGCTTTCTGGCTGCAAGTTCACACTGCCAGCTTATGTCCAGCCTCTCATCCACCCGCACCCCCAAGTCCTCCTCCCCAGGGCTGCTCTCAATCTTTTCATCCCCTAGCCTGTCCTGATACCAGGGGTTGCCTGGACTATGGTGCAGCACCTTGCACATGGTCTTGTTGAACCTCCTAAGGCTCACACAAACCCACTCCTCAAGCATAACCACGTTCTTCTGCATTGCATCCCACTCCCCAGGTGTGTCAACCACACCACACAGCCTGGGCTCATTGGCAAACTTGCCAAGGATTCACCCGATCCCAGTTTGTCATGGATGTAGATAAGAAACTGTACTGGTCCAAATATGGACCCCTGGGTGACACGACTGATCCCGGGTCTCCATCCAGGCACTGGGCTACTGATTACTACTCTCTGGGTGCATCCATCCAGCCAACTCACTGAACAGTTCACCCATCAAATCCATCTCTCCAATTTAGCAAGGAGGATGTTGTGTGAGACTGTGTCCAAGGCCTTATTTATATGATTCCAGATAGATGACACCCTTAATTCTTCCTCATCCACTCCATACCTGCTGGCTGAGATGGAAGCTTGTGTGGGGAGCCTTCCCATGCCACGTAGGGTAGTACTAATTGGGAAAGGGAATTAAGCTCCCTTGCTCCTCTGGAACATCTGCCTGAGAAAGTTAGATGGGAGGCCAGTGGCTGCACCATACTCAGAATGAATAAACTCAAACAGTGTCTGCCCTAAACAATGGTCTGATACAATATAAAAGGTCAATGAGCACTGCTCATGTCTTTTACAATGATTCTCTTAGAAAATTAATTTATTTGTGACTTTCTATACTTGCTTTATTTGAAAAACCAATAGCTTTGCTATCAAGTATCAGCCTTTGTAAAACTTCATCAATTTACTCTTTGGATTAAGTACAGCCATATTAATTAGGTTGCATAACAAATGCTTGTGGAATCTGAATACTCTGAAGGACTTGAAAGGAATATAAATTTGTTTTGGACAGGCTATTAAAATCAAGTCACTTGGGAGTGAACTGGAGATTTAAAAGTCTCCACCATGACTTCTGGAGCATATTAGTGCTTTCACACAAAACAACCCACTTTTCCTTCCCCTCCTTCTTTCAGTTTTTATCAAAATGTGCTCTGTTTCAAGCAACTGAAGCCATTATCTCACACCAACATCACAAGTGCAAGTTCTCTGATGATGCTTGAGCCTCAGATTTAATGCCTCGTTCTTGCATGTAGTTGTGCAATTAAATTAAGCAGAACCCTGGAAAAAACTCTTCACCTGCCATATGCTCAATCTCCCTCCATTCACCAGCAGCAGTAATTTCCTGCTGGTAGCTTTCAGACATGGAAATGCTTGCTGGTACACACGAATAAGGGACTTCCATTCCAAAAGGGAGCCTCTGTTTTCAGCATTTGACAGTAGGCAACTGCCAGCTAGACTACATTATGGCACAGCAAGAAATTATCCCAGCTAAAGCACTTCATTCTACCTTGATACTGTGGAAAGACCATGGACATGTCATTGAGGGACTGGCTTTCACTGAGGGGAAAATAAGCCAGGTGCAGACCTGTTCTGCAGACTCATTTGAGCTTGATTTTTAGCTCTTCCTATTGAAAATGTTTGGCTCAGCCTTTACTAGGAACTCAAGAATTCACACCAAATTAGAGACAGAGGCATTTAGGTGTTTTTTGTCTCTGCTGCTCAGACTGTTCACTGAATGGAATCCCTTGCTCTGCAATTTGAGCAGCAAATTGAGGTGTTTGGCTTTACAAGCCATCAGTCTAGGTTGAGCTAGTGGGAATAGGAGAAAGGCAGTGGATATCCTCTCATTCCATTCTAAGACTTGAAAGGGAAGAAGCAGACTTTTCAGGTTTCATTAATTACATACATATACAAAGCTTATTTTTCAGCAGAAAAAGGCTGTGATTCAGATACTCAACATTCACAATTTGTTTGCCTGGAATAGCAACTCTTTCCCCACCAAGCAATACCAGAATATTTTTGTTTCAGTCAGTATTTTGGCACACTGCCTTTGTTGCAAGAAATACAGCTTATTGGGAACAGAGACCCCTTTTAAAAGATGGTTTTCATTTCATCTTATCTTATCTAAGAAATTACATGGTTGTCTCAGCCTAAAGTAAATGTTACTATTAGCAATTAATGTGTCAGCAAGCATTGCACCACCACTGCTCATTGCCCTGTATGAGAATGTCAAAGTGAAAAGAATGTTATTCATTGAGACATGAGACATTCACTGAGATGGAGGATTTGAGAAATGCATCAGAATAAGTTGAGATTTCAGCCCAGACAATTAGTTCCAGTAGGCAGACAAAGGTAGACTTCTGGCTGAAACATATATAAGTGCTTTAGGAAGAAGCCCTTTCATAGCCACATTAAGAAAGCAGCTGGAAGTCAAGAGGTGGCTGTCAGATTTTACACAAGCTCAAATCAGGTGCCAGAACCCACTAGTTTTTGCTCATCTTCTCTGTATTCAAATACAAAGTGCAAACTAGGGAGTGAGGAAGAATTCATGTTCTCTTGACATCTGGTTACATTTCTTTGCAAATACCCAGTAAAGTAAGACCCTAATTAGGGTCTGCCCAAAAGACCACAAGGGACAATTTCAGGTAAAGGTGATTGGTTCACCTTGGTTGAATGACAGGTGTCCATCAAGCCACTCTCTCACACCCCTTCTGTAGCCTGACCCGGAGAAAACAGGATTAAAAATCTTATGAGTTAAGAACAGGGAGATCACCTGACAATTACCATCACAGTCAAAACAGATTTGGCTTGGGAAGATTAATTTACTTCATTGACAATTAAAAATAGAGTGGGATGGTGAAAAGAATATCACCCCACACTGCCCACTCCCTCCAAAAAATAAACTAGAACAAAATAAAACCCATTTTCCTTCCACTCCCGGGCTCAACTTCACTCCTAGCTCTTCTACTGCTTGCCCTGTCACAAGATATGCCAGGGGATGGAGAATGGGGGTTACAGTCAGTTGATGACACTTCATTTCTTTTGCCTTTTCCTCCTCACCCTGCTCCCTATTCCAGCATGGGATCCCTCCCACAGGATACAGTCCTTCACTAAGTGCTCCAGTGTGGGTCTCTCTCATGACCTCTTCAGGAATTGCTTCATCATGGGTCCTTTCTATGGGGTACAGTACTTAGGAGCAGAGTGTTCCAGCCTGGGTCCCCCATGGCTCACAGGCCCTGTGTGTGTTCCTCTCCATGGGTTTCACCTCCTGCCAGGAGAGTGTGGGCTCGGCACGGGCTGTAGCTTTCTTCAGGACACATCCATCTGCTTTGTGGGCTGCAGGGACACGACCTGCTTTGCTATGGTCTTGCCACAGGGAGCAGAGAAACTTCTGCTCTGGGGGCTGGAACACCTCCTCCCTCTCCTTACTTGACTTGGTGCTGCAGGACTCTTCGTCTTCCATTTAACTCACATCTCTCTCACAGCTGCTGCACGATGTTTTTTACCCTTTCTTGAACATGTATCACACCAGTGCTACCAGTGATGGGCTCACCTTTGGGCAGCAGTGGCTCCATTTTGGCTGGAACTATCTCTGTCCAATACAGGGCCAGCCCCTGGTCCCTTCTCACAGAATTCAACCCTGTAGCCACTCGGATACCAAAATCTTCCCGCATAAATCCAATATGGTCAGACAGTGCAGGTAGGAAGATACAGCTAGAAGAAGATGCATAATATCATGTAGATATGGCTCATCTCCAGCAGGGAAGCACATGCAAATTAAGTAGAGTTTTTCTTTAGATGATTGCATATCAGTGGCAAAGTCAAAGGGAAAAGGATGCTCTCAAACACAGCCATGCAGATCAACTTGCAGCAGCAAGAAATATTCCTATGAATTGACAGAACCAAAGAAGAAAAAGTATTTATGAGTTTATAGGTAGGGAAATAATTTTGTATGACGGAGACAGCTGGAAAGAAAACCACATTAGCACATTGGTAGGGCGCTACAAATCAAAGGTTCCAAGCAGAGACTGTCTAGGCAATCCAATCACTGTCTAAGCAAGCCATTAAGAAAGCTTTTGATTGCTTGTGAGAATGCCTCAGTAAAATAAATATGAATTATTCAGTCATGTCCTTACGTTTTAATGCTGTGAAGGTAAATACAAAAAAAAAAGAAGCCATAAAATGCTTGTTACTTAGCTTCAAGTCATTTTCAATACAATAGCAATGTAAATTGTTTCTGTTAAAAAAGAAAACAACAAAACACCAGCTAACAAACAAAAGAGAATGAAGTAAAAACCCCAACAGTATAGAAGAGGACTCTCATTTGAAAACAAAGTGAAACAGCTACTGCAATCAGCTTGTAGCATCAAATTTACCCAGAGATCTACAATATCTACAATACATTTATGGCTGGTCACACAGCCACATTTCTAACTGCTTTCAACTCTTGTCCAGTACATCTATTTACTGCAAATCTTCAAAGTGTTATTTCCATAAAGGTGTTGACTTAGAAAGTAATACAATCAAGAATTATGTACAGGCCTGATCAGAAGTGCGTTTTCTAGGAAGGACACAATTAACAGATCTTTTTTCATAGCAACATACACACTTTGTAGAAACAAAATAAATTCAAATATCAGGAGTGATAGGTCCCACAATCTGCTATGTGCCTGAAAAAGGTTTGGTATAATTCCCACTAAGAACAGTGGAAAGATTCAAGGGAAATTATTTGCAGCAGCAGCTATATTCTGCATGAATTCTCATTCCTTTATATTTAAATACAGCAGGAACAAACACTTCGTCAGGTTTTGAGTAGGGGAGTTAAAAAAAGCAGGAGTTGGGGGTCCATTTTTGCCCCAAAGGGAGTGAGGTTAAAATGCTTGTATGCTTTTGACAACTGTTTCCTAGCCAAATATCTATATTTTTCCACTGGGCTATTACTTATTTAATAAAACTAATAAATATAATATGGTCCAAAGACAAATAAACCCCAAACTCTCAAAGGTACTCTGTGGCATTTGTGACCCTCTAAGTACAACTCAGCACCTCTTGGAGCAGGTCTGGAGTGTGTTCTCACCTGCCAAGTCACTCCCACATTGTCTTTGGCTACATCAGCAGAACAGCCACAGTGTCCACAGCTACACAAGTAAGACCAGAGGTGTCCTGGCCACCTCCTTCCCTTCCCACCACTTGGGCAGGAAGAGCTGTCCCACACATGCATTCCATCCCACACATATTCTCAGTATAAGCACCTTTGCATCTCTGCCGGTGTGACAGATTTCCTGAATTCCCATGCTGTTGTTAAATTTCCCAGTTAACACAAGCAGGACAGGAAAACAGCAGAAGCCTGTGCATTGCTAATCACCACACTGGAGGTGACTGCTTTTCCAGGACAGCTGGCAATCCTTTCAAACAAGCATGCACATAAGAAAATAATCCAATTAGGCACTTGAAGATTGTTCAGGAAGAGCGACGACATAGTATATGGAAAATTTAGTGTAACCATGCAACAGTTTTGGTCTAACAATGCTAGCAAAAAATCTTAGAGCTAGACAGTTAATGAAATAGTCCCCTTCCTTCAACAAAAGCTCAGATATGATGAGCTGCCCGATATTCATTTAGTACTCTGAAAAGTTACATAAAGAATAGCTTGGGAAGTAGGAAGCTCTAATTATTTTTTGTGTTGCTGTACCACTCAAAGTTCAAACGAACAATAAGAGGCAAGATGAAGCGTCTTATCAAAACATGGATTCCTAAAATCTTTGTACTAAAAGTGAGATACAGAGAGAAGAACTCTGTTTAAGGGACAGAAAGTATCAGTCAGAATGCCTTGCCTGCATCTCTCGGGACTTAAAGACATCTCTTTGTTGCTCGTAACATTTTTTACCACAGTAAGCAGTGTTTGAAATGGTAAAGGAAGGCATTCTCTGAAGGCCTTCCTTGTCTACAGATCCTCTGGATTTGAACTACGTGTGCAAAGGTGTTGAATTGATGAACTGTTCTTTGGTCAAGCAAGCAGTGAAAAATGGAGAAAGAAAGAGATACCACAAAAACAGACTGAAAACCAGGCTCCAGAAACAGACTGGATCAGCACTGAAAGAAGAGCTTGTGCACAACACAGGCTGCATGAGAGGTTTGGAATCATAATCAAATACATAATCTCTTTGTTTTCCCCTTTCTTCAAAGAAACTAAACCTCACACACTCTTGAAAAATGAGGATGGGGGTACACAGCCTGGGTGCAAATAGCGCAGAATTGGTGCACTCAATAAACATAACAAAATAAACATTTCCTCAGTGCCTGGCTGGTGCCTGCCTGGTAAAACATGTTGCCTTGCACAGAAGCTTCTAACCTGTATTTGTGTGTAACACAGGATAAAAAAGATTCTTCAGATAAGGCAAAGAAGAGGAAGGCAAAAATACTTAGCAGCGTGGGTGAGCTTTAAACGTACAGTAAACTAAGAAAAGATAAGCCCTATACCAATGCTCATGCTCACACATTCCAGCTGCACAGGGAAAGGAAACATAAATGAGAGAGAAAACTAACAGAATATTACCCAAAACTTTACAGGGAAGGGGCCATGTGCAAAACATATGCAGTTTACCAGGAATCACTGCCAAAATGCATCTGTACTTAATGTAGTGGGTGAAGGGTGCCAAGTAGCCCTACTGCCTTCTGTCAGCAGAACATAGGAAATGCTGAGAGGGCACTGGGGGACACAAAGGAAGAAAAATGCCACAAGCTCCTTCTGCTTCATCTAGAATACTGTTGAAAGCTATAAAATTTGTAGTACGACTACTGCAAAACACAAATCTAGGGATGTGGCTATTTATACAGTTCTTAGAGCAGTGCTAATAGGAAAAAGAATGTCAAGAAAGAACACATTTTTCTTTTTCCCTTTTCCTTCTATTTTTCTGTTTATTCCACCACATTGCTCTATTTCCTTGCTCTGTTCTGCTAGGCACAGGTTTCTTTCTAGAAAGAAACTGGACTACTAGAAGTACTTTCTTTTTTATAATATTTTCTTCTTCTTTTTATTCTTTGTTGTGCTCCTCCTGCTTTTGTATTTGTCTCTTTTCCACGGTTTCTTTTAATTGCCTTTCCCTTCCTGGATTTCTCCCCTCTCCCTGCAGTGGAGGCAGCAGCTGGGAAGCTGTGCCAGCATTTTCCTCCACAGTGAGCATCCATTAGGAATGTAATGGACTTGCTTCACACCTTTGCAATCAATTCCCCACGCAGCACAAACCAGGTGCTAAGTCCTGGGGTAGAGCTACACAGCCTCAGGTACCTGTTAAGGAAAACAGGTGCCTCAGCACCAAATTTCCAGTAAAAGCCCTTGGACCAAATGATGATTTGTAAAAGCACAGGAAAAACCCCTGGACAGGATCAGGATCAGGACAGATCCAGGAAGCACAGGGTGTGGTCAAGTAAGGCAAGGCAGAGTGCAGGATGCTTTCAATGTCTATGAACGAGGAACAAATGCTGAGGGAAGTAACCTGTACATAAAATCTCTTGGTGATTATGATGATTTCCTTTAATGTGGTTGGACTATGGAGAATAGGTTGGATAGGCTGTGTTTTCATTAACAAACTGAACACGCACTGGCCTTGGGCTCCACACAGTTCCTTAACCATGGATACAGTCCAGCTCATTAGTACTCTGCCAGGCAGAGTTTTGGCTCTGGCCACGTATCAGCCACTCTGACCTCTCAGAACATCCAGATTGCTCCAGGACACAGCACAGATGAAGGCACTGTGTTCAGCAGGGGAAAGAGAATTCAGCATGACCTATGACATACCACTTTCCTAAGAGCCAAAGAACTGACATGGATCTTTTTGTTTCCTAGTACAAATCCCAGAATTACAGAATACTTGAGGTTGGAAGGGACCTGTGGAGGTCATTTGGTCCAATCTCCCTGCTCAAGCAAGGCTGCCTAGAGCCAGCTGCCCAGGTCCATGTCTAGAGGACTTTTGATTATGTTCAAGACTGAACACTCCACAGGATGTCCAGGCAACCTGTGCCTGTGTCACCCCAGCACCAAAAAGAGTGTGTTTCAGTTTGTGCCCACTGCCACTAGTCCTGCCACTGGGCACTACTGAAAAGAGCCTGTCTCTGTTCTCTGTGTGCTCTTCTTTCAGGTGCTCATAGATTATTAAAATCTCCTCAAGCAGTCTTTTCAGTGTAAGCCATCCCAGGTCTCTCAGACTTTCTTCTTAGGAGAAATGCTCTGGTCCTCTAATCCTCTTAATTGTCCTTCAGTGGACTATCTCCAGCACATCCATCTTGTACTGGAGAGCCCATAGCTGGAACCCATCTGAAAGGCCACCATGTGCTGGTAAATGGATATGTAGCATGAAAATTTCATCATTCCTTAGTCCAGCCAGCAGGCACAAGGGGCAAGATTGCACCAGGCTGGCCTTGTGCCCTCCCCAGTCCTCCCAGACTATCACACTATTCACCATCCTCAGCCTTTGTGCTGCCTTGTAGGCAAATAAAATAAATCCTCAGTTTTGTGCTTAGAAACACCACTGTGAGTATTCCAGCCCATACCTCCAATATCCACATACCCTGCAGAAAACAGGGAAGAGTAAGGGCAGAGAAGCATCCCATTAGGCCCAGAGAGGACTCAGTCTTTACTCCATTTAATCTCAGAATGAAGCTGATGACTTGAGGAATTATTATTTTTCCCCAAGTAGAAATCAAGCATCAGAAAGCAAATCTGAATTTTTTTAGAGCCCACAAACAAGTTATTTTGTTTGTTTCTTTTCTGGGAATAGAGCCAAGATCTAGTGATTAAAGTTAAATTTTAAAAAGCACTCAACTCTTTGCCACTTTAAAAGCTGGTTTAAGGCATTTAGTGCTAGAAGCTGTTAACTAATGGAAAACTCTGTCACTATGTAATTTCCTGTAAAGGCAGACACCTCTTTCACTGTTCTTTAATGCTTCTGTCATATAAGATTTTATAAACTTTTAGAGGTTACTGTCTCTTCCTGTTTATTCCTCACTGAGAATATTCATAAAGAATTCTTTTCTCCTTTGAGGGCCTATAAATAAATAAAAGGAAGGACAGGATGGTGGTGGGGGAGGTCACGTGGGACAATTTCACTTGTAGAGGATCAGCAATAACCCCAAAGAAGGAAACTTCCAAATCCTTTTCCTTAACTCAGACATAAGACCCAAAAGAAAGAATCCACCTCAATGGGAGATGAGCAACCTTTGCAAAACTACAGACCACTAATCAAAATCTTCAATTAGTACAGATCCTCCAGGATGAGGGAAGTCCAGGAGCAGCTTTTCATCATCATAAGACCCTGGTGTCCTTGGAAGTAATTTGGCAGCCAGCTGGGCCAGCAGAGATGTGTAACAAGGACCCAAGGCAATACAAGGGCATTGTCTCCTGGAGCCACCCCAAAGAGTAACAATCCTAACAAGGGGCTTGGGTTTTCCAGTAGTCCCCACACCAACTTGGTGCTGCTGCCACTCAGAAGATGCAGCTGCATTTCAGCTGCAACGGTGTATTGGTGTGATAAGACTGGAAAATGCTAAAGTGGTTTTTTTTCCCTAGGATATTCCAAAATATCAAAGAGAAAGAAAGAAAAAAAAAAATAGTACCAATATGACACTCAGAATTCCCTGGGCAACAGGGCACCAGAAGCAGCTAGGTCAAGCTGGTGTTAAGACAACAACTTTGAAACAGGTCATGTCTCTATAAAGTATAATGTGTAGAATACTAAAAGGCAAATCCTAAGGGAAGTAAGAAGATAGTTGAAGCTAAACATTATGAAGTTTTTGACCCAGAAAATGGTAAGTTTAGAGTGATAAAAGCTGGATGATATCATACAGCCTGCAGCACAAGCAGAAGTGAGATCTGGTCTTGTGTTCTGGTATTGCAATGCAGTCATGGAGACAAAGCTAGTGAAAAATAGGGAGTAGGTAATCAAGAGTATGCACCCCACTGTGGCATCCAGTCCTTCTCCTTTAAGATGGGCAGAATGTAAAACTCAGACCAGTGCTACAACAAAGAAACACTGAAAACTAACCTTTTCTTCATGCCATTAGGTGATGGATCAGGCTGTAGACACAGAAATAGGCATCTGTTTTCCTTGCATGCCTTTATACTTATAGGATAGAATTAAGTATATCAAACACAGTATAGCACATGAAGAAAACGTGATTAATAACAATTTTACATTCTCTACACATACTACATTTCAAAACACTTGTCTTTTTCTTGGGTGCAGTATGGTACACAGTAACTAAAGCATACTTGCCACATGATGGAATTAATTATATGCTCAATGATTTCAAGAGCAGAACTACTCCAGTGTTCCAGAAATAGTTATAGCAGGATTAGTACTGCAATACTTGCACTCTCAGCCAGTAAACTGGGATAATCCTGTAAATGCTGTAAAGGAATGTCATGATACAGAACTAAAGTAATCAAAAGATTTGTGCTTTGGCTTACAATTACTGGAAGATCAGCATATGCAGATCCGTGTAAGGTAGATTCCCACTTCTGCAGGAAAATATTTGGCTTTCAAAATTACTCACACACTGTCCCATTGTGGTCTGCAATCTACAGCACAGTAGAGTATTAAAGAGGCAAAATAACAATATGCACCAAACAGCATGTGAGGATAGGCCTCACTTTAAGGTGTGCAGTCATCCCTTTCAGTGGCACCAAATCTGTCTTTTTTCATTTCCCCAGTCACTTCTCCAAGGTGAAAAAATTAAATGAACAGCAATGAGAACAGAAATTGCCCAGTGGGAGTTTTGTCAGGATCTCCCTGTTTCTAGCTTGTTTCATCTCAAGGGACTGAAAGAACCCTCTTTCTTGCCAAGATCTGGTTTTCAGCTGAGGTCTTTAGACTAACGTGGTCGCCACCATCACAAGGGCAGAGAAGTGGTGAGGAAAAGAGAGAGGCTCAGGTATTTGCAGTTAAGGCTAAAAGCAGAGTTTAGGCTGACAAGGTGGGTTTTTTCTTCAGCTTCATGATCTTAAGGGATTTGTTTTTACTGATGGTAGACTTGTTTTCACTTTCTGATTTATTTTGAATCTTTTAAAAATAGTTTTCCTTTTTCTGCTCACTGATTGTTTTTTGTTTAATCTCATAGAACCTATCTCATTAAGCATGCAAACTTCACATTATTATTCAGGTCTCTGTTCAATTCCTGGCCCCTGAAGTAACATAGATTTTCTTCATAGCCTTGTTTTGAGGTCCCTAGGATGTTTATCTTCTCTCTTGCATGTGTTTTACCAGAACTTAACAAAAAAAGCACTCTAATCTCAGCAAGCCATCTCTAAATTACCCACCTAATACCATCACCATTTTATTGGACAAATAAACTAAACCATCCACATTCAGACAAAACCAGAATTCATTCCACCCATCAAAAAGGTCTAGCTATGAACCCCCTATCTATCTGATTCCCAAATTCTCCACCTTCATAATCTCATTTTATTTCAAAGAAGTTCAAGTGTGGTCATGTATGCGTTTTTGTTCTTGCTTACAAACATATTGGGTCCACAGTCAACCCTAAAAGATGTATTATTAACTAAGAAAGGGAGGCCTCTTCTCTACAACATTGATTTTTCTGATAAATACCCCGATTTATAAAGTTTTAACCCCCCCTCAAAAACAGAGATGCTTTTCTTTATTATTTGACTAGATAGGAACCAAATTCTAAATTCTCCAGGAAAAAAAGACTGAAAGCATGTGACAACAGATTTAAAACAATGAGAAGCGTGTGAAAAGGGCAGGACTGCATTTTGTTTAATCCCAACTTTCATCTTGATTGTGAATGGATTGAAAAGCAAATGAGAAATGAAGCCAACAGGCAAAGCTTGGTTTTTTAGATCAGGACTGATAAGCTAAGCAGCTTCTTTCAATAAGAGAGTGAGAAAGCAAGTTCCACTTACCTCTCATTACAGGTCAGTGGGAATGCATTCCCACTTCTGCACTACATCAGTCCAGTGAGCAATGCCCAAAGCTGCAGCCCTTAGAGAACACCAGATGCCCCCCTCAGGTTGCCCTTCACTTATCTGGTACTCAAACAGCATCTTCTCACCTACTAATGAAATGCAACATAAAACTTTTCAAGTTACATTTAGTTTTACTTGCAAAAAAAAAGGGGGAAGAAAATTACTGAGTTGAGACACAAACTGGAAAGATGTCCTTAAAAATTCCTTTCACGGCTTTATGTATAAAACCAGGCTAGGGGAAGATCTGTATTTGTATCAACACAGGAAAGATACAAATTCTGCTTTATTTTTCAGCTGTAGACAAAAAGAGTTCAGGCCACAAAGATCTAATCAATCCTTTTGCAATTAATTTTGATATTTGGGTAAGAGACTGAAGACTAATTAGGGGTTTTGGTGATTTGTGCAAATTTTCCCTTGCTTTGGAGCAAAAATACACTGCTTCAAACCAGATTTACATGAGTTCTAATTTGGATACAATTACAGCTCACAAAAAAATAATGACTACACTGTAGAGATAATTACTTCCCACTTTCCAAGTTAGTTGCTTTCCACTGAAAAACACTGTTCAGTCAAAAATGACCCTTATGGAAACATTGCTTTGAACTAAAATCCTTGAGATCCAGGGTGCAATCTGGAGAAGGACAAAGTAACAAAATACCTCTGCAGCTAAGTCACTCAGTGAGAATGGGTAGAAAGTTCCAAACCCATTGTTTGATTTGAAACGCAAGCCAAAACCCAGAGTTTTCTCAAATCTCATGTAAATGACCAAATCATGGCATTGTTCACTATTCTTACCATTTGGAACACTCTTTCACCTAGAATACTCACTCTCCTAAAATAATCACCTTGTCTCCTTTTATATGTCTTGCCTTCATTTCATGCTAAACCTTTTTTTTTTTCACATTTTCTATTAAATAGAATTAGTGTGGTTTTCCAGTCTGTGTTGTGGATACTTTTTTCTTAAACTTGAGTTCCTAATAGTTTATGACGTCGGCAATTTGAGAGGAATAAGAGCCAATATTCAGCTGTTGTAGATCAATGTTCCTGCAGCAGTTTCCCTGCAGGTCCATTGATTCATAGCAGTTGATCTTCTGACGAATGTATTCCAGTCAGAGAATAGACAAGACAAGGTTGGACCTTAACACATCAAGAAGCAATAAAGTAACGCTGTGACAAAGCCCAGTAAAAGAGGTATCTTGGGAAATGGCTGGGCAAACACCATCAGCCTCCTCTGCTTATTAAATAGGATGAGACAGCTCTATCAATGACTGGAACATCATGCAATATTTATTCCTTCCTTCAATAAACATGGATTATAGGCTTGGTGGCACATCCTCTGTTCGATAGCAGATAATACCTGAATGCAGATTTCCTCCTTATGTATGCCTCAGTATTCTTTGCACACACACGCAAACCTGAGCACATGCTCCTGAGTGTGGAACCCTTTCTGCATTTAAAACCAAGCTGGCGATACTTAATATGAAACAGACATAAAAATCAAAGAAAGGAAGACATCCTCCACCAAGAAACCACTACCATGATCTTACACAAGATAGTCCAGGAAGCTTGTTTGAAGTGCTGGGTATTCGTGTTGGATCAGATGCTAGTAGTTTCCATATCTGAAACTACAGAAACTTTTCCTGATGCTTTCAGAATTGAAGTTCTGCTTTTCTGCTAGAAAGCAGAATTACGTGGCTTGCTGTAACCAAGTGTTTACTTGTGTAGAGTCAGATCACATCATCACATTTTAATTACATTTACTTTTCTTCCATTTGCAGGGAGTCAGAGGCATAGCAAGAGGAGGGGGGAGGTTTTATTTGCCTCATTGTTGTCTAGGTTTTTACAAAACTTTATCAGAAGTAGTACTTATTCTGGGAATTAAAGTTAACTTATAACTCCCCAACTCTTCTTGTCCTCCAGCAAGAGAAGCACTACATTTAGTTTTGTTTCAGTCATCTGGTGTGTCCTCTGTCACTCATGAACCTGCAAGATTACTGGAACAGCTTTGGTCAGTTGTTCAGCAGAGGCAAATCTTGCCATAGCCTTAAAATACCAGGGCACATCTAAGATGATCTGGCCTGGTGTACCCCCTTAAAGGCCTAGATTGTCTTCAATTGTCATTAGTATTAATTGTGAAAGATTGCTATTGAGCTACAAGTGAAGACTGATACAAAAGAAAAAATTTAACATATATTAATTTTTTAACATATTTATTCTCAGAGTCAGTAGTGCACAAACTTTTCTTGCTCTTTGTTTTATCATTAATGTACTTTTCAGGTGATTTCCAGTTACTTTTTCTGCCCCTCATTAAATGCATGACATTGTGTTCACTGACCCTTCTGATACCTCTACCTCTGCCTACCCACACTGCACTTTGAGACTTGTCCCAGCTCTCTGACCTGCACTCCAAATTCTGTGTTTTTATTCCTTGTGTAAAAGTTCAATGAATAATTTACAATTTAGCCAAGTTGTTTTATTTCCACTCCTATTTTACCACCGTACCCTTAATATTAATTCACCAAAGAGTTGTGAGCTAACTTCATCGGGTTTTTCTTTCCGATCTGAGCCTTATAAAACACCCCATGAACTCCCAAAGATAAATGAAATCCACCTTCTCAAACACCATTTTGATTTTCCTGTTTCTCCTTTATCCCTTCATTGAAGATGAGAAATACTGTCATTTCATTATCAAATCCATATATTTGATTGATGTATGAATTTCCAGTTACTCAGAAAGTAACTGCTGAAAAAGTGCTTTTACCCATTTAGGGTTGAAAACACACCTAACACTGGCTCCTCATCTCTCAGTCTCAGAGTATGTCTGCACTGTGAAATTCCTGGCACATTGCTTACCTGCTGGGATTCACATTTAACCTCTGTTGCAGCCAGTCCCTATATGAATACTATAAAAGAAGAAAGCAGACTTCCAAAGTGAAAGACAAGACCAATTTAACTCATCTCCTGCCACTGCCACTGTTACAGGATTTGCAAGGAAAGGGTGAAGATTCACAGAATGTTCCTCAGCTTTCCAGGCACTTGTAGTCACACTGAACTTTTGAAAAATGGTGTGATGTCCAGCAGCCAAGGACTTGTGTCATCAGTATGAAGGGTATGGAGAAAAGCAAACAATTAAGTCTTGTCAGATACTTCAGAGCATTCTCAGATATGACATAAACTCACAGGTCTAAGAATGTGAAATATTAATGTAGATACACTTACAAAGATATTTCATTATATATATCATGTCCAGTCATTCATATCCTGTTACAGAAAAAAGAATAATTTTACTGTCTAATCCAGGCAAATCCCAAATTAAACAGAGCAAAATGCCTTTGGAGAATGGAGAGCAACAAATCTTGTTTTAGCTGAACTTGAAACTTACCCTGGTGTCATCTGTTGACCCTAGCCTAGTGCAGAGTGTTTGATCCAGTAACAAGTGACTTGGGTAACTCAAAATGATGCTTCAGAATATTGTTTGATAAAAAGTTACTGGTTTCTAGAGAAGAAGCTAAAATTCTCAGTGAGATGACTATCTTCCATATGGAGATTGCAAAGTGAGCAGTCTGCAGCAACCAGAAGGAGTAGAGAACCACGTGAAGTCAGCATTGCATTCTTTTGAGCATATGAACAATGCCATTCAAAAAGACAAGGGTGCCTCCTTTTAATTTCCTCCTTCTCAGAAGTGGCAGACAGATGTCTTCTGTAGCTTGGCGTCCACAGTCCTTACCCAGCTCTTATGTATGGACTTTGTCTCAAAGCCAAGAAGCCAAGATGACATTCTGAAGCAGGGTAGGAGATGGAAACTCAAATGGCAGAGTTGTGCGAATTTATATGTGCAGAAGTTGTGTACAGCCTGGATGTGGCAGTGATATCCATTCTTCTTAAGCTTTGACTAACAAGTCATTCCAGACATATTAAGCTAAGGATCGGGAGCACAGTCTGGGATTATGTTCAGTAGTCTGTCCCAGGGACAAAGCAGATCATTTGCGATTGACAGAAAATAAGATCAAAAGAAGATAATTAATTATTTTTCTGTGAAAAAAATATGAGCTTCATTATCCTTGGCTAGCAAGAAATACCAAACTCATCTATAAAGATCTTCCTTCCATTTCTCTCTGCTTAGTACATTTCACTGTGGTAGGTAATGATATCAATGTATGTGACATTCTCCATCTAATTAGCCCGCTTTTAATGAAGTTAAGAAGCACGTCAAAGAACTATGAAAAATATTTTTTAGAAACCCACAAACATTATATTAAATTTTAGAAAAGGAAACTGGAAAATAAGAGCTCTCCAGCAAAGATCTGTCTGAAAATGCACTAGAGCCACTGTGAGCATGGACAATTCAGATTCTCTTCTGTGGCTCACAGCCCTGTATTTAGAGGTGCTTAAATATTTTCAGGGACTCCTGCAAGAGTTACAGCTTTCTGTGGCCTTTTGAGAAATGCATATGAGTGGATATGCCTTACAGTGTAAGGTCTTACAGACAAGTAGCTGGCTAGGACATATGATTCTGTTTGTCTCTAAAAGGGTGTAACAAAAACACCTATGGATTCTCTGCCCCTTTATTTAGCAGTATATTAGGCAGAATGCATAATGCATGATACTATGTACACTGCATCTATCTTCCCAAAGAGTTATTGTTAGGGGGGTGTTTTTCAGTTCCTTTAGTCTATGGGTCTGTCTCATGAATATCCAATGCTTGTCTTCTGGGAAGAAAACACCCTAAGTCCATCCTAACTGTGTCCCCAGGGAGAGGGAAAAACCAATACAGCTAAGAGCCCAGCAAAACTTTTACAATTGCAAACATTGATGAACTGCAGTATTATCTCTAAGATAAGCACACAACAAGGTTCATAATGTCCCACTTTTGCTGGTACTTTGGTTTTCTGGCTAAGGCATAAAGAAGAGCCAACACTATTTTCTACTATACTTAGTACTAAAACTACTGTTCCACTGCGGAAGCCACTTCAGAGACAATGTATGTAGTCACACTGCAAAAATCTTACTCACTTTTGGAATACCTGTTATTCATGCTCAAGGTTTGTGTGCATCTTCTCATACAGCATGCTGAGACCTTTTCAGCATTTAAAACACCTCCAAATTTAAGAATGCCTACAAAGGTAGTGACTTAGGTTAGATCTATTTGTAGTTTTTTACAATTTGATAAATGAAATCGGGCAAAAATTTTCAAGAATGAAGATTCAGAAGCCTCGGATCCATCTTCACTTAATCATCAGCATCAAAGCTTCAACATGCCTACCTCACTGCAACAAATGCCTTGTGGACCCCTACTTCCCTAGGGCAGTTTTAAAAATATGTTACTCTAGCCACCTTGCAGCAGGCTCAACAAGGCAAACTACTGTTAGCAATAAAGTCCAGCTGAGGATCTTTCTTTTCATTTTGTTTTTAATAAAATGTTTAATGCCATACAGTGTGAAGGCTCTCTACTCAGCCCTAGTGAGGCCTCATCTGGGGTAGTGTCCAGTTCTGGGCTCCTCAATACAAGAAAGACAAGGAGCTCCTGGAGAGGGTCCAGTGGATGTCCACAAGGATAATTAGGGGACTGATGCATCTCTCTTATGATGAGAGATTGCAGGAGCGGGGCCTGTTTAGTCTGGAGAAGAGCAGAGTGAGAAGGGATCTCATTCATGTATATAAATACCTTAAAGATAAGTCCAAGAAGAGGGTGTCAGACTTCATCAGTGGAGCCCAGCAACAGGACAAGAAACAGTGGACATGAACTAAACCAGAAGAAGTTCCCCCTCAACATGAGGAAAAACTTCTTTACATTAAGGGAGGCAGAGCACTGAACAGGCTGCCCAGGAAAGGCATGGAATCTCCCTCTCTGGAGACACTCAAAACCCTCCTGGACCTGTTCCTGCATCACCTGCTTGAGCTGACCCTGCCTTGGCAGGGGGTTGGATAAAATATCTGCAGAAGTCCCTTCCAACCTTAACAATTCTGTGAAACAGCAACAAAAGCCCTTGCAAAGCTCTCTGTTCTATAATCCTTTCCCAGTGCATCTTAATTTGAAATATCTTGTACCATCTATGAAAATGAAAATCAATCGAAAATGGAAATCAACCAAAAATGAAAATCAATTTCGGCTTGGAAAAAACATACATACTAGTGTTCAGCTTAAGATGAAAAAATGAAAGGATGAGGAAAAAGAATCAGCAACAAGACTACTCTCATGGACTGGGAAGAAAGAACGGTGCCAAGGAAAACTCCATTATCTCCTTCTTGACCTCACACACACACACACACACACACACACATATATATAGACACACACATCACTTAGCCTTAATGAACAATTGCAATTTGACAGTGTTCTAAAGGAGCAGGATTTGGCCCTTAATCAAAATATGGTCAAATCTTACACACAAATTATGTTACAAATACCAAAAAAAGAGTGTAGCATGAAATCTGGCTACTCCACGCTCCAGAGCACAGTCTGGAAGGATCTGTGGTTGCTGTTATCCTGACCAGGCAGGAGGTGCAGGAGACATCAATCATGCTGCTCTGGTCATCAACTCCATCAAGGAACAGCACACAGACTTTTCCCAGTCTCTTTTTCCTCTCCTGGTGGAAATCTCTTGTGGCAATATTTCACAGAGATAAGAGAAGTATACTCACCTGAACTCCCCTGAACTGTAGCATCACTGAAGAACTGCAATATGTCTGAGCCTTGCTTGGGGGCTTGGACAGAAACACTGTTCACTGTTGAATATCAGAGTCAAGGAAAGTAATATAAAAATAATGAAAATCAAGGTAAATCATACATAATCAATTTGTATTTTAAAAAAACCAAACTAAATTTTGTCTTTCTAGCAAAACCATGATTGGCATAAAACATGATCAGTTTAATTTCTGTCAGTGTTATGAAGAGTTCTTAGGTCTTTATTTTGGTTAGCAATGAAAATATCAACAGGTGAATAAAAATTTGCCAGATAAATAAGTGTTCAGGAATTATTCCTGCTAACAAATACAAAATATAAATACATGAAGATCTACATTTCAATTTTACTGTGCAGTTCTAGCAATTATATTAGTAGCATTTTTATAAGATTAAAGGATTGTCTTTGAAACAATTCAGGATAGTGACTCAAACTCATAAGAGTGAAGAGGTTTTATTTAGACAAAAACCAACAAACCAACCTGAGCTTATCTCTCTGTTATGTTAAAAGCATGTTATCTGAAGCATTACACATTCATTAAAGTGAAGTGTGGGCTTTATGTTCAGTAGTGTCCTAGGATGTGGTGACCGATTCCACTTCAAAATCTTTTGATCAAACAGTTTATCCTTGTATTATTTATGGCTGGAGACAATAGACTGTTTCTGATAGACCTGTAACCCACTTGAAATCTTTGTCTCTCACCAAGCCTGAAGAGATTTGACACAATTTTCCTGGAAATAGGGATCTGAGACCACGTTGTTCATGACCTGAACTCTTTTATGAGGATGTCACACAATGCCAACCCAACAATGTCAGTCTGTGGCGTGTCCGATGAGAGCATCATCAGATCCAGCACTACACCAGCGTGGATGAGCATTTCAGGAATGGGTTATCCTGACCAAGTAGCCAACAACCACTTAACAGAGCCTACGTGCATCCAAACTGTGGATGCTCTGTTGTACTGCCAGAACAAGGGCACAGTGTGTACAGCTCTTATGAGGCTGATGGTTATAAAGCATCTGCCCTGCTGTCCTCCCACTGGCATTATCTCCCAAAGAACTGTGTCCTCACACAGAGCCCCAGCAGTCATGTGAGCAGTTAGATCATGTCACTGGAGCCCAAAAAATGCAGAACATGCATCACCCTGCAGGCAACCCCACCATCAATCAGATCAGGACAAAGGCCTGATGCCCACGCTAGGGGACACCCAGTCTGCTCCTCTTAAACACAAATTGCAGCAGGTGCCTGACACCCCTAGCTCAGCTCAGCTCCAGCAGGCTGCTCCTAACAGTAAGCAGTCTATATCAAGGTTTGTCTGCTTCCAAAGATCATTCCCCTCAGCTTTGGTTGGTCTGTCTGGGTGATAATTCTTGTGTGTTGTAGATTCATAGGATCACTAAGGTTGAAAAAGACCTTTAAGATCATCAAGGTATAGATCAATATGTGTTCCTAGTCCCTAGTGCTTTCAAAGTACATTTATATACCTAATAACTCAGATTTTAAAGAATCTCAGTTTAGAAGTGTTTCTCTGCTTTTTTCAGGAAAGGCTCACTCACTAAGGGACAGGAGGGAGATTCGTAAAGAGCTCTGAGTTAACTGTTTCCTTTTCCTCTGAATTTGAAGATATTGGACAGGTTGAAACAATTTGACCTCCTGGAGGTTATGACTATGATATGGTGGCCACAGAGGTAGGTGTTTCTGAACATGCCAGGGTAATACCAGGGCACAAATAAGTAAGTGTTGGACATGGCACATGACACATCATCCCCCCTCACTACATGAAAGAGATATTGCCTGGCAATCAGTGTTAGACCAGCCTCGTCAAAAGTGGGGAATATTGGGTTCATCCAGTGGGCAATTTCTAGGACTTCTAAGTATCTTCTTTACACCACTCTTAAATCAAATTCCTTTCTTCAGCTCACTGCAGGGCAATCAGAGCTGGTGTCCAAAGAACACTGTTATTTTTTTATTCTACTCTAGCCAATCTAAACAACTGCGTAGCGCTTAACACTTTCCATGGACGTTTCTGGCACTTCTGTTTAAATAGGAATTGTCAGAATAACAACTCATATTTTGCATCCAGGTTAATTAAATTTTCTTCGATATTACAAAGTATAATTTAACAATAGAAGTGAAATAACAAGACTCTAGCTGTCTTATCTACTTACACATCAAACAGAAAGGACACTAAAAAGCCCTTATTGGCTGTCCAGTCTGTCCAGTGTCAAATTACCTTGCTATTCTTGCATCCTGATTCTAGTTTTAGCATATATGAAAGCCTGCAAATGTTTGGAAGACAAAATGCTAAAACATTGTACTTGTTATTTATAGAACTTCCTTTTTTAGGTTTTTAATTGTTTGACAAACTTGATTAGTGAAATATTTCCCTTTCCAAGGAGAGTAGTGTGGAGCATTGTCTCCTACAGCATTCTGTTAATTCCACACATTGGAAAAGGCAATTTTGTCCTGGTCCAGGCAGAGAGGTGGAGAGCACATGTGAAAAGCACAAAGTATTTTGGAAGGTACAAAAGGCACAATGTATTTCCTTTCTGTAGCAGTCAATTTTGTAATAAATTATCTAATATGTATATTGAAGTGTGCTGGACTGGCTTCTCCTACACAATCATAAAAGGAAATATTAATTATGGAATAAAGTATAATTGTCTAAACCATAAACAATGCCATCAGATTCCAGCACCTGTGAATATGCATTTTAGTTTCATAGGTAATAGCACTATCACAGCTTCTCGCTCAAAAAAAACATCTGATGAAGCAGGTACTTCAAGTCTGAATGGCAGAGGACTCAAGGTCTGTTAGAAACTTCTCTGAAGAAGGCCAAAGACTCTCCTGAATGCATGACATTTATCAGAGGTAACAACAAGCAAGAGAAACTCCAACATAACCATTAAAGAACTACTGAAGGCACAGAATTTGCCAGCAACAGGCACTTCACATATCTTTGCTATTTTTATCTAGCACATTGATTTCCATTTCCAGTTTTCAGCGTTCACAAAAGCCCCTACATTGTGGTCAGTTTGGAAGATACAAATAGCAAGTTCCCACAGAAAATCAGTTTGGCCTTTCAGAGAGGAAAACAAACAAACACACGAAAAACATATAAAAAAACAAGTGATTTGGGATTGGGTGGTCTCCTAGAAAGTGACTATGTTTTTTTCTGTTCCACTTTGCTGTATCTTCTGGAAACTACAGGGAACAAAATTTGAAGACATCACAAAAGTGACTTTTCCAGTTGATCTATAGGAAGCTTGCATACCAACTGCCTGAATTTCATGGGATACAGGTAAAAATCTGATTTTCTAAAAATCCAACCCTTCTCCTTGAAAAAGGGGTTTTTCCTCTTATTCTCCTTCTTCGCACAACTGCAGGATAGTAGGTAATTCTAATTAAAATCCGTGAATTTGCGTTAGTGCACACAGTTCACACCAGGAGTACACATTTGACACAGACTTTACTGTGAGGCACTGGCACAGAGTGCCCAGAGAAGCAGTGGCTGCCCCACTCCTGAAGGTGTTCAAGGCCAGGCTGAGGGGCTCTGAGCACCCTGGTCTGGTGGGAGGTGCCCTTTCCTATGGCAGGGGGGTGGAACAAGATGGTCTTCAAGCCCCCTTCCAACCCAAGCCGGTTTCTTTTACTATGATTATTCCTCCTTGATGCTCTTTTGTTTCCATTGCAGAGCAGTCTTTGAGTGTTCAAACATCCTCAGCACCAGCTCTGCTGATCTGCTTCTATGGGACCCTACTTTAGGTGTATTAGTCAGGGACTAATATATTAGTTTGAGGCACTGCTCTGAGAAAGGAGATCAGAACTCTTCAGGCAGAGGACACAGATCCCTTACTGCTGGTCACTTGCCCAAAATCAAAATTTCTCCCTTAGTTTTTGGGTTGGCTCTAAGTAGAATTTACATTCCTCTCAAGTGGGAGAAAAGAGACTACCATGGAAGCATTTACATAGAAATTACTGAATTAAAATTAAAAATATTTGGAAAAACAAAATACCAAAAGTTTAATGTCTGAATCAATACCCCAAAATAGCAGAACAATGTGCTGAATTAAAATATATTCTCTATTTTATATCTAAAATTCATGCAGTTGGTCCTAATAATCTGTTCTCCAACTTGCCTGTTAATTCCAGAAAACCATCCCATTCCCTTCCCTGCTATCCTCTGCCAATCATTCCTACTTCATTGTAATCCTCCAGAGTGACACTCCATCATCTTCACATTTAAAAAAAAACAAAAACAAAACAAAACAACAACAACAAAAAAAACCCCAAACATTAATTTGACTGAACGTAGCACAGAATATTACCTATAAGTTTCAGGGTCCAGGTGGAAGTAAAAAAAAAAACTCTGCAAAGTAATAATCAGAAAAAAATGTAATACTTAGAAACAAAAGAATGTATTTCTTGTCATGCACCTGGACATGGAGCCCCCTGGTGCCAGAGGATATCTCCAAGGCTGCATCTCCAAGTTTTCTTCCACTCCCACACTTACAGGCAGGCTCTGCTCCAGCTCTCAGCAGAGGGACAGGGACATGAGCACCATGGCTTGTGCCCTAACTGTTGGTGCCAGCCATCCCCATTGCAGGACAGACATAAGGAAATCTCTCCATCCCTCTGTTCTCGTGCTGCCTTCTTTGCTCCAAAACTCCCAGCTTTGTGCTGGCACAGCACAAAATGCATGCTTAACCATACACACTTTTGCCACCTCAGCTAAACTGGAGAAAACCTTTGGCAGATAAATGGAGAAAGCAATTGAGGATAGAGGTGTCTTGATCGTCAGGGGGGAAGGTTAGAGAAACTCAAATCCTTTAACAGACTCTTGCCAGAAGACAAATCTTTAAAAGCCTGCAGTATCTAAACCATGGCATCTTTCAGCTTCCTCCTCAGGGATGTTTATATATTAGCATTTACTGCATTGCAGGGTTCACTTTAGGTTTAAATCTGTTTTGCATATATACTTGGGTTCTTGCAATATCACTGAAGCTCTGGTGCAGTCAAAGCACTTTCCTTCCTGGTGATCCAAGGCTGACGCCTTGGGCAGAGGGCAGCCCCTGTCTCACCCCACCTGTGATGGTGGCGCTCCTGTGGCTGACACTCTCCAATCCATGGTGCACACTAGGCCCAGCACCTGACAAAAACACTGGACCTGGAACCTGGGGGTCACTGCAAATTAAATCCCAATTCCTACCTTTTGTACCACACCAGTAAGTAAAGTAACACATAGTTTGAGTTTCTGCAGACAACTCACCTCAGAGTCCTGCTGTCATATTTGCTCATGCCAAACAGGCTTTCTGGCCTTCTGCCTCTGCTCAAAACAATTCTAAAATGCCATTAATTAACATATATTTACCAAGGACTGAAACTTTCCTACGACTTCAAAATTTCATTGAAGAAAAAACAAGTCAGAAAATAATCACCAAGGACTGTACATACAGGTATTAAGGAATTCAATTAGGAAAATCCAGTGTTCAAAAGTCAATTAGCCTGGCTATAGATTGTGTAGAACTGCTGACTTTAATAACCTGACATCATTCCTGTTTCCTTTATTCCATTTCATATGGCATTGCCTTTCTGTCTGTCCATGAGCACAGCTAGGGAGTTTTGTTGTCACCCATGTGCACACACATACACACTCCCTCTCACTCCATTCGTCCAATCCCAGATATATTTATAAGTGAACTGATATTCCAGATCAGCTCAACGTAAATGTAGTGTGTATTTGTTCAACCAGGCTAATATGTCAGACTTAAATGCCTGCATTTATATCTGTCTGATGTGAATTATTCATGAGCACATATTAGCAAGCGCTCTCTCTTTCTCTTCTGTTAAGCTTTGAGCTGGTCCCTTGGGAGCTCATTATCTACAGTGGGTTTCACAAGGGCTTGATGTGACTCTACCAGAATTGTTATTGTACCTTCCCAGAAAGACTGTGATACTCTTCCCAGACACCTACAGTTCGATTCAGAGTTGACTATTTAATTGTCTAATAGCAGTGAGTATTTTTCCCGCTGAGCCAAAGTAGTGAAATTGAATTATCTGGAATATTACTGGGTTTTTTTCCAGAGACAGACAGAGCCATTGGACAGGTACTGCTGAAATAATTTTAGGGCTCTTCCTTTCCCTGGCAATATGCTTCGACTAACTTTTCCCTTTTCAAAGGAGGTTTTGATTTTGCTTTTTTATAAGCACTTCGGACAGCGACTCTCCCCGATGCCAGGGACGATGCGAGAGATGAAAGGCAGCCCCAGCTCAGGTGCCGTATCCCGCTCGGCAGCACCCTGTCAGCAGTTGGGAGGCGCTGAGAAAGCTGGTCCATCGCCATCCCCGCCACCTCCGAGCCTCGCACCGCCAGGGTGACGGGACAGGGAGCCACGGCATCCCTCTCCCACCCGTCCCGCTCCATCATCACCGGCGCGTCAGCTCGGGCGCGGCTGGGCATCGGCAGCCAGGGCTCCCCGCGCTGAGGAGGCGGCGGCAGGTTGGCTTTTCCCGTCCCGCACGCCACGCGGCACCGTCCCGCCGCGGGATCTCGTGGCTTTTCCGTGGATCTCCGTCCCTCGCGCCGCTGGATCTGCCTGGGGCGCGCGGGGCCGCGGCGCCCTCTGCGGGCCGCGGCGGGAAGGGCGCGGGGGCTGCGCGGGGCGGTGTGAGGCGGGAGCGGCGCTGCGGGAGCACCGGGAGCAGCGCGGTTTCCCCCCCAGGAGCCCTGAGTTAAGAGACTTACAGCACACACGGCCCCGCCGTGCCCTGCCTGGGCGGGCTGGAGCCCTCTCAGCCGCCGCTTGGGCACGGCCCGGCCGGCGCTCCGCACCCCCGCACGGTCCGCGCAGCACAGGCGGCTCCCCGGGGAACCTCGGGGCTGCCTCGCTCCCTTCCCGGAGAGGGAAAAGCAACCCGCCCACTCGCTTGCCTCCACACTGCAAACTTTAAGGCACAGATTCGGCACCATGACGCCTGAGCCCAGCGCTGGGTCCGAGGAGCGGCTGCTCCCGGGGTTGAGCTGCGGAGAGTTTCGGGGGTAGCACACGGCTGCCCCACCGGCCTTGCCCTTCCCTCTGCGGCCTCGGCTTGGCAGCCCGGGCAGCCCGAGCTTGAGGGCACTTCCTTCATCCCCCCAAAAGCAGGAGGCGAGAGGGCGGGAGAGTGTCCGAGGCTGCTGCGGACCCCTGGCGAGCATCGCCGGAGGGCAGCACCGGCCCGGCCGAGGGCGCGGGGAGGGACAGTGGTGTCTGCAGCGGCAGGGGGAGACTCTAGTAGTTCTGTGGTCAGCGAGGGGGAACCCACGCCGAAGGCATCTCCATCCACGGCTTTCTGCGGGGATCGTCCGTGGCTTTATGCTTTGCTTTGCTTTTTAAATAAAAGAGTGTCCCGTCTTCCCGAGCAGATGTTTAGGAGAGGAAGGGGAGGATGGAGGTATTTGTGACCCCGGAGGCTCTCAGAGAATGGAGCCCAACGCCCCAGGCCCCGCACCTGCCACCGCCGGTAAGTGCGGCCAGGGCGAGCCCTCCCTCCTGCGGGCGACTCCCGACTGCCAGAGCTGCCGGTGCTGAGGGCATGAGCCCCACCTGGAGCCTCCGGCCGGGGAGGGAAGTGTGGCCATACCCCCGTCAGGAGCATTTTAATTGCCCATCTGGAAGCCAGCCGGGGTTTCCAGCTCCTTCGTGCCCAACCGGGCGCTTCCCTGCGGGGAGAGCCGGGAGCGGCTGTCGGGGGCCGGCCCGTGGGGCAGGGCAGCTCCGCGGAGCCCGCACTCCTCCGCACTCCTCCGCACCCAGCGGCAGCGCGGCGCCGGCCGGCGGCGGGGAAGGAGGCGGGGAAGGAGCCCCGCTCCCCCCGCGGAGCGCACACGGCCCCGGTGCCGGTGCCCGGGGCGGGGAGAGGCGGCAGCGGGGGGCTGAGCGGGCGGGGGCCCCGGCTGCGTCAGAAGTGTGTAAACACCGCCTCGGTGCCCGCCGCTATTTAAGGGGCCGAGGCTGAGTCTCCCCCGACTTCCCTGCTTGGGCACACTCGGGACTCACTGCTCCCAACTCGAGCGGGACCTTGGAAAAGCGCAGCGGAAAGGTAGGGAGCGCCTCTTCTGACGGCGCCACTGCTGAGGGCGTGGAGGCAGAGGGAATGGGGATGCCTCGGGCTTACCTGTGCCGCGGCTCGGAGGGCATCCCGCTCTGCCGGAGGAAACGCTGCCCGGCAAGGAAGAATTCCGGCCGCTCCCGACGAGCGCGGGCAGCCGGGTGGATCCCAGCGCGGGGTGCGGGGAGCGGCGAGCAGGGCTTCCCATCGCTGGGCAGCTGGAAAGGGAACCGGCCAGCAGTGGTGAGATGTGGGGTTTGGAGACTATAGCAAGGACATTAATACTTAGATAATACTTAGATATGTGTGTGTGATATATATATATATATATATATATATATATATATATATATATATATATTTTTTTTTTTTTTTTTTTACATGTATGTGTGTAAAAAATACAGGGCTCAGGACAACTGAAAGGTGCAATGCACCATTGGTCTCTGAGTACCCAAACCTAGATGGGTACATCACTAATAACCACGTTGGAGTGACATTTTGACATTTCAACTTTCTTCCCTCATCTCCTGAGAATATTTAAAACCCCCATATTTTATATACTGTGAATTATTTTGATCTAGAGCATGTGTTGTGTAAATAAACTTAATTTTATCCCCTTTTAAAATTTAAAGGTTTGTGTTGTGTACTGTTAAAGAATTGAAGCAGTTCGAAAAATCTCCCATAACTTAGAAAATCCATGTGTATTTATAAGTGAAAATTACCCCTATAGCATTAAGTACTAGGTAGTTTGTTTCTTCTAAGAATTGAGAGTAATTTCTCTGTTTCCAGGAAAAAATAGCATTTCAGCTTTCATGTGATAAAACAATTTAGTAAACCAACATTGTTTTGCTTAGTACACATGTAAGGAAGCAGTGGAAATCTAAATTTGCTGTTAAATATGAACAAGATTATTAAGTTGCACTTTATTTCTTACAGCTTTTAACTATACAGCTTTTATCACTCCTGCTATTGGATCAAATGTTTTGTGGCAGGAGTGTTAGATTTTGGGTTTTCTTTCACTGGGACAAGATTTTGTTTTTGTTTTTTTTTTTTTGTGCACGATGAGATTAGACCTCTTGAACACTGAAGTTCAAATCAATGAAGGTTGGTAGAATAAAGGCTCTTCATAGAACTTGTCAAAACTGAGTATCTGCAATAACAGCAAGGTCTTAATGCAATGGCAAAATACTGAAATGCTTGAATCATGAGTTTTTTCACAGAGATGGATTCAAGTCCCTTAAGTTTTTATGAAATACAGCTTCCAAAGAAAGAAAAGCAAATAAGAGTTGAGTAGAACAGGGAGATACAGCACATACTAGGCTGGAGGAAACAAAATTAATTTCCTGTCCTTCCTCTTTAGCAAGGGTATTTAGCTATTCACATACAAGTTTTCCAACTTAAGAGAGATCCTGCAGTTACCTACATTAAAAATACCCAACACGTGCCCGGTTTGCTCAGAATCCAGCATCCCGGGTAGAAGATGGGGTTAGGGACTGCACAAAATGTACTCAATCTGGTCATGCAGCAGCCCCCTGTCCCTTTTCTCCCCAGCAATGTCCAGCGGGCTGTGCATCTGCGTGTTCCTCGCCGTGCTCTCGGTGAGCTCCCTCGGACAGCACCCTCTGGGCTCGCACGGTGGGAATGCTGCGCCCGCCGAGCTGGAGCAGAGCCTGTCAGAACATCAGCGGCACTCCCGCGCTCCGTCCTCCGCCGGGCCCCTGAAATCCCTGCAGCGGCTGGATGTCAGCGGTGACCAAAGAGCCAACATCGGCGCCTTGCTGGCCAAGTACCTCCAGCAAGCCAGGAGAGGTACTGCTTACAGCCGGCTTCTGTGCCACTGGCATTTCCTGCAGGGGTTCCATGAGTTGGGATAACCCGGTCATCATCTAACGCGAATTCCTAGAGAAGACAGGATTTAGATCTTGCCTGCTTGTCCCTCAAGTGGACAGCGTTCCATATGCTCTCTCCCAAACCCCTGCCAAAAAAAGGGTTTATTTGTAGCACCCTCTGACTGAGATTCACATAAAGATAACTGGAGAAAATGTCACCGACCTCTTAGGTTATAGTTCAGCTTTTAATTTTAACTATTTTCATTGCCTTATTATTTTGGTGCTCTTTTCAGTATGTTGTATCTCAGATAAAACAATTATGTTTTCCTTGAAGCCTTTCAATTTAGTTAAAATCCTCCCTCCCTCCATCCCTCTTTTAAAGTTAGGAGAGCAGGAAGGCTTTTCTGAGGATAGATGCAGACCAAATGGCTAGCCTCACCTCAGTCAGAAATCCCTGTACCAAGGAAATATTCTGAGTGTTGGATTTTTCATATATTTGCTCCCAGAGGAAATTACGATAGCATGAAAGCTTTCAAAACACAGAATTCATATTTATTAGTGCAATAATTAAAACCAATGATAAGTAAAAGCGTATTTGCTTCCACACAGATTGATTCCTGGTAGGTTTTTGGTCTCGGGCAGCCTGGGAACACAATCTTGCAGCTATCTAAAACCTCCATGGCACTGTGTAACAAGGACATGAAGGATCAGTAGAGCAGTGGGATTTCAGAGCATTCTTATAATGAGATTTATTCGTCACTTGAGGAAACAATTGTATTACATAAGAGTAAAGCTATCCCTGTGAACACCTTACAGAATGTATTTTACATAGGCAGAAAAGCATGCCGTCGGTGCTACCAGTAACAATGATGGCCCAAAATCATTGACTACTGAAATTTCCCCAAGAAAACATTTTTCCTTTTGAGCTGTCTCGTCTCTGTACTGCTTGGTGTCTCAATGGAGCAACACCATGGGCAGCCTAATTGCTGTGGCCTTTTGGCTGCCAGCCTCAGCGAGAGCCACTAGAGAAATTCTGTTTACTCATGAAAGCTTCACTGCAGCCTTTGCCCTGTTCTACGCAGAAAACACATCTAAGAAGGAAAGAGGGTTTCAAGTAATTAGGATTAGGATTACCTGGGCATACAGACATTGAGAAATTAATTCACACCCAGCCCCAGATGGTGCTGAGGATAAAGTTCACTTCATATAAGTAAGAGCTTTCTCCACATAATGCAGATCATTTAACCCTCCTCTCTTGACAGCTTCCCTGCTGACCTCTGTGCCAGGCAAAGTGCTGTGATTATCTGTGATGGTGGTCTGCAATTAAGAGATGCCACATCTCTTTTGTGCATTACATATGTAACCATACACGCTTCCCTGTGTACTCAGAACACAGCCAGATCAGAAACAACAGAAAAATGAATCACTTCCAATAGTGCCTGAAAGATTTCATCTCATGTCAGCAATAGGCACGATATGCATTAAGGAACAACTTCTAGCTGTTCATGCAATTTAGTGGAGAGACAATTCAGGTATGAAATTCCACAATTCAGTGCTACACTTAAGGCTGTTATTGAATAAGAATGTTACTGCAGCAGTCTGCAAAGCAGAATCCTCATTACCTTTCCCCAGCATAGTCATTGTTGCCCACCCACATGGAAACTGAGCTCCTCATTCTAGTTTATGTATCCATTATATTCTCTTAAATATGCAGCTGACACTTCCAAATAGATTAACCAGATAAAACAACAACAAAAAAAAAAAAAAAACCAACAAATAACCCCTTTGGATTTAAGATGTTTTTTTCTGTAAATATTAATATGAGGGACAAATTCCTGCATATGTGTTATTGGCATATATAATTAATTCTAAAAAGAGTCTGTAAGCAGATTATGAGATTCTTGGGATGTGACTAGACTAGTTGGACTCTACTTTGTACAGTTACTTGTTACAGGAGAGAAAATTCACAGGAAACACAGTATTTACTTAATTTCTAACGTACATACACTGTTCCCATCAAAACATTTTATTCTCAGTTAATGTGGAAACTCTAGGCAGTACTGCAGAAATCTCTGCAGAATACTCACATCTACTGTATTAGTCACCTGTCTAAACCATAATAATCACTAGAAAATTCCAGAGAAAGTCAGGTCTGATGTTAGTGTTAGCAGTCACCAGTAGTGGCGTTTGCCCTCATGATTAATAGAAGGGCTGGTTTTGTAAAGTGTTTCTGTTTAAAACAGTGATAGAGCTCGGTTCTCTCAAGGGCTTTGGGATTGATGGCAGCCCTGTAGCTGAACTGCTACAACTTTGAATGTGTTTGTCATACACTGATTCTGCAATACCCACATGACATCTCTAGTGGGTTGAGGAGAGGTAATTAAGGTGCTGTTAGGAAATTTGGGACCCAGGCCTTCAGTGATGCTCATCTGCAGGCTTTCAGCTTGAATCTGGTACCGTGTAGAAGAGATGTTGTAGCTCTCAAGCCAGTGACAGGCACATTTAATGTCCTCTAAGGAGCCCTTGACTGGCCAGACAGTAGTGGCACCAGGGGAGCCTTTATGGCCCTCAGGTCGTGGCAGGCTCAGAAGTCTCTTAAGCACCAACATCTGAGTGATGGTTCTGCACTGCCTCAGCCCTGCCTGGTTATTGTGCTAAGGAGCCATTGTCATTGCCTTAATTACACTTTTTGAATTATGAATGTGAACTTCATGGCATTTAATGGCATGAACTTCATGAGCATTTAAGGATAGACATTCTATTCTGGGGGAAATTAATTTTTTTTGGTAATTTTGTTGTAGAGAGATGTTGTAGAGAGCTACAATATCTCTTAATGGCTTTTTGTGTGTGTGTGTGTACCTTCAACTCCCTGCAACCACTAATAAAGCAATGCAGTTGCTTTCTGTTTCACTGGGTCATGTTCATTATAAAGCACTACATGAGGAAGACCTGGAAATATAAAAGAACAGAGTCAATAGAGGTTTCTTTAAAACATGAGAAACTGAAAGCAAAGCAACTGTGTAGATTTGGATATATGGTATTTAATTTGGGCTCCTTTTCCTTTTTGATCAATTCAAGTATTCCTCAAGCCTCTGCATTGAATACTAATATATTAAATTTGTCCCTTCCTCACTCAAAGCTTAACTCCATTTAATTATTGTTATATATCAATTTTGTCTGTTTTCTGGGAGTACAGAGAGAAGTAATTTACCTGTCCCTGTATTTTTTAGTTACATCATGTGATGCTGTGAAAACAGAGGATTGCAGCCCATTTCTTTGAAGTATAAATTCTCCTCGCAAATAGTTTGTGTCTCTTTGATGCCTTAAGCAAGGCATACAGAAAGGACAAGGCAAGATCAGAAATCAGCATCCAACCCTGCTGTGAAAAGAATTATGAAGGCTTTGGATAAGGAAAGAAAAAATCCCTGACATAGTAAAAACCCTGTATAATTCCAGCAATACGTATCTCTAACTGTGAATTCCAGACACAACTTCATCCTTTTCAGGACTATTCCCATTTTTCCACAAAACCTAGGATTCATAACTCTACCCTGCTTGTTGCCAAATTTGCACTGTAAGAGCTTCTGTACTTACATTTGTGTCTTTTTAAGCAACACGGGGCTGCGGTGTCTCAGGCTTGAGCCTGCTCTCAAAGAATTGTTCTGCTCTCCCAGTATGAGAAAGCAAACGTGGGGCTTTATAGGAATTTTGAGAAATAGTTCTGATTCTCTTTCTCTAGTAAAATAGGAAGAAAAAAGGAAAAATCTATCTATATTCCTTCCTGTTAGACAGGAGCAGAATGCTCCTGCAGCAAGAGGTAGAAAATGATCTGTTCATTTTGCACTGAAAAAATCCAAGCCCCTTCCAGGACATTACCTATGAGGTTTCTATTGATGTTTTCCCCAATGACATGACAGGGGTGTTACAATGACCTGTATTAGGTCCATTTCAACTATTGCAGACATCTGCTAATGAGCCCAAGCCAGATCAGAGCACGGGTGAACATGGTAGATGTGTCCTCTTACTCTCTGCTCTCCCAAATGCTTTTTCCTTAGGTTCCTCTGGAAGATTCGCAGTTATGGGAAACAGGGTACAGAGCATTGATCCTACTCACAGGATAAATGACAGAGACTACATGGGCTGGATGGATTTTGGACGCCGCAGTGCTGAAGAATACGAGTATTCTTCCTGAAGAACACCAAACTATAGCAATGAAGGGAAAAAAAATCACACTCCCATGTCTGTACAAAAAAAAGATAAATCAATTTGTTGTCCTCTTTAAATCAGTGTTTTAAAGTATTTAAAATCATGTATTTGACATAAGTTTGTCTGTAAGACTATACAATGCAATATATACATATGCAGAATTTTCCAGAAAACATTTTCTTTCTTTTGTGGTTTCTCATACATTGATACTATATTAAAATGATTTCACTTATCCCTCCTTGTCCTGTCACTGCATGTTGCTGGGTGTCTTACTATAAAAGAGAGATAGCATAATGCCTTTATTTGGCACTGTAAATATATTCCATGGGTTGAATAGTCAGATTATCTATTTTTCAGAGGAATCTTGTGTCAATCTCAAAAGCTTTGAACTCTAGGGAACTTGTCTAAATATAAACACAGCAGCAAAATACTGCCAGAAAAGACCAGCTATTTTCATGGTGACCTTGTTTGCAAAGGACTGAGTTTTACACTGAGCCCACATCTTTCCAGTGAACAGCCACCAGTGCTAAAACAGTGAAAAAGAGGGATGACACCAACATGCTTCATCGTCCTGGCTTATTTGTTTTATGTTGTGAATTCAATGTGAAAGTTCTTCTGATGGCTGCAAATCACAGAATAAACAGAGCATTCCCTGCTCTATGGTGAGCTAAGCATTCATTGGGAGGGGGTGAAGACAGCTTCCTAAGCAGAGCAGAAGGTGATCCTGAGAGGGAGCGGTGTTGGAGCAGTCACAGCATCCTCACAGGAAAGAGGTGCCTCCCAAGTACCGCAGGGGCTGAGCTGGCCATTGCCCACCGGTGTGGAGAGAAGGAGGGAGGTTCTGCCCAGCTCTTGCCTGGCTCAGGGCAGGGCAGGGGACCCCGAGTTCAGAGCTGGGCAGTGATCCCAGATTGTGCAAAGCCAGCACCCTGCAGTTGCTGCAGTCATTCCCTTCTGCCCATGGGCAGGCTGCAAAAAAAGTGTTTTACCTGCATGCTCCTCTTCCATCACAGGTGACCAACCTCTCTGCAGCTCCTGGGTCTCCTTCAGAAGCTGGATCTCACATCTGAGGAATGCCCTAAATTGTAAAGGAGGCGATTTTCACATTGCATAATTCACAGTGTTTCTCCCAGACGTACGCACTAGTACAAAAAGGAATATATTTGTCACACGTGGGAAAGCAGGTGCTTGCCAAAGGAAAGAAGCAGCAATTTCTACAGCACTTGATAGGCAAACACAAAGTGTAGAAAACAATACATAGAAAATACTTGCACTAAACCAAATTCTTCTAAAACCAATATTGGGAAACAAACCAAAATAGTTGTGCCAAGGGCTGAGCACAAAAACACTTCGAGGAGCTGCTCCCAGCAGCAGCTGGGAGAGCAAACAGCACCGCAGAATCTGCAGTAAAAGGAAGAATTCAGCTAACAGTGACAGAGATTTTACACCTTTTTTTTCCTCTTTTTTTTTGTGCATCTCATACAGAAAATATGGAAATTCTTTTCTGTGTTTTTTCCCCTCAAGCTCCTCCCAGTCAACCAGTTTCCAAGCCACCTAGCCTAGCTTTTTTAGGTTCCTTTCCAAGCATAATGAGTCCTAAATCACCTGAATTCTCTCATTGGTTTTGGTTATTGCTCACATCAAAATAGTGCAAAGTGCCCATTTTTTCCAAAACTTTCAAACAAGAGATTAAAATCAATTTGCCTATTTTTTTTAAATTCAGGAAAATACAAATCAATCTAAAAATTTATTTATTTATACATTGGTCACCAAAGGGATGTTTCTTTAAAAGTAACTTGAGAGAAAACTCAGTTTCTGCTTTGCTGTCTTTTAAATTAATGTCAGGAACATTCAAGAAATATTTTTAAGTGTTCCCATTCCTGGCTTAAATTGATGAAGGATATAACATTGTAATATATTGCAGGGGGGCTGGGAGTGGGTGATGTTACAAATCAAGCCTTACTACTGCAGAATGTTATCATTAGGAAAAAACACCAAACGTTTCCTTTCTTCTCATTTGTTTCATTTCTTACAGGCAGATGGATGGAGAGACAAATCCGTTCTTTCCCATTCCTCTCTTCTGAAGGGCTCTGAAGATGAAAGTGCACAGCCCTCAGTGCAGTCAGGTGATGGGTTTGGCAGCTTCTACATATCACTCCTCCAGGACAGGGCTGTCTTTGCCTGATACACAAAAATGGTTTCAGAACCTGACTGACACGAGTGAGGGTCAAGAATAAAGAATTACAGAGGCAATTGCAGTAGTTATGAAGAGGGACTGTGACTCTGGGACTCTGTGCTGTTCCATGAGGCAGGGGGAGCTGGCTGTTAGCAGCTGGCTATTAGCAGCTCAGCAACATAATCCTCGTTGTCATAAAAATGTCCATCTCCTGCTCCTCTGGGAACAGAAGAAATTCCCCAGATGGGAAAGGGCTGTAAAGGCTGCTGAGACACCATTCAGCTGCCAGGTGACCTGGAGGCGCTAATTTGAGCTAAACAGGGGAGCCAGCAAACCTGGGAAAGTCATGCAGCCCTGGTAGCTGCAACCCTACCTTAGTGGCATTAGTGAAAGCCACTCTCCAGCTGCCCTGTTTTACCCAAGGAAATCAGCAGCCTTAGGAATGGAGGCTCTGCAGCTGGGTAGGAGCCCCTTGCATCCAGCAAAGGCTTTGGGCCAAGAAGTGCCCCACAGATTCCAGCACACACAGCAGTGCATTGACATAACCTCCTGGTGCTGCCTGGGATGTGAGATTTCTGGTACTGCCAACTCTCTTGACACTTAATTTAGCTTTATCCAAATTTATCTTTATGAAAGCATGTGCATAGGGGCTAAATTTAAACTGGCAAAATAGCAAATCAATACCTTTTTGTGTTTAATTGAAGTTTATATTCTCCATGAGCTTGATTCAGTTAGTTCTGTTCCAGCTTTATTAACTTTATTTCAAAACAGTGCTGGGCAAATCTCCATTAATGGAGCAGCTTGCTGCAAACTCCACATAAATTATTTGGGAAAATCTTGTGATTCTTCTTTTGCAGAGCTGTGAAAAGGGTGCTAACAGCAAGTGCCCCTTGTGGGAATGAAGGGAAACCCAGGCAAGAGAGAGGGAGCACCCCTGCCTGGGGAGGGGGCAGCTCTCCCTGGGAGCTGGGGCAGCGTGTGAGGGAAACCTCAGCTGCACCGGTGCACCTGATCCTTAGCAGTCTCGTGTCCCCTGGTATTCCATACGGGAACATGTGTGGATCCTGCTCTCCTTTCCCTGGCTTTGATGCATCCCCAGCTGCTCCATCCTTGCTGCGCGTGGGCTGGCGACACGCCCCAGCCAGATGTTCCCAGCTGCAGCACAGCTGTGCACATTTCAGCAAGCCTGACAGCAGACCAGGCACTCCCCTCTCCAAGGCCTGAGCAGAGGAATTTGCAAGTCAAACAAGATGAACGTTTCAATGTCCCAGCAGAGCAGCGAAAGGCTTCTCTGTGTGTTCAATTTTTGTATCCCTAAGTTCATTAAAATTCCCCGAAAGAAAGAAAAAAATTGTGTGCTGTGGGCTTGTTAAAGCTCCAATCATTTCTAAGTACCTGTGTCAATTGAACAGCAATTGGATTCAGCACAGCTTGAAACCTATTTCAGCAGGACAAAGATCTCTGTCATCTTTTAAACACAAACATTACTGGCTCCTCAAGTGTATGCAGTTCTCACATGAAAGCCCACTGCCTACATTATAGCCAGGGACATTGCTTAGCACCAGTAACTTTCAGGCCTTTTATTTTCCTTGGCATTCCGTGGTTCAATTGGCTTGTTAAGTGAATTAAAGCAGGTGTGAGCAGCACCCAGTGAGATGTGGTAGCACAGCTGAACGAGGCTAATTCTTCACTGTGAATACAAGCCACAGGCAGCAGCTGCTGTCTGTACCAAAGGAAGGCAGGACACATCTCACTGGCATTGCTGGACTTTCCAATTCAGTGCAGAGAGCTGCCAGTAAATGTGTTCAGGGAGCTGGGAGGAACTCTTAAATCTCTGTGCACAATAGCAGTACGTTGTAGGGCCATCCAATGCTTAGGATACATGTAAAAGGAAGAGAAGAAGTCTCAAAAGGCATTTTTAGCCAGTCTTGGCTCTCTAAAGAACATCCTATCTTTCAGGATCCATCTACAGCCCAGTCTTAGACACAATCCTCAGCACCTCATCTTCTTCTCCCCTCCAACCCAGCTTTCATAGGATTACCAGAAGCGAAGATGGACCCAGAAAAGTTTCTGAGATACTGGACTATTGCCAGGATGGAGGACAGTTTCAACACTCACTCTTCTGTGCATCTCAGAACCAGCTCTCACCTTCCCCAGTTTGGCACTTGCTTAACTCCTCCTGTTCCCAGGCTAGGAGGGCTGGATGCACAGTGCTTCTCCTCCCTGGATCCCTCCTGCTAACCATTAACTTTCTGACCAGGAGCTGCCCTCAGGCTCAGAGCTGTGCAGAGAGGAAGGATGAGTGTCTGTACTCACTGACACTCCCTGGCTGTGCCCCTGGCATCAGCCTTTCTCACAGCTGGCACAGGGCTCTGCATCACACTAATGCAAGCCCTAGTGTGCATGACTGAGTTTATTTTGGCATGAGTCTATTTTGGCATTACTGCTGTCCCATTTTCTCTCTGTAGCAAGTATGTGATATAAATGCTATTATTTCCCTCTCCACCTCATACACACATGCACATCCTTCTCCTCAATGAGGCTGTCTAATCTTTCTATGAATTACTGCCGGATTATTCCCTCCTCCAGGGAGCTTTTTCCATTATTTAGCTTTCACCATGTGTGCAGGTGTTTTGAGCTCCTCACTACCTGATGTTTCATCACTGTAATGTTCCCTCTCTCAGTAACAAAGATATTGGCTAACAGCAGACCTCACTCCTGTCTCTTTTGAAAAACACAGGATATTTCCTCCTTATTCTCTACATTCATGTTTTGCTACTACAGGTTTTGCACTGTATTAGGCAGGAGAGTACAAACTCCTCTCCTCCTCAAAATACCATACAACATCCAATTCTGCATTCTCACAATTCAAATTAAAAAATCAAAAGGTACATTTGCTTCTCTTCTTTATTTTGACTCAAGTTTCACTGATTTCAGCAAACTTAAAATCTGAAAACTTTCCAACCAGTTCTGTGTCTAAGAATTTTAACAAATCAAACGATGGCCTCTTATTTTGCTTTAACTAAGAGATAAGAGCAAGGGATAAAGGTGGAAGATTTATCACCTTAAAAGAACAGGAAAAAGTTGAATAACACACAACAATGCAACTTTTCTGTCATTTTATTAATATTAGTGAAGAAAAAATTAAATTCCATCATTCTGATGTGTTACAATTGCTTTCTCTGGTGGGTGGACAGCTCCTACAGCTTATTTAAAGGCTAAATAATATTCCCAATTGCATGATTACCTTCTACACTTTAAGTTCTCTTATGGTATTGCTTTCTTCCTCTGGGTATATAAAATGGTCCATTAAGTCCATGACTTTTTTTCAGAATCAACTGTTATTCTATCTACTGGTTTAAGATACATTCAAATAAAAAGATGCTTAAATTTACTTGCAATAAGTGCACACATACAACAGCAAACAGAGCTGATGGCATTTTACTAAAACATTGTAAGTTCATAGAATAAATAGAAGTCTTCAAACACATGCTGTAACTGACCGATGTGTTTTTTTTTCTTTCTCAAAAAATATCCTTAGTGTCCATAGCACTACTGCAATAACTACTTCATTCAGAAAGAAACAAACCACCCACCTATCTCTCATCACAAAGACTAAAAGACAGTTTCATTTATACAAGAAATTATCAGTGCTAATAATTTAGTAACAGTCTGGTACAAATGGCAATTCACGGCAATTACGTGTAGTGTGACAATGGTAACAAACGGGGAGCTTGATTTTAGATGCCACAAGAAGTGCAAGGAAAAGGAAGTGGATGCTAAACCCTCCCTGCTTTGCTCCTCTCCTTCCCCTCTTCCAAAAAGTAATTATGTCTGAGCTCCGCTCTAGAAACAAGCTCCCTCCAGTCTGTTCCGGTTCCAAGGTATTTCAACCCTTTCTACAAGCACCCAGCAGAATGTTGGGAGAAACAGAGAAAAAATTGCAATATAATTAGGATTGCCTGGCAACTAAAGGTTGCGTGAGGTCTTATGTTTCCTTTCTGAAAAAGCAGGGGGTTATATGTTTGTATTGCAGGAATTTTCCTCATTTTAAAAACACTGTGAAAATAAAGCATTTCCCCTACTTTTACCTAGGCTAGGGTCTGACTTTAGATGAAGATTTCTCTGAAAAAAATAAACCAGAAAATGGGTGGAGAATATTCTCACCCTGCTTACAAGGCCACAGTCTCTGACATGCACAAAACACGAAGATCACCACGAGGGCTGCAAGCTGCTCTTTCCCGCCTGTACCATTCCGTTACTAAATGTTTTCTGTGGTTCTCTGCTGAGGTTCAAGGACTCACCTTTTCCTAACACTGGTTTTGCTACATGTTCTTTTATAACATTCTTATCTGTCGATCTGTTCTGCAGCTGGGACTTCTAGGAAGTCACTGCCATGTTTACCTCGTGAGTTGTGAAAACTGTTTTCTTTGGGCGCACTGACAAAGCAGGTTTCAGTGGCAGCAACACATAGTAAAGCACCTTCCCTTCCACAATCCAGTGCAGCATTGAAGAACAAAACAAAACAGAACAAAAGAACAACAAAGAAAGAAGTTGCACAAAGTGTAGGTGTGCCAAAGGAAACAGCCGTGGTAGGAATACGTCAATATCCCAGGTACCCAGTAGGCCTGCTGACCTCAACACAGTATTAGTTCAAGTTTATAAATCCTGGGCAGGAGGCAAATGCAAAACAGGAAAAAAAAAAAAAAAAGGTTTCATCCATTCAGGCATAATAGCCAGGCACTCCAATAACTCAGCTCAACTCATCTACAGAGGCAAAATTAAAACTACCATATGTTAAACTGAGTGCTTTTTTCAGTACTTAACGAAGCACAAATGCTCCCATGCTTCAAGTGATGTAATGAGAGTTCTCACATAACACATTCAATAGCTTCCCATGCACCTTTGACTCAAGTTAGGCTAGCTACAGAATTCACGTTTTTCTAGTCAAGTTATTTTTTGTTGGTTTTGCTCTTTCGCTTTTTTTCAGTGCATCTTAAAAAAAAAAAAACCTTTTCAAAAGGTTAGCAAGTTAACCTTAATACAGCAATCATAACATAGAGCCTTTTGCACTCGATTGAACAGTAAAATAATCCAATTAGTTACAATAGATCTGGTACATATTTACACATTTTATACAAAGTTTACACATTTCTCCCATTAGGCACAAAGTTGATTTGTCAAACTCAAGAGGCAATGAAGAGGTGGTGGGGAAAGGAAAAGGAGATTGGAGAAAGAATCCGAGTATTTTCATTTAAAAAGACTAGCTGTAAAAATAAAGTCCTTCATCGTAAGCTAGTTTGCTTGGGGAGCTTGGTTCCCATGAGGATCCCCGAAGTGAGGGACGTTGGGCCTTTCATCTGCATGCTGGAACCCACCATGGTGGGGAAGCTCCGATTCCTTCGGATGCCAGTGTTCAGCTGGATGCCCCCAATGGCACTGGTCACGGCAGGGCAGCCCAAGGGGAGGCCGTCAGGTGCCAGGCCTCCAGGAACAAGGGCCCTCACTGGTCCCTGTGCCCCACAGAGAAGAGGTCCCTGGTCATCAGTTAAAGGAGCAGCTGACGTTTGCCCTGAACTCACAACTTTGGCAATACCAAACCTTCTGACTTTGTCCACGAGATTAAGGTTGGAAACAGACACGTCAGTTTGGCTCTCACTGTTCCTGATGTTCTTTTTATTCCTCACCTCCTTCAAGATTGAACTAGCAGGCTTCGAAGCCAAGAAGTTGTCATAAGGTGGGCTGGTGCACTTGAACTCAAAAGATGGAGGGGAAGAAGAAGGTGTCTGCATGGGTGAGTTTGGTGGAGTGGAAGGAATGATTGCCATTTTCGGGGAGTACGTGTTCAGCAGGGTGCTCCTGCTGGCTCTGTCCCAGCTCTGTGGATTGTACACTGCTGCTGAGATGCCCCTTTCCTTCAGCAGCCACACCAGCCCCAGGGACGTGCTCATCGTTGTCGTGGATTCACGGAGGTTGGTGAAGGATTCGGCCAAACTCAGACGCCGAGGAGTGCAGGGAGTAGCCACCGGGGTGCCTTTCAGATTGCTAATGCTGCCACAAGCTGGAGTAGGTGCTGCGTTAAGGCTGAAAGCAAAGGAGCACTCAAATTATTCTCTCCACTAGAATTTATTCCAGGCAAGATTTTTAACCTTGAGCAGGGCCTTTTATCCATTTGGAGAGTGAACAGGACACTGACAGTTCCCAGCCCCCCACAAATGTGATTGCAAGTGCAACACCATCAGATCTCACAAGACACATCTCCACTTTGCACATTTGCCCAGTCTCACAGGATTAATGCCACTGCCAACACTCAGCACCACATTTCTCCTGATAAACTATTTACAGGTTTGTGATCAACACCTTCACTTTTTCTTCCTGATCGACTGGCTGTCACAACTCCCACTTGCTCCTAAGAGACAAGGAAATGCGGGACACTGGACCAATGGTATAAGCAAGACATCTTCGTTTTTGTGTCACTTCCGAGCACACAGAACTGAAAACTCATTCACTAAGGCATGGTGTACTTAGTTATTCCAGAAACAAGGCATGTGGGATACCTATGACACTCCAAATTCACGTCTGTTTGAGAGAATCCCAAGAGCTCCATGCACCTTCAGAAAAAAAAAAAATTCCTACTTTTTCTAACCACAGGCATATTATGGTTTTTGCCACAAGTACACACACACAAATAAAAAAAAAATTTAAAAAATAATTCCACAGTAATATCTCCTAAGCATGGGTTCATCCCCTCTAATGGCATTTAAAGAGTCTTGAGCAATGCAATGCTTGATGCTAACAAAGGATTCACTGACGTGACCTCACCACTTTCCTTCAAAGAAGGAAATCCACTCCCTCACCTTGCCAGGTTAGCAAGTAGAAGACACTCAGCAAAGAGTCAGACAGAAAGTAAAGCAGTGCAAGACAGTGGGAAAACTAAGCAGCTGGGAGGGGAAGGAACAGGGGACAGAGTGGGATCTTCCCTTTTCAGCAGAGCCACGCTGAAATTGGATTGGCTTCGCTATTATGAGCAACTTTAACTTAAGTGGGGTTCTCTGCACCAAGAAAAGCATTTCAAAGAGCCACTTTGAGATAATCTGGTTGGATTTCCAAGAGAAGACTCCGGCCAATGACTAAATTACATCATTTTTGCCCATATGAACAAAAGGGGCTGAGATGGTGACTTGGCTGGAATTTTCAGTCTCATTTCACCTTACATTAATGAGCTCTGTGTAGCCAACACTATTGTGCATATCAGGTTAGACACCCTGGAATGCCTTGAGGTGCAGCTTCTGATGAGCTTAGAACATCATCTAGATCCATGGTTTACAGTGAGCAGGTGAATTCACATAACACTGGAAACTCTAGTCCCTTGGTCCCTTTAAGGCACTTCTTAATTAAGAAAATATTAGCCTGATGCTATGAAATGTCAAGTCATGTCTTCTTTCCAAGATAGAAATAGATATGATAGAGTATGATAAAATAGAATCTGACCAACATAATCTCTAACAATGATTTGGAACTGTATCAACCTTCACCATAAACAAGTGAAACTGAGGAAGTTGAACTCCAGTTGCAATTCAGCAAAAAGAATCCCTTCTGGTATCCTGTAGTGAAACACTTATTTGAGAAAACTGGCAGATGTAATTAGATATGCAGCCTTGCTAAGTGGCTCCGGACTCGGTCTCCTTGCACCCCCGTGTGTGCTGTGGCTGCCAGTGCAGGTGGCAGATGTTCCAAGGCACATCCCGATGTCCTGTCCTCTGCCTGGGCTGAGGCAGGGAGAAGGATCTCTCCCAGCACAGCTAAGGAGGCCACGCACACCCACTGCAGCTGCACACCCACTCTGAAGGCAAGGCTGAGTGCAAAGAAGTTAATTCACAATTTTTCTCTTAAGCACTGATTGAAGCTGGACCCTCACAGTTCTGATTCCAGTGGAACTAAAAAGCAGTGACAGACACCGTCGTGCATCTCCTATACAGCTAAATACAGAATACAGAAGTCTTGAAAAGCATGAGGGAGAGAAAAGAAAGTTACTGCATGAACTTTCTACAAGGTATGACCATATACATGTCAGAAATCCAGACATATGGTGCTAATTACCAGGCTTCCAAGATACCCTAGTCACAAGATGAAAATTATAGCATTACAATAGCTTAGAGAGCTTCACTCTTTCCAGATACAGATTTCAGTTGCACAGACATGTAGATTAGTATTTTTTGTAATTTTTCAGCCCAGTTATACACTACAGTGCAAATAAAAAAACAAGCCATCCCTGCAAGAAAGCAGTTTTTTTCCATTTGATCATTTTGGCATTGCTTTAACTGGGAAATATTTTTCCCATCAAACTGACCAACACCGCAGGGCGTCCTGGACACCATTGCAGAATCAGACTCAAAGTGGCCTCAGCAGCTCAGCCCAGTGATGGTCTCAGAGTTAGACTGAGAAGGGAAACAAATAAAGGAGCATTTCATTTAGCTGAATGAAATTTAGTCAGGTTAGAGCAACACCTGGGGTAGCACAGGTTAAAATGCAACCAGGTAGGTAAATGCCAAACCTCTTGGGGTTAGCTGGTGCCACACACACTAGCATTCCTTGTACATGACCCTGCCAACACAGATGCTGCTGGCAGTGCTGCTCACCCCCGACCACGCTGGGTCACAGTGTCTGCCCTATACCTCCTCTCATCACAACGAGACATAACGCAGTTTCTCGTCCTCCTCACAAGACCTGTGAAGAATCATTTACAGCTGGTAAGGAGAAGCTCCTTAAACATCTGCTGAAAACATAATTTTGTTTATTTTGCTCTTTGTTCTCCTGAATGAATGATGAACTTCCATTTAATTAAGGCAGCTGAAAATTCACTGAATTTAGCTGTCTTTTCTGACTGATTTGTTAGATGTAGTACCCAAAGAGTTTATTATGATCATAACTGACAGCAATTCAACAAAAACAAGAAAATTAAAATAGAACTGCAGCCATGTAAAAGGAACTCTTCAGTAATTGTGCTGAAGCGAAAGACAGAAAAGAGTAAAGAAGAACCAGCCAGGCCACTAATCACTAACTTAGTTCAGAAAGTGAAGCAAAAAAGTTACAATTAAACATCATATATTTCCTTTCCACCTAACAGGTTTTCATATTCAGTACCCTTATTTTCCATGCCCTTCAAAGGCAGTCAGTGCCTATCCCAGATCCAAACAAGTGTAGGCACAACACCTCTGCACGGGGACCTACACAGTGGTACACTCCCACAGAGGAGCTGGAAGGGGCACAGAAAGCAATGAGACATTGTCCTTATAAACAGAAAAGAACATTCTGTAAATCCTGATTTGCAATGGGAGGAAAGCTTCCTCTTTAGGTATGAAATTCATACCACCCACCTCTGGTTCTCAGATCTTCACCTTCCATAAGGCCACAGAACCGCCTTCTGTGGGCATGCAGTGTCTACGCTGCCAATTGCTAATGCATCACCAGCTTGTTACTTTCAGTCTGGCAACCATGAATTCATTTCCAACAATTACACCATGAAAAAAGTAGATATCTCCCTGTTACCAATTAAGGCATATGTCCTCCTCCACTCCTCACATAGTTCCTGGATTTCTTAACCTGTACATCCCTTTTTTTTTTCTGAGAGGAAATATTTAGACTTCCTCCCTGGAAAAACCTCTCATCTTTTTTGGTAAGAGATTGCATTCTGTGCATTCACATATGACGACTACAACTAGTCTAAGATGAGGAGTAGCCCAGTTTGGATATCAGAAGCCAATATAGTATGTCTGATCCTGCAATATCTTTACCAGAGACAACAAAATTTAAGAAACTTTGATTGGCTTTTTAAAACATCACACATGCCTCCCAAATTCAGGCTGCAGTAACTTAGAACAGGAGAAATAATTGGTGGGTGTGTAGTAATTCACCACCACAGTCAATGCCTATGCTTATGCTATTATTTTGCATTTGCTTAGAGGGGAAACTCTGAGAGAGCTGAAGGCTTTGTCATCATGGGAATCCCTTACCTTGGTGTGACTCGTGTGAGTTCATCGGAGGGGTGCAGAATGCGGCAGGTGGTGAAGGTGAAGGTGGAGTTGGTTTGTGACATGCACTTCCCAGGATGAGGTACTAAATTAAAAAAAAGCAAATTCTTTGCATTTTACACAGAAAAGGGGAAAACCAAACTTCTGTGTGCTGATAAGACAGATGCAAAAAGTGATGAGGCACCTTGATGGGATCAATGCAAGAAAAGTGAAATGGCCAAGTACTACAATGTTAAACAGACACTTGTTATCCAAAAGAAACACCTCTAGGACTCCAAGGCCAGTGCTAAAAAGGTCTGCTGAAACTTGCCCATGATCACAAACACTGCAGATTAAGTCTTGTTTAAACCAAATTTAGGCCAGGCAGTGCTTGAAATGCTAGTCCTTATCTAAACTAGCAACTTGCATCAGTGGGAAATTACAAGCAAAATTTTCTAGTACCAGCTCAGGAGTGCCAGGATTTTCTAAATGCTTATGCCTTTCAGCTTTTAGATTGATCCACAAAAAGGTATCCCCATTACTTCTCAGTAATGGATCCATCTGGCTAATGCTACAGAAATACAGATTGTTGGGATGCGGAGGGAAAGGACACACATTAATTGCTGTTTCTCTGACTTTTCATATTCACAATATGGAAAGTGATAGTTTTTTGGATCCACTACTGTACATCTGTGACATTTCTCTTGTGCGTGTGATTAGGTTCTTTAAATTTGTGTGTCCTCAGCTGCATAGTATAGCAGTTTTTGAATATTGTACACAGTGTAGTAAGCAAATTTCCTAACAAATGTGGCTGTAAAACTGCCACTCTGGTGATAGATCAGTGATTTGGGAAAGAAGCAATACAGCTTAGTTTTAAAAATGAAGTACTTAGGCCATCTTCTTCCTTCTTAGTAGAAATATTTCTGTGGCTGTGTTAACCTGCTATATAATGCAGCTGCGGGCACTGCAAAATAACTATAGAATTTAAGAGCCATGCATCTGAAAAGCTGGTTGAAAAACACCCAGAGTCAAATATAACATCAAAGATATCATGATTGCATAGGTTCTCTTACTTAGTAACCTAACTTAGCAGTGGTCAAAAGACATGCACAATAAAAACCATGTGCACCTCCCTCCCCGCCGGCCCTACCCGACCCTCTGAGCCATTCCCTGATTAAGCCACATTTTAATACCACAGTACACAACTATTCAACACATTGCAAAAGACAGACAGATCGACCAGCTGGACCAGACACCATTCTGAACTCCCAGAGCAGCTCAGCAGAAGCAAGGCAAGTCTTAATTGTGGCTGTGTTCCCTTTTCCACATATAAAGTATCACAGCTCCAAAACAGTGTGTGTGGTTAGGTAGCCCTTTAAGAACACAGATAAGCAGTGTGGGAAGGGTAGAGCATGGGCAGTGTGAACAGTGGAAGCAGAAGTGGCTGAGCATACAGTGTGAGGTAACTTCTGTCAGCGCTGGAATGTACGGCTGTACATTAGAGGAGGATATTTCTGAGGACCCACTGGAGTGTCATGTTAACACACTCAAATGTTAGCACAGCATAACATAACAACAAGCTCTACTTCACCTCCAGAGATGGTAATTATGATGCTTCAGGAATCCAGTTGCTTTAGAGATTAGTGTGAGCACTACAAAAGCTATTACAAGGGAGCACAGCCTAGCAATCATGATTCTCTCCATATTGTAGAGAGTTATAAGAAAATCTGGAGAAAGAACTCAAATAACTGGACATGAAAAAATTGGTTATTTAGAGTGACACAGGACTTTAACATAAATCAATTAGAAACAAAGCAATTATCCCTGGATGATGAATAGAGAACAGAATAAAGCAATGCTGGTTTAAGATTGCAAGCTCAACCCAAAGCACATAGCTGTAATACAATCAGTGCATTTCCCCCATTTTTAATATCCACTGGGCATCCCCTCAGATTGGAGACAGGCACATTGAAGAAACATAGCTGCATTAGCAAAAGCAAGACTCATTGCTATTAATGAGTCAAAGATAGGAGAAGGCTGCTAAAAGTAGAGAAATCACTAGCTCTAATCAGAGGAAACAAACTGAAGTGATTAAAAAAATCTATCAATTTCCAAAGATGTATTTCACCCTTCAAATACCACTAAGAAAGTCCTGTACCAGCTTCATCCTTCATCAGTCAACAATGGGTTGTATCATATTGCTGTAGCATTTTCCATCCTTTGGACACAGTAAAAAGAGTGAGATCCTGTTGCTGTAAATGAACAAAGTTTATCAAATAGAAACAAAATTATTAATTTCTAACTTAGTAATTTTACATAGGAATGGTCACCTCCTGAGATGGTATAAGTTCATGAGGAAGTAATACATTTTTCTAATAAGAAAGACTATCTTCACATTTACATATGTCAAAGTATTCTCTTGAATATAAACATCTGCTGCATGTAACTGTCTGAAACCAAATGTTTTACTTATACCCTCTTTTCCAAAGTAGTCGTAGTTTAACAACAAGGCTTCATACCTATATGAAAAAGAATCTGTGCATAATTCAGTGCTTAACAAAATTTACAGAAACATCATGTAATTTCATCCATCAAGAACCCGCTGCAAACTGTTAGTGCATTTCTCCCGTAAATTAAAATTAAATCCAAACCTAAGATTTCTGCTGTATCATGTTTTAGCACTCAGGAATTAATGATTCTTCACCTTATTAAGTTTTCTCAAAAAATTCACAGACATTATGGAAAAATGCAAACCATCATAGCTGAAAGGGACTCTTCTGTAAGTATAAACACTATTGTAAAAACACCTTTTAAAATACTGAGGAAAAAAAAAGGGCAAGTTCCAGTCAAACTGAGTGCAGAGAGCTCCATCTTCTGGTAGAACAAGCAGGACTTTCCTCACCAAGCACAAAAGTGATTTTTACATCTTTCAGAGCTTTCTCAGATCCAGCTGCAGGACTCAGAGCCTGTGGGCTATTCTGCTAGGTGTAAACAGCAAAATATGTATGTTCACGACATGACCTTCTGCCCAGGGAACTCTCAAAAGGCCATTTTAACTAGATTTTCAACCAGCTTGTGCAGAGGAAGGTACAAAGTTACTGTAGGTAAACAAGTGGCCTGCCCCACCCACACGAAGGTGTCAAGACTAATTAGGTTTGAACACCATTAACTTTTGTACCATTGGATCAAAATTCAAATTTGTTGTTATGCTGAAATAACAGTGAGGAGGCAGAGAGCTCAAGGTGACCAATAAATCTTTGCATTTTATACAAACACCTATTCTGGCACATACAGATTTATTAGGAAATTCACTTCAAAAAGCTGGGAAATCTTTAGAGATGGTTTGATCCAGAATGGCACCAAGTTAATGCTTTAGTACAACAGTTGAAAAAGTTGCTCTACTCCATCATTTTTTTGGCATGTTTCAAGAAAAGGAGGGAACGTGGTTCCCTGCTATTTGAGCAGGGAACACACTGGAATTAGGGCATCTCTTTAGCACAGGCTGTGGAAACAATGACAATCAGACTGAGGCATCCTTAGAGCAACAGATGGTGTTTTAAAGCATTAGAATTTTATTGCTAAATAGAAAGTTCTGCCTGCTTTAAAAAAGGGTATCGAAGGACCAGTAGGAGACTTTTTTTTTCTGCTGTGTGATCATCTAGAATACAGGTTATGGACTTCACTTTTGCCAGTTTGTGCCACTAATTCCATTCTTAGGTGAGCTGAAATTACTGGCAGCTAGGTCACAAAACCCCACTAGGATCCATGAGACAAGACAGTGGCTTCATGCAGTGTCTAGTTTAGCAGAGTTCATCCCCTTCAGGTGGCTAAAGGTGAGAGCTCTGATATCCAGTGCTACCTGTACTGAAAATGCCTGGCTGACAGAATAGGGGGAATATAGATTAAGCTGGATCTGATGCCTGGGTGAACCACTACCACAAGAAGGAGATAAATGATAAAAACCTGTAAAATGTGAACATGGGTGGTGCTCTCCTAAAAGTGCAACCGTCAATACTCAAAACCTCCAGTAATTCATACATCTGCACCAGGAGCATGGCTTTTGTTATGTTTCTTATACAACAAAATTCTTTTCTGAATATCTGATTTTCCAAAATGTTCATTTATTTTGCCTTTGGAAACAGAAAGGGTGGAAAAACTGAACAAAGGCAGGTATTCTTTGGACGGGTGTTCTTCTGGCTGAGATCACTTTCTCAGATGTTTATGACCATTGAGCATAGATGTAAAAAGACTTCAAAGTGTTTAATATAGCTACAACATAAGTTTATGCAGGCTAGGATCCCGAAATTAAAATTCAAGCATTTTAACAGCATAGAAAGCAACTGCTGACATCTTTTCTTAAAAAAATAATTACTGTGAAAATATTCATGCCATTTGAAAATAAAATATATTTAAATATGCATCAATACCTTAGTTCTAAGAAGAGTTACAAAATTTATTGCTTCTCTGTACAATGATAACTTTTTAAAAGCATGTGTAGTAATGCTGCTCAAAACAAATCAAACATAATACATTCATTATGTGTTCTTGTGATTTTGGGCCTCAATTTGGAAAGCCCTCCATGTCATGGTTAAGGTCTAAGCATGAAGTACAAGAGTGCTGATCCCGTAGTGCTGTGCACATGTCTATTCAAAGCAATCAATCAGTGGAACTAACAAACGCAAGTACTGAAAGACCATTTTATGCACCCAATACTAGCACGCAATTAAGCAAACACTGCATCAAGTGTAGCCCTTCCAACTTCAAAATTCGAACATTCATAACATAATTAAGTGCTTTGAGCGGCTGGTGTTTCGTTTGTTCCTTTAAGGGAAACATGACAGCCAGCAAATTAAAAAACCACAACAAACCAAACAAAAAGCCAGCCCAAACGACCCCTCCCTCCAAAACAGATTCTGTACAATTTTATAATATACTAGTTTTTTTCACAGAACCAAAAAAAACCAAAAAAAACCCATATTGAGGTTACAAAAAATTTGTGCTGCAAAAATTACTTGTCCCGGATGATTTTAAGAACACAGTGTCCTGTAACTTCTCTACAATTCCACTTAGACTGAGAGTCTACACAAGTGATACACAAAACTCAACCTACTCCTGTGTATTAGGCTAGAACTGCAACTTTGGAATTTACAATCCTCCATAAAGTTAACTCCACTCACACACAGTATGTGGCTCCAACAGACTAACTGCAGACCATATGTCACATGTGTGCTAACTTCTCCTGAAATGTTCAGTGCCATAATTGGGATAGAATATGCATTTATGGTGAAGAAGCTGTTTTATAGATCAATGGGTACTACAGGTTTCAACATATGGCCAAGAAAACACAAGGAACATAACTTTTCCTTTTTTAGTCAGAATTATTTCTGACTCTAACTATCCCAAGGATAGAACATCTAGCACAATTGTTCTGAATACACTTGTTTTGGCTACAAGATATTTTTGGCACCAGCAGTGTTCACTCTCCTGAGCCGGGAAGCTAAGTAAGTGCTTGGGCTCATTTTGAGCAGCACTCTGCACACACAGAATGGCAAAATGAATAGTACTTGTAAGTACTGTAACAGAGAACAGTGCAAAAAAGGCAAGATACAAACCTCAGAGCATACAATCAACTGAAGCAGAAACCTGCCCAACAGACTAAGATGATCTACACCTGCTGGGAAGATCTTGTAGGCACTGTATTACTAAAGACTTTTAGGTCTGAGGCTAGAAGACCTGTAGGTCTAGACTGGCACACTTTATGGCCTGCCAACAGCACGTGTAAGAAGATACCTTCTGGCTTTTACAGACCTCTTCAATGAGATTTTTACACAATGGCGCTATCCTGGATTACAGGCAAAGGCACTATCGCTAGAGACTGTGTGCAAGTGTTTTCTTTCCTTCCCTTTTTATTTTACTTCCACATTCTCTAGCAAGAGTTAGTTCTGTAAGTTGCCAACTGGAAGCAATTCCCAACTGGAATCAGGCAAGCAATGATGTTGCAACCTTGTACTCATAAAGGGCTCATGATGAGGTGCCACATGTCCATACACACCCCTACCTGTCTTGCATTCCTACACAGAAATCTAGAAGAAAGAATGCTGAGGAGAAGCAATGAAAAGCAATGGCTGCAGAATATTTAAGTACAAAATAAATTCATAAGCTAAGCATGCACCTCCTTCTCCCAAAAGATACTCTTCAGTGGGCAGATTGTGGATCCTAAGTACTGCTCCATTAGTAAGTGCCTAGTCTGAAAAAATTCACAATCATCTCCTCCTTGTACAATGCCTAACAAATTGCTTCAACAAAAAGCAAACACAGTGTCTTTGCTCCATTTGAGCAACACAACCAATAATGATATAGTAGCTCGTGGGTACTTCTAAATCCTATGCAACAGGACAATTTGAAAGAAGGCAAAAGAATGGGAAATTTAAGTTTTCAGTGCACTTGTTCATTCTACACAAAGTTATTAATTTTGACCCATTTATTTCTGTAATGTATTAAAATGACTCAGCAAACAAATACAAGGTAAAATAAGATTGGTAGAGCAATTTCATTGATTTTATCTACTTTGTCAATTTATAAGGTGGGGAATTTGCTTAAAACCCCTGTCTAAATAGACTTTTCCCAGGAAAAGTCAGCAGTAACCAGTAAATAACCTGTTCATAAACAGTGACCTTTATTCAAATCAGAATGGAGACAGAAAATGGAAGGACATACTAGGCTTTCTTACCAGTTTGTAAACATGGAGCAGGCCTACTTTTATTGCTCCACTCGAAAGAAAGAATTCTTTCAAATTATTACTCAGAAATGTTAGACTAATTTGTTCTTTAAAAAAAACCCACAAGGAACTAAACTATATCCTTATCTATGTTTAGCCCATGGCAAAGACTCTTTTACTTTTTTGACATGTTCCTGTCTTGAACACTCTTACAGTTAAAAAATTCTTAAAAACGTAACCCAAGCAACATTTTTTTCCACATTTACTCTGCTCTGAGTTCATGAAGAACTGCTTGTTCCCTTCCTCTCTACAGCAACACATTCTAAAATTAATCACACATTTTGATGAATCTTTTATTCCCTAGATCCTAAAAATGCCAATTATTTCAGTCTTTGATTATTTCAGTCCATGTTTCTTATATCTCCAGCTTTTCTTGCTGTTGTTACTCAGATTCTTCAAAATTATAAAAACCTGGATAATATCCAAAACGGTACAAAACTGCCTGATGAAGCATTATTTATTTTCATATTAATATAAAAAATAATATAAACTTTCTTTCTGGGATCTCATAGAACAAGGACAACTTTTGGCAATGGAAAGGGAAGTTGAAGGGTTTGGATGTTGAAGCACTGGAACATGCTGCTCAGGGAAGGGCACTACTCTGGGAGGTATTTAAAAGATCTGTCGATACGGCATTTGGGGACATGGCTTAGTGGTGGACTTGGCAGTGCTGGGTTAATGCCTGAACTCAATGATCTTAGGTCTTTTCCAGCATTAATGATTCTATGTTTTGAAGTTTAACCTTAATACAACTGACTGTAGAAAGTAGCTTATATTCAATAGCTGAAAGCACAGAACTGCCCCTGCAGTGAGAGCTGAAGATACTCTGCATGTCATGATAATAACAGGAATATTATTTTTTAGCCCTGAGACAATCTAATCTTCCAAAGATCAGCCAAATATTAAATTATGATTTATCCCAGAGAAAGGAGAGGGAAGGAAGTGTCTTCATTTAAAGTAGTTATACAAACACAAGAAGTCTGGGGAAAAAAAAGGGAGTTCTGGCAATTTTCTGATTCTGGACTAAATATAATTCTTTACCAGAGGCAAATCTTAATGAAGACAATAGAGCTTATTAAAACAAAAACTCCCAAATCCCAAGAACAAGAGAGAAACCACACAAACTCAAAACACATCTATAGTCTTGAGAATCTGTAGTCTTGTGCAATAACAGACTGCTAGTGTCAGTTGAGAGTATCTAATAACTCATGCAGTACTGTGTCACTTAAAAATGCTTACATCTTAATACAGTGTAAATAGGAAGTACAGGGTTTAATGGTGTGGTGGAGAAAGAGTAAAGGAAATGTTATTAGTCACTGCATAAAAACATTCCCTTAATTCTTTATCTCAGAAGGACTTTAAAAACAGGTAACTGTATCTGAGGTAAGTGAATTAAACTTTCAGAATTTCTTTGGTGGTTTTCAAGGCACTCCATTCGTTTTAGCAAAGGCAATATGGAGGCACCTTTAGTGCACCAATCATTTAGTCTTTGTTCTTTTTCCCAAAGTACAAACATCTAAAACATGGCATCATCTCTTATGAACTGTCAGAAGAGTATCTGCACTTCAGCAATACAAAATATATGAAATCTGTACATTACAGACACTTAAGAGTGCGCACTAAATACACACACAAGTTGAATACATGCCACACAAATGTTTGTGAATGAACCACTTCCTTTTAGCAGCCTTCTCTTATCAAAATAGAGTAAAATATTGACCACAGATGCTGTTACTGAAAAACAAATTAAAGATTATCAAAGAAATGATTTTTGAGCCAATGTTAGAATGGTTACGTTCTAACCACTGCACGCACTATCGTGCAGATGCTACACACAAAGCAATATTATGGATGCTGTTCTGAAGAGACGTGAGAATGGCCCAGTAATCAAAATCCTGTAAAGATGTCAGTTTTACTGGACTTAATGAGTTTCCCTCACCAGACCCCTCATCATCGTCAGTCGCGGACTCCTGCATCTCCTCTGTGAAAGCCTGAGATTGGCGGGGGTTATTCTTGTTCTCTGAAACAGTCACTTGTGCTTGTGACCTCTCACCTGAGGTCTCTGTGTGCTGAACTGGCGTCGAGGTAGTTAGGCCCTTGTAAGAAATGTCACCTGTCTCATCTTCCTCAAAGTCATTAAGGCAGTACACTTCATCCAGGTCCAGGTCTAGGGTCCTGAAGCCCTTGGTGACAACCCCGGGCCTTGGGTCCAGGATCCCACCCAAGTGAGGCTGAGCCAGCTGCTGCCAGTGGTGCAAAGTGGCAGAACCTTGAAAGGGAACAGAAAGACAACCAAAACCAATTAGTAAGCAATCCAGGACCTAAAACACAAAGTTCCACTTAATTTATCCAGAAGACCAAAGGTTTGGGAGCTCCAAACCTTTAATGTTTCTGGGTTTAATGTGTCTAGGGAAACATGCTACAGCACAAAACTGCTTCATCTATGCTTCAGCATTTCCACACCAGTGTGTAATAAACTGATCACATCAGCACTTAGGCAAAGCCTGGTGGTGAGAAGCAGCACGCTTGTGCACATGCACATCCCCTCCCTCTAAATACCCTCATCCACTTCAATTCACAGGATTAAGCAGGAGTAGGAAGAATTTACATTGTAGCAGTTGGTCTGAGCACCATCACAGAAAGCTCTAAGAGGAACATATACCACATATTCCCACATTAGGTTCAAACTAAGACAAGTGCTGAAAACATGCCAGAATTTTCTGCCAGTGGCTAGCGGGAGGACAGCAGTCACACAGACTGCACAGCAATTTTAGCTTTGTACCATACATTAGAAAACCCCATCAACTTCAGGCACGTGTAAAGCAGATACACAGCTCTGAACTACACGTCAAGGCTAAATACCTGTGTGGGCCCTATGCTACAGGAATTCCACTACTACATAACTAAATGCTACTGTACCTGTAGCTTCATCCTTGGCAGAGAAATGTTTTGGAAAAGGATGTGCATTTTACAGAGAAGAGCATTCAATATTCAAGGTTTAATTGGAGACACTCAGAAACAGCAATGGATCAGGAAAAATTCATATATACACCGAGATGGACCCAGTGACATCAAGGGAGAATTTGATTCCTCAAGTAGCAATTAAACACTAGGGCTCGCATTTTCCTGTGTGCCCACCATCACTGTGTTGAAAAATGTGACTTAAAATCACACATGTCCTATGATACAAACAAAACATCCTTCTTTTCACCTCTGCCTGCAAATCAGAGCAGTTTTTGCAGTCTTATTCCTCTTCCCTCTCTGCAAAGCAGAATACCCACTCAATACCCACAACAAGCTGGCACACAAATGCCTCACTAATATTCAAAGTCCAAGAATATTCAATTCTTTACATGGTGTATGTAAAAGCTTAAACAACTGGAATAACTAGAGAAGGGGTGGGTCTCATATACATTTTCAATCTGAGAAAAATCCTATGGAATAAGAAAAATTGGCATTTCACATATTGCACTTGAGGAAGCTTACTGTAAATAGGAAGTAAACAGGGAAAACTCTTTCTGTAGAATGACTGGGAACAATGGGTGGCATTTTAATTGCATCTATCTCACTTTTTAACATCTGTAATTTTTTAGCTCAGAAGAAATGGATCTGCTAGATTACTTTGGCTAATGACCCTATCTAATTTTTTTTGCTTTTATTTAAATAAGTCTATAGGGATTAGAGAAAATTTGCACCCTCAAGGCACAAGAAGTAGAAACTATTACAACCCCAGAAGAGACATCCTTATAACTTGTATTTATTTCTCAGTTGTCACAAAGGCCAAGGTTTTTTTCCTTTTATGTAAAAGAAATACCCCAGAATGTGAAGAAGTGGCAGATATGTCAAGCCTTAACCTAGGGACAGAGGTTTCCTCTCAGTTTAGAACAAAGGAAAAAAAGTTTCTTTCTGTAATGCATGCAAACATAAAAAAGTTAATTAACTTCTACATGCTGGCTTCTGGAGATGTAATCTTTTTCACCTTAAAGCACACCAAAATTTATACTTAAACTCAGCAGAATACAAGCACTTCATTTTCAATATATATCTCATATTTTTCCATAGAAAATATATTTACAAAATATCTGCATTTTGAACTTTAACATTTCTATTGAAACTACAGAAATCAAAATGGCCTTAGCTCCATCACAAACAAGGTATACCTGAGCCTAATCTTGATCTCATAAAATGCATGCAAGGGAGATTTAATTTCCCATAGAGAAAATGAACAAGGGAATCCAACAATTGTAAATCCCCAATAAAAAGTAAAAAGAGAAAGCTGCAGAAGTCAAAAGAAGAGGGAAATACAACACTTCTTTGGTCTACATTCAGTCCCAAGTTCCTAGCAGATGGTTTTGTAAATGATCAGAAACAGTTGGCATGAGGGAATTACTGTGTAACAGTGGGACATGCCACTGAAGGAAGAAGGAATATAAGAACAAAATAAGTATATGAATGGAGTAAACTTTTTTCCTATATTTCTGGTATCTCTGCATGATTGCACGTAGGCTTTGAGGATAAGAGAAAGCTTAGAAATTCACAGTGTGTTGCCCCTACAATTGCAGTGAAGTGGGTGAAGACACAGTCAGTCCCAGTTTTTAGTTTTCCTACAGATAGTGCTATTTTGTGCTTATGACACAACGAGTCATAGGTGCATAGTTTAAAAAAAAAAACACAACCAAAACAAATCCCACTGGACTATAATTAAAACAAGTCACATCCAGCAATCCTCCTGTTTGATTAAAAGATAGCATATGTTGATTTTTAAAGGTGCAAAACAATTATTTCTTAATTCTTCTGCCACTTTTCCTGGGGGAATTTAAAAGATTACTTTAAAGGAGCAGAAGTCATTAAACTATAGTAAATTTATCATAGAACTAATTTTTTTTTCTGTTTTTTGACACGAGCACCCAAAACAGTAATAAAACCAAAGACACAACTACTTATAGCAGTCTGCAGGTACAGCAGACTGTTTTTCCCCAGTAGTCTGAAGGCGTCCATGAAGTTGAAAAAAAAACTAAGGCTCATGAAAAATATTCAGAAAATAAAGTAAGCTGAAATGAAAAACAAAATCATGAAGATATTTAGTTAATAAAAGTTAACAAACACAAAACTTATGAAACAGGCAGACACAAACATGCTACAAATAAGATCTAAAACCAAACATGGGAAGTACTTTAAGAGGTGCAATAATTTCAAGAGAGAAATGACTCAGTGAAAACATTGAACAAAACCAGGTGAAAAAAAAAACCCAGACAGATAGAAAGATGATAAAGACTTTAAGAGTTTATTGGAAGACAAAAGCAGATATAATGGGATGGTGACAGAAATCTATTACAGTGGTAGCAACTGGAAACTGAAACAAAGTGGGATCATCCTTTCCCTCATCTGGTACAAGAACTTTTATGACCATTTAAAAGCAGCCATGAAAACAAACTATTCAAATCTGCTCAACAGTATGGGTTTGTGTGCTATGGCTATAGTTTCATTTGAATAGGTTGATACAGTACATCACTTTCTTCAGGACATAAGAACGCTTATGTTTGCTTCTGAGTACGCATCATGCTATATGCTCCTTATAAATGAAATAAATTTGTTCTAAACAGGTGAAAAAAAAAAAAAGAACTTCTGCAATTAAAACACACACAATGCAATGTAATACAAGAGTTCTGTTAAAAGAAAAGAGAGAGAGAGAGAAGCCAAAGCTAAATGATGTTACCTAGTGTATCAGTGCAGTACTACAGGGAAACTTAGTTTGGTTCAAAACCTGAAGGAATTGACTCAGCTAACTTCCAGCTACAACCTGAAAGAACTGAAGAAAGCCAGGCATACTATACTACACTACATTTGCTTTAACAGCTTCGTTTAAACAGTCAATTGAAATGAACTTTGAAATACAGCTCTAGCCCTGACTACCATCTATCTCTATCTTGCCTTTTTCTGAGACAATGCATGAAGGAAATTTGACTTTAAAAATCCCCACCTATTTCACACATGAAACACAAAGCCATCATGAATCATGTGACCACTTAAACAACCCATTAAATCCAAAGATAATTTTGAATCACTGTAACAGTCTTATTAGACCAACTGGACAAACTAAAGTAGGTAACAGCCTTTCCAGACACTAATTTACAGAACTCTAGCTGTTTAGATTTCACAGACTTATCCACCTTCCTTTTCCAATTATGAAATGGTAACATTTAGGTCGGATGTAAAGCTGCACTGATTATGTGCACGTGTGGCCTGTAGTATTGATTTTACTGCTTTGGCTGGGATAGTTTTCTAACACTTTTAAGGCTTGTGGAAGAATATATTAGTTAGAAGATCTCAAACCAACAGCGTGGAGTACTGTCTCTAAAGTAAAAAGAATATGTATTGCAAAGATTTCCTGCTTTCTGGTGATGGATTAGGGACCACAAAGAGTCACTAATAACAACAGATAAAGGCCGAGGCCCTTTGTTATCACCTTCTAGTGGTTTCACAATCTGAAGCTTTTCTGGCAGGTAGGAGCGACTGCTGATAGACATTCCTGAATATCCAGTGAATTCTGAAAATCTGGAGTGAGTTCCCAGTGACATGATGCTCTCTGTGGGGGTAACGGAACCACTGTGGAGCTCTCCCTTTTCTGCCAGTTCCCGCAACTTCCTTTCCTGCTCCTCCTCAAAGAACTTGCGCTCCGAGAGGTAATTCTCCCGCCTGAGGGAGAGCCTGCGCAGGGCAGTCTCTAGGTCACTGGAGCCTGGAGTCCCTGGAGTCCCAGGCTTCTTCATCCTGTCTTCATTTCTAAAACATAAAGGGGGACACAGAAAAAGAATAAAATAAAAAAAAAGGTGGGAGGGAAAAAACCCACATTCTTAGAAATGTTTAAGACTTCCATATGACAGTTTTGAGACACTCACCAATACCTTTATCTACCAATACCTGTGTCTTGGAACAACTCGCTCCTCATCTGAAGAGCTCAAAGGCAAACACCAGCCTTCTGTTTCTCTTTCATAGTAAGAATTTTGAGTCCTGCCTGCAAACTCCTCATTGGAAACCTGCACTTTACTTAAAAGCTTCCTCCTACAAAGAGGTGAGAGTTGTGTACTTGTTGTGTGCTCTCACAGTTATGTAAACTCAGGTAAGCAGGCCCCACATTAAAGGGCCAGTGCTGTAAGAACACCACAGTGAGTCACAAGAGTATACTATACGGACACACATATATTGTTTTGAAGTATTAAGCCATTTTAATGAACAGTATATACAGCATATAGTGTGGGGCTGTACTGGGGGAAGAGGCAAGTAACTAAAAAAACAAAGTTCTGGTTGGTTTCATTCATAAGTTTTCATATTAGGTAACCTACAGATGCACACTTTATTCAGTTTTAGGATCAAAACAGTTAACTGTAGCTGCATCTGGAATCAGAACTCCCTGGCATTTATGTAACATGGTGAAAATTTAATTATTTTTAAGTGTTGACATATAAAAACAAAGGGTGGTTTTACATCATCTGGTGATGTTGCATCTCAGAACAGGTCTGAGTTGCAGACACTGATCGATAGACAGTACTTTCTGAAAGCTTTGTTTTTTAAATAAACTTGAGTGCCCAAAAACTATAAGCATGAAATAGATTTTAAGGACATATGCCATCGTGATAACTGCACTACATAAGACAAAAGGAGGAAAACAGGAACACTGCCTTTATGTCAGAAAAAAAGCAAAAGCAAATTCCAGTGCTCTGGTACTGACCCATTGTCCGAGGACTCTGTCTCTAAGATGATGCTATTGGTCTTGTTGTCTATCATAATGTTAGAGATGTCTCCCCCATAGAAACTGGACCGTGGAGTGCTGACACAGCTAGAAATGACTGAGTTCATAGCAGAGGACTGGTTAGAGCCTGGGATATTCATTGGTGATGGAGTCATGGATCTCTGCTTGACAACTTGATTGACATTTCTCACTGTCTCGAAGACCCGCTTCTGATGGCTGTAAAACACAGAGTTAATAACCATTCAATAACTTATATGCCATGAGAAGGAACAGAGAAACAGGTAACAGCTTATTTACAGCCCTTCTTATTCACAGGCCTATCAAACACTTTGGTTTTATTTATAGTTCTGTAAAGTAGTATGCATAGGGTCCCATACAGCCTGGCCATTACATTCAATCCATCAACATAATTCTTGTATCACTTTAGAATATTTTTAACAGAACATTTGACAATCATGTGCATGGACCCTTTCAAATATTAATAAAAAATAAGTGAAAGAGCATTTCAGTACATCAGCTAAAACTGCCATAAAGCCATTATGTAAAAATGAGATTTTAAAAACCAGAATTGACCTCCATTCAATTCTTAACTAAAAACCAACTAATCCATTTTAAAAGAGAGTTTGAATTTACTCTCCTGAATATCTCCATGCAAGCAAGTACTGTATCTTTTCTCTCTGAAACCAATTTCCAATCCCCTTAAATAGTACTTTAAAAAAAAGGAAAAAGATCCCAGAAATATAATGGACCAGGACTTGAGAGTGAGGCTGTCAAGGCTGGAAACCTAATATTTGACCTACTTCTACAGTTCATTCTTTATCACCATTGTCTTTATACCATAACAAACATCATTCACCTGGTTCAAGACTGATATCAGATGACACTTCAGCAGAAATTTCTTCACAATATAAAATTACCCTACATCATGCTGCAGCAGTGCCACCACAGCTTTATTTTACAGTTCAACAATGGCTGAACACAAGGATAGCACATTTCTTCTATCTGAAAGGTAACATTGCCAGGTTGTAACAGTGACTGCATTCCTTACGCTATTTAACGTCATTTAAATTTCTTGCATTCTGTCCATGGATGGTCAACAGTTGCACCCTTTGTGTGGAGGCTCCAGGTCTATATCAGTATTTCTTTATGAGGCTGGATCTAAGAGTATTTATCAATAAATAGTCCCATGGAGCTTGCAGTTACTACCACTGCACAAATAAATAAAACCAAGACAAGTCATGCAACCAAAAAAAAAAGTATCCTCTTCTGGTACAGGCAAAGTAAATAAGATAGTCTAAAGAAGTTAAACTAGCTTTAAGTTAGATTATACTGAAAGGATGAAAGGATCCTATGAGGTTTGAGCATGCTCACAACTTTCTGATCTTACATTTTTCTAACCAACATTTCACTCTGTCAAAGCCTCATTTGCAGTTCTTGGCTCACGCTCAGAAAAGGTCAGTGTATGCGTCAGGCATTTTATAAATGCAATTAAAAGGTTTCTGGGAAGTGCCTACTGTACCTTCCCTGACTGTCCTGTTTTGTAAACTCTGTTTCTGTAACAGACCCTCTAAACTGGATTAACTTATTTCAAATTAAACAATCCATGCTTTGTACAAATCTGTGAGATAAACCTATTGGAGTACACGTGCAACTGGCATCAGTGAGGCCATTTCTGCTGAGCTGTATCTATCTATAGCTTTGGGGCTGTCTCAAGCACTTAACTTGTTTCAAACTACTCTCTTGTTTAATTCAACAGAACTTCAGCACAGGCATAATGGGCATCACACTAAGTACCCAACCATTCCAAATCCCTTACTGCCCTGATGTTCTTCCTGTAAAAACTGGATTAGATCAACTTGTTATGTTATAAAACTCACCAAGAACTTGAACTCCTCCTCTAAGTGCCAACTGAAGAAATCTAGCATCGTAACACACAAGAAAACAAACCTTTTCTCATTCTCAGCACTCACCAATGAGGAAAGAAATTTACAAGACAAAGCAAAGCCAGTATATAGGTGTTTTCTTTTAGCAGCTTTAGGAGAAAATAAAAACACTCCAAAAACTAGGCAATTTGTTTTCCTTTCTCTCTATCATTCACATTCAGCTAGAAATATTTCTTTCTAAATATCTAGCTCAACTATTTCCTCCTTTTTCTCTTCTCATGAAATAACTAAATTCATATATAACCAATCATTTGGGAACCAATTATTTTTCAGTCATACGCCAAGTCAGGAGAATCGGGTTCATCCAAATGCAGTTCTTTCCTCATTGACCCTTCTATTTCTGCTGCCAAAGAATCCTGTTAAAAATAAGCACAAAAGAGAAACAAATATCATAGCATTAATAGGTTGGCATGACAGAAAATAATAATTATACAAAATAATAAATAATGAAGAGTATTTCTAGAAGAAAAAAGGAAGGTTTAAATAAGAAAAATGACTGGAAAACTAATGTAGGTATTTAAAGCACTGACAAAATATGGCTTAGCTTTATTTTCCTGTAGTATGTACTGTCTGATAATGCATAATACCTGACAAAGAACTTTAAAAAAGCATTGTAGGCAACAACATGATCCAGCTACCAGACTGAATTCCATACTCAGTAACACTCACCTTTCATGGATAAAGTTTGCTCTTTATGTTCTCATTTAGAATAAACGTAAAACCTACAGCATTATCCACTCATCCACAAAAATTACATGATTCTTGGCACAAAGCACTATATACTTTCTCCATAAGGTTAGAGGTAACAGGCCATCAATTTTCCCTAGCTGGTCACTAAGTTTTACTGCTGGGTGCAAGGTCTAAGTATCAAACATTAACAAACCTAAATGATCTTTTGTCCTATGGTTCAACATTTGAAAATCATTTTCACACAAAACATATAAGCCTATCCCAGCACAAGCCTACTTTTCACAGCTTTCAGCTGTATTTGTGCAAGGACAATTTGTATTATTTTTGCAAGCACAACTTGTATTATTAAATGTCTGCACTTTAATTTGGCCTGTGTTCAGTCTCAGAGGGAAGCACAAAAAGGCAAGCTAAGCCTTTGCTGGCAATTACTTCTTGTGAGCACAAATGAAATGTGTTCTTCTTCAGCAGTAAGACAAGGCAGGCCAGATTTTGCTGCTTGATTACATTAATGTGTTTCAAAAGAAGCCACTGATACCATTGCCTTCAGAAGTAATCTAACTACTCTAGAGATACCACAGGCAAGCAGAGCAAGTCACTGCACACATTCTTATCCACTCTTTTTTTTCATTTCATTGAGGGTACTGCATAGTTCCTGAGTTTTAAATGTCATAATCACATGAAATCAGGTAAAGAAAGTTGATAACACCAGTGAAACCACCATAACTTTTTGTCATCATACAGACTAACAACATTTGTTTAACGAACCACTGAATTTTCAGTCACTATAAAACAAGAAGTTATGCTTTTAACCCTGTTCAGAGGTTTAGACTGAAGAACTAAAATGTATATCATAAATTACTAGAAAGATGCCATGTCTGAAAACCATAGTTATGGTATTAGAAGGTTTTATCTCCAAGGATATTGAAGACAAACAGAAAGCTCCTAATGAGCATCAGCCACCACAGTAGAGGAGATGCCTAACAAAGATGTATAGAAGTGTCTAAGAACCTGTTAATGCTTAACCTCCTAACCAGGTTTCATAGCATGAGCACACCCAGCTGCAGGCTGTATATAACACTGCCGCAGAGCTGCACAGTACTACTGTTTCAGAACCAGGTTTGCAAAACTGATCACTCAGGTATCCTTTAATACTATGCAAATACACATTTCATCCATGCTTATGTCAGACCTAGCATCCCATCCCTGAAGCTGTAAGTCAGATGCAAACACACTTCCTTTGCTTGGTGTGTGCAGGTTTTCCCTTAAATCAGCTTACCATAGGGAAGAGACCAAGGGAGTGGTACCGACGTGATATAGCATTGGGCATTGTCTTGTTCCTAAGGTTTTTCAGCTCTTCTTGAGCCTCATGAAGCATTTCCATGCACTCTGCATACTTGTCTTCCAGCTCTCGCAACTGTAACATAGGGAAAACAGTCCAAGGCCTTATGGGGTGCACTATTACCACAAAAATCCTCCAAATTTTTTTAATACTGGCAAGCAAGAATGGTGTAGGGAAGAATATCCCACTTTAAAGGAATCGATCTCCAACAACTGAGTATCACTGGAGGATCATTAATAACATGGATTAGTGATAGGAAGGCAAGCAGGGAGGGTAACTATGCAGAAGGAACTGTTTGCTCTATTTCCTTCCTTTCCCTCCATGTGAAGCCATTGTCAAGGAGAAGATACAGAGCTAAAAAAATATCTTTAGTCTGATCAGGTTTAGTGCTTAATCACTGCCATGATGACCACAGCGGCAAACACCATGGTGTGAGGACAAGACATTCCACAATGGTCAAAGGACTCAGGAATTTTAAAGCCAGGACTTTCATGCAAACATAGACATACATGTGTAGCTTTCAACAGCCTAAGACTATGCCTTATTTTTAGCTTTCTCAGGAAACACATCTTATGTAATCACTCTGTCTACAGATGTCTGTGTGCCCTCACAGCTTGTGGGTTCATCAGCCACTTCAAATAAGTTTGGCAAAGGGGCAGAAGTCTGAAACACCACATTCCTACAACTTTCATAAAAATAAGCTATTTGTTTTAGAAAAAGAGATCCGGTTCATTTTCTTTCCTAAGAAAGCAATGGTGAGGCACGAGCCCAATCTTTGTTGAGCACCACAGATACAAAAGGTCCACCCACTGGAAAAGCTTCATTGGCCATTCCCACCTTCATCACCAAGTAGTGCAAGTGCAGGACACATTCTAAAGGGATCAAGCTTTAGTCATTCCATCTTGTCCATTTTCTTTCATGCGAATGTAGCACCCATAAGACAACCCAAAATACTGGACTGCCTTATGTTTATATACTGAACAATGAGCTCTTCTATGTTATCTCACTAGTCAAAATAGGCTGAAATTACCAGCCTAGAGAAGTCAGCCTCTAAAGGCGTTCCTGTACAGCCCATAAGTCTCTGTGTTTCAAAATGTGTGTCACTTGAAGGAGCAGAGAATAGGAAAGAAAAGGGTTTGAACTCTACTAGGAACATAAATGTTCCTTCATTGCATATACACAGGCAAAACTATTTAATATTTCTGATCCAACTCAGACTGAACCTCTCATGACAAAGTAAACAGTCATTGCTCGGCTACTAAATTATTGTATTACTAAGTAATGTACTCACCTCTGCTGTGAGCTGTCTCTGGGCATCTTTAGCTGCTCCCAGATGCTGGACAAGTTCTTCATTTTCAACTGCACACTAAAATAGCCAAAAAAATTAGAAATACTGTGATGTTTTGTCCTGTGGTATTTGCATCATATACTACAGTAGGAACATTGTAACTTTGCTCACCTCTCCTCCCCAGCAATACTAATCTACACATTAGTTTAAAAACATTTATAACATTTACACAAGAACACACAGCATTAGAATGTACCTTGCTAAATGAACCTCCAAACAAGTAAGCGCCCACTGAAATACTTGCACTGACATTCTTGTCTCACTGACATAACTCAGAGCAAAGTTTTGTATCTAATATTTAAAATAATTTTAACTATTGCATTTGAGAAATCATATATGCATCTTTTAATAAATTAATTCTTTCTAGTTAAGTATGCCAGATATTACACACCAAACAAGGTCATCCATATAAGGAAGGTGGACTATTTCTTTTAGGCACTAGTGCAGAGAGGATTTTAATCTGTCCTCCAGTTACATTAGTAGCAAATAACAACAGTAGTCTCTCAACTGGATTGCTTACAGCTTTTGCCTTTTTCTGCAGGTCGACTATCTGAGAGAGAAGATGAGTGATTTCTTCTTGCTGCCGGGCAGCATCTTCAGTTTTCTTTGCTAGCTCTTCGGAGATATTGGCAATCTGGATGTTAGCATCCCCTTTAAGATAAGTAATTACAATTAACATCACAAACCCAAAATCAGAAAAGTAAGCATAAAGATGTTGTTTTGGAACATCACTTGCTTCAGCAGAATCCTACCCCCAATTCACAGTAAGGTTTTTTTGAAAAACACAGTAGGATGCAAAACCAGAAAGGCATCAAGTGCTCATGCTGCAAAGGAGACTGAACACTTTCAATGCAAAATTATTTTTAAATGAGAAAGATTTAGCTTTTAGCCAACATTTTCTGCTGTGAAATTTCAGCCCAGAAGTCTTCTTCTCATAACCATTTATAAAAGGAAAATAATAACCACTGAAAAACACAACTGAGTGATCTGTTTTGGATTTTTACTGACCCATCTCAAAAAAGTATAAAAAAGTAGGCACATACTTAGCTCTTTTACACAGTCATTGACAAGTTGTTGTTCTTTCTCTTCATAAGTAATTGTTTCCGTCTTCAGCTGACAGGCCTGTTCAAGAAATCCACATCAAATATGCTACATTAGCACATTTGTTCTTTGCCAGTCTGTTGTTGCACTTCCATCTGCTTCAGAAAGACAAGCTATTCTAATCACTCCTTCAGGAAGACAGTGAGAAACTACAGTTTTTGCCTGCCCTCCCACATGTTTGTGAAAAAAGAGGCCAGGTGAACATTCAGCAGAGACATTACTGCACAGGGAAACTTGCATCATTATCACCATATCCCCACTAGATGTCACTTGTGCATTTTGCAGTAAAAGTAAAAAGAAAAAGAAGGGCTTGGACATACAAAGCACTAGCATGCAGAACTTGATCTGGTCACTGAGCAAAGCTAGGTATCACCAAAAATAAAGAAATGCTTGGTTTAAATAACTGAATTAAACATTCAGGTATTTAAAAAACATGCTATTTGATCCTATTTGAAAAGTTCTGGCACAGTAACTGACAAAAAACCTTAATGCAACCTCCTTCCCTGGTTTGTCTTTTCCACTCTGACTCTGGGAGTGCCAAGAGCAGCATGGCTGCAGCCAGCTGGTTCTGTCTAGCACCACCTCAGTGGGTCTGTAATCTATTCCTAAAGCTGGGGGCACGCACAGACACCCACAGACCGCATCTACAGAGAACTGCACAGCTCACAGGTTTCAGATTTGGCTTCATCCTGTGTCCTGCCGGCACAGACTTCATCTCCCTGGATGGGAAGGCAGTGCTGCTGCTTGGGGTTTCCTACTGCAGAGCTCCTGAAGGAGTGGCTCTCTCAGTTCTAAGGTTCATTGTTCTCAGACCATCTATTGCTCACCTTCCTTGTGCACCTTCTCAGTTAAGAGCACAGCAGTCTCCATTACCTGGCGTCTTGTGCAAAGGTGTGGCACTACCTATTTACAGCAGGTCCTGCATTTGCAGTGGTAGTAACATTCTATTTTCATGTATTCACCCTTAGACCAAAAGTATCTCTCCTGCTATACTCTGCTACATGTTTGCAAAGTGGTAACATGCTCCCACATTTAAAAGTTGGATTGAAAATATAAAATTATTCACTTCATAGTCAATTATTAAACTTTAAAAAACTGTATCATCTGTGAAAGAAACAGTATTATAAAAAATAAAGAGAAGAAAAACACATTCAATTTAAAATATTAACTGCCTTGACTTGAAACACAAAATGAAGAAATGTAATGCAAATTTAGGCTAGAAATTTGCATTTTGACAAATATGGAATTGATATCAGAGACCATGCCAGCCTACAAACTTGAGATCTGCAGCTTAAGTCACATGTATCTGCCAGGTCAGCCCTTTAAACCTGTTTCAAAGTGCAATCCCAGACTCCAAAATCTGCCCATGCTCCTGCACATTCTTTCTGCACAAACACTGCTTTGCATGTAACTCGATTTGGGAAGAATTTCTTCACAGAAAGGGTGATATGACATTGGAATGGGCTGGCGTCACTGTCCCAGGAGATGTTCAAGAAAGGACTAGACATGGCAGTCAGGGCTCTGGTCTAGTTGATAAGGTATTGATTAGTCAAAGGTTGGCCTCAATGACCTTAGAGCTCTTTTCCAACCTAAACGACTCTGTGATTCTATGTAGCTTTCCTTCATTTAAAAGTATAAAGGATGGTGATTAAACAATCACAGACAGATCCATTACATGTGGAATTATACTCTTTGTTAGACTGCCAGCTTTTAATACAAGCTTCCCAAAACCTGTGTTCTGGCATTTAGATGAACAACTATATTAAGCAAAACAAAGGGAGCAATTTCACCTCAGATCTCAGCACAACATTTTCCTCTTCAAGGTCCTTGAGTTTCTTTTGAAGAGAGTCCAAATGAAAGTAGTTCTGGACGGAGGAGGAAGATTCATTCCTCTTCAGCCTTGTAGGAAAAAGCAACAATTTTAAACAATTTTTACATTTATTACAGCAAATTTCACAGAAGCAAAAACTGAACACAGGTCTCAAAAGCAAACAGAGCCACATGAAATATAGCTTATTCATGCCAGTGCTTTTGGGCAGCAATAAATTTGCAGTGAATTTCGAAAGAAAACATTTAAAAATTTTATTCATTATTCTGCACATTTCCTATGGAAAATTTGTTCAGCCAAGGCTACAAGAAAAGAAACCATGTTACTACAGGGAGCAATCCAATAGCTCCTGATTCATGCTGCACATGCTTCATCAGAATGCAGCAATAACTCTGCAAGGGCAGACAGGCCCTCAGAGCCTGCAATGCTGCTCAGCCAGCTAAGTGCCTGGAATCCACGCTGTAAGCCACGCTTTATTTCTTTCCCTTGGCTTGGAATTTTTCCATAGTGCCTTCAGAGGTCCTTCAAGCACAAAGGGCACTCATACAGCATGTTCTAGCACATGCAAATGTGCATGGTGTACTGGGCTGCTGTCAGTGCCACCCACAGCTGCCCCACCACACCAGTGACCCAGTTCCTCCGAAAGTTGCAGCGTCGTGCCAGCAGCCTCCCTACGTATCTTCCCTCCTGGCTCCTGTAGGCACCTGGATAGCCAGCTGGCTCAGTGCAAGTCCTTCCAGCTGGACCTTGCACCAAGTTCTGAGTCCCTTTTATAGTACCAGCCAATACAGGGGCAATTTAACCACTTTTCAAAGTTATGAAGTCATCCCACAGATGACAGTTCAGTGCTGCAGATCGATTGACTTACGGGGTGGAACAGACAGACTCCGGTTCGCTTTCTTCAGCAGCACTGGTATAGAACTGGAGCAGCTCATCTTTCATGGACAGCTCATGCCGCAGCTGAGAAACCTACACAAAGAAAGAGCTCGCAGATCAGTAAGCTGGTTTTCCAGACACATTTTTAAGCAAACTCACCACAAATTAGCCTGTTATTCACCTTCTAGGCATCATCTTGGACTGAGAGTCAAGAGTCCAAGACTGAAACAGACCAGAATAATTTCTTTTATTTCTTAGAAAGAAGGGAAAGCGTACCTTTTAAAGTAGACATTAAATGATTTTTTACTGGTTCAAATATGCAATTATTCACTGCTATTAGACATGTTTCTTTTTTATCTTTTTTAAGATGAGCAATCCTGACTCACTGTTGCATTAGTCTAGATTCACACACATGGTAATGGATATATTGCAATGATACAGCAAGAAATTAATGTGGCACAATCAAGCCAAATACTGCATTTATCCATTTTGTGTGATGACCATTACCTTCTGGCATGGATGCTGACCTTGCAGGCCTCAGATGCCAACATTTCCTCCTCTCCAAGAGGCTTTACATAAAATTACTGAAATGTTTGTGTAGTAAGGTTACAATTGTGACTCAAGTGCGGGTTGAGCTGCAGAACACCACCACACAGTGGGAGGCTGCTGTTCTGAGGCTGTTCCAACAGTGAAAGTTGCAGTCAGTTTCCAGGATTTTTTTGGCTCTGGTAGTTTGTGGGATTCCCATACTTAGTATATGCATACATCAAAAATGAATGAAACATCAGAAGTGGGTGATTAAGATTCCTTGTAATTGTGAACTCTACAAATGTAATCTTTGTTACTTTATATTGCTATTCTCCAAGAAAAGGGTTAAAAGCCCAATTAGACAGTAGCACATACACAACTTCACAGCTGTGATTCAAGATGCCAGCAGCAGGAGATCACTTTTATTTGCCTTGCACAACTACAGACAGCATAACTGATCAGACACATCAATTTCCTTCCACTTGCACTGCAAGACTTGGCCCTCAGTTTGCACTTTCCCATGAAAAAAATGCACAGTATGTTTCTTTTTAATAAACTTCTGCTTTTCATATTGTAAGCATACTTTTCTTTGTACTTATTATTAGGAAAAAACCAGAGAATATCAATTACATAGATTTGAACTCCATTTTCATCGAACAAAAGAGCAGATGCAATCCAAAAAAGCACTTGAATTGTTCAGAATTTGAGGCAAACAAGGTCATTTACTTAACTAAGACTGTTCTGCATAATGAGAAGTGCTAAGGCACCAAGTCCTCCTGAGACGTGGGTTCTAAATAGCAAGGGGGGAAAAAACCCATCCCCATCCAACCACATTTTAGAAAGCTATTGAACAAAATTTGTGCATTAATTTTTGGAGGCTTGCTTTCTCCATTTCAGGAAGAGCAAAAATGCTGAACCAAAAATAACGATTTACTTCCCTTCAGCACATTATAACTCAGCCTCCTTAAGAAGCAAGAATTCAAATGCTGTCTGTGGGTGGACACAAGATCATCTCCAGCTCTTGCTACTGTTTTTTTTCTATGAATTAAAAAGACTGAGGATACTATTTTTACTGCAATTTCTGAGCATTCCAAACCTCCAAAAGAGGGTGAACAGTCAGAAAAGTTGATCTTTTAATGGAACAGGATCTGAAACAATAGGCATAAACTGAAACATGGATGGTTCCTCTTAAACATTGGTTGCAACTTTTTAATTGTGAGGACGACTGAGCACTGGCACAGGTTTCCCAGAGAGCTTGTGGGGTCTCCATCCTTGGAGGTAGTCAAACACTATCTGGACATGGTCCTCAGCAATGGACTGTAGGGGGTCCTGCCTGAGAAGCAGGTTTGGACAAGATGACCTCCAGAGCTCACTTCCAATCTCAGTCAGGCTGTGGAACTGTGAAACACTCACTACAGTAACTTCCAGCAACACCTCCCTTTAATGCAGCATTTTGTGGTGTGTTAACTTTGGTGAGCAGCTGAGCACACAGTCTGTCCCACAATCCCCATAGGATGAAGGAGAGACTCAGAAGCTCAAGACCGAGAAAAACTTCTTGCTGAGACAGTTTAATAAGTGAAGCAAAGCCTCCCATGCAAGCAAAGTAAAATAAGGAATTTATTCACTGTTTTCTATCAGCAGGTGCATGTTCAGCCACTTACTGGAAAGTGGGACCTTGGCACACAGAACTGTCACTTGTGAAGACAAACACCATAACCATGAATGTCCCAGATTCTTCCTCCTTTCCCTGACCTTCTATCGTTGAACATAACAACATATGGTATAGAACATCCCTTTGGTCAGTTTGGGTCAGCTTGCCAGCATCTTGTGCAGATGGTGGACAGAGTGAAGAGGGAGAAAAAAAAAAAAAGCTGGGGAGGCTGGGAGGGGCATGAAGGAAAAAGAAAAGAGCCTGGTGGATGCTGTGCAAGCACTGCTTGGCAATAGCCAAGACATGGCTATCATCACTGATTTAGTCCGAAACCCAAAGCACAGCACCAGGTGGGCTGGTGAAGAGTATTACTGGCATCCCAGAGAGACCCAGTACACATTTTCACACTGCAAAACACTGAATTTGTTTTATAAACAGAAATAGCCTGTTCTACATTTTCACAAGGCACTGCCACATGTGCCCTCCAGAGCTAATGCTGCCCCGTTACTGTTGCACAATCTTGGTATTGTTACCAAGCAATAGAGACTGAGCCCTCACTGTGCATGGGACAAGGCCCATGACATCCACAGACCAAGCATGGTGATAACTCATCTCTTCTGGCTTTTAATTGCCTCTGCTGGCCTGACAGCTTTACTCAGCTTCAGAACTAACTTATGAAATAGATGTACTTATCTTAAAATAATTTAAATAGAAGATAAAAGTATCCTCACACAGAGAACAGCAGTTTAAAGACCTGGGACCTATTCATAGGATCAATCTTTACTGAATCATGAACAACTGTTTCAAGAGTAGAGTTGATTTGCTTTTCCTGACAGCAACTAAGTGCTTAACAGGTTAGAATTACTCAAAAAAAGACACCCTGTTACACTGTATGTAAAAAGCACACATACGAGTACCAAGTCAAAGAGCATTTCTTTCCAACATTACTTTCTACTCTTAATAGACCAAAAGTAATGTTCTCTTTTTTAAGCTATCATTCCAGATTAGAATTCAATTTTTTACTTTCCTCTCAGAACAAAATGAAACCTGGACTTTGAAACCTGCTATCATCAAAACACAAACTCTGACAGGTGACCTGGAACTCAAATAATGGGTCTAGAGGGCTTTTTTGCCCAGAAGTTAACACAGGTTTGAGGTGGTGTTATTTGAGGACTGACACTGCATTGGAAGTGCTGCCATTTTAGCTTCAGAAACATAGGAAAAAATGTGTAGAGGAAAAAGAAGCAGAAACTGGGAAATTTAGAAAGTTAGGAGAAACTAGCGAGTTACTCCATTCTGAATACAATTCACATTGTGCAGATTTACAGTTTACATTTCTTTGATATTGAGCTCTAATGTCAAAGGAAACAATACCAAAATATAGGCAGCACCATCCCAGACAAAAGGAACATGGAGCTGCAACATTCTTACTGTAACAGCAGATAGACACACTGTACCTGGGAACTACACTCTGCTGCTGAAAAAGCAGACACCCATATCTGTAAAGCAAAATACTTCACAATTAAGAGTGTTTCCTCAGTATAATGTTTATGCTTCTAGAATATACTAGTGAAACAGTAAGCTGAGACTGAAGTGTCTTGCCCACACTAAGGGGCTTGCTTGAGTCCACTCACCCTTTTGTTCTCTACTGCAGCAAAAAATCTCAGTAACAACAGTTTTTACTGAACACGATCACAGCCTCTTCTTAAACTTAGCAGTGCCTAACAACACAAACTCAAAAGAGAAACCCAAGAATCTGATGCACTTTGCACAGGTCTTTATAACTTGGACATGTATCTATCAACATGGCATGTTACCAGCACAAAGGAAAACTCAGCCTGCTTAACGGGATGGACAGAAAGTTTTGTCGTGACAAAGGTCAAAGAGATATAAAGCTAAATTATTCATGCCGTGATATATCTACCAATAAAACCTTAATTTTACACCACACATCAGAAATAATTTGTCCCTGTATTACAGAAAACACATATCTCCCACACAAATCATTTTTAGGCAAATTTTATAGAATTTTAGAAGTATCAATTAATTTCGCTTCTCTTATCTTTTGCTCCTAAAGACAGTTGTCTTAGTTACTGTTCTGTTCAAATATTCAAAATTCAGTTTTAATAGAAAATCTGCAACCTATTAAAGTGTATTTTCAATGCACAAAAGTGTCATGACTTTAAAGTCTGATGAGCTCTGCCTCAAAAGCATCAGTTTCTGAAGGAATCAAAATAACAGTGTGAAAGAGGGGTGTTGACAGAACATATGGCCCAACATACCAAGCCACCTGGTAAGAGGCTTATTTTTGGTGGCACGTTTCCTAATGCTGCTCCTCAGTCCCTCTAAATAAAAACAGACATGGACAGAGGCAGCCTGTCCCTGTCCCTCCACCTTCCTCAATCAAATTTTCCACTCTGGATGGATGATATGAATGCACAGTCCTGCTCAGTCACCTTGCATATACCCAGTGCATGTCATACTAACCAATACACAAACAAATTGGTCTGCCTCATGATGGGACTTGGGCAGCAAGCAACAGCACTCCTTTGGGAGAGAACAGAACTAGTTTTCCATGCTAAAAAGGGTGGGCCACATCAAAGGATATTATTTCATTGTGTGTGCTCCACCACCATTTATCACACATCACCGACTACTCCATCCGCACTTTATCCTTTATGTGAGATGTTCATAATGCAACATCTCTCACTCCTGAGCAGTGTTAATTATGAATCATATTAAAGTTTTTACTCCACTGTTGTTCACTGTTCTCTTGCTCTCTGTCCTGCTCAAAACCACATATGGGAGATTCAAAAAGGAAGGCCATGCCTCAGAATAGGAGAAACAACATTGGCTCCTAGCTCATTTATTAAGTTGGAGTTTAATGACAGCTGTACTTACTCCTAAAGACCTGTTTTAAAGCACAGGTGCTACTTGAAATGATATAAGCTTTCTGGTGTGTTCTATTGATCACACCAATGTGTGCACTCCCAGCCCAGAAAGCCAACCATACCCTGGGCTGCATCAAAAGAAGCGTGACCAACAAGTTGAGGGAGGTGATTTTCCTCCTCAGCTGTTCTCTGCTGAGCACCCAGCTCTGGAGTCCTCAGGATAAGATAGACATGGACCTGTTCAAGCAGGTCCAGAGGAAGGCACAAAAATATTCCTTCTCCTATAAGGGAAGGCTGAGAGCATTGGGGTTGCTCAGCATGGAGAAGATAATTCTCTAGGGAGACCATACTGCAGCCTTTCAGTACTTTAAAGGGGGTTTATAAGGAAGATGGGAACAGACCTTCTAGCAGGGTCTGTGGTGATAGGATAAAGGGTAATGGTTTTAAACCAAAGGAGAGCAGATTTAGACTAGATATAAGGAAGACATTTTTAGCAGAGAGAGTGGTCAGACACAGAAGCAGGATGCCCACAGCCAACTGTATGGACAAGGTGAAGCTAGAAGAAAATTCCCCATCACTGCATATACAGCATTCAGGCATAAAAATCTTACCTCTTCTCTGATGTGTTCTACTTGCTCCTCCAGGAAATCATTTCTTTCTGTCAGTGATTTATTCTTCTTTAACAGTGACTGGCCAATCCGAGCAGCTAATTCTAAGTCCCGTTCTTTCTGTGAAGCATTAAGAACAGAAAGCCAATTTCAATTTATATTTTTTTAATCACCAAAGGATCAGAGGGAGGGTAAAGTTGCCTTGAAAGGGAAGAAACAAGCACTTAACAATAAAAAGACTTTTTCCTTCTGTAGGGGTTTATGTGTTTGGGGGTTTTTGCCAATTTTCCTTTTCTACTCTCGCATATGCATATCTTGCATACAACAGCATTATTCAGAAATGACTGACCCTCTCTCAAAGCACTCTTCAGTTTTCACTTGCTCCACCTACAAATAAAAGGCAATGAGCTATGCAGGAGTAGAAGCCAGTTCCACCACAATGGACATTCAGCTCCTATTTTTGTGTATCCCAAGCATTAGTGCTTTTGTACAAAAACAAAACCTAACTCTTTTCTTTTTACAGATGCCCCAAACTACATTAAGTGGTTACTCTCATGTCATGCTTTGCCTCTTCCTCCCCCTCCTCTATGAGTGCTGGAAATCACCTGTCTTGACAATTCCCCACAGGTACCAAAAAAAACTAGGAGCTTATCCTGTTGATGACATGTACATAAGGATGTCTCAGCCTTGCAGAAGCTGGTACATGGGACTGTAATCTGCTTGGGAGAAGATAATAAACTGCATAAAATTTTGCGCTGTTCATTAAGCATTTCTATTTATCATTTTCTTATTTAACTATTAGATTTTTTTAATAGTGGAAAAATAGTGCTGTGGTCAATTCCCTAACATATCCTTAGTTCAACACCATTTGAGAAAGAATTTTCTCCCTGTTATTGAAAATACTGTTTGGGGCTTACTTACTGCCCCTGACTACCACCCAGATTTTGACTAAATGCTACCTTATGTCATGTGTACATTAACGACCAAGCCCACAAAACATACAGGCTACTGTTCACATGGATTTGAAGTCAATGAATTTGAATGAAGAGGCTTTCATAATGGAAAAATTAAAGTTATATAATAACCAGTAAATAAAAAGAAAGGTGACTGATCAATGCTGTGTCTGCAAATAGCATTTTCCAAATGGTTTCTGAAGGTCAGACTTATATTTGCATTGAAAGCTACTGCCATTATCAAGCCATAAAATCTTTATGTAATCTTATGTACAATCTTTCAGAACAATAGGTGCCACAGAGTTATCAAAAATATATTTAGATACATTTTAAACCAACTTATTGTTCACTAATTTGGCTCACTACATAAATACTGAGTGAAAAAATACATTGCTGTGATTTTGACTCTACAGAGGAGCAGCTATCCAGCACCAACGCTTTTTAACTTCCAATTTGAAGAATGCAAATCCATGTCCAGGCTCTTCAAATAACCTCCCCATCCTTCCTACCCAATTTTTAGCAATTCAGCTCTAAATTTCAGTTTGGGCACAGGTCTCTTCCTAACACAATGATAAGGAACCAATTTATTACAGCTATATGTAAAAAAATAATACTGAGAAGCAAGACACATTTACACTATTATAAGAAAAAGATGAGAAAGCAGATTTATGATGAAACCTGCTCAAATTTTTACCACATACCCAGGCAGGCCTGGTGCCACTTTCTTTCCTTAGTTTCAGGGGTATAGGCACAGATTTCTGAAATATCTGCACACATGCTCTTTCAAGATCTTCTCTTTCCTATCTTCCCAAATGCTGCACCTTTCAACATTGTAATGCAAGCACCTGAAGCTTGCAAACATGAAAGACAGACAAGGATTGGCTTTTGTTTTTTCTCTCACTCGTATATGTGGAAGCAACGGAAGGAGTTAAATTCTGCAAATGGCCATAATCTCTTAGGATAGCAATCATATGGAGAACAAAGAAAGGTGCTGTAAGTGCACCTATCCCTATGAACAGAGTAATTTCATTGGAAATGATGGTCAAACAAAACAAAAAGGCTCACTGAAAGTATTTTTTTAAATAAAGCTTGGCATGTTATACACTCCCTAATTTTTCCCTTCCAAACATCCAGCTAGGAAAGTACTCAAGAAGCTTTAAAATACTGGCTCAGCAAGTCCTTCAAGCATTGCTCCCGTGAGTGTGGTGCCTGGATCTATAGACATTTGGCTACAGGGACTCAGGGGAGGAAACTGCTTGGCAGAATGCTGCCATCATTACTAGAAGGAGTCACAGACCAAGTGCAGTAAATCTCAGCCAAACAAGGCAAAGGGAACAGGGCACAAACAAGTTTACACACTGTTACTACAAGGTGTTGAATTTTTCCAGGAGAAGTCTGTTGGGTAACACATCAGTTTTAACAGGTAATTTGTACAGAGGTGTTTGAATGGGTTTGGCTCAAAGCACAAAATATAAGACTGTACTGCATTGAGGGGTAACCAGAACAGGTGGGAGACGTGAGCATTCATTCCCATGCTTGTTTTCTTGCAGAATTAGAGGAATAACAGAGCACCCAATTGGCTAGAAAGACACCATTTGCAACATTGTTATTGCAATAAGCAAGCAATTGAGTATAAAGGACTAAATTGCAGTCAGCCATGGACTAATACAATTCCGGCAGTTTTTACCTAAAGAATTACTCATAAGCATTCTTTGGAAAATCATTGCTCAAGTTTACTGCAGAAAAACAGCTCATTTTAGTCCAACAATTTATTGTGATATTTATTGAACATAAGCATAGTACCATGACAGAGACTTTTTGACATTTCCTGAGTGCTAAGGATTACAAGAATACCAATTTTCATAATAATGGTATAAAAACCCCACAAACAACAACCAAATCAAGCAACCATAAGGGAAAGAAGGCAAACAGAGTACTAGGCATTTTCTAATTTTGTGTCTATGTACTTCTCTGTAAAGAAATCATCTGAACAAATTATTATGAAAACAAGTCTGTGAGGGTTTTTTTTTATTATTTTCTGAAGAGAATATATCCATCAATAAAGATACTCTCAGTTTTACATGTACTGTAAAAATATGTGTCATTTTCAGATGATTCCTCCTCCTCCTTTTCCATTAGGGCAAACATTTGGCCAAGAACAAGTTACATGGCCTCAACTGAAAAATAACCAGAAGTAATGAATCCATTTGACTGAGATAAAAAAATTATCTTTATTTAGAAAGAATATTTAGCTTACCAATGAGATAAAGTGTACATACAATTAGAGCCCTTATTCTTCCATACTGAAGGACAATCTACCAGCAATGTTTATTAGGGTATTTCAGTAATTTCAGTATTACTTTTTCACACTGTGTACGGATCCTTAAACAGATGTAATACTTGCCTCTTCAAGAAGACGTGTTACAGCATCTATGTCATTGTATGTTTTAGTCATCTGGCCCACTCTTTCAGCACATAAAACTGCAAAGAAATAAAGCAAAACATTAATCGAACAGGCAGTGCCATTGGGGGAGGATCACAGAATATTCTGAGTGGGAAGATACACACAAGGATCACTGAAGTTCAACTCCCATCCTTTGCAAGACATAGCTTTCTAAGTTAAGATGTGTGTAAGTTTTCATCTAAAAACCTGCTTATGTCAACTTTTGGATGAGCACATCAAGAGCTAAAAACTCAAAACAAACAAAGCAATAGACAAATAAAACTCAACACACACCCCCCACCCCAAACTTGCCCTCAAAAAATTCCAAGAATCGTGTAATACTGGTAACACATATGCTTCTCTTGTAATAAGCACTTGCTTTTGTCAGCAGCAGAACAAACTTAAAATGTTAAAACTTTCTTCTCTGAAGAACAATATCTTGAGTTTATTAAAAAAAATAATCAGGAAGTCAAAACAGATATTCTTAGATACATAATTAGGATTCCATGTCACCTACTCATTGTACGACACGCAGTAGCATTACTCCATGAATAAGCAACTCCAATACTGTTAGGGGCACTGCTCATCAGAAAGTGACTATGTCATATTAAGTTGATAAGAACTTGGTTTTATGGTACAAGACAGCAAAGTATGCATGCAAAATAAGAAATGGTTTTTGTAATACTCAGCCACACCACAGTGATCACAGTATTACTCATAACAAATATTTACTTAGACTGCTTGAGATTGTTAATCATTAAGGCAGAACCAGGAGTTTTTTCAGACTGAAGAAAGTATGCAGTTCAGTCTATCACCATAGGTGATCCTTTAAGAAGCTAAACTGACTTATCTAGAAGTCAACAAGTTTTCAAAAAATTCACTAACAGTCACAGCAAACAACAGCACTTTCTGCTCTACCCTTCTATATTTCTTTTTTTTTTTTTTCCCAAATACACTTCTTCCTCAAACCCTGTAATTCTGGAAAAAGGGACTGTTAATGAAATTCAGTGGATCACACGGACCATGAGTTATCAGGCTGCTGTAGCCTGAACTGCTCTTCAGGGGATTTACCCTTGGCAATGTCACTTAAGGCTCCGTCTGGCAGATAAGCTAATGTTGTTCTAGTGCACACTAAGGCGGGGGAAGAGACAGATCAGGCCTAATAGGATTTATACACTGAGGAGATAAAAAAAGCAGAACGGTACAGTAATATTAGCAGGAGACAGTTTGTCACACTAAGGAAACAACACTACCTAATTCATAAATGCACAATCTGCCTATAAATTAATATACAGCTGATCACCACTAAGGCACATTGATAATTCATCAAATGCAATATTACTTAGATATCTCTTGAAATGTTGGAGGATATTTTTCCCTATTTAAATATCAGAAAATTGCTTAAATTATGGCAAGAAGTCCAATTTCTTTGTTTATTTTCCCATTTCTCTAATTCTACTTTTGCAGATCACATCCTAAAAACATTTATAATATTTATTGACATGAGTAGTGCCAGTGAACTCCAAAGAATGTTATACAAATTATTCAAAATATAATTGCATTTATTCAAATAGTAAGTCTGGAAGTGTAACAGTAAAAAGTTTATGCTTCAAAGTAATAACCTGACAAACATGACATATCAATAGAAAGAATAACTCTACCACTGCAGAAGTAAAAACACAGTACATCTGTAAACTACAAGCTGTATTACCCAAAAGCAGACTAATAAGGATCCCACAGGAAAAACATGCAGTGACTTGCAGAAAGCGGTTTAACAGTAGTTTTTCATAAAAACTTCACATAAAAACAGAAAGTATATTGTTCAGAAGACTATTCATCCACACGCACAAACTGACATCACCATAAACTCAACTTTGTTTTAAATATAATAAGTTCGTAAGTCATGCCATAAAACATCTACCAGAAACCCTGACGCCAGCAGGTTTCCAATACAACTGCACACTAAATAGTTCCCCTGGTTACAACATTCCATCACTACTATAAAATAATATTTGACATTGTCATTAGTAAGCTCATTTAAATTCTGTACCTAGCACTAACAGTCACCAATGAGCAGGACTATGACAACCTCACACCGCCCTGATTCAGGTAAATGTATAACCTTCCTAACAGCCAGGCTGATAAAGGATGGTGTTCCCACAGACAGAATAAAGTCACTCAGCTGGGAGAGTGATAAAAGTTGATTGTGTGGATACTCCCTTGGTTATTCCTTCAGAACTTGCCATTTAAACTTTAACCTGGCAAGGCAATACCACAGCATTATAACAACAGACATAATCAGCAGCAAAGTAGAATCTGGTCACCAACAGCTTTTATATCTAGAAATTTCCATCGAAGTTCTGTTGGTGATTGTCAAAACAAAGATCTTTGTACACTACTCTGCCAGAGTAAAAGAGTTTCAAAGCAGAAGTGTCCTTTTATGCATCCTCTACATCCAAGTAGAAATGAATTTCAGTAGACCACATATAATAAAATCTGTCAGTCAACTACTGTCCATACTACTACATACAATACTGTGGAAACACAGAGCTACTAGCAAAAAGGAAGGATTTCCTTTTGGAAGGAGGGCAAACTTGCAAAAAGGTGTTGTTTTCAATTACCCAGAAATCAAGGCTTGTGGGAAAGAGAAGGTGAAAAGTAAGGTGAGAGTGGAATCCAGAAGCATCATTAAAAAAAAAATTCCTAAAAAGTGTCTAAATATCTAGTTATTCAGCCTCCACGGAGTATGAGATTAACATTTGGCCAATACCTTGTACAGCAGTTTTTACTTCTTTAGTGATCAAAAAATCTATCAGTGAAAAAGACAGACTATTTTGAAAAACTATTTAGAGGTCTTATCAGGGAAGTATGCAGTGGAAAAATACTCCCCACACGTCACATATGTAATGGATCCTTCATAGTAGGTTTCTAGCCTGCTGGAGTTTCTGATGAGTATGAGAGCCTGGTAACGCTGCTGTAAAGATAAAACAAGAGCAAATGAAGGACAGTGCCTTGTAATGCAAAACCTACAGTGCCAAATTACTGACCTCTTTTTGCTCACTCACACATCAGTAGTTTTTTGCTTGAGGGTGATAGGGAGCACTGTGTCTAAGTGCATGGATGCATGCAAACAGCCAAATCAGATATACTTTGCACTTCTCAGCTTATGGAGAAAGCTGATAGATAACACAGAAAGAAAGAATCATTAAAAACCTCACATATTTTGATAAGTGCTTTGAAGCTAATGTCACAGATCCAAAACAGGAAACAGAGAAAGCTCCCTTCACATTATTTTCATGACAGCACTAAATACATGGTACTGGGGATACATCTGCATTTCAAAGTATGGGGTTTTTTTAAAGCCAAACACACAAATGGACAAACATTACACAGATCAAACATTTCCTCTGCCTTAAAGTACCTAGCACCATCTTTATGCCATCCTAAAGCCTGCAAATTTACTGGTAACCACATTCATGTGTTTCCCAAAGTAAGTGAAGCTGAAAGGATGTACCCTGCGTTTATTTCTTGTCATCAAGTTAATGGAGCATTGATTCCCAAGCTGAAAATGACACGGGGACATGGAGGAACACATACACTTTTCTGGATTGCACCCTGAAAGTCACCTACTCAATAAGTATGCTATTCAGAGTAAAGGATGTTTGCAGGAACAGGACACAGCCATAGAAGGAAAGGGGAACAAGAATACCACTACTGGCAGCTTCTGCAAAGAGCCACCACCTGCCAAACAAAGGATTCAAACAGAAGGAGGAAAAAACATATATCGCCAGTGCCAGTAGTCACAGGTATCCCCAGCTCCTGCTCCCTGCATCCCTCAACACATACCCCCTCTTCATTTTTGAGACCTATCAACCAAGGATAAACTAATGAAATAAAAGAGAGCTGCAGCTGCTGAAGAGGAAAGCCCAGCTCTCACTGCTCCTTTTCATATCTATTTCTAACTACTGGGAAACATAAGAGGACTAACATGCCACTGTAAAGTTTCACTTTTTGGGCAGATAATATTGATCTGTATAATATAGAGTCTAACAAAGAAGGCCTTAGTACATGAAGATTTCCCTACTACCAAAATTTACTTCATCAAAAACTCTATCACGGAGTTTTCACGGAGCACAGATCTCTTGCCATTTAAACACCCATGCTTCTTATTGGCAAGGTGGTGGGAGGGGACAGTGGTTTTTTTTTCCATAACAGTTCCCTACCCAAAGCCTTTAACTATGGCAAGGCCTGCTATATTCTTGCTCAGTCGTGACAAGCCCTGCCTCACAAACAGCTTCTGTCTTGCTCCCTTCTGCTCACAGCTCTGTCTAAACACCAAAGATACAATGGCAAGGGCATTGCATCCTGAAGGTTGCACATGGAGCCACACAGAACACACATGGCAAATCTGACGGAGCAGCCGTGCTCCCTGCTGCCACTTGGCACACGGTAGCAATCAAAGACCCCGGCAGACTCGGACTCCTCGGCTCTCGATAGATTCATTCCTCAAAGGCTATTTTTACACTTAAAGGATGCAGCACCCACTAAAAATTACAGTTTCAGTTCCAGAGCCACTGATAGCTATGCTCTGGCACAGGTTACAGTGAGCACTACATCAACTTGAGCCAAGCACATGTGGAATTCTGAAACTGTGCCATATTAGATATATCACCTTTCAAATAAACTCAGGAAAATTAGACCTGAAATATGTTGTCAGCTGTTCCTGATTTTTTCACAGTTAAAGATAAATATGGCATCCTCTCCTCCAATGCAGAGGTGTTTTTGACAGTCCTGGCTAATCTGGGGCAGAGGCTTCAGATCTGCTACTGCCTGCCACAACTGATACAGCCCTAAGAAATTGTGCCCATCTAAGGACCTTAAAAATTTTAAGATACTACTGTCACCAGAGCTTGAAGAACGTGCTTCTGAGTCACAACTTCCTAGAAATCCAAATCCTATTGGAACAGCCTGGCAGTTTCCCCAGGCTCCCCCAGCAGTCCCAAAGCAGGGAGCAGGCCAGTCGCTCCAGAAGGCAGACAGGGAGGTCAGCGGTGGCGTGACCTGGTCAGAGGGATAAGGAGCGGTCACAGTGCACCAGCTGCTCCACAACTGTCAGGTCACACTGTGGGTGAGCTCTGTGCAGGAGCCTGGAAGAACATGATGCTGTGAGAGATACAAACTCAATAATCCAATAGATTCTGGTTTTGTCTTCTTCAAAGGCTACAGCATGGCTTATTGTAATTTCAATGGCACTGTATGCAAAATAATCTTTTAATATTAAGCTGCAGCTACTGATTCTTCTGGAAGAAGAGATTTTATCTTGCTGTTTAAGGCTATGGTTCAAGGAGTGTTTCTTTACTTCCATTTCTCTCATAGGGTACTCAAATAGCTCAGCAAATCCAGTATTAAAGCCTTACATACAAACCTTTGTTTTTACTTAAACATAGGTTTGCAAAAAAAACCCCAAAAAGCAACAAAGCACAGCTTTTACTTCTTTTCTAAAGCCTCTGCCTGAAACCTCAGGCAGGGAATAATTTCAAAGTACATCCTCTAAGTAGGACATGAACTGCATCAAATTTTCTAGTGATGAAGAAAAAATCAAGTTAAAAGAAATTTCAAAAAGAGGATCAGACACTTGTTCCTCTATTAGCATAAACAGATCAAATGTGGTAACTTGGAAAATACAGACACAAAGTGAAACTAAGAAAATAAGAAAAAGTCTCTGGAGGGAACACCTTAATTCTCTTAATTGCCTTAATGCATACATCATTTACAGATACAGCTCAGGATAGCTCTTCTCTTCAAAGTTAAAACTTTTTTGAAGGATTTTTTACTCCTAGCCACTGAGTTACTATCTTGACATTCCCTTCCATTTGTTTTTTGTCAAGAAATGTCTAGACTGTAGTCAATGTAACTAATAAATGTGTGAAAGATTCAAATCGGCATCTGGACTGTACATCTTTAAAAATCCCAAAATGAACTTACAAGCCTGTAAGCCACACATTGTCAGCTGTCTCCTTTCTAAGGTATATAGTCTTTTCCTATTCCAACTCTTTGGGAGAGAATGGTTGTTCAAGAATGGCTCCTCTCTATCTTTTCTGCTCTAGCATTAACAGATTCCAGAGCTCTGAATGGCTCTGAATTCTATTGTATTCTGCATTTTCAGTCAGATCCAGAAAGCAGATCCCTGGAGTGTCTGATTTAAGATTTTAATAGTGATCCCAAGACTTTTTTTTTTCTTTTTAATTCAACTTGAGACAAATTATTTGCCTGCACTTACTAAATGCTTTAGATAAATAGGACTTTTAAACTAATACATTAGTAAATGGAAATGGCTGCCATCATAAGTCCTATGCAGGTAAGAGTCCTTTCCTGTCCCAGCTGCAAAAGCGAGAATCAAAACAGTTCCCTTCCAGAAACAGCTGACTCAACAAATCACTAATCAAAGGAAGCTGACAGGTTGTTCTTTCACAGCTCAGGTTCCTTTATGAAGAAAATCTGAGAAGACACTATCAACAGATATCCCTGAGCAAAGTTTCACTGCAGTCAGCCCCAAGGCCAGCTTATCAAATGAAAGGTAAACATATTGCTGTCAGGCAACTTTACAATTCCAAAGCAATGCCAATTCCAAAGGTGCTTTCCACTCTCATCAAGAGAGCTGACTGCAACGCTGCCAGGCATAACGTTAGTTCCATGACAGGCTCCAGAACTCAGGGGAGTTACAGCGTCTAATGTCGGCACAGAGAAAACCTCACTACAGCAAAATGACTATGGAAATAACAGTCAAGAAGTGAGTACACATCCTGCATATGGAATAGGCCAAACAGTTAAGGAGTCCTAATTACACAGTTTTTATCCTTTTCTTTTCAATAACTATAAATGGTTGAAGTGAAGCATATCCTCTAATTTCCCATTTCTGGTACCAGATTTAAAGCCAGATATAGCTAAAATGTTTCCTTTGTTCAGGAAGAAAAGGCTACATGCTGGTGTTTCCATCTGCTTTACTTACAGAATGGATTGACTCACCCATTCTCCTGGAGAAATACTACCCTTTGCAAGTACTCCCACGTGCAGAGATACATAAAAATACCATAATAGGTTTTGTGTATCTGTATCTCTGCTATACTGAGTGTGTAGGTGATATGAACGCATAGGTGGAGAATAAAAGGCATCTTTAGAAGACATTTCAAACACATACTGAGCTTTTGAGAGGAAGGCAGTGTAGAAAGACAGGGCTAAATTTATCCCAGATAGAACTCAAATTTTTCTTCCCCCCCCAAAATCAACAAGAGCAGCTTCAGACTGTTAGATTTGGATGAAAGGTAAAGTCATCAGAAAGAACAAGAACAGCATGATGTATGCTTCAGTAATAATTTAATTGCTAAAAGAATAGAAATAAAATATAAAAAATGTCAGCTGGCCTCTCTTGATAAGCTTCCTCTCCATCCCAATCCCTACTTTTAAATTTTCTTTTTATCTGTATTTTCTTCAGCACCTTTCTTTTTTACATAGACACACAAACCTGAAAACCAGATAGGATATTTGATTGTGAAGGAGGTTTTCCAGGAAAATCCTATGCAACAGCATTCAAAGAGCATGGCTCCTTCACCAAGAACTCTGGACACACGAACTGTTAACCACGAGGTGAACAAGGATGTAAATTCACATTTCTGTGCTAACGATCCTTCAAACCATCCCTACATCATCTTTACTATAGTTCATTTGGAAGTAACAATTCTCTACCATTAAACTTCTGCTTCAGAGAACAATTTACAGCACATGAAACAACAGGAATGGGGCATTCAGCTTTTACTACCTGAAACCCTGAAGAAGGTTACCTTCTCCAGATTGGCTGGAAGCAGCCCTAGGATAGATACTATCTCTATTCAGCAGGTGCACAGGAGAATTTTCAATGCATGTACTTTCCCATTTCCACCTGAATGGGTCAGTTGCCCATTATTTCCAGAGAGTACAGCAACATTTTTGGGTTGGTTTTTATATTGAAAATTTAAGTCATAAGACACCACACTTGGATTATTTCTGTCTATGTGCTTTCAAATTCATGGATAAGCACAAAACTGCTGCTCTGTTCTAGAAGCACCTGCTGGGAATGACAACCTAAAATATACAGTTTCATAAGACACACACACTTTGGGCATATAAAAAATGCACTACAATTCCAGAGAGAGATTTCCCAATTTCTGTTTCATTATAAAATAGGTATCGCACAGCTTTCATCTGTTGATCGTGCCTTTCTTATTTAAATAAGTATACATAAATTAAGTTTTATCTTATTTAAATATTAGACGAATACTTCATCCAAACATACTGGCTACACATGTAAAACACAGAATTTTGTCTATTTATCCACAAATTTTACTCAAATCACTTGTAGTTTGCCATGTGCTACCACCATGAAATATTAAAAAAAAAAGGTGAAAAGTACCTTCTTCCAAGATATCAAGGCTCTGCCTGTTAAAAGTGCATTTCCTCTCATTTTCCTTTTCATAGTCATATTCATAACTTTCCTCTTCGTTTACTGCCATTGCTGCAGTTATCCCAGATAGACACAAAATGATGCCTTAGTCTCACAGGTGATAGGAAGTCATTCCCTCGGAGTCTGTAACTTTGGGGAGAGCACAACAAGGTCTCCACAAAGCAAGATACCATCTTTCCTCACTCCCATGCTCAGCCAGGGAACTCCGGAGAGACTGAGTCCATGTCCTTAGTGCAACAGCTTTGAGTTGTACAGATGGGGTGGAGGAGGGAAGAGACCATCTGTCTAATAATTACTAGAAGGTTTATGTTGCTCCTCAGACCAGCTCTGACAGCAGCCAGTTTTTGCTCAAAAGCCCCACTAACATATTTCACACAAAGTCAGTGGGCTGAAAGACCCTCCCTGACACTTCTCACATCAACAAGGCTCCCTCTCCTCTGCCCCTGCTCTTATGAGTGAAGTGGTAGCTTCCCACAAGTGTCTCAACACGGAAGTCTGACCCAGCCTCTGTCTGTCACACCTGGGGAAGGGCGTGCACCACACAGAGTAATAAATCACCTCTCACCTTGCCCAATGCAGCAAGACCTCACTGGAGCTGTGAACAGCCTGAGCCTGTGTACACATAGCCAATCCCACCCAGCAGAGAGATCTTCATACCCAGGGCTGCTGTGCAGTAGAGTCTGACTGCAGCATCACCACATGCCAGAACCATTAAGTGAAGTATTGGGCTGGGGAAAGGAGCTTTTTTATTGCTTATACAAAGGAGAGATTATACTGGTACAAAGAACTTTAATGACACATCCCATTACCCGTCAAATACTGTGTTTTCCACACTCATTTTTCTCTTCAGTCTGCTGTGGGAAAAGAAATACCTCACAAGTCCACATATTGCACCCAAGTGCCATTTTCAAGTGTGCATGCATCTCTTCTTTGTTCAACAAGAAACAAATCTCCTGTGCTCAAACCTCTTTGTTTCCAACAGGTTGTATTTGCTAATCTTGACTACACACACAGGGCAGACTAACTTTCTTATTTAACTTTTTGTAGCCATAGATATTTAATGTTTGCTAAGGTGCCTCCCTCACAGCAGCAAGCAGGCACCCTTTGCTGCTAAAGCATTCCTATCCACATCACAGGGCAAAGCATTTGCAGGCAAAGTGGGGGCACTGCAAGGCAAAGGCACCTCATCATCCTCTGAGGGGACATAACTGCTAGGAACAGACAGACAAACATTACCCTACAAGCCAGCAAAATGTAACAGTTTGGGTCATGTACGAACAATTTTGCTATTATCATCTCTCTAGTGGTGAGGAAGAACCAGTGGTGGGGGTAGTATGAGATGGGAAGCCAATACTTTTACACAATAAGGATAAATGATTCTGTTCTATGCTTTAAACTCTTGATATTTACATGCACACAATGTAATAATGATTATATAAATAACAGCCAAAGGATATGAAATACATGTAAGTGGTTGCTGAGGGAAGAAACACTGATTACTGAATAAAGATTCTGCCACTCAAAGCAACTTGATCTTTGACTTCCAAAACTTACTGCAATATTCAGCAGCAGCAATAACCTCAAGAACTAAGGGGAAAAAATAGGATTGTCTCTTTCTCACCACATCATTACATTAAAATATGCAATTTTAATAATAATGAGGACTGCTTCTAGTTTCTGATGCTTAGAGCTTTTGTGTCTTCAGTTCTTACCTGTAACAGTGAATCAACTCTTTGAAAAATACTTAAAATCAGACAGTAAGGATCTTAAATACCTACTTGCCATTCAGTGACCATTTATAACATTTCAGTAATAGCTAGAAAATGGAACTTGAGAGAGTAACCAAAACAATAAGTCATATTAAAAGAATGCAGGAAGAACCTTTTAAAGCCTAGGGACAGAGAAGTCCACCCCTGTCAAACATGCTGTGGTTTTAATAATCCTGGCAAAGAGTCAACTACAGCCAACTATCCAGTTTATGAAGGACACACTGAAAGGAGGCATGTTGTTGTTCAAAACACATGGCAATATAAGGAGAGTAATTGAACATTCCCACAAGCTGGCTTCTGTGACTAATATCAACTTGTACCACACAGGAGGATTCTGACATTCAAAAGCTGAGAGAATGTGTTGTAATTCCTATTTTGATATCAGCACACGATAAATGCTGGAGCAAATTTATAATGGGTGGAGAAGGAATGTATCCCCACCCTCACCCTATCAACACATTTTTCATATATTGTGCATTACACCCCCTTAGCAGTGCAGGCACATTTACCTGCTAAAGATAACGAGCCAGGTTTCCAACCAACACCAAACAATAAGCAGCTATGGATTAAAAAAAAAAAAAAAAGAAAGGCAGCTATGTTGTATTTCATTCTGATAATACACAATCTAAACTGGAAATATTAAAAAGAGATTTTTAATATTTCCTGTAACCACATCCTGAGGGACTTTAAGAGTATACTAGAATGAAGATTCTTTTTAATGGGTTGTCACTGGGAAGTAAATTTGGTGTATTTGCTGCAATCCACACTCTGAAAGAGGAGGCTTTACCTCCTGTCAGGAAGCTTGTTAAGGGGGCTGCAGTGCTCCAAGCACACTCCCAGTACAACAGCTGCACTGAGGTACAGAGTATATTCAGCAGCTCTGCCATGAAACAGGAAACACACAAACCAGGAGCTAGTTTGAAGAAGGGTGAGGCTGGAAACAATACAAACAAACCCTCATATCCTGACTCATTATTTCCAAGGAACTCCAATGCATTCAAATAATTTTAACTTTCCTTTATCAATAAAAATATCTAACTTCTGCACAATTAACTGTTACTAACAATGCTCCATCTAGAACAAAGAGATTCTCTGTAAGCCAACAAGTCTAAAAACAGCAAATAAAATGACAGCAATTGGATTTAAATATGCTGATGAAGAAATGTGGGTATTTTGGGGTGGGCTCTTCAGGGAGGGAGATAAATTGGTTATTGAATGTGTGCTTTCTGTTAATAGGTACAGTCAAGCAAAGTTAGTTTGTTCAAATTTTTACAGGTTTCATGTTTCCCACTCTTTCAAAATCCCACACAAAATATCTTCTGTCACTCAACCAAAAGGACAGCATGTTACTCTTGCAGAAAGGGAAAGAAATGGAATGAATGGGAAAACACTTATCTAGATACTTAGCAGTTGAACAGAATAAAACCAAAAAATATCTCTATGCTGCAATGTGTGTTGCCTTATGTAGTTTATGTGACTTGATGAAGAACAGGGAGTCAATGAAGGCATAAAGAGAAAGAAGTGGCAGTGCAAAAAGCAGAAAACCAGGAAAATGGTATCAACAATTCTGCAAATATAAGCAAGGTTCAACTATATTTATCATGTACAGAGATAAAAGACCCAGGAGCACAATGAGATCAACCTGAATGAGCATTTTAGCTGCATACCTATAGAGCAAGGGCTGTTTCAGAAACTGCATGCTAAAGGCATTCATAAGATTCTCCCAGACTTCAGTAGTATATCCAGTGCCAGCATCCACTGAGATTCAGAGTAACACCAGGGTTACTCTGTCCACAGGGATGGACACAAAAGAGGCCAATGTATGAGGGAGATGATGGGTCACCACACTAACATAAGCAAGGCAACAATAAGTAATCACTTGTAAGAGATCAAGCAGAACAAGATAACATTGCCTACTATTGTTAAAAAGAAAGTCAGTGAGCTTGCTGATAATTATATCAGTGGAGTGGAAAACAGAATAGAGGAGAGATAATAATAACTGCAAACATAACAGGTGGTAAAAACATTTCAATATGAGTGGGAAGAAAATACAGGAAGGGATGCTGGAACAAGATGGAGTGGCTCAGGCAAACATAAAAGTGGTTAGGAGGTTCAGCATGTGTAACAAACCAGGTACACCGTGGGTCTGGCAAGGGAAAAAAGGGAAAGACACCATTTCCTCTACGAGAAATTGCAAAAACTCTGGGCCAATGAAAGGAGGAGGAAGGATCCAATTGCACATTCACGAAGTCATCTGCAATTGTAGGCAACTGAACTCATGCATTGCTATAAACTGTTGAGGTAGAAATAAACAAATAATGGAAGAAGCCACAAGAAAAGTAATTTGCTCTAAAGTCAGTCTGGATTTCTGTAGAAAGCATTGTTGATTAGAAAAATATTGCACTAAGAGAGAGGCAGGGAACAATCATATTCAGAAAAATTTCTATGGATATATACTTATCTTTTTGTTTACTTGTTTAGTAGTTTGTGGGGGTTTAGTATGAAGTTTGTTTCACCCAAGTTGCATGCAAGATTTTAAAGAATGTATTTTTTTCCATAAAAACACTTAGATGAACCTAAACTTTTATACTGTTATCTTTCATAATAAGAGTAGAAAAGTTTCAGCTTTTCCTCTTTATCACTGATTCTGCCCAAGTCTGCTATGAAAATAGCTACTTTCCTACTCAAGTACAGGCCCAGCTCTTTCCCCAGTCCACCTACACAATATACTATGTTAACACCAAGTAAGGTGACAAATGTCACTCATATTATAAAATATTATACTTGAAAATGTATTTTAAAAGCATAGTGTAGTAGTTATTTATAGAAGTTTCAATTTATTGTAATGCTAGTTAACATCAGTAATTCAAATAGAGTGCGACATTTTATTGTCTATTTCCACCTACTCCTACAAAAATAAACTCTGTAAAGTACCTTATGTAAAAGAATTAATTAATTATTCCAACCCTAGAAAGTCTTCGTCAAGACTTGTAAATTTTGAGCATTTTTTCTTTTGCAAGATATTAAAAAAATACCACTACCAAATGCAAGTTGAAGACATCATTACTGTCAGTCAGTACAAAAATTCATTACATCTCAGGCAACAGTGAGTTGCTGCTTTACCTATTAAGTTAAATAATAGCATTAAAACTTTACATCCTGATAATTTTAGACTGTTTCTTTTTCTTTGAAGAACAAGAAACCATATGCTGTTAAAATAATTATTAAATAAAGGAAACCAAATAAAGTCATGGAATTCTGAGTCCTGAAGGCTCTGACAAAGAATGTATGAACAATTTCCTCAAAAAAAAAATTCTGTAGGATATTATGTTGTGGAAATTCCTATTAGTTTTAATGTACCACCCACTATTTTCCAATGTAATATTTATAATAAAGAGTGAATTGGGTGGGATTCATAAGTGAATGCACATATACATTTGAGCTCTGGAGAGTCCATGTATGGCAGAGAAATTGGCTCTCTAACTGTGCTTCAATTTGTCTTAAAATAGATATTCAAAACAGGTCAGCTGAGCTGCAAGTGCCTATCTCACTATACTGAAAGTAAAAAGCATCTCAGGAAAATGACTCTGGCATCAAAAAACACATGGCAGAAAAATAAAAAGCCAATCAAGCGATGAGCATCTCTTTTAATATGTCATCTGCTTCAGGTTCTCAGAAAAGCTCTGTTTTCTACTATAATGATGCCTTTTGTCTGCTACCACAATTAGAATACCTTTCTCTGTCAAGGGTAAATGCCAACACTACTTTAAACCCAGATGAACATTCCAGCATCTAAAGCCAAAGACTGTGTCTTCCACTGCATCTCTCAAATCTTCCTCTCTCTCACACACCTGAACTCTTAAGAAGCAAAAGAAAGCTAAACCCTATAAAATTCTATGAACCCTATGAGACTGCTGTTCATCTGACAGGCCTGACAGCACTGCCCTTCAGTAAGTAAAAACTAATACTTTAATTTAAAAAATAACAGCAATTAAAAAAAATGCAAAAAAGCATTATGCCTTACCTGCTGGAGAGATTATTTCCCTATCAGACATTAAACCCCTCTTTCTCTTAGGGAAGAACTTCCCAAACACTTCAAGCAGACTACCAGCACATACTCCAGCTGACTGCAGATCTCAGCTCTTTGGAAGAAGTATCCTGGGCAGGGGCTCAGCACTGACAGCAAAACCTGTAAGCCCAGAATCCGATCAACCACTACTGTGCACCTGAGGCCCTCATCCCACAAGGTATTTAAATGTTTGCCATTTAAAACACCTGTTGCTTATTCCATTACCATGGCACTCCCACAGTTTCTCCAGTGCAGCACACAGCTTAAGACAAAATGGATAAGCAGATCAGCTCTTAGCTTAGACATTCAGGCACACCACCCTTCCATATGACACTTTGACCAGACAGACAAAAGATCATAAAAATGAACAACTGGGAAAAAAAAGCTACCTGTGGGAGCTTTAACCTGGGGAAAGCTACAGCTTCTATGGACCATACAACTGGTGTGTTTCTTAAGCATCTAAAAGCAGGCCAACTCAGGCTGTTACATCATACAGATTAATCAGATGCTACAGTATTTACTAGGGTTAAACTGAGAGGATAAAGGTTACATAATGGATTCAGTCCAACTTAAAGTGGTCAGATCTCTCAAATAAATACGCACCTCTTTCTTTGAACACCTGGACAGGAGTAATTAATTAAACACAATAGAAGTTCAAGAGTAACAAGCTTCTGAAACTGCATTCAGTTCCAAAATGGAGGCACATGACACTCAAAAGAACCATAAAAAACCATTCTAATTTTGTCACTCTTATCTTTATGCTTCACATTCCCTCTGGTATTGTAGAGCACTACCATAGAAATATCTCTGTGTATTACATATGTACATTATCCCCTGGGCCTACGCTCCTTCCTGCTTTCTGTGCTTTGCTTTACTGTCATCTTGGACTTGCCTTGTTTAAGCTAAGCTCTCCAGCCAGAATAAAATTCATGTAAAATGTCTGCATTCCCAAAGGCTGCATCTTGCTTCAGAGTGTCATCAAAAACGGATCTTGATTTTTTTCTTGCTGCAGAGAATACAGCTTTAGCAATTCCTTACCCTTTTTTGTGTGCCTTCTATCAGAAGCCTGGCGAAAACATTCAGCATCCTGATACAGAAATAATCACCCTAGCAAACATTACATAAAAATTGCAAATAGCACATAAGATAATACTTGCCAGAGTTTTTAATTCTTCCTATTCAAAAAGTTAACCTGCTCACTTTTAAAAATCTACATTTTTAATGTCTTTCACAGACAAATAACCAGAGAGAAAATACCGACTGCCTACTAACCCATCAAATACATACATATTACAGGATATTGGTAACGCAGAAAAAATTCAGACTTCACACTTGGACCAATAATCAATATTACCATCAGTATATTGAAATTCACCTCAATTATTATAGATACAGTTAGCTTTTCGAATATTCTTTCCCCTGCCCAAAGACAGCTCATACACAGCATATGTTGCTCTGCCACTCCCTTCAGAGAGGAAAAAGCTATACAGCAGTCTCTTGCAGCACACTCACAAGAGATGCTGATGTGCAAGAGAGGAAAGCAAAAGAGGTAGATGCAAAAGAGGCAGGCATCTCTGCTACACCTGGGTGTTGCCTTTTTCTGGGTATTTCCTTTGTAAAACCATTGAATAATGATGCTCCGGTCTTACAAGCTCCGAATCCTGCAACAAGAGACTAGAAAGATATATTTACCATCCGTGCATTCTTCATAATACCAGTCCAGTTCATAATAATCTGCTTCAATAAATTTCTGCATAGTCAGTATCCTTCAGTGACATACAGGAGATTTCACTTCGCTGCTAAGGTCAAGTGAAATGCAGCCATGCCTTCCTGCCTTTGCAAAATGCCAGAGCACAAGGCAGCTCACGGGAAGCTGAAAATGAGCTGCACATCTTCACTGAGGCCACAACTAAAATAAAAGAGGGGGGGTGTGGAGGGTGTATTTGGAAGGGGGGAAAAAAAAAAAAAAAAAGAAAAAGGATGCAGAAAGGAAGCAGATGCCCTGGCGGCTCCTCTAATAAAGAAGCTCTGCACAGGAGCCTTGGATGGGTGTTAACAAAATCCTCCTATCAAAAGGCTGATGCGCTGACGTTGGGGACACACACCACCGCCTGGCTGCTTCTAACTCATTCCTTTCCTCCCCAGTCTCCACATCTCTTTCAGGCTAATGTGTTGCCATGGAGACGAGCTGGCTCCAAAAGCGATGCAGAGATGAAGAAAATGCATTTTGCTGCTTCTGGCTCTACAGGCTAGAAGGAGTCCTCCATACTGGAAACAAAAATCGTTGCTAAGAAAGATGATACAACCCATTGCTACTGCTCACAGAACACAGCATCACACTGCTGCAATTCACTGGGGACATGTGGTACATTAATAATGAAAATCTAGTCCATTACTACTGTCCTCCACACATTTTGACAAAAGCCTGACTTCCCCATGGAAAATTAAACTATGTTACTGCTTTGTTACACTATTCTGGTCCAATATAATAGAACCCTTTCTGCATTCTGATGTTAAGAAATTCCAAATGAAAAAAAAAAAGAAAGAATCAGCAAAATCAGGACAGCAACAAATTTCTCCTTGCAAAAAATAAAAAAAGCTAATTTGTTCTTACTTTTTGCCCTCTCCATGAACCAATTCCCCCTCTTTTTTTTTTTTCCCCAAGCATCTAAGTTTCATAGCTGAAGACAGCAGGTTAGGCCAAATTTTCATTACTCTACTCCCAAAAATGCCGAAGGTCATCATCCAGATTAACTTCATGTTTGTGTTCAGTGTTTTTGAAATGCAAGAAAATACTTTTGCAGCCCCAAATAAAATCGTGTTTAAGCTATTAGAAGAGAACCTGTCTGAGGAACAGAGGGCATTAAATCATCAAACACAGCAATTCAAAAAGCATGTCTGAATATGTGCAGGTACAGATACCAAGTGGACTGACATCCATTTTGTTCATAATTTTGTTCACATAGTCTTCACCCATTTCTCTGCGTCTTTTAGGAAATGCTAATTCGTTGCAAACACCAGTAGAAGCACTGGGATAGATTGTGACTTAATATATCCCAGTAGATTAAGGTAGGAGGCCATATTGGGTCCAACCAGGGAAGTCTTTGGTGTCAGTCTAGCCAAAGACTCCAACCTCAAGAATAGCCATGAGCAGGGAATAGAAAACTGTCCAACATTTCCCACAACTGTCCTCCCAACCTCTAATTTCTTCATCTTCAGAGACAGTCTGAGACAGATACAGCTACTGCTACTTTTAGCAATTCTTGAATGACTTATCCTCTCTGTTCTTGAGCCCACATACATTTTTAGCATCTCATACATTCTCTTGCGAAGAGTTCCACACATCTACTGCTCAGATATACAAACCCCTCACCTTTTGCTTTGTAACTCATAGTTACTAACCTAATTTGATGCTTCTAGCTGTGGAAATCTGAACACTCAGTCCATCTCTCCCTTTCAATCACTCATGATTTTGCAGGTATCTATTAAGTTCACCCTCACTCATACCTCTTCCAGGTGGTTATTACTTATTCTACTCCCCAGTTGGTACCACTTTACTGTAACAGAAATAGGTAAGGCCTAATCAAGCTATGCAGAAGAAAATGCTTTGGTTTCTTGACCATATCAGTATTCAACCTTCCTGGTAAAAAAAAATTATCACTGCAGTAGCTTTGAATCTTACAGAGTTTCAGTTATGCATACACACAAGGAAAAAGCTGTACATGCTATTAAATGCAATTAAAGCTACACTGTTAAAATACTGCCAGAGAAAAAGAAAGGTTCCTATGGCAACATCAACTCAATTGCTCTGCATATAATCTATTTGTTCCACTTGTATTATTTTCGTCCAAAAGGTAATTTCAGTCTGGTTAATGTTATTAAATAAGCATTCAAAATAGAAAGAATTAACACTGGCTACCACCTTAAATTGCTGCAGGGACAATCTTCTTTTTTATTTGCTGACATTTTAAACAAAGGAAATCTTCAACATGCTAGAATTTTCTTCTCTCTGTCCTTCCCACACCACACACACTCCCTTTCAATGAGGCAGGATAAAAATAGTTCAATGTAGGGGTTTAGGGCTTGTTTGTTTGTTTTGTTGATATTTTTTTACAGATCTGATTGGAAGCATACTGGTGTAATTCAGAAAGGCATTACTTTTCTGTGGAGAAAATCACTTATGAGGCCAAACAATTTCAGAACTCCTCAAGAGACTTGAAAATATGGACTAAGTGTATTATCTCCCCAGCATGATGACAGAAACCCTGGGCAGATGGAATACTATATATCCAGGTATCCACTCCCAAGCATCTCTTCAATTACATGAGGAATTCTACTCTATAAAGCTGGAAGGGTTGTCAAGTTGAATGGGAATTTGTGACTAAGCTGACAAAGCAGCTGCACGCTTGCAGAACCTACTTTCAACTTTTGCAGCCCTACTTTTCCTTCCTACAGGGGTGTATCAGATACATTTTATAGTAAACTTATCAGATCAGTACATTTTTCAGGAGGACTGATTCTACAAACTTTGAACCTCTGTGTATTCCAATCTCCATATTGCAACACTACATTTGGTTGGGGTATTACTGTGTTACTCACCTAAAAGTTCACATACAATGGGGCTGAAAAAAGATTTAGGGTAATAAGTCTGTGATATAAGGAAGCTGCCCTTTCCTATTCCAAATCTAAATATAGTTATTCACATTTGTTTGGCATTCCCTTTTAGCTGTTCTATTTTTTAATGTTTACTTCTAACTAAACAAATTCCTCCCTTTATCTATTCTCCACAGCGCAAAGCATACAGATTGATAAAGAATTCTGGTAGCCGACTGTGAACAGCTAGTCTATGCATTCCTTAAGTTTGTGGTTACAAAGGGGTTTCACTAGCAAGAAAAGATGGCTTGAAAACCTCAAGAGCTTTCTCCTTCCTTTTTGCTGAAATAAATCCATGCTGTAGGTCAACATTAAACTGACGTGCCTAAATTACCCAGGTTATAAAAAGCACACAAACCCTTCCCTTTGTTTGAAGAGAATTTTTGACAAAGGTACTTTTATCTACCCCAGCAGCACACTCAAGACTGTAGTGCACTGCACTGCTGAGGTGCAAAGCAGCAGCAAGTCATCTCTGCTGACAAATAAAGTCTTAAAAGAATGTCATCACATGGCATGCCACTATAAATCCTGTGTTTGCATGCTTAGTCATTCTCAGCTTTTTTCTCCAAACCTTTTACAATTCTGTAAGGATGCTTTTTGAAACTGAACACTGAAGTCGGATGGAGTATTTCCAAGAAAGCTGCAATGGATTAACTCCCATTTGATTACCTCTGGGTCACATTTCTTCTCTTGGCTACAGGCTCAGGATGGTTCAGATAATTAAACACCATATCACATCATCATCTTCTACAGTCACCAGTACAGTCACCACCACTCAGGATAAAGTTGCCCATCCCATTAACATCGTCTGGAGTCTTTTTTTAACAGAGCAGTAGCTGTACAGGCCACCACTATGTAATGCATATTAATCATAGTCAAGCTTTGCCACAATACATACTTTGCAAACTGACAAAACAAGCATATTTAAAAGCCCAACTGATTTTCAAGGATGGGCTGTCACACTTATTTCTAAACTGGAATCATTTACTGAAGTGAAGAGTTACTGGTGTTTTTACCTTCTAAAAGAACACTGAATAGGAGTCATCCTGTAACTACACATTTATTAAGGACAAACAACTCTGCAACTTACAACAGTGATCTCTTCCAGTGTAGTCTTTTACTTAGCAAGAAGTCTTGCTTTACGTGGAAAGAGTAGAACCCAGAGTAAAATCCAGAGCACTGAGGGCATTGTTACCAGCGGCTTTCAGAATTGGTATTTAGAAAAATGGGTGCTTCAGATTTGATTGACTCTTCTTCATCAGACCAGAATGACTATCCAGGGCTTCAAAATAGTACAAGTGTTTCCTCCAGATGGGACAGAGCTTGTGGCTTCACACCCTAAGGGCACACTGACCTCACCTGATACAAGGAATAGACTCTTCTAATGCAGCAGAGAGTCAAACTGCTTTCTCACTGAAACAAAATTATTTAACATGAGACGGGGCAGTCAGATCAAATTAAAGTACTTAATGACAAAAAGCTATTTTCCACATGAAAGGATTATTTCTCCCTTCCCCCAGACAATTACTGAAGAGCACTATTTTTGCATTTGTATGAAATCAAAACTGATGTCTTCAGCAACCTTCCTGCAAAACCAGCTGTGTAGTTCAATTGAGGTATCACTGAGCACACTTAAACACTGTAAGACCATAATAGCCAGACATAAGAGCCAGACATTTAAGAGAATCCACTCCTATCAACAATTCAGAAAATCAAGAATAAAGGTTTAAAGAAACAAAATTTGCAAACTGTTCACCAGCTGAAAATAATGTACATTACAATCTCCTCCTTTTTTTTGTTATATTTTTCATGGGGACAGCAAAAACATTTGTAAAATGAGGTTGAGCTTAATGCCATGCTCAATTGGCTAGACAAAAATATTACAGCTGCATGGTTATGACCTATTTTTCTAACAAGGCAAAAAACCCACTGAGAGACATGATTACAGCTTCCTGGGAGAGGAAAGGAATGCATTACACTGAAGGAATATAAAATAAGGGAGACCAGAACGGGACCAAGCACTCCAGGCATGGCCTGGTCAGTGTCAAGTACAACTCCCTCAAACTGCTGTCACACTCTTCCTAATACAGCTCAGGATACCATCAGTCTGCTTTTCAGCAGAGGCATATTTCTGGCTCATGTCCACCTTGGTGTCCACCAGGACGCCCCAGGTCCTTTTCTGCAAGGTTGCATTCCAACAGCTGGACCCCAGCATCTACTAGTGCATGGGGTTGTTCTCCCAGCTGCAGGACTTTGCACTTCCCTCTGCTGAACAGCACAAGGCTGCTCTAGACTCATGGCTCCAACCTGTCAAGGTCCCGCTGAATGGGAGAACAATACTTTGGTGTCTCAGCCACGCCTAGATCCCACCTATGTCTCATCCTCCCTGATGCTGCACAGCCTGCTGACTTCCTCTCAACTTCTCTACCTGGTGACAGCTCTTCCACAGCAGCACACCTCCTGCATGAAAGGAAGCCACCTCTCTCTACCTGAGGGGAGGGAGCAGCTCTGGGCACTTCCAGCAACCTGACTGTGGCAGTCCCAATTGGCCTTCCCAGTCTGAAGCTCTGTCTGGGCTCAAGTCTCTGCTCTGAGAGACAGGTACTCCAAAACCTGGAGAATGCACCCTTTGGCACACTACGACCACATCTCAATACTTAGGTTATTCTGAACTCAGATGAAGATCCCTTCTTTGCACCTTTCCAGAGAAACTACTACATCTCTTGGCTGTATCTGACCATCCCTAGTGAGCAGCAGCTCCAAAGAAGGTGAGGGATACCCTTGGGTTAAGAGCAGCTGACAGCTTCTCAGAAGCTGCTAGGACTTCCTGAGGCCCACATGCCTGTGGCTCACCTTACCTTACCTTACACGCAGCAGTGGGCACCCTGCTTCTCAGAGAGTTCCCAGATGGGCCCTCCCTAAGTTGCCAAGGAAAAACTCAGACTCTGTGCCTGCTCACTGCCTCTGGTAGCTGTGATCACAGAGAGCTGTGCTCTACGCCTGGCTCTCACACAGACCTCCCCACAGCCCCCAGCTAAAAGTGAGCTTGACTGCACCTAATCTGGGGGTAGGGAGATGGAATGTCATTTTGGTGTATCATACTTTCATTTAGGCTTACTTAAAATACACTCTGCTTCAACAAGACTGGTCAGATGACATTGAATTTATGTGATTATGCTTTAGGATAAGATCAGTTTTATTTTATTCATTTGGCAAAAACTGGCTCAGCCTTCCATCTGAAGGAAATAATAACAAAGATGTGCTTTGGTGTTCCAGAATGTAAAAGAACAGTTGCAGGCCTAATACTATTCAGTTCCTCCCAATTGTCTTCTTACCCAATGGAAAACTAAATTTTAAGAACTAATTCTTTACATCACCTATCCTGTGTTATGGCTTAAATCCCCACAAAAAGCACTGAATAAATTAAAATGCTTGGACTGTTCATTTTTCTAGCAGTATCTTAAAAAGCTGATTAAAAATGAGAGCTAAGTAGCCTTATGTCCACCCTCTTGTCTTACATGGCCCAGAAGATTCTTACTGATTCTGAGCCCTTCTGATTGTGAATTGGACTGAGGATCTCAAAAAAGCCACAGGAAGGCAGAAAAATCTTCTCTAACAAGCCACAACAGTATGCCTAAGGGTTGTTGCTGATTCTTCTGCTATATGGATCAACACAGTGTGAAACTTACACATTTCCACCAACAGCTTATAGCCACCATCAATCTCAACACGCAAACTGCAAGGAAATTTCCATAAGTCATTGAAAAATAAAACTTTCAAAGAAACAAGCTACAGTAGTTGCGGACATCCTCATCAAGGTTTATGAAACAAACTAAACAGGTGAAAGACAAGTAGCTTAATTGCAGCACTGAAAAATGTGCAAGCAGTCACACCCTGGAACACTCTCTAAAGTGGTGGTGGCAATTCACCTGGAACGCTCTCCAAACTGGTGGTGGGAATTCACAGAACATTTCTGCCAACTTACTTAAAATAGTTTCTTTACTTTCATAGTTTATTGTGCCATAAACCAATGTTTGCAATCAACGCAATAATTTCGAAACATGCAAATTTATTATGTTCTTGCACTTTCATGTATAGATGGAGCCTGTGACTTGTTCAGAGTAACTGAACAAGGATAGTCAGATGTCAGTTGCCATGGTATCAGTCTAAGGCTAGACCTGAATTTGCTTAAACTTCCTGAACTATCGAGACACAAGTGTCTGTCTGTAAGAAGAAATACACATTTCTTTATCGAAAATCTCTTTGATTGCTTCCTCTTTTTAAGCAGTTACTTCCCAATAAAAGCAGAAAATATACACTGTAGCAGGAATTATATTCAGTTGTTTTTTTTCATTCAAGATGGTTGATTGGAAGAAATCTACAACCACAGCAACATGGTAGAGTTGCAGTCATTATGCTTGAAAGCTAAAAGCTAGATAAAATTGTTAAGTATTCACAGTATCAGGCAGCTATGCTATCCAATTTCTCTGCTGTTCACAACTTCCTTTTCAGAGAGTAATAGAAGGATTTGGGTTGGAAGGGACCTTTAGAAGTCACCTAGTCCCAAACATCTTGCCATAGGTGTCATAGGGAATCTTCAACTAGACTGGGTTGCTCAAAGCCTCATTCAACCTCACCTTGATAATTTCTAGGGATGGGACATCCACAATTTCTTTGGCCAAGCTGTTCCAGTGCCTCACCACCCTCACAGTAAAGAATTTCTTCCATATAAGTAATTTAAACTGACACTCTATCAGTTTAAAGTCATCATCCCTTGTCCTATCACTACAGGGCTTCCTTAAAAGTCCCTCTCTCGCTTTCCTGTATTCCCCTTTAGGTACTGAAAGTACTGAAGTCTCCCCAAAGCCTTCTCTTCTCCAGGCTGAACAACTCCAATTCTGTTAGCCTGTCTTCAGAGCAGAGGTGCTCCAGCCCTCTGATCATCTTCATGTCCCTCTGAACTCACTCCAACAGGTCCATGTCCTTACATTGGAGGCCCCAGAGCTGGACACATACTCCAGGTGGGAGTCTCACAAGGACAGAGCAGATGGGAAGAATCACCACCCTTGACCTTGACCTCCCTGGACCTTCTTTCTATGCAGCCCAGGATACATTTGTCTTTCTTGGCTACAAGTGTACATTTCTGGATCAGGTTGAGCTGTCAACCAACACTCCCAAGTCCTCTCCTCAGGGCTGTTCTCAATTTATCCTCTGCACATGTTGTATTTTATATCCATCCCCAGCAGTCACACACCTCCCATCATCTCAGCTGGTAGAAGGACGCTGCCATGGGGATTTTTTAATTCCTTGTCCCACTAGCAAAACATTTTCCCATGGTTATTGCAACAGTCCACCCACACAGACAATTTTACTCGTGAGACAGGCCTAATCTGGTTACTAAAGACCTTGGAAACATTACATTTCAAAATATTTATTTAAGCCAGCTTCTGCCATCACTGCAACAGCACTAATAGGCTGCTGCAAAACCGGCAGTAGTACACTTGATTCCACAGATCAGCTTCAGCTTGTCTCCCCACCCTTCCCACTATTTTTGTGTGACTGGGGGTAGGTGGAAAGCATATGTAAGGTTTTTACTAAAATACTTCAAGCCCTTAATTGAAGCATGAACATCAGAAACTCAGTTCTTCATATTATTCATGCTTTTCTTTACCAGCTGTGCCCCTTACAAAGAGATTGTTCAGTTGCTTCAAAATGCAACGAAGCCTAGGTTTGTGCTGAGCCCTGTAACTCACCTCTCCTGAAGCTCTACAGTTCCAAAGTAAGTCAACCTAATCTACCTACTACTATAACCCATGCAAATCCACTGCTGCTGCTTTACCATAGCAGTCATGGAGATGAATCACAGAAGTCTTCTCTAATTGCACATTTAAGTCAATATCCACAGTGTAAGAAACCAGAGGCATGAATCCATTCACCATGATAAAGTATCTACAGGCTCAAACAAAGGAATGAATAACAACAAAGGTCACAACTGTACTCATGTTCCCTCTAGGCACAAATATTTTTTTGTCTGATAGCATGAATATGAACAGAAGAAAGAGTGAAGGGACAAACCATCTCTACCAAATGGTCAGAGTTTGGTTCTTCACAAGGCTTTTCTAGAAGCTTAAGTGGCAGCAAAATGATTTCATGTCATTCTGTGATGCTGGCACATAATGCCACCAGACAACAGTGCGACGTGCCAGAGAACACAGTCAAAAAAGTGGATATGGAAAGAGGTCTAAGCTTTCTAAACTGCATAGATACAGAAACTTCAGTCTTTTTGACAGAGATCACAAGCAAAAAGAAGTATTTCAGTTTCCCCAGTATTTGATAATGTGGGAAGGTGCATGCACAAATCACAAATGCAATGACTGTTCTTGATTAAATGTTCCCTTTGTTTTCTGTCTACCACAATTTTGGAGACTAAAGCAGTAAATCACAAACAGTTCTCTTGCTCTCCATGGTTTTCAAAGAATTGCACAGATACTTCAAAGAAGGTAACAAAAATAGCACTATTTTATTTGTCTCTCAGTACAATTTCTGAGTTTTTGACTTACGGAAGTATTTCAAGGTCTCTTCTATTTGCTCAGTTGTTAAGTCAATATTCGCATCAGGGGAGATGAGAGGTGTGTGAAGCCAGTCGTCGTGGTCATAACCGTAGATTGTATCTGCTCTTAACTTATAATGAGGCAGCTGCTCTTCCAGGAGACTGATGATTTCAACTTCAGGAAGATTGGTACTATTGCACACATCTGTTAAGGGAAAGGGAACAATCTCTATTAGTTACCTTGAGTACTATACATACAACCTTTCAAAAACTTCAGTTTGTTTTGACATCAACAAGATTTTGCTGCATGTAACGAAGAGCTCAATACTAATAAGTTTAGAAGATATCCCTGGCACAAATGATCCCAAAATATTGTATTTACTAGTAATACAAAGGCATGCTCTCTTAGTGACAAAAAGCCTCACCTCTAGAAGCAGAGACATTTATTGAAGACTAAATGGGCTAGGGTGGGGAATAGGGAGCTGGTTTCAACTGGAGTATGAAGAAAGCATTAGTGCACAGAGGAATGTACATTTTTGATGTTCTACTTCACAGATCATTTTTTGCTTGCAAGCCTTACATATCTCCTTAACTTGATCTTGGACTACAATTTAGTACCACTTTATTTTTTTGCCTTTGCTGCTGGCAGATTTTTCTCAAGAAACAGAAATCCAGGACTGCAATAGCAAGCACTATCACAGTTCACACCTAAGACATACTGGTAAAGATGATTACAGGAACTTCCAGGGCACCTTTTGACACTATCTTGACTTACATTCTGTGCTGCAGCCCCTCATGCTCACAAACATATCGAGTTTGCACACAGCTCTAAAAATGGATACCAACAACAACTGCAAAAACGTTACAAATTAAATTAGAGCTTTAAATTTAGGCCAAGAGGTAGATGAGAAGTTTTAACACAAAAAAACCCAGTTCACAGTAGAAAGTTTTTTACCTTGAGGAGGGTCAAACAGGACGACAGGTAGACTAGAAGTAAACAATGTCATAAGCATTTTTTAAAAGACCTGCCTTTAGTAGCAGTCAGAATAGATTACCTCCTGAGGCACCTTCTAACCTATATCATATTATAATGAAGAATTCTGAGAGTGTGTCAATACCCAAAACAGTCACGATAGTTCTAAATATATAAGTTAAATTATCATATACCATTAAATGCAATGTCACACTAAATATTTTTTAAGAAACTGACCAACCCATAGTATGTTTTCAGTAAATATTTACTGCATCAATCTGCACATTTTCCATTTCCACACCAGTACGAAGAGAAAACACCACCGTCTAGCACACCCCCTACCCCCACACACAACGTAAGGAAGAGCTATCTACGCCTTTTTTGGAAGAGCAATACACCAGAGCTCCCACTTTAACCAGTGTCATAGCTCTTGCAACTCTTGCTGAGACTCACTCCAGCGTAAACAGCAAGCATTGTCAAGACCCTGAGTGCTCCCATGTACCTTTACACTGCCATGACCAGGCTCATCATGGTCCCCAGCCAGCACATTTTGCCAGGAGCCCTGTTTACACAGCAGCCCCTGGTCCTGCTCTGTGCGGTGCTGTGAGCAGCCTGTGCCCAGCTCTGCTCCCTGCTGACACTGACTCATGGTCCAGGCTTCCTGGATTGCTGGTGTTTGTCTGATGATCGACCCCTGGAGAGTCAATTTGAACCCTTGCTGCCAGCACCTTTGTTCTGCTTGGGAACAAAGGGACTGGGCTGTGCCAACAAGGATTGTGCCCTTCCCATCCTGTCAGCTGCCTATAAGGCAGCCCTGCTCTTGCTGCTTCCTGACAAGGGCACCAATTTTTGTAAGAGAAACTTGTTCTTGCTGGATTGAGGTAGATCTGCAATTCCACCATAACATAGTGGAGCTCCCCTCTGCTAAAGAAGGGGGGGAAGGAGAGAATGGGCAAGTAGCACATACTTCTCTATATATCATTAATTATCTGTTTTTCACCTTTCTAAGCCAGAAATGACATTGCCAAAAGCATCCCAAGCACTAAAAATTGCAAGAACATTACTGTTCTATCAGACAACAGGGGAGAGAATACCAAGATGAACTCATACTGTCAATCTCCTGCCTACATACTTCACAAAACCTTGATAACTAGAACTATAATCCACTTGGGAAAGTTGCATTGTGCTTTATGGTTCAAGGAGTCTGCTATAACCTATCAGGAGCTATTCTCCTCTGCCTTCATCCACACTGTTCTGCTACCTGTTTTGCATAGGTGAATGTCTTCCAAGCCTCCCTGCAGTTGATGCCCACATGTGCGTCTGTTTTTATAGAGCTCTGTGCAATGTGAGAATCAGCCTGCACACATCATTTTAAGAGGTCCTTGCAACCTTCTCAGAGGGATTACTGGCTTACACAGAGAAACAAGATCTGCTCCCCATGCTTTGAAAGATGACAGCCAGCCTGTACCTACCAACTTTCTTTTCCCCTGGCTTTTTAATGGCTGACAGCATCATCTCAGTGCCTGCAACCATCTGAGTGCAAAAAGACAGCTGCTGACATCCACTAGACAATCAAAAACCTTTCTGTATACATGTACATAAAAGAATTGTCTTTTATACATCTACCTTTGGACTACCTAATTGCTCTCAATCTCAAGAAAATAGAGTTAATTCGTTAATTGGGGTTGTTTTGAAGGAGTTTTCCTGGCTGAAATGTTAGTTTTTCTCTTCAGAAAAATGCAAGAATCTACACAGCCCAAGATGATGGTCTTGGGAACAAAGAAATAACAACTTTGAAAAATTCAAACCTTTAGTGTCTTTTTTATTAGGATTCCAAAATAAACAGACTTTATAGATGAGAAAGTTTCAGTTGTACAGATAAGTACACTGACTTGTTTTATCCCAAAAACTAGTAAAAAATGAACTCAAAGGAAGTGACCAATAAAATGTGAGGAGTCAAAAAAAAAAACCTCATTCATGCACACACAGAAAAAGAAATGGAAAAGAAATCCACTAGAATGTGAAGGCCAGGCAGTAAAGAAGTAAGACTTATCGTGGAAAACAAGTCAACCAAGAAAATTCTTCTACTCTACCATATAATAAATCCTGAGTGTTTCTAAGCAATACAAAAGGCCTAATAACTGGAAAAGATGTTAATGAGTAATTGGCAAGGCAAATTTTATGACGCTGTTCTGATGCTATTGTCATTAACTTCCACTGCAAGTTTAAAATCTGTGTACCAGCAGGAAATATGAGCAGGCTCTGATGCAATTGCCTATTTAGTAAAACAGGACACCATAATTACACTTGTTCATGACTAGACATTAGTTCACCACTTAAATCACGGCAATATTCTCAGTGCTACACTTATCCAATCTCTCCCCCGTTCACTTTTCCTCCCCTCCCTTTTCTGAGATGCACACATTTGTTATGAGAAGATATGCAGATTAACACCATCCCCCATCCTCAAACACCAGGTATATTTTTAAAAGACCCTGATTCTGTTTCCAGAGGGGTTTTTAAATTATTTCTGATTAGAACTGCAAAGATAAACAGTTAAGTAACTGCTCTACTAAGAACACCCAAGAAGACATCTGTGACTGTGATTTATTGATTAAGTTACCTGATATCCAACAGATATAAAAGCACTTCCTCTTCTCCTAGGTGGTACTTCCATTTTATTGAGAAAAATGTAACACCTTACACTTGAAACAATTAACTGATAATTAATTTTAAAATGTTACAACAAAATTTAGAGGAACTATTTCCTTTTGAGTTGCTGTTATGGATTCTGGGGTTTGTAATCCAAGCAATTTTCAACTTTCAGGTATTTGGAAAACACATTTGGCAAACAAATTTCTGCAAGCAGATCAAAACCAACTTAAATAGTTAATAAGTTATGAACTCATGATTCTTAGTAAAATATGGATCATTCCAGGTTCTGCTTATGCCCTTGCAACTCTGTGGCTTTCAGAACTTCATAGAACTAATTAAATATTTTAAAAATTAATAAATCTCACTCTTTTTCAAACTATTTTTGAGAGTAACATGTTCTTTAGTTTCTTCTTAGCTTAAATGTATGAACACCCCACCTCACTTGTTTTGTTGCAAATATGTATTTCTCCATGCTCTGTTCCTCAGGAAATGAAGAAGGTGCTCAGTCTGCTTTGCAGTAATTTTTGACAACATTCCTCCTCATTCACTGTTTTCTAAATGAGATTTAAACAAATGTTTCCAAAGACTTTTGTCCTGGTTAATTTCTTGTTACAGTTTCTAATCTTCTCTTTCCAAAAAGAAGATGCAAAACAGGCAGAACACTCCAGCTGACCTCTCTTCTGCATATTTCTTCCCATGTCAGTATCCCTTGGGTAGTTATTAATGGATTACCTACTAGCACATTTCATATCTTTCCATAAATTGGCATTGACTGGCTGATGTGTCTCTCCTATTCTCAACATACTAAACCCCTCTACTCCATGCCTCTCAAGACAGCCACTCAAGTTGCACTGGTTACTTCAGCTTGCTTATATTTCCTTCAAGGAAATTTTATTATGCCTGCTGATGTAGGTACCTTTGACTATTTCATCAGTTCTCTTTATTCTAGGCACATCTCTGTCCATACAAAATGCTCAAGATAGAGTAAACTAACTCTTCACTGTGGAGACTGAAGTGAGGGTGGGAGGATGGCCTCTTCCTTCCCCCACTTTTTTTTTTTAATTTTTCACATGCAGAGAAAGAAAGAATTTGCAGGACAACCATGTTCATGTGAGGATAAGAGTACACTTGGTTATTTTCAGATGCACACTTCCATCTCTCCTCTGCTGACAAGTGAGCAAGGAGCTGATCAGAGAGAAAATGAGTGAAAAGTCTAAAACAATGGGAGCTGACTGTATGGAGACAGCACAACTCCTCTGTACATAACAACACAGAAATCACAAGGCATTGTGTAGGGCAGTCACCCACTGTCCTGCATCCTGCACTCATACACTAGGTCACGTCCCATGAAGAGTTCCATATGTACTTAGCTGTCAGTGTTACTTGGATGGGTGGAACTATGCCAGCATCTCACAAACAAGCAATTCAGCCTCAGCCAAACTAACTTCAACTCCAGCTAAGATGAACATGAACCACAGCTTTGAAAATCTCTTTCCTATTAAGATGGTCACCTAAAAGCATCTCATCTATCAAACTCTATTGCCTACCAGGCTTTTGGGTTTCATCTGTTTATGGCTATAGATGTATCTTACTGCAGGAAAGAAAAGCCTAGCTTGACTGATAAAGAAGGAGCATGTGCTCAATTTCAGGATGAACTTCACATTAGTACTAAAGATAAATTCAGAGAATGAACCTAGAACAATGAGAAGGGACAAAGGCATGGGGAGTGTGGTGGCCAACAAAGAACACCCCAAAACATAGAGAAAACATGCAGAGAAAAGGAACTATACAAACATCAGAGCCTGGTGTCTGCAGGAGCCTTTACAAACACTATACAAACAGCTTATCAGTACAGTCCTCACAGAGAACACAAAAGATACAGTTCCTGCCTGTCTGCGTTCTGGTTCAAACCATCCCTGATCTTCATGGTTTACTGCTTTGCTTGTGAGCAGAGCTCCCATCCCAAGGTTAAAGGGACTCCCAGGTCTCCACAGAACCTGCCGGCAGTACAAACTGCCACCTGCCGGCAGAACTGCCTTAGTACCCCAACCCCCAAATCCCACAGGACATTTCGCCAGCCAGTTTCTTGCTTTCAGCACACTCCTGTAAGCGGAAAAAACAATCACTCACAAACCCAGCCCTGCCAGGAACCATGCCAGGATCAGAGTTCTGATCAAGAAGGGGTGTGCCAGAACACACAAGTCGTGACAGAAAAGACCACAAGAAAACCACCCAGAGACAGGATCATTCCCAGAGCACGGTGCCCCTGAGTTGCAGTCTTCACAGAAGCCAACACCTTGCAAACAGCACAAAGTGGCTGTGCTACCCAGAAATGCCCCCTCTGAGCAGAGGAAAACAAAGGCTGAACAAAAGCAATGTGTGCAGCAAAAAAACTCCACTCTGGGCGTGACCTTAGGGAAGTGCTGGGCTGCTTGGCAACCTTGAAAACACAAGTTTGGGTCATCAGGTTGTATCACATGCCTACCTTCAGTATCTTCCAGGAAACTCCACCACATCAAACCCCAGCAGCTGGTGCTCAGCCCACAGCCAGAAAGGGGCAGTCTAAATATCCTCTCCTTCTTAAATACAAATGAAGCAAACAAACAAAAGAAAAAGCCAAAATATGCCTCAGGAGCACTCTCTGGCAAATCTCTCACTTTTCACCAAAGAACTAAAACATCATACCTTGTCACTACCTTTTGAGGCAGCTGAGAAAACAAAAGTAGATACAAGCACAGTAACAAAAAGAGACAAGAGAAACAAGGAAACTCTAAAGAAAGCTGGAAGAATAAAGAAACCTACCATGTTACTTCATGGGACCATGTACTCCTCTCTTTGGTTTTCAGTCCTGTCCTATTTCCCACACACATATAACATTCACCCTTGACACTTAGTTCTCTCAGAGTTTTTTTAAGTTCCCCTGTTTAAAATATTTGAGAATGGACAGTCAATAAATAACAATTCCAAAGAACAAAAAGCACACAATACCTGCATAGGGTGACTTCCAGTGCTGGCTCCATACTAGTTAAGTAAAAGGTTCTCTGCAGACAAGGGCTACAGCATGGAGGCTAAAGTCCAGCCACATGTAACACAACAAATCGAAGTTCGTCAAGTTGAGGCTATTCCATGCCAAATACCAGAAGATTTTGACTGCTAATTTTGCTCCCCGTGACACTGAGATTAGCTACGTAATCTAGATCAACAAGCAGTCAGGAGGCCATGACTACCTTAGCATTCTCCTTTTTCAGAAGACCCACAAGTCTAACCGTATTCCAAAGACAGAAGCAAAGAAGGATGGTATCTCTAAATGTTTTTCCAGCAGATATTTCCTGGCTGCTTGTAACAGCCCAATAACCTCATCTCCCCCATGCTTTCTGTCCATGTAGACAGTGATGGTATGAACTACAAACAGATCACTACAAACAGATCCACAGAAAAATTAAAAGCAGAGAGAAGAAAGTTCTACCAGACAATTAGGCTGCTACTGACACTACTGAAGAGGAAAACATGGCCTGTAGTCATCCATTCTTTGAGTTCTATAGGCCCATAAAGACACAGTCATTATGTGTTGACTGAGGTCTAAAAATACAAGTATTTCTTGAGCATTATTTAACAACTACATGTATATGTACGAAGCAATAGGCAAAACCCCAGGACTTACCATATTCCTATTCAATGTTAATTCTAGGATGCTCAGAATATACTGAAGTCTTTCAAATAACACTGCTGAACTCAGGACATGTGTTTCAATGTAAAGCAAGTAGTTAGCTTCTCAGGCAAATAAAAAATAAAATAAAATCCAATTCACTGATTTGTCCAAAGGAAAAGATAGCCTTAGCATCCTTGCACATCTGAAGTCTCACTACTGGCTGCAAAGCCAAACAACTGGAAGAAAAGCCCTTCAACATGAAAGCTGTCTCATACCTCTAAAACTCAGACTCCTCAAATAGCCATGGCAGTTTCTGTAACTTGATGGCACGATATGATTTGAAATTGCAAGTTCTGCCACACCTTTAACCAGTTATTTAAGCAGTGGCTCTTCTGCCTCTGAACATGGAAAAAGCTGCACAAAATCCTGGCTTCCACAGGAAAACAACCTCTTTTCAGCTTGGCCAAACGCACTGGCTAAAGATCAGGATAAAGTTGAGAATGACAAAGCTAATGAAGACGAAACCCCACAGTTACAATGTGAGGAATGCCACTGTTGAGCAGGCTGAAGTCTCCCTGCTTTGGTTCCGTCCTACATACACACTCCTGCTATGAATAAAACCTGAGACAGATTTGATGGTTTGGTCCAGTAAAGTATTAGGATCCTACAGTACACAATGCCATAAATTTAAATGAACTTTGCTATAAATTAAGGTATGGAAATATTTCTCCCTATAGATAAATGCACCCATAGTAATGATTTTTACATTAAACAGAAAATAAAAGGAAACTCTGCCACCATGATTATTCTTTTAGACTAAGAACAAAAGCTATTCATGTACCAAAGGCATGCTGGCAATGCACTGTTCAGCAGCAGTAAGAATAAACACATTCATTAACCATTAGGATCTTCCAGCTGCCAAGAGAGACTGCAAATGTCTCAAAAACCCATTGATAAATCACTGAGTACAAAAACCCTGAAAAGCAATTGTCCTGCTTTTCCTTGTTGTTCAGCCCAGCTACAAAATGTGCCAGCCACTAAACAATGGCTGTCAACAAAGCTTTCACAGAATCACAAGCAAAACATGAGAATTAAATCTTATGTAGCTTGCTCTTTGCAGATGCTTACTTTAAGTGAAAAATGTGTTGCTTCACTATGGACACACACACATACATTGAGGGAGAAAGGTAAAGCTGAACTTCATGTGTTATGGAACTAAATTATGGAATGAAAGCTATTTTCACATATTTAAATGCACCAATAATCAAATGTAGCTATTTAGTCTTCCTCACTATTCATTGCACCACAACAGGAAAACAAAAAATGCAAACCAAAAAAAATCCCCAAAAAATCTACTAGGCACCTGCCTTCAATACTTTCTCCAAAGAACAAACCCAGAACATTGATCAGCACTTACTGCTTTCATGCACCCCTACCTTGAATAGAGTACATATTTAGGAATGACAAGTGCTTCTCAAAACAAGGGAAATCTAAGAAGAATGCCTTTAAAAATGTCACACTGGACTTTTAATTCCAACAGTTGCTTTCATAGTGACTTCAGAAATGACAGTTTACACTAAAAAACATGGATCATACTAGAAAATATAAATAAGTAAGAGAGCTATATAGGAAGCACAGCAGAATTCTGCTTAAGGGAATATCAAGCAACCAACCATCATGAAACCACAAATAGACAATCCTTGATAAAATAAAAACATATGACCAAGACACAGATTAAGAGGTAGTGTGACAATGATGCAGCAGGCACAGAGAATAAGATCATTTTGTCAGACTATGCTAGACAGAAATAGTCAGACTCATAAAATTGTTCTAGTAATGCTGAGGGAGCTATCTCATGCTAACAGGACTGGCATTTTCAGAATGCTTTAGAGAAAGGAAGACTGCTAAATTCTGAACAATCTCTGCTTTCAGAAGTGTCAGGAAAGAGGGAGAAGAGACCAAAACTAGATCAAGCTTACAGGATGAGACTGGTGACAATAACTTACAATAAAGTAAATGGGCTGAGGAAAGGATGAACATTCTCATAGCTTTATTTAAAGGAGAGATTAAGACAGCTGGGAGAGGAGTAGACAGGGGTGTAAAAAAACGATGAAGGTTTTTCAAAATCATGAAGATAACTTCAAAAGGGGAAACAAGAACTGATATTCACCAAAATCCTGCATAACTAAGGCAAATACTGACAGAAACTGCAAGATCAGTGTCACTGCACACAGGAGTAGCAGCCATGAACTTCCAGAGCAAAACAATCAGCAGATCCAGATAAAAAAAGCTATGACCAGGTTCCAACACTAAATAGTTCTGCATGATGGGGGTACTTATGCTGAGAGCAGACTACTGAGAGCGGCTGAGTACGTGATCTCCATACCAGTACCTGCAGTTTCTGGAGTCAGAAACACAGTCCTGAGCCAGCAGGTCCAACACAGCAGAGCATTTCTTATGCTCTTTGCTTGAGTTCCAGTTCCACTGAGCAGTATTTAATGCCTCTCATATTAACAAAACTGAGGAAAATGTGGAAGTCTCACCCCAAACCACGAGCAGAAAAAGAAGCAAATGCTAGAGCAATTTATGCTCCACTAAAAGAGAAATGTAACCGCAACAGTAAAAGAGAAAGGTAGCCCCAACAGAACTCAGAGAGATTCAAATAACAGGAAGCAATTCAAAATTGCTAATATTTTATCAGTATTAGTATTTTATCAGTATTGCTATTTTATCAGTATTTTTTTAACCATTTAAAGCTTAAAAGTCAACCTGCAGGCCTGTAACAGGCACCAAAACCAACCAGAGCACCCTGTTGAACAGTCTCAGAATAGCAAGCACATGGTGTCTGGTGGTATATCACACACCTAGAACAGGACAGCAAGAGGTACAGCATTCTCCCCATCACCTACAAAACAACAGTAAAGCAATCTCACAACAACATGTAATACCTAAATCCCTATGGAGTTAATTTAGCACAATCCTGCTTTATCATGCTTCAAACAGAAGGAATAGAAATTCAGCCTTTAAATACAAAAACACATATCTTGGGGGGGACACACATACAATGGAATGGAAATTCTGTGGGCCGTAAGCATGTCTTTTAAAATAAAAGATTTTAAAATAAAAGATTACATAAAGAAATGGTCAGAACAACACCATTTATCTGTAGGATCAGTCAGTTACCAAAATGGGCTGATGTTGCCATGAAGATGGTAATTTGGTGTAAGAGAGAGGAATATCTTTCATATGGGAACATATTTAAAGTCTGAATAAGGATAGAGACAGGATGAAAACCCAGAGAAAACTTTCTGCACCCAAACATTGCTAGGAGATTGTGTGAATGAGACTTGGCAGCAGGAGAAAGTTGGTTTCTCTGGGTGTTAAGACTCCTTTCACTGCAGTCACTGCAGTAATGTGCAAGTTACACAACCCACAAGGAAGGTCAAACAATACCAACTCTTCTCACTGACACCTTCCTGCTGAGAAAAAAAGACATTTTGTCTGACCCCCTCCAGTAATGTAACTTGGCTTTTAGAAATTTTTAAAAAAACAAAAAACAAAACTTACTTGTGCTAATTGCAAACAAAGACACAGAACAGGTTATTACCACAGAGCATTTCCCAATAATTCAACAGCCCTCAGGAAATTGTCCTGAACAGCCAGAAAACACATTCCTACATGTGTTGTTTAGTAAGAGGAATTAGTACAATGAACAAATGAATTATGCAAACTAATGAAGGAGCTGGGCAATTTAAATTACAGTCCATTCATTCTCTCCCTTTCCAGAGAAGGATGAAGGAAACCTACATGGCATATTAAGCAGTTAGCTCTTGAATTACAAAGTACACCATACCAAAATCAATGCAAATAGTGAGTATTCAGACATGCAAAAGCAGACAAAGTTAACTTACTGAAGATGTCTAAGGATTCTGTGTTAAGCATATTTTAAGAGGAAAAAAAAATTAAAAATCAAAAAGCCTCACAGAAATATTCTGGCAGTCAGACAGCTATCACAAGAGTAATATCCAGTGATATTTGACTTCCGTCCCCACTGTACTTCCTATTTCCAGAGGGACAGGATTTGTCAGACAGCAGGTAACACATAACAAAAAGGCAATCAGACTAAGATGCTTTTGTAAATCATAAAATTTTGACTACTGACCAATTTAGTGGTACTCTGCTTTTTCATGTCAAGATTACAGCCCTTCCTACTCTACAAAAAATGGGATGGGGGTGCTGGTACTTATGGTGGTGGTGTTAGAGAAGAAAGCCCCCAACTCCAGTTGCTGTTTTCATCAACATCTGACTGAAAGTATTCAGGTCTGCACTGCAATTACAGAAAGGACAGACAGACCTTGAAAACCATTTCTACTCCCTTTCTAGCAAAAAGAACACTAGATGGTGCTACATCCATATTCCTATCTCTACACTCTCAGAAGATGAGAGCAGCAAGAAAAAGAAAAGTTAAAAGGAAAAAAAAAAGCTCAACTAGGACACGATAGGTGTTTCTCACATGAAGCTGCACCATGCCACTTCCATACAGTGCTGCCCTACTGTCCACCAACCCCAGGGCTTGAGTCTCCTTCCCATTTACCTGCAGAAGCTCCACAATCAATAGCAATAGAAAACTTGAAGTCAGACTACATTGAACTTTCCCCCTAAATTTTCCTAACAAAACCTAGAATGAAATATTACAAAACAAAAAATCTACTACAACCTCTACGGAGACAATTTTCAGGTTTAGTGTTTAGAAAGTATGTGCTCCACCATACACGAAGTATGCGTTTTTATTTTTCATAATAACTCTTAAAACATTCACAAACAATTCTTTTCAAGGATTAACTATCCTATTTCATCTGCCCTTCTGTGCTGAACTCAGCATAGATTCAAATGTATTTACTGGCATAAAGCTTCACTTGCAGCACCTATGAGCTTTGGATGGTGCTTTAGTATCAAATTCAATGGGAAAGGTGCTTTCTCAATGACTGAGAGAGGGTGCTGTCCCTCTCTCAGACATTGGCTCAACGAAATTTTTCACCACACTGCTTTTGTAACCTGGAGCCAGCCCTACAGCGCTTATTCCCCCTGTTATGCCAACAGAATTGCTTTTAGGACACACAATAGGACAACTAGAGAGCTGTGACCTAACTAAAAGGTATCTCTCCTCTCCTCTCTGACACAAAAGCAGAGCAAGGAATTCTATCCAGACCAGCTGCCTAAAATACCTCTAGTTGCACTCCCACAGAAATCTGTTCAAGCCCAATTCTGAGATGGTTTGGAGATAACAAATGTTTAAACCAACTCTATATCCAAGAATACAGGCTTAGCACAATCAGAATGTGCAATGCTCTCAGCTACATTGAATCTGCTCTTGGTCCCAGGCAGAAAAGATGGTGCTGCTGATAGAGAATGCCAAAGTACCTCTCTACTGCCAGCAAATACAACAGGAAACAAAAACAGCAACAAAAAGAAAAGGAAGCAGCATTAAAAAGTCTTTGAGCATCAATGGTCTGGAAAAGTTAAATAGCAAAATGTGTACGTCATACAATTTACTATTAGTTATATCAGAGATAGCTCCAATTACCATTAGATTGCCACATACCAGAAAGCATCACCACACCACACTGTGACTCAGTTTCCCATTCTTTCCTTAAATGTCCCCAAGCGTTTATTCGCAAGAATTTTTGCAGATAATTTGTACAATACGCTGTGTTTATTTAAGACTAAAAAAATATAGATTACCCTGACTGATGAATTTGAACTCTAGGATGAGTCAAGGCTTTGTATCAGAAGAAAAAGTATAGTATATGCAGACTTGATATGAGGAATTTTTTTTCCCACAAAACAATTTAAAAATGTAAATAGTGATAACTCGTCAATCAGAACGAAACAAAGTCTTCATGTTAGTCTTTGACAATCCTGACAATTCAGTCAAGTATTTATCTTTCAGGCTGTTTCAAGGGTATACACTGAATACCTGCACACAAAACTGACAAAGATTCTACAGAGGGAATATGAGACCGATTCCTTACTTCCAGCCTATGCCCTGACATCTTTAAAATGCACAACAAAAAGCTGAAACTCAAAAATCCATAAACACCAAAAAAAGCCCCCAATAGCCAAACAATCAACAAAACCACTGCTATTTCTACTGCAAGTCACATCATGTTGTCCTCAGGTCACAAACAGTACAAATCTGAACCACAGAATAAAAATCCATTTTAAAAAAGCAATTTAGGACCAATCTGTAACAACACTTGGCTGACAGACAGCTAAGGAAGAAGAAAGAGATTAAGAAACTACATCAGGCTTAAAAGAATGTGAAGTAGCAAGAACATTTGCTGGCCTCCATTTAATAAAAACTTTTTAAATGTTAAAAAGTGAGTTTGTCTTGCCTTTCAATAAACCATAATCAAGAAGGCATCTTGATTCATGAAAGAAGTTGGTTGTCCTGGCTTGTCGTCAGAAACAGAAAAACAAAGTTTAATTCCTGTTAACAGGGGAGGGATGAGAGGGGCTGAAGGGGAGACAGGCCACAGCCAGCTGAATAGATTGCAAGATCCCTCTACAAAGGGCCTGGAAAACAAAATTATATTATCCAGAATGCATTTATGCGATGAGCAGAGTCTAGTTTACCTAACTACATGGAAGTCAAAAGGATGACCATTTTGGAACTAACCAGCTAAGGAGCTCTAAATCCATGAAAACAGGGAAGGAAGGATGGCAAGTAAATTTGTTTATTTAAACAAAATATTTATTTTATGCAGATGCATACCTGACAAAGGGACTCCAGTGTTAATCCTGCTGCTTGCGTTCCAAGGAAATCAGGGTGGATTTAAGAGCGTCTCTGCCCTTCTTTCTATTTTCTTTTTTTTTCAGAATATCAGCCCTTAGTAACTACACAGCTGTTGGGCTGACCTAAGCTAAGACATGCTACTAAAGCAGCTGCTGACAGTCACCATTAGCTAGTTCTCAGATTTAAAGACAATTCTAGAAAGGGCTGACAGTAACTCAGGATAAAAGTATCTGGCTGCCAATTAGAACGGCCTTAGTCTTATTGCTGTTTTTCTCAGACATCTCATTTCTCCCTTCCAAAAACTCAGCTGACTCCTCAAAGATTCCCGAAAGGACTTAGAACTCACAAGGTCACATTAGGCTAAGAGAAGCCTTACAGCTCAGCTGACAAACCATGGACTTGGAATGAAAGCTGCCTGTCATTTCATGGCCATAACCATGACTAAACTGAGTTACAGTGATTATTCAAACACAAAAACATTGGGTCAGCTGACCACAGCACTAAGAATCTAATTCTATTTAAAATACCATACTTCAACACATATTCCATTTATTAATATGAATCTATAACAGGGTATTCTACCTTTCATAAAAGCATGCAGAAGAAGCTATTCCATATACATTAGCTTTTACTGTTCCAGAACGAATGTGAAAAAATTAAATGGGTTTGAAAAGCAAAAATATGTACAGTAAAAAGTTAGATCCTATTTCTCCAATCCCTATTTCTCACATTCTTCATATGAGAAAGCAATTCTCCTATGAAGACAGAATTCTAAATTATGCTGAACATTAGGACAAGCATTCCATAAACTTTAAGGTGCAGTGTTTCCTTCTCCTCATCACTAACTTCTGTTATTTTCCAAACAAGTTTTCAAATGGTTCAATTTCCTTAGTACCTCAATACAAAAAATTGTATTACAAACCTGTTTTCACAGCTGTCATTGGTCTGGCCTATTTGCAAGGACCTTAAACATTACAAAGTGCTTTCATTGAAAATCCTGGTGCCTAGGAAATCACTTCTTAAAGAAGAAAAAGTTTGCAGAACAGCGCCAGCACCGTCCACGAAGCAGATACCCCACCAGGAGCTTAAGAATAGAAGCTTAAATCTACCCCACCACATGCTCACCAAGGTAAAGGATTGGACTGCTTACCAGTAATGGTGCAGGCATCTCTGTACTCTCTGCAGTCTGGCACATCATCTTCCACGCCTTCGCTTACATAGTGCTCCTCGTGAATGCCTGTGTCGCAGGCTAGGACTGCATGGTTCGACAGCTCCGAGGGAGGCACGGTGGCGGCCAAAGTGCAGTCGTGCAAAGCTGTGGCGTCCAGCTTGGCAGGTTTCACAGGCTCGTACAATGTGCCATCAGGGGGACCAGCACTGGAAACCGGGGCTGGCTGGCACAGATGGAACTCCTTGTCTTTGCTAGAGTTGGCTTCAAGAAGTCTGCAGAACACAAAAGGAACAAGTGTTCGATTCAAGCCATTCCAAACAGTGTATACCAGGACAGATGGTTTTCTTTTCCTTAAACATTAGTTTAACCTGACAAATTCAGCAAATACTGAAACCCCTACACTCTTCACAGAGCAGCTGCCTAACTCTGCACTTTGCCCAGCGGTGTGCACTCTGCACCTTGCACAGTAGCAAAGTATCAGTCCTTGTACTGTGTTTTTTACTAACAGCTGATTAAACATCCATATTTTTGCCTATCCCAACTTGCAGTAAGCACAGTCCATTCACCTTGGCTCATTCACCAACTTTCATGTCAGCCAGGTCAAAGTTTTGTGTAACCCAGCATCTGTATGAGCCAGGTCATACAGACAGGCTGCACATCCCTGGTTGATTTACTGGAACTTTAATAACACCATAATTTGAAATCAACTGATAGCAAACAAAACATCAACGATTAGAAGTTTATACTATAACTGTACTAGACTTCCCACTGCACACGCAGCCCCTCACTGACAGACTGGCAGCTGGCACCTCTAGTGCCCTTTACAGAGAACACAGAAAACATAACTCAAGGTGCCCTGGGTTAAAGGACTGACCACACTGCTGCTCCCCAGTGCCTCAGCCTCCAACTGGGAAAAAAGTCTCTCAAGGCTGGATATACTGATGTCCCCAGCAAGACGAAATTAGACAGAGAAGGAATGAAGAAGAGCACATTTCTCCCAAACCTTAGCCAAACATTTTGTATAAGGAGCTAAAGGCACTGCAAAAAATGATGGTATGGTACTGCTTTTGGTTATCAGCAGTGTAAGGAAAGATACAAATGCTCTCTACTGCTAGGAAAGGAAAATGTTATTGTGGGATCGCAGAAAAACAGACTTGGGAAAGGACTTGAAAGCTATATGTCATAGCTGCAACACATAAGCAGCTGCTGAAGAACAAGCTACACAGGAACACCCAGACAACATGGAAAAAACAGGAAGACGGCAAGAAAACACAATTGCACTGATTTGCAAGCAGCAGGTGTGGATGCAAGTCCATATGCAAGTGCAGCAACAGAACATGCTATGTTCAGTGCTTCTCTGAGAACCAGAACAACAGTTTTCTTGAGATTTCTATGTGAAAAAGGCTCTCTCTAATCTCTGGAACATGTCCAGATAATCTTATTTTGCTGTTAAAGTTACACTCAGTATTTCAGCATCTTGTTCTCTGGCATTCCTAGCCAATAACATTATTGCTCCAACAAAACATGAAAGTATTTCTGGAAACTCACTGCAAGACTCAAATATCGGTCTCTAAACTGTCAAGACAAAGATGAGGTGTTTAGACCTTCTGGGAGTAAGCTCCAGAAAAGTCTTGCAACAAAGCTGGAACATTGCACCGGCACCATTTTTCTCTACCTGTTTTTCCCCTTCAGCACCAATGTAAGAACAAAAAAAGCAAAATTCTCCCCCCACTTTTAGAGGGTCTAAACAAGGATACATTTGTACTGAAATCAGAAAGCCATAACTAGAACACAGATGGGCAATATAACTCTTGGAAAAAACACACACACAAAATTTCTTTAAGTTTTCCTCAATTACAATGATTCCTGCAGGTTATCATTTAACCTGGAAATACTTCTCACACTCAGAGACTCAAAAACTGTATTTTGTAAGGACTGTAACAGCTAAGGGACACACTAAATCAAATGATAAATTTATACCATACCCTAATAAAAATGAAACTATACTGTGGCAGCTGCAGGAAGAGAAAGTTTCACTCGAGTGCTCTAACAGAAAGTGTTATGGTTCCCCCGCAGAGCATCCATTATTCCTGCACTATCACAGTACATACTGAAAAGAACAATGGGGTTACTTGTACTGATTACTTTTTAAATGGTCCTCTTTCAAGTGGCTCCTTAGAAATAACTAGAGGGAGATTACTGATATTAAGAATTAGTTGCTCAAATGAAGTTGGAATCAAAATGCAAATCTTAATTTTCCCCTCTGCACTGAAGATAGAAACAGTTTAAGCTATAAACAAGAAAAAGTACTGGAAATGCACAGACTGACTGATTAGATAGGCTCAATTTTGTCCTAGCTGCTGCCACATATCTATGAATTACATTTGTTTCGGGAAACTGTTAGATTAGTCTGTTGTTATGAGCAAGGCCTTGACTAGGATTCAATAACTAAAAGCTCCAACAGCACTTTTCCATTTTTCTTGCCCTCCTCTCCCCTCTTTCCCAGGCCCTGCCCTAGCAACCTCAGGAAGCCAGTAAGAAAACAGCACTCCTGAATGAAATAACATTGATAACCAAGGTGTGATTTGTCTGCAGCCTTCAAGTGAGTTCTGGGAATTTAAGATCTTGTACCTTTTCTGAAGAAATGACATCCAACATCTGACATATCTGGCCACCATTTCTGACTCTCTCCCACACAATCCTCATCAAAAATACTTTTGGCCATAACATAACATTCCAATTTGCATTAGAAGTTTGTGTTGAATGAGTTTCACCTCTTAACATTCACTCAACTAAGGTACTGTGGGACCAGTTCTCCCCCTCCTGTAAGCTCCACCCCAATTTTTGGCTCTCTTAAGAGTAAATAGAGATATGCATCCAGAAACAAAAGTCATCAGTGCTCTGCCTTCACACAACCTGTTTCACTGTTGGTGCTTATGGAAACTAGAGGAAAATAAGCTTGAAACTACAAAGAAGGAATAAAAGCTAAACCTCCCAAAATTCACAACAGTCAGTCTGCCTGTTCTACTACAGAAACATGTGGAGCATCTACATGAGAAAGTCAAGCTCAGGTTTAAGGAAGAGAATTTGCCTTGATCTTAAAACCTTGTATCATGGAGGAAAGAAAGCCAGCATAAATGTGTGTGTCTGCTTCCTTTCAGATTTATTAAATATCCTCAGTTTCCATAAATGTAGGGGAGAAATGTTGTTCAGTCTTCTAAAACCTACAGAGGCACTGTTTGCAGGGCATCTCTTGCAAGGCAAATATTACCACCTAATCCAGGCAGTGCACACTTGTCCTTTAAATTTCTATATGTCTTCCTATTGCAGAAAATAAAAAAAACCTGCAACTGAACACTATTTACCAGATTGCCAAAACAGCCATAAAGAGAAATGGACAATGGTAGTTACCGTCCCCAGAAAATACACAACATTAATATTATTCTTTAGTCAGTGTCACCTGCACATGCAATATTTGTAAAGATTATGATCCAAATTATTATTGAATTCCTTGGTATTCACTTCTCCTGAGATACAAATGAGGATAGAAATAATTATCATAGTTTTGTACCTAATCTGACATCCAAACAAGTGCAGACTTTGTAAATCAGATTATAACTTTTCTTAATGAAAATTCAACACATTTCATTCATTCTACTGTGTATGTAAACAGAAGCCTGCATATAGGATTTAAGTAACTCCTCTCCTACCTAATATGACATAATTCAGCTTTTGCCTCAGTATGGTAAAAGCTATATTGGACCACTGGCTGTATTGTGCCATTTCTCCCATTCTAAATACAATGAAAGTTTGAGGCCAATAGACAGATGGGAAACTAAAGAAATATTTAATTTGGAATGTTTGAACAAAATCCTTCAGTGTAAAACAGTTTGCTGAGAGAGCAAAATTCCCTAAAGTTTATCATCTATATCTTTCTAACAAAGGTCACTCTACGCTGAAAAAACCTAATATGTCAGTTATTTGTTGAAAGGCAATCATTCCAGCCTTGCACCTTGTTAGAGTGATCAACAAGTACCAAGACTTGCTCCTGCACACCACCTCTGAAGAATGCCCAGATTTTGGTCTAACCCAATGAATGCCTAAAACAGAGTACTGGCATGATTACTATATCAAGACCTTAAATTCTACACTCAGCCAACACCTCTGCAATCTAGTAGTACATCCACAAAATAGATTGGACTATGACTGCAATGCAACCAAGACTTGATGAAGAAGTACATTGGGTACTGACTGTAGTCTACCTGTGGCAGCCCAGATTACAAAAGGCAAGTCAGGAATTGAGCTGTGATTAGTCAGCACTGCATCCCACATACAAAAAAAAAAAAAAAAAATTCCAGCTTTGCCAGTTATGTAGGCAAAGCAGTTCAAAGCTAACAGACACATTTACATTAGACAACAGCCAAAATTTGATGGTTTTGAGGCAGAGGGAAAAAAAATCTCCACAGTCAGCCATTTCTGGGTTCTGGACATGAAAAGAAATTTGTTCATTTTTTCTTTGCTGTTTGTTTCGTGGGTAAAGGGTTGAATTTCATACATTACAAATTTCATATACAAGCAAATAAATAATGGCATATACATATACAAGCAAATAAATAATGGCAGTGCTTTTTCACTGCCATTGGAGATTAAGTTTTTCTGCATTCAGCACTAAACACAACTTAGCTCTGAATCTAAATACTCAAATGACTTTAAGTAATCCTTCTTCCTCCATCAAAAGCAGAAAAAGATAAAGAGATATTCAGCCATGTGCTTACCTAGAGCCCAGCAAAGCCGAGAAAGTGATCCAAAACTTTGTTGTTACCACCATCTTGGATTGTAGCAACAGGAATTTACTGTAGTCACAAAACATCTAGAACTCTTAATGTGCTACCCAAGAGCCACATGCTGGACCCTTTGGTGATTATTAAGCTTTGAACCATTTTTAATTATCCAGCTCAGATTTTGTGATTCAATACCACTTTTATTCAATAGTTTAAAATGGCAACTGGGACACTCTGAATGTTGGCCAATTTAAAGAAATACTTCCTTAACAGAGGGGAAAAAAAATCTTTCCAGAACATCTGACTAAAATCTTCTAGGTCATCATTTTCCTATGCATTCTCTTATATGTAATTCAACTATGCTGTTTGGTTTAGAGAAGAAGCAAAACCATTTACTGTGAGCTGGCTGGTTTTGTGTAACAGCTCTGGTACATATGAACAATCAATTCCCCTTTTGAGTAAGAATCTGAAAACTCTGCTGCAAGATGCACTTCAAATGCTATTTGCAGTCTCACAGACATAAAACTTCAGGTAGCCCCATGGGCTACATCACTGACAAGTCATCTGGCATGTACCTATTAAATTTTGTCCTCCAAGAAGCTTCAAACTGCACGGGTAAGAGGGGACATTCAGCCCAAGGTGACAGGCTAAATCTAATCTAAAGTAACCCCTTCAAATCAGTAATGAAGATTTATGAAGCTTCAGTGTTTTGATCTAGTTACCCACCCCTACTGACCAAAGTATTTGGTAATTTAGACAGAACCACAAGATATCAAGGCATTGAGAGAGCTTTCACATCCACCTGGAGCTTCAGAGCCCTGATCCTGTATTCTCATTTACTACTTCACTAATTCTCATTTACTAAGTACTAACTGCTGCTTAAATACATCAGACGGTTTTAGAATGTGCAAATTCCACCCTTTTATGTACTTGAAAGAGTCCCACCAGAAATATCCTTCCTTGTTTTGTACATCACATTATAAATCTACTTAGCACCTCTGTTTTAAACAAAGTCTGGTAAGTTTTACTAAGCTGTTTAAAAAGAATCCTCAAGGTTCTTATCTACCCCCCACCAAAAAAAAAAAAAATTCTTCAGATGCAAAATGCTCCATGTAGACATTGAAGCAAATCAAAGCTATGTATGTCTTTATATGTCTGTCACCAAGATTAATACGGTTACCTACCCTTGATGTTTGGGAAAATAATCGACTGAAGCAACTTAGAATTGCTTTAAGTATCCAAATTCTTATTTCTTTCATAACACACATTTTGAATCTGTGAATTTTGCTTTTTTTAATTTAAAAACAATTTCTTCACTAACTGGGTGGGTTCAAAAGCCAGTCAAAATGCCTTCTTCCATTTAAATACATGGTGTCAGACCTTGAAGAAATAACCATTTGCAGAAGGTCTGGTTTTTACACAGACACAAACATTCACTGTTTAACTTTTAGATAAGGGCTGAATATGGTCCCAAATAATTTACTCAGTTGTTTAATTATGTGCTGTAGTATATACTCTCTTATAAACCATGGGGGTTAGCTTCTGCTCAGAAGCTGCCTTTTAAACATGTAGAATGCCGACTGCTTAGTCAAAACCCCTAACTCACGGGACAAAGAGTCTAGGCATGATAGATCAGTGATAGAATGTGAGAAGCACCTTATTTACCTTCAAACACTCTACATAATTCTGCATTTCTCATGTTACAAGAGTTCCAATAATTTTACAGTAAAAACTAAAGGGACAACCATCTTGGACAACTCCAGACTACACCCTTATCCAAAATTTTAAAGCCAGTCAAGGTCCTTTTATTCAAACTTCTTGCTTAAGTTTCCTAGCTTTATAGTACATTCAGATCATATTCCACACTTTTTGTTAGTTTTGGATTTTTTTTTTTTCTCCTTCATAGTGGAGTTAGGAATGCTTTGACCTAGCCAAATACAATCTTTCAGAAAAGTATCAACACCCTGTGTTAATGCCACACGCTATGAAGGATCTTCTCAAGGTATATTCCTGCTGAAGAAAGGCTTTTCTGCCTGTGAAACTATAAAAAAATGTTTTGAAGCTAAAGAGCTGTAGGGTTTCTAAAATCACTTTTATAAAGCCTCATAATGAACATGTACTAAGCTGATGAAGGCATCCAAAACCAGAACAATACCTGGTTAACTGCCAGTGGCATGGTAATGTAATTTAGAATAAAAAAGTCACCACATGAGAATAAAAGACAGAATAGTAGCAGCAATAACCAAAAAGCTGCTTAAACCATAATATAACCATGTACAGCTTGAAATCTCACTCTCAAGGCCCCCAGAGCTACTGCTGTGACCTTGTTTAGCTTTATTTGACAATTAAGTCATCAATCAAGTCAGTCATGTTTTCTCAAAAAACAAGGAAATGAAAACATCACAAATAATAAGCCTCTTAAAAGAAAACCACACCACTGCTCTCCACAAACCAAAGTTTTTCACCACTAGGATTTGGCCTTCAGAAGAAACCCATCAGTCTCTTCTCCCCTCAGGGCAAGGGAGAGTGGAAGCCTACTGTACAACAAGCCCTGGGTTTGACCTTCACAGCTGTGAGGGCACAAGTGTGCTCTCACCCAGCTTTATGTAACACTGCCCCACTCTGCTCTCAATTCCTTCAGGCAAGTATTGCAGGGGTCTATAAATAGCTCTTCCTTGTGTAAGGCTCACATTACACCAGGAGCTTTTTACAGCTCTCTCTCCTTTTATTAAATATAGGCCAAAAACCATGCTCTCCCCACCATACCCTTCTCCCAGTGAACAAACAAAACTGCAAAAATGTAAATGGTGCATTCTCTTTCCTACAACACCTCGTGCTCCTGGCTGGGAGATCTTCAGCTCTGTACTGCCTTGGAAAGGGAAAGCTGTTTAGCCACCACCACCACTAAAGCAGAGTGTATGAGAACTGCAAGTGCAGGCAAACAAGGAATTCATGAAGAAAGAAAAGAAAGCTCAGAGGTATGGCAATGCAAAGTATAAACACCCCAAACATGTACTTTCTTTTCACACCCACGTGTGTGCAAGGCGCTCACTGAGGTAGATCACTACAAGATGGGTCCAAAAGGCATGGACCAATACTTGCTGAAGATAAGAATAAGATCTTATGACTTTAAAAAAAGCGAAACAAAACAAAGCAAAAAAAAAAAAAAAAAAAAAAAAAAACACCTAATCATTTTGGATTTGGCTGCTGTTATATTTTGTATGGACTCCGGCCTCAAAAACAGTGAACACACAAGCTAGAATACAAGACCATCAGTTTTGGTATACAAACATCGTCTCTGCCAGCATATCTCCTTGTACCACTAAGAAAAAGCAGTTATCAAAGATTTGTCAGGGAACAAGTATGGGGAAAATGACTACATCAACAGCAAACCTCAGGCCCTCAAATAATATGGGTGGGAACAGTGGGAAGAGTGATAACAAAAATATGAAAAGTTCTCTTTATGCACCACAAGAGAATGGAACTCCCCACTTTACTTCGCCACAAACCTCAAAGGCTTTCAAATGAGTACAGCTTTTCTGCTAGTTGGGGAGGGCTGTGGATCACCACAAATTCTGAACTGCAGAGTAACACCACTCTCCTCTCCCTGCTCTTGAGTGCTCTTGAGCTCACTTCCCATCCACAGGAAGGAACAGTGGGAGCACTTGCCCAGAAGCAGAGCAAGGAGTCACAAATGCACCACACAAACATGAACTAGCTACTTGTACAGGGGAAACAAAACAAAACCCTCCAAGAACTCACTGAAAAATGGCTGGGCCTAAGACAGGAGGCAGTAGGTAAAGATATTCAAATTAAAATCTGTTCCCATTCCAAGCTAAATCCCTGATGAGCCAGCCCAGCCATACTCTGTTCCTCAGGGCAACGCTAAAGAGCAGGGGAAGACCGCCAAAAGACCATGCTAGTATGTTGGTTTCCCACCACCACTACACTACTGTTTAATCAAAAATACAATACAACTAATTGCCAGCAAGTCAGGGCCAAGAGTTTTAGTCAAGTAACTCTAAACAAAGAACAGACTGGCTCAAACCAAATATTTATCATGGTTTAAAACCTGGGGGAGAAGGGAGAATTTTAATCTTGTTTTGCATTACTATTGTTCTTCTCCTGTTACAGAAGGAATTTCTCATTTCTCACCCTCTGCAATGACTTCTAAGAGTCTACATGGAGTTGGTAACTTTAAATTTTAAAAAATACTGATTTACAGGATTGGGAAAAAATGCCATTATATCAAATTTCAATAGCTGACCTTCTGAAAATATTTGCACAAAATCTCGTATAACACTAGACTGCTGCTTTTCTTTACTGTTTCTTATTGCACACAGTCAGTGAGAGAAAGGATAAGAGGAATTAAATTCTTTGCCTTTTCAAACTGCCCTAAAAAAACCCCAACAAAACAAGCACAAAACTCAAAAAACTCAAAACTGTAACTCCTGTGTCCTTATTCATTTATTTTCAGATTGAATTTATTACTTTGGACTAAGTTAAATAATTGTATTAAAAGATGATTAAAAAATAAGGCCAACAAACAAATCAAACCCCCACCTGCTGAGTAGGAACATCCTTTTTTTTTTTTGTCAGAAATTAAGACATTTAAATACCCTGTTGCTGCTAGAAGCAATTTCAGAGACAACTACTGGGAAGCTTACCTCCAAGGACAGTCAGACCATCAATTCCTGCTCTGAGTAAGATGCCAAGCCGATCTGCTTTGGCTCACTAGCATCACTGGCCCTCGCTCCCTGGCAGCGAACCTCCCCACGTGCTCGAGCAACTGGCACAATCCAGTGAGAGCCTCCACCATTCTTCAAGGTTGCCTTACAATCCTGAACGTGCACAGAGTTTCTCAGAGCCTATCCCACAATTTCTTAACTGGCTGTTAATACCCCCGGGCCTCATATCCATTTTCTTTAGCCATCTCTGATTAGGTGTGTATGGAAGCAAAGCTTTCAACCATACACTGTTATGTTTGAGAGGACAAGAGTGAGCTGAACGCAGCTCTGTCACGAGCTCTATAAATATAGCCCCTCCCTAAAGCTCTGGGCTGCGGGGAATGCAGATCACAGCCCTTTTCAGCCCAGAGAAAGCCACATCTCCAACACTTGTTGATATCTGAACTTTACAAGCCACTTTAGGTACCAGTATTGGGGAATGACACAACAAGACCACAAGCTCCTGAGCAACCAACAACCCAGGGCCTTATACCAAAGCCCTGATCACATGGCCTTCCCAACAACTGAGACATGTGTCCCTGACTAATGAGGGTGCATCTCAACACACCATTCCATGCGGGACTGCTTCCCTCCAGCTCCCCTAGGGGCTAATGTCTACAGCAAAAAAAAAAGCCATTTCACAGCCCTTCTCAAAAGGCTACACTGTAGTTTTAAAATCTTGAATGTAGTAGTTTAAAAATCTTAAACTACTTCTGTTGAGTCATTTTTCTGCTTTTGATGTTTGTGTGAAAACACCAAGAATAAAATAGGAAAATAAGAATTTGTTTAAAAGTTGCTCTGTATAATCAGTATATTACCATATACATGTGTCTGTGTTCTTGGGAACCTAGAAATGTTTATCCTAACAACAGGCTGTGGAATTTTAGGAAACTGAGCCAATTATCCATGGCTTAGTGCCATTAAAGTCAAAGTCACACAAGAAAAGATTTTAAAACAGAGTTTTTTTAGAATTCAAGGGCATTAACATGAAGACGGTAAGGGCAAAGCTGTGATACAGTCTTTACACACACACACACAAAAACACCAACCCCAAACAAAACAAAAGAGAAAAAAAGTCTCCTCACAGGGGAGAACTACACAACAGCTTAAGCTAGGGGGTAAAAATACAAATTAAATACAATACAAGCTCAGTTTTTGCTTCATTTGCAGACTATCCTTCTTAGATACAGACTAAAGCTGAAATCCTGTACAGTGGCTTTCCCCAAAGAACCACAAAAACAGAAATTTGGATTCACTCAGTGCAGATGGATCAAATGGTTCCAGACCATTTGGAAACTACTGACTTTGGAAAATAGTTGTGATAACCATTAGACAAGGCACTTTCTGAAGCTGTCCTTATATAAATTCCTGTGTGCATGTACATGTTCTCCAAATCACACAACAGATAGTCCTGGACACTGAACCTCATTTAGCAGATTCATGGCACAGGCAGTAAGAAAAACAGGGACCAAACTGCCCCCTGACAGCTCCTTCTCAATTGGAATTCTCTGTTGAGACTGAAAACTACTGTAAGTGGACGAGACAAGCTGACCTGCTCTACCATCAGCCAATTCAGTTCCCCACTTATCAGCATGCCTTGTGACTTATTTGTATCTTAGCACCCAGTCAGAAAGCATTCAGAGTCTACCAACAGCTTCAGGCAAGCAACCCAGCCAACTTTCCATGAGGAAAACAGTTCTTAGACAAACCTTCTTCCTGTATGTTAAGGATTTTATTCTTTGTGTGCAAGACTGAAATTTCTCTCAAAGTGGAACTTTTCACTACAGTATCAAAAGCAACCTTTTCTTGGGCAATAAAAGGAATTGAACCAAGTCAGTAAAATATTACAGAGACATGCTAAATGAAAAAGTGGAGAGAACAACATGTAGCTTTATAAGGTTGGAAAGCTCAGCATTTGAAGCACTTCTTTAGTCAGTTGAAAAATATTTTTAAAATCACTAATGCTGCCCATCTGCAGTTTAAAAGAAAGCCTCTCTCAAAACAAGTATTATGATGCCTAGAAATGTCTTCCTTCAAAATGTTTTTTCATGACCTAACTTGGCAGAGCAATGGTCCTATCAGCCTCAGAACCACAATTAGAATTCATTTCCCTTGACTCATACATACTCTAGCACAAGGAAAGTTATCATTCCCAATAATCAGTTTTCTCAAAATAACTGTAATAAGACTGGAACATCATCTGGATTTTAAGTACCCATGGTTATATCTGAAGAAGATTATACATTTTGAGATCATAGGAAAGTATCACTAAAGCCAAAATAATAGTCTGCGTATCTGAAAGACTCACATTTTTTGTTTGTGCACAAAGTGAGCTTCTGTCAAGGGAGTTGTGGAAGATTCAAATTTCAAGAGCAATAGGTAAAATGGAAAGCAAGGCCTACAAGTACAATCCTTAATATAAACACATGATTTCCTGAAAGGAACAGATCTCTCTACCTACTCTTAAATTCCCTGTGTAGGTTGCTCATTTGATATATAAACTCTTATTTGAGCTAAAAAAGTTTAAAAGAAGCAAAGATTTGACAACTGAAGCCATTAATATTGAAAAGTGTTTGGAGACAGCACTCCCTCAATTTCATTATTTTAGCCTTCATTAATTTTCTGTTCTCTGTCCAGTATGTTCTTACAGCAGACCTTAAAGCTTTATCTCTTTTATATCTCTTTTATTGTCAAAGAGAATATGAAGCTCTCTTTGCTATAGAAGAAGGTCTGGAGAGCAATTCCTTGCAACTTAATGTGGCAGAAGGAAAAAATGAACTTGTGTAGAAAGGACTGCATATCACATAATTAAGAGAGAGAAATTTTAGCAAAATACTTTTATATTCTGTGTAGGCATTGACTTCCCTGAAACAAACTCAATCTACTTAACTTGTTTTACAATTCATGTAGAAAAGCTTTTGATTTAAATTTAGTCATGGTTTAAGCATAAGCAAGGTGAAATATTATAGTGTATCTGCCTGGGGGTTTGGGCTTAAACACAATTTTCAGTAAGAAATGCTGAAATGACATTAAAAAGTATGCCAAATAATGGCAAAGATCTCTGAGCTATCACTTGCCCCATGCAAATAAGTTACAGCCTTGTTTAACTAAGTCTTGGTAATCCCTTTGGCCAGAAGAACATAGCAGTCCAGACAGTTCATGGAGCAGTTCAAGCAAAACACAAGGCTGTATTCTAAAGTGAAAACTGCGGTATCTCCTCTACCAGGATACATGGAATTAAATATTGCAGCTATTCCTAGTGCATAGTAGAGATGTGGCTACACTAGACCACCCTTACATCCCTCGCTGTTCTGGATCCAGATGTGGTTTTTAGAAATGCACAGTTTATTCACCTGCAACAAATGCAGGGCTCAGCAAGACCCTCAGTTTCCACCACAAACCATTTTCTGTTCTTCTCAGCGAAACATTCTGCCATCACTTTAAAACCTTCTCTTTACAATATTACATTTCTCTTTTCTGCACTTTAATGTCTCTGTAAGGTCCCATGACTCAGTTTTCACACACCTGTTCCTCACCATAGAAACAGAACAGGAAGAATAAATATAGAAGAATGTATATACCTCATTTAAATTATTGAATAAAAACACCCTATTGATATTCATCATTAGGTTGGAATCTCCATGGCCAAAACAGGAAGTGCAGATAAGTTTCCCATGACTCAAGCCTAGCAGTAATACCCTTGTAAACTTCCATCATCACCAACACCAGCAACTGACAGCTCAAGGCCAAAATAAGCTACTGTCCTGCAGTTTAGAAAGGCAGCCAGCTTTCAAGGAGCAGTCAGTCTAGCATAGCCCCGCTGGGGTGAATGTGTTGGCAGCGACAAGTTGCACCAGAACCTTCCTTGACCTCTCTCTTTTTTAGCAGCTTTCCGTGGTAGGTTTGCAGTTCCACCACTTGTGCCCTTTCTCCAAAGCTGCTGCTCCGTGCAGACTCCCACAGGCACCGACACCCACAGCAGCTGCCGGCACAGCCCCAGCCTGCAGCCCAAAGCATCTCTGTGCAATCCGAGAAAGGCACGCTGCCACCTTCTCGGCAGGGCGAGACACGGCTGAAATGCTCTTCTCCAGCCTTGCTCTATACATTGACTACAGGAGAAACAGGAAGGTTTATTAATAAGCAGGAGGAAAAGGTCAGCAGCTTGACTTGGATCCACAACTTTCTAGGCTAAGATCACTTGCACAGTATGCCAGATGGGTCAGAGAAGAGATCGGTTCTGCCAGAACAGACCGTGAAACTCCAAGCAAACACCCCAGCATACACCCATATGGTCTCCCACAGAATCCTACTGCTAAATTAGTGTTCATACAGTCATGTTGATATGGAATAGAAGGGCGTTTTACAGCTCCCACTGATTTCCGATAGTTCATGCTAAATCTACAGTGAGGTAGGAAAGAACAATGTAAAACAAGTTCAGACACAGACAACAGATCATTTAAGAACTGGCAGTACACTCCGGGGTTTTTTGGTGGGTTTTGTTTTTTTCTCAAGTTCTCAAAAAACTTTTCCATAATAGTGCCATATCATAGATTTCCATTTTTCCTCAATCTTTAGGTTGTGTTCATTCCTGAATGCACTGAAGAACAAAGATGTTAATTTTCAAAGGGCTATATACAGAGATATCAATTTATAGTGCAATTAAGAAACCACACAAACCTCAAACACACAGCTAGAACAAAGACTACTATTTTCTTGCTACTGCAGTGCATTTGTGACTTACTGGAGGGTGTTTAGGTGCAGGTTTCTCAGTTCTGAGAGATTCTTCCTCTTTCCCCTTGTACAAGTTTATTCTCATTCAATAAGAAGCTTGATTTTGCAGTCATGCGTCACAACTACGTCACTGAAGAGATATGAATCTATTCTGCTCAGTTCTTTGAATTTATACATCTATTTACAAATCAGGTCAAAATAATGTAGAATGTGCATTAGTGCACAGTGGCAGTGTATATTCCTACAAATGAAAGCAGGAAGGGAATTGGAGCATGCTCTACCTTTGGTCCAAACATGCGTGCAGGTAATACAGCTGCACGGTCCTGCTTGGACATTCACAGCACAATGTTAAAGGCAACTGGAGAGGACATTGACCACATCATTTTTATGTTATTCAGCACAATCATCAGCCTCAGCAGAGACACACATGCCAAAAAGTTTTTAAAACCAAATATTTCATGTTTAGCTACCATAGTACAGTTTGCACTCATCATCAATTCCTTTTGCTCCAAAACAAGAGACAACACCACAGCACCAGGTTTTAACCATTATGGCCTGTGCTCTTCAGAAAAATTACAAACAGCTGTAAAAATAAAACTGAACTTCAGCTAAGCAAGTTTGCAAATTATCCAGAGTACATCACATGTTCTACCTGACAGTGGGCATAAAATATCCAACTCAACAAAACTGAAGTGCCATGTGCAAAACTTTTCCACAAACACCCTATACAGACAATATAGACACTATAGTGCACCACTGGATGAAGCCCCAAAATATCCACACAACTGCACATATAGCACAGAAGTTGGCCATCACACAAGACTGTAAGCAAGACCAATGCCTACCAGTCAAAACAAAGAGAGATGACATTCAGCATGAACCCATCCAGACTGGTCTGAGGAAACACAGACAAATATCTGTCTTTCAAAGTTATTTTCCAGAAAGAAAGGGTGAAGATCTTTCATATCAGATAAATGACACTACTCCGGTATAAAGAAATAGTACAGTGGAACATATAAAACCTACTCCAAAATAGTAATAAGAAAGAAGGATGCTCTTCAGCATGCCTGCAGATTTTCTCTTGCATGGAGTGTTACTTTATGAACACTTTCAGTAGCAATTGTCACAGACGACCTTACTTCATATTTGGTGTCCTACAGCAGTGAAATACACATCACTGAAACGTGTCTGCTATGTGGCAGCATTCCCAGGTATGTCATTTAGAAAAGTCCCAAAGCACTCTGAATCCCATGTTAAATTCTCCACCCACAGATTTTCTTTGCAAAGATAAACATGAAAGAAAAACGCATTCATTCAGCCATGCATGTGGAGACTGAAAGACTGGGAGTGACCTTTGATTATGGCACTAAAAAAAACCACACATTAAAAGTAAGAAAAAGCTGGAATGGAGGAAAAGCACAGCAATTTACTTAGGTGAGTCCCACCAGCTATTCTGCCATCTGGTAAAAACAGCAGCTTTCAGCACATAAGCATGTAAACTGGTGGACCCTCTTGTGCTTTCTGCTGTTTTTCTACCTCAGCAATCTTTTTACATGATAGTTCCATGAATAAAATAGGTCAAATTGAGCCTCTCAGGAATTTTACTAAATTTTAAACATTAAAAAGCTACTTGTAGCTGAGTATTATGGTCAAATTAAAGGTTCCACAATTTAAAACAATTTGTTTTTTCAGTGGAACTGTTGTCTGCATTAACTTTTCTTGGGTACTAACTACACAGTCAGGTAAAGTCTGTTCTATTATCAAATGCACTGAACAGATTAATATAACTCTGACTTCATACAAACTGTCTCAGGTCAAAGCCCTTCCACTATAGCAGAGTGAAGAGCAGCACCTCTCAGACTCCCTCTCGTTAGAAGGTGTCTGTTGAGATCCGGGCAGCCCTTGAAAATCATCATAGTGAAAATGGAAGTTTCCACTCATGCAATTCTACCAATTTTGCCTCAGTAACACAGAAATTATTCCCAGCCAATCACAAACCTGGGAAATGTGCCTTTTCTTTGCAAGTTACCAGGGAAGAACAGCGTAGTCAAAACCAGAAAAAGATGATTGGGAATGAAAGGTACATTTTCCCCTCTCCCATTCCAATCCATTGGCAAGCAGCTCTCTTTTCCAGATCTCCACCAGGGCTCTGTCCTTCAGTGACTCTAAGAGTCTCACCAGACTGCTAAAAATAACTTCTCAACTACAAGACATGCACATTATCAGCGGAAAACATTTCTGCAAGCTTAGTAACAGCTCCACCGCTCAGTCTGATTATAAGAGACTGAAAAGGCAGACTAAAGAATGGTTGCTGAGGTAGGGAAGCCTTTACTGCATGTCCATCCATGACCACCACAGACAGAACACTTTTTTTTTTCCCCAGGTGACAGATATTTTACAGGCAATCACAGAAAGCTGAGGGTTTTGCATTAAAATCTAAATATATTAGAATCATATTGATAATTTGAACTTAAACCATTTGAACATATATTGCTTTGCAATTCAGCAGTCTTCCATGATTGTTTCTGTGGAAGTCTTCAGAATGAACATGTAATAACACATGTAATATTCTGTAAGCAAGTGGAAGGCTCTTCACATTCAAAGTTATTTTTCCTGCTATAAAACAGTAATAAAGCAGACAGGGGATTAAAGCAGACAGGTTTCAGACTTGCCCAGGTCACATCTGTATGGATACCTGCATTGTGGGTTTTGCTGCTTCACTGCATGTTGTGATCACTACAGAAAAATGCACGTGAAATCCTTTATTATCCAAAGCCCTGAGCTACAGAATCAAAGGCCAATTGGTCTCCAAAAGGTATGCAAAGCATGTTTCCATCAAGTCTTGAGAAGTGAGAATAATTTTAATGGCACTTTATGAAGTGGAAAGAGTGCTTCAATACCAAAACTACCCAGTCACTTGTTCATCTTACAAACTCTGTCTTTGTGATTTTTTAATTCAAAAACAACTTGCCATCTCTCAGAAAGACACAGAAAAAGCAAAACTTAGAAACTTCATATACAAAATTGTCCTCCCTGTGAAGATCAAAAACTTCTGCAACTTCTACCACTCACTGCTACCACAGAAGAATACTGTGACTTATTTAAAAAGAATTAACAACGTGGTTCTTGCGTCATGACAGCAAAAACTCTACAACCAACCACTAGAAGACTCTTGTGTCATGACAGCAAAAACTCTGCAACCAACCACTAAAAGACTCTTATTCCTCGCCTTATGCTACATGGTTCAAAGCAGATCTTTGTTCACTGAGAACTTAAGTTGTGGAACATTCACCATCAGTTTAAGAAAGTTTTTGAACATGTAAGTGTCCTACTTACTCTGGTTTTGTCAGGATGTTGAGGTATTTCAGCTGTTCACATGGAGAACAACACTCTTGCTTTCATAACATTACTTCCCAAACTAAATTCGCCAGTTATGAAATTACAGATCCATAAGTACAATTGCATATCATAAATGGTGATTGCATTAAGGACTGCAATTTTAGGAAGACTCAGAGTGATATCAACACCACCTACACCAGATACATCTTTTCTTGTACAGTTAAATTCCCCAGCTCCTTCCAAACCAACAGTATGATTTTATTTCAAATAAATTTCTGGTACAAGCTGCAGTGATACTGGAATCCCTGGTTTGTTTGTTTGGTTTTTTTGGGTTTTTTTTTGAAGTAAAGATTTAAGAATATGGGTGGCTTATTTTTCCTAAGCCTGATGGACATTTTAACAAAGCACAGCTTTCCATGGCTACTATAAACACAGAGGGAATCCACCCGTCCATTTGTTTTTCCCATGACACTTCCATCAGAGGGCAAGTCACATCAGTTACATTGCGACCTTCCTACTGATGTTTTGTTTATGACCAGCAAGAAACAAGGAGTTTTCTAAACAGAGTTAAAATCAGTGTACTGTTGATGAAATTGCTATAATTTGAAACTATAATATTGGGAGACATACAAATAAAGTAGTTCTAAGATACAAAGAGGGAGGGAGGGAGGAAGGGGCTGGCAGAAGGGAGGGAGGGAAGAAGGGAGGGAGGATAGAAATCCCAGTGACCTTGCATCTTTCAGAAGTCACTAATGCTTCTCAGCAAGCAGAAGGACATCCTGACCAGAGTCACTACTTATTTCACTTATTCTCAGTTAAAGTTATCAGGAGGAGCACCAAAAGTTTACTGAAGACTCCACTGAAAGCTGAGCAAATCAAAAGACGTGCCAGTACCAAAAGACCAATTTTCCTTCACCCTCCCTGGTACAGTTAGGTGCAGTTGTGCAGTAACAGCTGCCATTTTACTGCATTTCCTCAAATAAAGAGTGGGGTTCAGGGAGGGAAGCAAACAAATTATCTGATCAGGAACAAAAATAAGCTCAAGGTCTCTTATATCAATACATGTCTATATTAGAGTTTCCACATGATATCTGAGCTGTCTATATTAAGCCTCTCAGGCCAGTCTCCCACTAAATTAAGCTCTTGAGTGGCTTAAAGTTCACATGATTTTTAGAGCCTATCTAGGCAGCTATTCTTTCTGCATCTTCTCTATTGAAAGTTTCTTTGTCAGCTACCTTTTTCACCTTCAGTTCCAGTTCTCTGATGAAACCTTGTATGTGAGAAGTCACATGACACCAGGAAGCACATTTCATCTCTTTTAGAGATAAAGGATTTCAGAATGAAGTGGGATCAAAGACAAAAAAATTATCACAGTTGATAAGAAAATAGTTTCAGTACTTAAAAATATAACAACATGAAAGCCAAAAGGTGAAATACATTCCTATCACATCTAATTCTCAGGTTTTCCAAGTAATTCTTCTAACAGCCTCATGATGACTTGAAGGCAAACTGTACTGCCCTAAAAGGCCATACATCCTCAGTCTTTCACTTCATGTTTGAATTGTCCTAGTTAGGAAGGCTAGTAAATGTATTATACATCAGCCCCTCTACTTTCAGTCCTGTTTAAACATTTAAGTTATTCTACTTCCTTGCTAGTCTGTGCAAGTTTTAGTATAGACCTACTGTTTGGTTTCATCCAAGCTCCCTTCACGTGTGTAGAACCAAACAGCTTGGCAGACAAGACCTCCTGTTTCTAACAGCACCTTTGACATAAATTTCATCTGGGTTCAACTTTCCTTCCTAGTACACAGTTAACCAGAAAGCAACATTTCTTCCTATTGAACTCCATTTCATATCACATACGATGAACATTACACTTCATACATTTAACAGCAACAGCTGGGATACACAAAGAGGGGTGTGGGAAGGGGTTTAGGGTTTGAGAAGAAGTAAGTCTGTTGAAAGTATTGCTTTTAACATTTTCCTTCAAAAAGACTTTCTCTCTACAAACTGAAAATTGCTCAACACCTGTGCAAGGCAGCCGCTCCTCTGTATTACAGAGATAAACAAAAAACAGTGGGGACAAATCCTGAGTCACTCTGATGAATGCAAGCATCTTCCTGGAAGAAGACTTATCTTAAAGAAAAAACAAATGCAGGTAAGTTAAGGAAATAGGGAGAAAAAAATCATTGTATTCACTGTACCTGTATGTTCTTTATCAGGAAGTGAAACGTTAATTTACAAAAGGAAAAAAAAGTGAGCCATACAGAAATGAACAAGAACCCATCAGATGCATTTCACTCATGAACACTTCAGATTTTTTTTAGTCTACTCCCTAAGGACATGGGCTTCTAGTAGAATTTAAGTGCAATTCTGTTGCAATATAAACTTACCTGGGCCAGTGGGGTGGAAGGGGGATTTAAAAGAACCAACAATAAGGGTATTCTGTCTGCCTGATATGAGCTCCATCTCTGCCCAACTACAATTACATTGCAATGTCATGTCATAGATGCTAAAAGCTCTACAAAAACATCTTGTTTCCTTATCTTCACTATCCTACAATAGTCTGAAAACAATTGTAGCATTGAGATTTTTGAATGTGTTAAAGATTTTAGGTATTGCAGGTAGTACACATCCAAAGTATTTTCATAAAGCTTTGGAATGCAAAGCTTTTCATTAAGAAATGTCAGCTTCCTTCAAGTCAATCAATCACAGAGCAAGGAACAGGTATTATGGGCATTGTTCCAAAGCTCAAAAGCTCCCAAGGAAAGGCCCTTTAAACTACTTTAGAAGTTGAAATGGGTTTTGTAAGAAAGAACATGAAAAAATGAAGTTAAACTTGATTAGAAGCAGTTGCAAGAATTTTTTACAAATCCACCAAGCATACTCATTCTTTTCATGGAGTCCAGACAGAGCCAAGTAGTGCAGTAGCAAAAAGAATGCTCCTTGTTTGATTATAGCAATGAAGATCAAGTGGGGGGGGGGGGGGAAATCTAAAGAGCTTTTCTGACTTCCAGCCACCAGAATACAAGAATGTAACTCTCCAACAGCAATTTAATATTCCAGAGCCCTTGGATTTAAAAAGGAAAAAAAAACCTTAAAAAAAAAACCTCCTTAAAAAAAAGTTCTTCAAAGAAAACTGTTCATATTGCTTATAATTCACAAAAAAAATTGAACTGGTTTACTTTTATTTTCTTTTTTAAAGTTCTCGTTTTGAATTTAAATACAGATAAGAAAAGCAAATTCAAATCACATCCAGCAAATAAGTCTAATAAAATGACAACAACCTTAGTCCATGTCCTCACATCTCAAAGGAAACACTCATGTCTAAGCTCCTTATATTGTAAGAATTTTCATTTTAACAGAATGAAGTCGAGACAGAATCAATTAGGCAGGCCTCACTAATGGCATGCTTCAATAAATAGGCTAAGAGCTACCAAATTACCTATCAGCATATACGAAGATTAATACACGTAGTATATAAATATTAACACCAGGAGCGCCAACAGAAATTGGTGACAAATTAATTGTCCTACAGATATAGGACAATAAGAGTAGCTCAACTGCAATTTCTTTGCAACTGAAAGCCTGCAAAAGTGTGCAAGCAATTCCTCTCGCACCAATCTGTCTGCTTCCAACACAGCACATATTTAACAATAATACCACAACTTAAGTGACCTGATGCCCAAAGAAGTTTCATCTGTAACCTTAAAATATTAGCTCAGATTCCTTCTAGTTTATTCTCAAAAAAAATCTCATGATGATAAATAACATGCCAGTTTACTAACATTAGATGTGGAGGCAGGGAGGGAGGCAAGCACAGTAAACAGTGATCCTTGACCCACTGAAGCAGAGTACACTATCACTAACCTACTTTTGAACACCAAAGCATAAGTCTGTACTCCTGCCCCACCAGTCTAAAACTGCATCTGGGAACACAAGAGCAGCTGAGCTCAGCAGTATTTGAGAAAGACGCCGGGCAGCATTATGCAGGGCAATAGCCGAAAAACAGCATTCAACTGCTGAGTAAGGGAAACTGAAAAGTACTAAAATGGAGTTTGCCATGTTTCTTTCTTTTGTCTGACTTAATTTAAAGCATGACCAGCAATGCCTCTGCATACACACTACATACACACTGCAGTCAAAGCTCAGCTCTAAGAGCAAAAAACAGTACTGCGGGATTACAGCTCCAAAACAGCCCCTGCTGTACCTGGTTTTCAATTCCTTCTGCTCCTGATCATCTGCATAGCATTCTTCCTTTCTTGTGTCTCCTTTTCCCCACCAGAATCTCACCATTTGGTCAGCAGGCTTGCTTTAAGTGTTGCTTCTATCTGTGTTTCCCACACAGGAACAGTTCTTGACGCCGTAAGGTCATTTGAATGCAATTGTAACTTTGGCTCACACGCAAGTTTCCTCACCCTCTCTTGGCAGAGCAGTTACACAAACTACCAAACTGAATCAAACAGGGTTAGCCTACTCCTCTTTTCAGTCTGCTGCATTAAAACCTTGATCTTCTAAATGCATATTACAATATCTACATTCGTAACCATGTCCAAAATTTTTAATTTGAGAACAAAGCTATATAGACAACCATACACAAAAATCCTCTGAGAGAACAGATGGTAGCAAATCTTTTCCTTCTAAACATCAGGAAAACACTGCAGTGTTTCCAGAGTCTTCACAAAAGTAGTAAGATTTATCTACAGAGCAAAATAAAGCCATACTTTAAAACTGCATACATCTCAGAAGACTAAGGCTTTCTGGCGCATGTGTTGAAACACTCATGAGAGAACAGAGCTATGAGCTCATCTGACAATCACACATGTACTCCAACAAATGAAACTGCTTTTTCCTGAAATTACCCTTCAAGATAAAGCCAGTCACAAACTCTGCCCCTCTCAAAATGGCATTTTTGTGTAGGGTATGACCTGTCACTTCAACAGACTACCAAGAATTTAGAAATATTTTATCATTCCTCAAGAAAACTGTGAGCAATTTCCTTTCATAACTTCTCCTCCAAAACAAGCCACAACAGTTCTTCTCAGCCAGCCTCCTATTCCCTCACATTAAGGACAAGTTTGGCATTGCAGCCACCTCTTCTCCAAGCATCCAGTTTTTTTTTGTGGACTGATCCAACTGAAAACATAGTGCCAAAACAAAGGATGTGTAAACATTTTCTTCCAGGGGCAAGCCTGCACCAAGGATAAACTTTTGAATCTTTGTAGATATGAAATGCAACTCCCTTTGTGAAAAAAGTATTCCAAACCAGATGCTCCTTCAGACATAAGAACAAATAACACAACTTTAAGCATTTCTCATCTGATTCTGCTTATTAGAAGTCATGTCTCTGATCATGTCTAACTAAATAGATTTTTAAAAGTTCGATTGTAATTAATCAAAATACTCACACTTATATCAAGGGTTCCTTACAGTGCTTCCTATTGCATCAAGCTTTTGGCTCCTGGTAACTCTACTCTAATAAAAAATATCCTTTTAAAAGTCTCTTCTAACCCAAACCATTCTGATTCTGTGATTATTCCTCAGTTCCAAACTGAGCATAACTGTACCACTGGATAACATCCAGCCTTTAGGATATATGACCTGTCATTTAAGTGAATACCTGTCAGTGAAGCTGCAGGTATTCCCAGTGCCTTTTCCTGCTTCACAACAGTCCTGACTCCAAGTTTTACAATACCAAAGTGCAGAACTGTTCCAAGCGTCAGGCTATGATTACAACAGACTGAAATTCACCATATGGTGAATGGTTGAATTGATGAGGTGATTTACATTTGCAAATATAATTCTATTCCCATGTGCATTTCTATACTTCATCATAAACATGAACTGAAACACCTGCAGTAAAAGAAATTAAGTTTGAGCCTGATAGTGAAACAACAAGATTTAAAGTAAAAACAAATAAAAAATTTTTAAACAGAAAAATTTTCTCTTTTCTTCCCAAAGAATGCAAAAAAAAGAAAAAAACAAAGGAAAGAAACACAGCAGTAGACTTTCAGCCATCAGTTAGACAACCCAGAACAAACATCTACAGCACTATGCAAATACAGCACTTTCAGTGGACAAGGAAGGGAATAAAATGCTCTTTTAAAGGCTGAAATTGCAGCGAAAACTCATTCTTTCCAGCAACATGCAGAACTAAGAGAGATTTCCTGTTCATGCTCTTTCTGTAGAAATTGGAATTTCAAGAGATGTTTCCCCAAAATCACAGGAGATATAAAGTATATTGTGAAAATCTATTTTTTGTTTTCATTATTTTTAAGTTGCCATACAGTTTTTCTGATAACTAAGAATTTTTCAACAAACACTTTTCTTTTAGGTTTCCCAGAGTCCATTTAATTACCATCTCCCATCTGTCTTGCCCACGTAATCTTCAGCAGCAGGAACATTTGCTGACACTATAATCAAGAATGAACTGGCAGTAAAATTATTTATCCTCTGCCAGACTGTGCCACTGTTAAATATCGAGGGAGATAAATTAGAATTTAACTCTAGTTGACTGGCAACTAAATCTTGTATAGATATAGACAGATAAAGGCTATTTACGCACAGATTTTTATGAGGTCACCTTGCTGACACAATAGAACCTTGAAAGCCTCAAGACATTAACCAGGTGTCTCTTGCCTACCCATAAAACTTTGTGTCAACGTAGTAGCACCAGTTCAGCACTGCATGACCTATACCATCCATCTATTCACATTGCACATCCTCAAGACTGTCTGCTTTGTGACAGTACAGCAAAGTAATTTCAAGTAATTTAATCTACTGTCTGGCACATTTATTATTTGACAGTCCATCTGCTATGGGAAAAACACCCCAACCAAAACAAAAACCCCACCTGTATAATAAGCCTATACGCAAAGCACAAAAAAGTCTTGATTTCCTTTATCTACAATGTATTTCAATTCAATGTTTCCAGATTATTTTATTTTTGCAATATAAATAGTTTGCAATATAACTTTCACTGCCATCTTAGCTTGGTGGTAAGGAGTGAAAACATCATTGTCTTTAAAAATAATCAAGAGAGACTGGAGGAAGGAGTCACTTGTGTTAATAACTAGTGTTGTTTTACTAATGCAAGGTAATAAAAGTTTGTCCTTTGTAGTAACTAGTATTGGGCCCAGTGAATGTTAAGATCTAAATAGAAACAATGAACCAAGAAAGTTCACAGAGAAAACTGTGGATCCTTTTTCTGGTGAAGGATATCCCCTACACTGCCCTTTCATACCCACACAAGCAACTATGTGCTCAGCGCGAAATCCTCCCCCTGCAGCTTCTCTGAAAACACTGTATGTAGGCAGGGCAAATTATTACTCAGAACTAGAACATTTGGAACGTGTCTCAGCTTTTCAGATACCCAGATATAGTCAGTGAAGAGCAGATTATTCCCTGAGCAAGTGGGCAGAGTTGTAGACTATCTCAATATTAAAAGTATAAAATAATTTATATGGCTACTATAAGAAAGCTGTAAACCAAATACAAAGCTTAGAATTTATATAAAAACATTTAAGCTAAATACAGACGAAGTTCAGAAGTAATTTAGACAGATTTAAGACCTTGCAAAAATAGGCTTGAAGAACACAGGAACTCTCCACTTTCTTCTTCATCTAATGCACATTTGTGGTCTAGTATCAAAGTAAGTTAAAAGCAACCCAACCTCAGAAATAAGACTTAAACAAAAGCAGCATTTTCCCCAAGTACTTTTTTTCTGTCCTGGCAGTCCTGCATCCAGAAAAACAAAAACCAAAGCAACCATCATCTTCACTCCCTTCTACCAAACACACAACTGAAGAAAAACACAGGTGTCTTTTGCCAATCTGCACCATATAGAGAGAAAAAAAAACCCTGTGGACAGAAGTAGAAAGCAAAAGATTCTTCCCTGCCTCGGTTTGTGTGGCATTCCTATGGCAGTACCCAACTCACCTCCATCAGTGAGTTACACAAAAATGTCAACCAGCTGAATTCACCTGTTCCAGATAACCAGCAGAGAAAGTTTTACTGAGGATTAAAACAAACCAAAGACATGCTGAGGTCTCCTCCCTGCCTCTGTCCTCCTTCCCTACACAGAGTGTGCTCATTCCACACACCCACACTACAGAAGACACTCGTAGCTGCAAGCGTGTCTCCATGGGATGTGTCAAGTAAAGAAGTTCTAGTTTGAATCAACCACTGTGGGTCATTATTCTTAAAGATGGAAAGAACAGGTTCTTCCTTACTTTGGAGTGTGCAAATTTTCTTCCTTTGAATTAAATCAAACAATTCTTGCCTAGGTTTACAACATATACTAGCATGAATGAAGCAGGAAGTTCATGTTTAAAAGGAACCTTACCATTCAGTGTTAGCATGAAAGGGCAGAGGAGAAGACAAGCAGTGATGCTTACACAGGATATCTGAATGAAAATGGCTCTTGGGGAAAAGAGGAATTATTAGAGAGTTCAGCATCCATTTGACAGACTTTCACAGGAGCCCATGCCAGGGAACTGGAGGGACTGGTTGAGGAGAAGAGATCAGAGCCAGGTACAGCCAGCCTGCAGTAAGAGGCAGCAGCTGCAGAGGGCTGCATCAAACATTCTGTACATCTGCCCCTATCCACGTGGGAGCCTTGCTCTCCAGATGGCAAACAGGTACCAAAGACTGTGTGGCTTTTTTTCTGGAATCAGTTTAAAGAAAGGCAGACAGCACAAACTGAATAGACTGTCAGCTGGTTTGAAACAAGAACTGGCTTGGTGTCATCCCGATTATGCTAAAAGGCCCCAAGACAGTGTCAGGAGGTCCCCAGTAGAAAAGCAGACAGTGTGCATATGTTGTCCCTCCCTCAGGCCCAAATTCCCTCTGCCTCCAAAACCATTATTAAATAGTGGCTCTATCTATTAAAACCAAAATATTTCAGAACAGACCTTAGATTAAAAGCAAACATAAGAATCCAATATTTACATTTTCACCCACAATTCTACAAAAAAATTAAGTGTGCTTTAGGGGGTAGATAAGTTAGGTGAGAACTCAGCTGCTACTTTCATCTTAACATCAGTGAAGACAATTCCAACGAACCCTGCCTGTCTCTACATAGCCTAACCTTTGTTCAGCCTGCATCTCCCAATCCAAAACACTAAACTGATCTCTTAATTTTTCAAATGTCACCACTTAATCACCAGGATTGTTAAGACTAAGTTTATGTAGCAATAAAGTCAACCAAAAGTCCAACTCTGCCCCCAGTTACAGTCTAGTAAATCCAGTTCGTATAGCTGTGACACTTTGGATTTACACAACAGTAGTAGTGCAGTGGAGTAGAATATAGAACTGAAAGTTACCAGCTAAAAGACAAATTAACACTATGACTGCTTAAGTTTAAACTTTTTAGTTGGCTGGGAGCTGTAAACACAGAGTCTCCACCAAGAAAAGTATCCTTATCAGTGAGACAAGCTAAGCTAAATTACTTATACTCCAACAACCCCTTCTAAGCACACATATCCACAGAGCATTTAACCTCTCCATTTGGCAGCCCAGTGTTGTACTCAGATATGGCACCATTTAATTATGAACTGGATTGCTACAAGAGAATAGGACAGTTAACTTACTGCTGTTTAATGAGCACGCTCTTGTTAGTTGTGAATACATTCACTGTACTCATTAAATCAGGAGGCACTGGAGTTCTGAATACATCATTAAAAGGATCCAGGAATGCTGCTGCTTTGTTCAGCATGACTACATGCTCTGCTTGACAGTTGGAAAATGAGCAAGAAATGCAAGCCCCTTCCTGTTAGGCCAGCAGATCTAATTTTAAACTAGGACAAGGGAGAGAGAGTGGGAGATCTGCTTCTTCAGAACTTCACTCATTTTAGAACACAAATTTCTCTTCCTACTGCTGACTTGAAGCAGAAACACGTTCAGTCCTGTAAGATAGCAATAAGAAGGAAATATCAAGCTTGTGGAAGGGAGGGCTATTTAAAAAATAAATTATTAAGTAAACAAACAAATCCACAGTCCATTTTCAATACATCCAAGGAGTATGCATTAACCTATCAGCCTATCAATTAGCAAAATGAACCTTCATAAAACAAATTACACACATACCCCTAACAGGGTAGTTCCCACACTATTTACAAGTTACTGATTAAGGCTGAAGAAGGAGTGAAACTGACTAGTAGGCTCCTGTACATTCTCACAGAGGATACATAGGGCATACGTTCAGTGAGAGGATGAGTTTTGCTCAATCTACCCACAAAGATACGCACCCACATGAGAACCTATATGTCTAAAGCGATCTAGAGTTACAGAGAAATTAAAATAACAGTCAACTGTTCAGCTCAAACCCATTGCATGCAAGCATTTTCTACCAGAAGAGGTATGTGAACCAACATCACTGATGGCATCAGTGGAGTTGCATGGCATCCTGAAAGTCAAGATTTAACAAGCACAACTGCTTCCTCTAAGCACATCCTTGGAAGAGGAAAATGCATTTCTGCAATGTGTTTGTAACAAATCGTCCTTCTGCTCTCCTCCCACCACATGCACAGAGAAGTGAACAGGTTGCTAAAGTTCAGAACTGGGGGAAGCGGGGGGAGCTGAGCCAAGCTTAATACTCTCAGTGCAAGGCTGTGCAAGACTCAACCACTTTAATCCAAGCAATTATTTTTCAGTTAGAAAGTAGTTGATACCGTAAGAAGCTATATACTCAATTCTAGCCAAACAACGGCTGCCACCTATGAAGGCAAGCTTAATACCACAAGTACATTTAGCTCAGTCTCCTCCCATCATGCAGATGTGATAAGTTCACCTCTTACCTGAGAAAGACATGTTCTAACCAGTCATGTTAGCACATTTTAGGACTTTGCTTGCTCCAGGCCTCAAAACAAGCCTCTGGAGCTCATCAAGACCCCAATTTTCCCACTTTTACCAACAAAATAATCTTCAGGAAAAAATCCCTCTGATTAAGCAGTCAGGCTTAATGCAACATGCCATGACTAATCCTCTTAAATTTTCTCTGGGTCCCACACTGTAATCTCAGTAACACAGGAGAAACTGTTCTTTTCATAGGAGCTACGTGACTCTGTGAACTGTCACAGTCTTACTCAAATAGCAAGTGATTACTCACTGCTATCAACCTGAGTTATCAACACACAAGTTTCAGCACACAATCTTGCTTACTTGGGGTACAACCACAGAGCAGTACTCTCAAATGACCAGATATGAGCTGTAGAAGAGCACTCACATCAACCACCACAGACTTCTGGGGTCACATCTCATGGTTCCCCACAGTGCAGTACACAGATGCACTTAGCTCTTTTAGACCATGTTGTGGAAACAGCCTGAAGAACTACCTGGCCCTCCAATGGTTTAAAATAGCACCTTTACCAGAAGGTAGAAAGATTAACAGTTTGGGGATAGGAAAATTAAAGGAGAAATCACATTCAGACTAGATTTAGAGACATATCCCTTATCAGCAATATACACCTACAAGTGCATGGGAGCATTTTGATTAAAATCAGTTCACTGACTTAAAAACGAAAAAAAACAAAAAAACTTCAGGTCATCCACACTGTTTTCTTGGTGTCAGGTAAAACAATGCAGAGGATGAGTACTCAGATCTTCTGATCAATGGTATGGTCTGTTCTTCTAACATCCAGCAAGAAACATGCACAGAGAAAACACATGAAAAAGAGCCTCAATAGGAATTGCGTGTTAGATTGCTTAATTTGGGTCCTTTTCTCTTTAACCATACTAAAAAGCTCTGTATGAGAGAGCTGCCTTGTAGAGTTCAGAAGCTGAGAGATGGACACATAAAAATTCATAAATAATAAACTTCTCAAGCGCTGAATTTTCTTCCCTTAGTGCTCAATACAGGGCAACTCCTGCACCATCTCAGCTGCTTTAACTCAAAAAACACTATATACTTTGATGACAGAAAGGAAAGGATGACATACAGGGAATTGACTAAACATTTGTTGTTCTGCTTAGCAACAACACTAAAAAACCATGGCTAAAAAACCTGTAACACATGAGATACAGAGACATACTTGTTACCTATTATAAATAGTTTGCATTCTTCAACTCCTTATGTACTTTTGGTCTGCCATTAAGTCAGACTTGCATCTTCCTGGCAGATACCTTCCTTTTGCATTTTGTACAACACAAAGCATATCAGAACTCCACAGAGCAGCTTGTGATTTATACTTTGAAGGTATTTAAACTGGTTAAGTGACTTCCAGAGAGAAAATAAATTACACATTCAAAACAAGACACACACACACTCTTATGACAACAAAAAGAAAGAAAACACATGCTTTTCTTCATGCCATGTGCTGTATCACTATAACATAATAAGCAGTACTTCTGTTCAAAGACTTTAATCTCATTATTAATACCTCTTTGCTCTGTGTACGTTACATCTTCTCTTGTGTCTCATCACCATCATTCAAAATCTTTGCAGGTACGGCTCTGCCTATATACCTACACAAAAAATAATCCAGCAAGGATCCTGCCTAAATGTCAGTGGTAAGGAAAATAGAAAACAAATGCACTTCAAACTTGAGTTCTGGCTAGACCCTCAAGTCCTCCTTTTCAAGGAAAGCACTTGTATTTGCTCTCATATGAACACATTTTTTGTTCTTATTTCAAATGCTTCAAACTAGTTTTTAATACATTCAAGCTAACAAATATCTTGTCCAGTTACACAGGGGGGAAAAAATTTAAAATCTGTTTGTTGAATGGGAAAACAATTTGTCAGAATTTCTTTTTCCATGTATTCCACTGCACCATATGTGGGGGCTGGATCAGAGCCTAAGAACATCTGCCATGTTGTTGTAAAAACCCCTAATAATAGCACAGCTGGTGTCCTCAGCCTAATGATCTCAGCATAGACTCATGCGGCCACTCCTGACTCTGGCCCCCAGTCCAGGCAAAGCATAGAAACCCTCAAGGGTTGGACATGTTCATTCATTCTTAACTCAATTTGCATTTCACCAAAGAACCAACACAGAAAGCAAGTTGAAATCCTTAAATTTGGAGCAGTTGAACTGTCACTGTTCCCACAGGATTTCCCCACACTCCTTTCATTTAACTCCAGTTTAGCAGAATTCCATAAAATTAAGCTCCTCAACAAAATAACTGCAAATCTCAGGGATCCAGGGTTAGAAACCTAAAATGCTTAACTGCATTTAACTATACTACGGAGATGATTTTTGCCTTTTTTTCTTCCACTAAACTCATGGACTGTCTTCATTCCTGTCCATTAGTTTACTTACAAATGAATGCTTCCACCAGCTTGCTTTTAAATGTGTTCAAAAGTGCTGGTTTATCGACAAGAAAACCCATATTCCAAAGAAGGAAAAAAAGAAGACAGAAGAGCACAGAACTCAGAATATGAAACTATGTTTAAGCTCACACAGAGTCAGCATTGGGCTCTAACAGGTATTTATCACCCAAATGTTTTAGGAAAATGTCTATGATTTTCCATGCCCAAAGGATGCAACTCTGTGAAGGTGGGAATAAAGAAAGCAGTATTTTGGTGGGAGTGAGGTTTCTGAGACTTCCATTCCCTTCAGTCCACACTCTGCCACTTTACTCTTTCATCTATAAATAAATGTAGATAGGTTCCAGCAGTCAATGGGCATGAGTTCAGTTTAACATAAGGTGTGCAGGTGGACCCGTGAAAGGCACATTTAGTCACTGGCAAAGCACGAAGAGGTGCCTACTTTAGCAAATTGCTGTACCCACAGTAACAACAGACAGAATACTGATATCCAAATTCCAAGAATAACCCATTTAATCCAACTACTCTAGAATGCCAATGTGACACTAATACTGTCATCAGAAAATGTTTTCTTTCCTGTTTTTCATAAGGGAGAAAGAGGAGAAAAATCCCAAAAGCAGAGAAAGGCAACACTTTGTAAATTCCCACACTGTCCAACAATATTTGCCCTCTTAAGAGACATTTAGCAGATAATCGTTCTTAATTTGTACCACAACACTGAACAACAAAGGAAAAGAGAAAATAAAGTGCAAGATACTTGTTAGTTTAATATAAAAGCACCAAAGTCTGAGAAAGGGCAAAACACTAGATGAGCACAGCTACAGCTGTGACAAACATGCTTATAGTCATGCATCTGTTATATGCTTTACTCCATCTACTACCCTCTATCTGATCTGTAACTCCTCTTGGAGCTATAAGATAAAGACACATTCTAGGTAGTATTTTTAAATCAAGACCATAATTGAGCCATTAAACTGCACATATGCTCCTATTTCTGACTTGACTATGAAAAAAAAAAATGTTTTAAGGAACTAGATGAATTGTCCCACCTTTTCAAACAAAGTTTAAACATCAGCAAAAACTACATCAATGGAGAAACAAAAACCTGAAGCAGAAGAGTATCTATAGAAAGAAAAGATACAGCCTCAAACATCAGTTTGACCATAAATTCTTAATTCCATCAACTATACAACACAAGTACCAACAGAAGGCTGTATGTATGTGGTTATGCTGTAGACTTCTGACTGCAAATAAGAAAAACCTGCTTCAATTTTACCCTATACTGCAACTGGGGAGCTCACTGTGCAATGGCAGCAACAGCTGTATCACAAGTGTTGACTGTGGTCATAGCAAATATCTGGGCTGGCACCCATAATGAATTACACTGCTTTTTAAAAATAAATTTGACATCAGACACATTAAATAAGTCTACTGTTGCTGTGCTGTCGCTTGTGTAACAGATACAGTAGCCACATATAAGACACATGATGTCCTTCAACTTGGCAGAAAGGGCCACTGTTCACAAAAAAAGCATAATCTCTCAGAGGCACAAACAATTTGCAGAAACAAAGTACTCCTGTGTAAGCCAGCCCATAACTGCTGGCTTGGAGCAGGCACATACCTACTGCTGTCTCCAGATTTTATTTCCTCACGTGCTACAAGCCAAATTTTTTCCCCTTTATTTCTAATGCTACATGCTGTAGCTACAAGTCTGCTGTGACAGAAAGCAGGTAGAGACAAGGAGTCCTTATAAGTGGGTTAGTACTTCCACACTTCAGAGAGACTCACCCTGGCTACCTGCACTATTTCAGCCAGTACAATTATATCTGCATGAAGTTTCCAGGTGCTCAGCCTTGCTTTACTCACAAGATCAGGCTACTGATTAGGAAAAGGCCAGGAATCATAACCTGCACACTTTCTAGCCCATCTGCATGCTATGTCCTCCCCCTCAGCAATTTGTAATTTTCCCATAAGACAGTTTTCTCTTCCAGAAAACAGTTTTTTCTTGTGAGTATTTCAACATGTGCCTTTATTAAGCAGCTGTCCTGACAGAACCTGTATTTTTCTATTCAGGAAGCTACAGGCTGCAGTGCAAGACAAATAAGTCTGTCACAGAACAAAGACAGAAACAATGCAAACATTGTATAACTGCAAAGTGCAGTCATTGGTAGACACAGCTACCATGACCTGTAATAATTCCTGCCTGGCCTGATTCCCATCTCTCTAGAAGTATGTCTGACAGTAATGCTGTACACTGTCTGCCCAAAATCGGGAGTGGATGGTGGAGCTGTTCTAACATGATAAATTCATTACAAAGCTCACAAATAACATCAGATTGCAGCACAGTTATGAAGTAGACTAGAGGCCTTCCAGGCCACAACTTCACTTGGTTAATGAGACAGACCTCTATTTTAAACAGCCTTAATATTCAGAATTACAGTTTGATTCACACCAGCTATCATTTTATATAAAGAGGTGATCAGCTCCAGTGAAAGTGACTTGGCTAAACTTAGCTCAATGAGAAATAAGCCCTGGAAGCACATACCATGCAATAATTACCTATATCACTATGTCTGCATCTCATGCCAGTTGCTATCCCCATCTTCAATAAGTATCCAAAAAAAGAGTTCACAGAAGTGGACAGCACACTCACATTACTGCAGCTTTGTACTAACTTGAACATAGTCTGCATACAGGAAGCAAAATCTGGACAAAAGACCCAAGGCAGCATCACTATGTAGAGCTGCATTTACCAGCACTGAGCAGAGACAGGTTAAGAGACTAAATCTGCCCTCCTGTTTAGAACACCTCCCATCAAACTCCCCCATTTGCAAACCCACCATTCCAAGTACAAATGTTAACTAATACGAAGACAGTGTTGCCAAGAAATACATTTTCTCCTTTCCTACCTTCTTCTCATTTAAGCTGCGTGTGCTTTACCACAAAGTATTATACCCCAGGGCACAATAAAAAAAGTGGAAGCATCGGTGCTTAAGTATTAGAAAAGCCTTTTGCAAGTGCAAAAGACAGTTATTTCATGCTTTCATTTGCTTTGTGGTCATTTGGAAGTATGTAACTAGAAAAGCTCCAAATAGAGTAAAACAAACATACACTGAGTGCAGCTCACGTCAGCAGAGATCTCTTAACCTGAAGGTCATATTGTCAACACTACAAATGTGGAAGCAGCTGCTGACATTTTGACATGGTCCCTAAACTGCAGCATGCAAGATGTGTAATTGAGAGACACATTAGAGGTATCAGAGATTCCAGACTCTGTCAAGGATTCCAGACTGTCTGTCAAGGATTCCACTCTTTTACTTCCACAGCTGAGATACTGTAAATTCAACGAATACTCAGCCTAGTTGCCCTCCTGTATCCACTAAGAGTGATTTGGGCTTCTTTGTTTTGTTTTTCATTAAAAAGCAAGAAGCTCAGAGGTCAACATAGGATTCCAAGCAAAATACTGGCCAATTTGGACCAAACATCATGTCTTGTACTGTAATATATCCTTCAAAATTCTATTCCCCCTCCCTCAAAATACATCCACCCACCCAATCACTGCATTCCTTTTTCCTTGTCCATGTTTTTCACTTCAGGCAGCATAAGAGGGATCTTCACACAAAAAGAAGGAAGTAACAATCTGTTTAACCCTTGTGACTCAAGTCTGGGTTTGGCGTTACAGAGAGTAAGTGTCAAACTATGCTGGATCTACACTCACTTTGTTGTCTCCTACAATTATTTCTCAAAGAGCAAAGATAACCTTCAAGATACAAAAAGCAAGCAAGGAAGCAAGCAACCCCTTTAAAACCAATAATTCACATCATTATGACCTGAACTTTACTCAAGGAATCATTCCTGAGTTACAGGGCCATATTCTGCTTCTCATAATTGATAGGCATTTACATCTGTAAATATCCCAGTTCCCAACTTCTATTAAAATCTATTCTCCAAAACATTACTTAATCCATTTCTTCAGAAATGCTTTTGTTTAGGTCAGTTTTAGCAGGCACTTCATGAAGATTTTGCTAAACAGGCAGTACAGGTAGCACAACTTCTTCTGGCTACCACAACAACTTCTTGGTATCTTTTGTGAAAAGATATTTAGAAAAGAAATGTATAAAATAGTTATTTGGGTTTGGGTTTTCTTTTAAGAGCTAAATCTTAAATAAGAATTTATATGCATATTATGAGTTCCATTTAATCTTGTTGGCTAATGCTCAAAGTCTGCTACTTCCAAGAGCTTTACAAACCTTTAATAGAATCCTGAAGAAAAAGGAGAAAAAAAAATAGATTGCAAATTTCTCTGTTGAAGCTCTCTTAAGAGAGGAGATATAGAAAACTCTGTAACACTTGACATACAAAACAAAGCCAATGAAAAAGTATGGGGAAAAAAAAAAAGAAACCAAAATAGGGAGAAAAGGTAGATCAGCCAAAATGTAAGAATTCAAAAAAGATACTTGCAAATGTCTTCAGCACCCTTAAAGAAAAATCAATGCCTTAACATTCTGAGATCCCAAACTCCTTTCACTTCTCTGGTGGTAATGGACTACAGCGTAAAACAACTAAATGTCCAAAGGACTCCCTACCAAAACCTAGTAATCAGCTTCACATATACTCAGTTCCAAGCTGGCACACTGCTGGATTATAGGTCTTCTATCACAAAGCAAACAACACTTTCCAGTTAGAAATCAGGGCAATTGGGAACCACTAGTTCCCACTCAGAAGAGAAATTAATTAATTATCTGTTGTAGGATTTACATCAGAGCCATAACATCCTGAAGCCCTGTTCCTACTTTCCCAATATCTGAAGTTCAAACTAAGTATTTTAGAACTGTTCAGTTTAAGGGTTCACTAAATAAATTTAAAAAAAAATTAAAAACACAAAAAACTTTCATTACCCACAGTGTAACAACTGCTTTCTTACCTCTTCCAGGGAGAGGTCTGAGGAACAAAGAAGAGAAAACAGTATTACATCTGCTATAACAAATCATGTTACAAACTGATCATTTTCCTGACTATGCAGCCCCTCCTATTTCCTCTTACTCACTTCTCCCGCTGCAACATTATATCATGTTTTATCTTCAAGTTATTCCTGCTGGTCATAGGATCAAAACAATAGGCTTGCTCCTAGCTGCATTTAGGAATTTCCTCTCAGCCTTCTTGACAAACTAATTAGTGCTAATTTAACAGATAAGAGAGACAGGACTGGGTATTCAATCCTTCCCAGGCAAATCTGATAACCAAGAGTACTAAAATTAAGTTGCTGGCTTTCTTTTATTAAAAAAAGAAAGCAAACAAAAAAATCCAAAACAAAAATACTCCAACAAACCACAAAACAAAAACTCACACATAACTAAAAAATAATTCCATTTTCATGGCATTAACTCATATTCTTAGGAAAGCTAAGAATTAATTCTCATTTTTAAAGAGACCTCTATAACTTAATGCCCCCAGGTTCAAAATACAAGGTGTGGTATTATAAACCTAAAGCAAATTAAACACTAATTGGCCTTGCCTGCACATTCCTGTGCCACCTTTGTGCCATCTCCACCATGTATCTAACTCCCTAAGAAGCAGAAGCCAGCAATAAAACTAAAACTAAGGAAATAAACCAAATTTTCAAGCTGTGTTTTTCAATTTGCCTCCCTGGCTTATTTCCCAGTGGTAACAGTCAGTACGAAAGATGTGTGGATAAAGGGGCACAACACACAGCTGGTAGGACAGGGCAGGACTGCCCCAGCAGAAATGGCAAACTGTGAACCCAGCTAATCTGGTTACAGAGCCACAGCCTTCAGGCACATGCCTTTCCAAGCACCTCTAGCTAATATTAGTGCAGGCTGTCTTTAAAGCACACTGCCACCCTACTTACCCTGGAGCCATATATCCCTCTTGCTTTTTCCTCACAGAGACATTGATGCTTCTAGCACCCCACATCAATGTGATCAGAAATGCAACCTGGCTGGAAAGGCTAAGCCAAGGGGATGGGGGACTCAAGCCATTCACAGGCACTATGTTGGCTTCAGCTGTGTGGGTTTTCAAATGCTGGTGTTGCAATGCATTCTTCCAAGCTTCACTGCCACAAAAATAGCAATCCCTGGTGGAACTCAAACCATCAGTGCACTAAGTGGTGTGTGTGCTTAACCATGACACCACAGGGCTGAGGGACACCACTAGGTGAACACCCAGAGACAGAATTTACACATCTTATACAAGTATCAGTCAACCCAAGGCCTAACAGCAAAGGCCTCCTGTGCAGTTACAGACAGATGAGGTTTGGTTGCCCACATGAATCCCACAGCCATATCAAACTGACGCTGACAAGCTGGCTGGCAACAGAAGAGCCAAGAAACATCTTTGTTCTTCTTGTATTCATACCTATTAGAAGAGCAGCTCTGCTAGATTTACAAATTCAAGAAGTAATCCATTATTAGTTGGTAGAAAGGAAGAAAGGTCAGCTTTAATCCCAAAATTTTTTAAAGGAAAAAATTAACTATGATGAACAATAAGGAGTATTGAAAAGTACAGTTTTTGTCCACCTGAATTGAAACCTCTGTCTAAAGACCAGTTGACAAGTCATGTGAAATTTTTTTAAGGGAGCATCAACTTTAACAAATAAAACACATTTATTTCAGTTCTTACTTCTTACTGTAAATATTCACATTGGTCAGATAATGCATATCACAGTACTATTTGGTAAAAACCCAAAAACATTCAAAGTCACACTTCATAGTCATAGCTATATTTTTTGTTGGAAGGGATCTTAAAAGTCAACTAGTCCAAACCCCTGCAATGGGTGGGGATATCTTTCACCAGACCAGGTTGCTCAAAGCCCCATCCAACTGGGCCTTGATCACTTGCAGGAACAGGACATCCAGAGCTTATCTGTGTTTATCATTTAGGGTCCTATCATTATGATCAATTTCCTCTCATGAGGTCTATTCAACAACCACTTGGGAGCCAGAATAAGACACAAAATATTTGTCTAAGAATGAAATAAGATAATAATAAAATCAAACACACTGCATTTAAGAAATCCTTTCTCGTATTCAGGATCTACATCCAACATGCAGTGACATCTGTCTGCCTTTTCCACCAGGGTTCAGCAGCTCTTCATTAGTTAGGTAACCACTGTGAAATGTTAATTCTATGTTTATTGTCTTCAAATTATACTTGGTTATGATCTTCGTCTTTACATAACATTTCTAGATTTAATACATTACTCATTCCATAAAATTACCTGTATTTATTTTTTAAAGACAGTAATATCCCCATAAACAAAACAAAAAAATATATTATTGTCCTTTTTTCCAAGTCAAAAATCATATTTCCCTCCTCTTTTTCCTGCTATTCAGTATAATAGTATAGAGGGACATCAATGAGAAAACCTTCCAATTTTCTTCCTTTTTGTCAACATACAGCAGATGTCCTCTAAAAGCTGATAAATAGTACAAAATGGGTGCAGTGTTTACTTTTGGAGGGTGGATGTTAGTAAGTCAGGCTCAAGAAACTGAGACTGCCTTACCTTGAACATTGATCAGTGAGCAAAGAAAACTGAGATAACTGTGTGTCTTGGAAGTCCTCTGTTCCCAGCCTGTGGAATCCCAGGCTCCTATTCTGAACACTGATCTTTTTCATAGCATTGCCCCATTGTCAGCTTAACAGCCCACCTATCTTACTAAAATAACTACTGCAAAAGTAGCACTATCTTATTCTGCACAACCCATCTGCCAGACATGCTTTCAACTTCTGTAAAATGCACTCAAATTACTTGAGCAAGTTGTACACTCCTCAAGGAAAATCTTCTGGGCCACCTGGAATTTTTCTTTTGCAAGAGAATTAGTAATGCACACTATCAACCTTCGTAATGTAGGGGAAAAAAAAGTGCAGGTGCAGCACACGTCTACTGAGGTTTCTGCCTGTTTCACATACCCTGTCAGGCCCTAAATAGCTACAGAATGTGCCAATCCACTGATCCCAAGAGACTGATAGCCTTTAAACAGAGATTCACATGAACTGGATTCAATTCTAGTACTGGCATGAACTCCTGAATTACCTCAAATATTCTGATCTTGCTGCCCCCCTTCATCCATTGGACAGTAAGAGAAAATTGTTTTTATGATTCATGAATGCTGAAACAAACTTGGTTCATTAGAAGTTCACATTGAATATTTTGCAGCTTTTGCAAAGGGCAAAGTATTTAGGAAAGCTGCATTTGCCTGAGGTACAACAGCTCCTAAAAGAAACCTCATTTAACAGATAAAAGCAGCACAAGTGAATGTCATGGAGAAATCAATGTCTCTACAGAAAAAAATTATAGAAAAACATACATCCAGTAACTTGACAGTACATACATCTCTGGACTTTGGGACAAAGGACTCAGCCAGATAAATGCAATATTTAACTTTTCTCAGCCTCTTCATTCTAATGGCTTTTGATGTTTTGCAAAATCAGTTTTTGAGAAAGCCACTAGAAGGTAAAATTCTCATGAGCTAATACAAAAGTAATTAAAGTTACAAACATTTCAGACAATCAGAAAAAGCATTTTCAGTTGAGATTGCTTTATATTGCAAACGTGTGGCTCTCAGGTCAGTCACAACTCCCTGGGTCAAGCCATAACATGCTTATCTACCACCTGACAACACTGCATGACCCTCAGGAAATACAGGCATAAAGGACTGATCTTAATATGGCCTTCACACGTGCAGGTTTGCAGAATTCATTACAAGACCAAAAGCTCCAAGAAAGTAATATTTTTGGTTAATCCTGGTCTCCACCTCCTCCATAAATACCTGGATGTGATTATTACTGCAGTATTACCTGAACACAAGGGAAGCCCACAATTTCTTTCTGACAGCACTGACGTTTGTGACTATAGCAGAAGATCTACCACAAAAACACGTGTTAAAAGAAAGATTTATTTCTGCCTTATAATTTTACATCAATAGTGCTTAATACCTCCCCAGAAACATCTCTGCATCTGTCTGCTATTATGAGCAGACAGATGCAGAGAAAGAAACTCCATTTAAAACAAGTTTAAAGGACAGTCTCAGGATTTTGACATTGTTCCAATGCCTCCCAATTCTGCTAATTTTACAGGTTTCACTGTAGCAATAGGTTTGCACGGATTTAAACTGTAAGGTTTCTGCTTATTGCAGAGGAGTGTCTGCTGCTCCCCTGCGAAGTATGCAACTGTGCAGTATCTGACAGTGAAATCAGGCTTTCTGGGACAGGCAATGTTGTTAGCAACACAAGCTCCATTTACATCTACTTTAAAGAGGACAGTAAAAGTCTTCATTTCCCATAGCAGACATTGATGAGATTAAAAAAAAAATACCCCTCTCTTGAAACAAAACTGTACTTCAGTCCCCCTAGGACACCAAATTGTGGCTGCTGTCAGACCATGATTCATACAGGGTCCTGATTTGCTTGAAATTAGATTCCAATATGATATTACGAGCAGCTGACTTCAAAAAGATTAAATTTAGAATTTATATGAACATACAATGCAAAAATGCACTGATTGATTCCAATTTGCAGTAGTCAACTAAGCTCTTCGAAGAGGCACATGTAACTAATTCAATGTATCCATAGCTTTCATTCTTCCTCTCTAGGCTATAAAAGTTTCCACTGTATGAACATTTTCCTAACCTTTGGTTTCTATTAAAAGATGGAACAAGTCAACTCAGCATTAAACTTCATTGAAAACTAATGATGAGCAGTTTTTCTGTTTTTTGTTTGAAGCATGGAATTATTAAATAGCAGAGCAGGGGGTTCACACATTTTTTCCTTTAACTGGGAAACCAGATGAGAGGTGATCCCTCCCCTCTAGTGGGCACTGGTGAGGCCACACCTGGGGTACTGCGTACAGTTCTGGGTTCTCCAGAACAAGAAAAAGATGAACATACTGGAGAGAGGACAGTGACTGGCCACTAAGACAAAGAAAGAAGACCAGGGCATTTCTTCTATGAGGAGAGGCTGAAAGAGCTGTGACTGACACCTGGAGATGAGAAGGTTCAGGGAGATCTCATCAATGGGTATAAATACCTGCAAGGAGGGAAGACAGAGCCAGGCTCTTTGTTTCAGTGGTTACTAGACAGGACCAGAGTGATGGGCACAGAATGAAACATGAGGAGATCCCTGTGAACATCCAGGAACACTTTTTCATTTGGGGAGTGACCAGGCACTGACTGAGATTGCTCAGGGAAGCAATGGAATCTCCAGCCTTGGAGATATTCAGATGCTGTCACAACACAGACCTGTGCCAAGTGCTCTAGGATGACCCTGCTTGAGCAGGCAAGTTGGACCTGATGACCTCCAGAAATCCCTTCCAATCTTTACCACACTAGGATCCACCAAAGAAGCAACCTTTCTACAGAGCTCAGTATTTCTCTCTTCTATTCATACAAGTGCTTGGAACCAAGAATATGACATAAGCACAAAAATACGCAGCAAGTTATTCTCAGCTTCAGCATCTCATCTACCAACATACAGCTAGTCTTGGTTGTATCAGAGCTTGGAGTGTAGCAGTTTAAAAATCAACTCATATTCACTAAAGACTATTCTTCCGACACCAAAGTCCCATCCACTTACTGCTATTGCTTCCTTTGCTCCCTGCTAACAGCTGCTCAGCTGCCCAGGATGGACAGTCTGAAAATTAACCTCAAAACCAGCTCTTGCCTGTGTCAAGGACTCGATTCCAAGCACCATAATGTGGAAGGGGATAGAGGAGGGAACCCACAGCCATGGGAAGATTTGCTCTGCTAGGCAGCATCATGGTCTGATGTCAAAACAAGCCAAAGTGAAACTTTGCAAGGGCTTTTAAACCAGGCTCTTCCCACATTTCCTTCCTTCTTTCTAATACTCTGCTATAGTGTTCTGAACTTTTGCTATAAACTCAAGCAAAACTAACAGGGCTCTATCATATTAATCTATCAGTATCATTACCAAAAAAAAACCCCAAATATGCACACAATAAAATATGACAGTTATAGAGCATCAGTCTTATTTGGGTTTTCAGCATCTAATGGACAGCAATGTTAAACAATCCTGTCCAGAGAAGCTGCAAGATAAGGCAAAGAATCAGCTTCAGTACAGCCACTCACTGATTTAACTAAAGCAAATCTGCCAACATAATTGAATCTAAGAATTATCTCTCAGCTAATCTGTTTGTACTATCAATAAGCCTCTTAGCTGGTCAACCATAAGCAGGATGACTATATGGCATGACTTTTTGCACCCTAATCAATAGGCTCCAATAAAAACAGAAGTATTGATGATTCAAAGTTCAAATAGAGGACAGTTTTAGACAAAGAATAGTATCAGTGAACTCCCAAAATTTACTTAGGAAACATCATGCTATTCACTACAAAGAAATATAAAAGTGCTTGTAAACTCACAGCTATCTCAGTCAAACCACAGAGTAAGCAGGAAGACTTTGAATCAGACACCAACTGGTATCTTGGAAAGCCTATGTTAACAGGAAGTTCATTCTCAAGATTTTTATCTCTCCAAGTAGCACTGATCCCACAACTGAATACACAAAATTGAGGCCTCCACACAGGTGCAGCATTCCAAGGTGTCAGTGGCATTGCCTGTGGAGTTTTAATGATATGTACATGACCAGGGAAACATACCTTCAGAGCACAGGCACTGCAGACCCCACACCAGTTTTACAGTTCCAGCCTTACACAGCTTCCTACGGTAACTGAGCTGCCTACAACTGACATGCCATTGCTGTCATTTAGTGACTAGGAAGTAGTTCTCTTACTTACTATGATTTTGTGATAACTCTGAAAGCCACTTGGTGTGCAGTCACTACCAGAACCTGCTCCTTTTCACAGCCTTTCTGAAGAACACAAGTGACAATCTCACTCCCAGCAGAATCCAAGAACAACATGAGCATTCCAGGGGATGATGCCAGTATGCCTTTGGTCATTTTACATGCAATTTAAGCATATTTATTCTTAAATGTTGATATTGGTGGCAACACTAAGCTTCTTACAGAGGCAGAACTGCCAGGTACATCTGGAAAAAAGGAATAGTTCAAAAAGGAAAGCAGAACTAGTTGTAAAAGCCTACCTATCAATAACATTTTTCTGACCAACAGGAAAAAGCACAGCTACTATGTCCATATTGTGGTTATCATGACTCCCAATAGTACAGACCAGCTCTACCGGTTTGGCTGTTCTTGCATTAATATGGAAGTATTGGGAAATAAGTAGTGTGTGAAGTCAAATGACAGTTTTGTAAGAGTTAAAACAGGGTTATTCAAAGATACACCAATTAAGTACCCAGCCTAATATTGGAGACTTACTAGAGCAGGCAGTCATTTTTACTGAGGCAAAGGGAAAGCTATACAGTTCAAAATTTTAAACAAAGAATACACAATTCTCTGCAAATTAACAAGAAACCATCAACCTTGACTTGAGTATCACTAACAACATACAACACCTCGACAACCCAAAACAAATTATGTCCTTCAAATGCTGTTTCTGGTCCTGGCAGAAGGAGCACTTCAACCAACCACAACCCTGGAAATCAACAAAACTTAAAGATTTAGGGAAGAAATGTATTTCAAACAAATGTAACTCATACACTGCCTTCTTGCTTAATTTCCTCTCCCAAGGAAAACTTAAAATAACATAGGAAAGTGCTTTGAAGAAAAATGTGTACAGCTTTTACAAAGGCCAACAGGTTTGGTCTTAACCTCTTGCCTTTCAATGTTGCAGATGCTGCCTCAACAGCATGCATTCTGAGAATCCTTTCTATAGAACTATTTAAAAAAAAAAAAAGTATCTTTCGTCCAGTTTACAGTCTATCACAGCAGACAGTGACAAGTTTTAGCATTTTTCCTTTTCAGTATTATAGTAACAACAGTAAGAAACAATAATATCAATCAAGTACACATTTAAAACAAAAATATTTAACCTGCACTAATTTCTGCAATACTAATCTCATTATTCTATCCCAAAGCAGATTGGCTAGAGTATAAATAAAATCCTCAGAGCACACTGAAAGATTAGGATTGAATTACTTCTACAAAAGCAGCTGGTAATCTGTTACAGGAGACAGAACGTGTGAAGCAGCAAGGAGCTCAGGCGTGAACTGCAGCAGAGAGGAACAACAGAAGTTCCCACCAGTTCCAGGTAAATCCTTCCAATCTGATCTACTCTCTGGTACGTGCAAGTTCGCTTACTCCCACCAGTTCTCACCTGTGTTCCACAAACTGTCAGAGTGCCAAGTTAACAAGCATTAACATCCATGGCAAAACTTGCATATCACATCCTGGTTCTGCCTCATTAGCCAGCACTCTGGATTAAACTAGTTAAATGCTCAGAGGCTGCTGCAGCAGTTGGATATTTCACTGGGATTTTAAGCACCCACATAACAAACATGGGGCACCATATTTATAAATGCATGTGCCTAATCATATTAATGCTTCCCTGGCTTATTGCTGTGCTGCCCAGTGCTATAGAACAGGCACCAAGTTGCAGTATGATTTTTTTATTCATAATTGAACAGAAGATGAAGAGATGATTTTTGTCTGGTATGGGATTTTTTTTGCACTAGAGCCAGAGATCCTACTTCTTTCCACTACTGTCATCCATCATTCAGTTCAACCCGCTGGCAAGTGGGAGTGCATTCATGCAACTGACAGAGACTTTTGTTTTAATTCAACAGAAATTTACATTCTATCCATTCTATCTGTTCATAGGCTGTCTGGTCTTCACTCAGTAGTTCACATTAAAAGATGAAAACTCTTGCCTTCCGTTTTTACCATCCTGGTTTTCCTCGCTTGCAATGATGCTCATTGAAAAACAGTGAAGTAAGCTCAATGGCTTAATATAATTTTCTTATGTCATCATAGGTTGCTCTGACAGTCAAAACAGGTTACAGTGCCTCAGAGAAGGCACAGTTTTGTGAATAAAGTCCCTGGGCCTGGAGACAACACTCCCTCCTCCAGGCTTCTTCTGGTAACTCCAAAAGAGCCCTACTAGGACAAACACATTTGAACCCAGAGTAATTCCAGTACAGGTAGAAGCCAGGGCACTACAAACAGTACATGCAACTCGTGTACACACAGCAGTAAAACAGGCACATATGGCAAACTGGTCATCATAACTGCTGTTTGGTTTTGTTTTACCTTTTTGTTGTTGTTTGTTTTTTGTTGGTTTTTTTTTTCCTGCTGCTTTCCTGATTGCAAAAACCATTACACCCACGACTTAATCTCAGCGGACTGAAAGGTTCAAATAAGGTTACAGATTGCAAGGCAGAAAAAAGTGTCCGCATGGAGATTTCTCCTGAAGTCAGAGAGAGGGAGAACATGAACCCTGGCTCCCACTCTTTAACAGATGTTCCATTTCTTTGGAAATTTCCTAACTCTTCCCTAATTTTACCTGAAAAAAAACGCCCCTACAGATGAAGTTTCAAACTCGTCAGATGCAAACCAAAAGAGGCACCAAGATCGCAAACTTGCTAAAAAACCATAATGGAATATTTCAGTCATTTTAAACAGTGGAATGCTGCCAAAAGCTATCCATAATCCCCAACGCTGAAGAAACCGAGTCAGTATTTGCAGGTCCCTCTGCGACGGCTAGAAAGCCACTTCTGAATGCAGGGGCCCTTGTATCTGAGAACAGCAGCAGCTTAGCTGTAAGTAATGCGGAGGCACAATTCAGCGAGCGATTCTTGACCTTCGGTACGCAATTGCACTCATGTGCTTCTTTCCTTTCAGGGCGCGGAAGGGACAAAAGAGCACAGGCAGCAGAGCCAGGCGCAGCGCCCGCCCCCGAGCCAGCCGCCTGTGAAGGTCGAGGGGCCCGAGAAGAAGGAAGAGCGGCTGCACCTTGCTCACCCCCGTTCCGCAGCTCGGCGAGCGCTGCAGGCCTCGCCCGCGCACCGCAGCCCCCGCAGGCGCCCCTCGCACCCGCTCGCTCCTCTGGAGGTGAGCGGGGCCAGAGGCGGCCGCGCCGGTGCCGCCGCGCATCCCCGCCCGCCCCGCACGGTCCCCCAGCGCCCCCCGCCGCACTCACCCCGCTCCGGGCCCCCCGGGCGGCGGGGCGCGGGCGGTGGCGCCCCCGCGGGCCGGGGGAGCCTCGCTGCCGGCGGCGGCCACCTCCGGGCTGCTTTTCCCCTCACGGCTCGCCCCCGGCCCGCGCCGCTGAGAGGCCGCGGCGTGCGGGGCGGGCAGAGCGCAGGGGCTGCAGTGGCCGGCTGGCTGCTGCTGCTTCTCCCTCCTCCTGCCGGCGCCTCATGTGCCCTCCTCCTCCCGGGTCTCTGCTGCCAGGCCGCCGCCGCTCCAGCTCCCCGCTCTCCAGCGGCGCCCGGGGACCGCTGCGAACCCCTCCGGCCGGGCGGCAGCGCACGTGCGGCGGCTGCCGGGCGCTCTCCGCCGCCGCTGCCGGGCGCGGGGCTCCTGCGGCCGCGCAGCCTCCTCAGGAGGCGGGGCGGCGCGGACACCTCGGGGGCTGCGGCGCCGCCCGCCGCCGGCGGGGCAGCAGGAAGGGGCGGGAGGCAGGGAACGCCGCCGGCGGCCACCTCGGCGGCCGCTGGCTCGGTAGTCGCAGCGCTCCCTTTCCCGCCCCCCGGAGGCCATTACCTCATGGCCCAGCCCCGCCGCGGAGGAGGGGCCGAGCGTCGCCCGGCAACCGGCCCCCTGCCGCGGGACGGGCTGGGCAAGCTGCGGACGAGGATGTCCGCGGGTGGCGGGAGAGGTTGGTCGCCGTGCGGAGCGGCCCGAGCGCGGCCGCGGGCAGCGCTGCCCTCCACTGCTCCCACAGCTCCCGGGACGCGCACAACCAACCTGGGCTGGTTTGGCAGGCGAAGAGGGCAAGAATGTTTACAGGATGTGTTCAACCAGAAAATCCTCAAAGGAAATATTTGCTATGAATATGCCATATACAGAGAAATGTCTCAAGTCCAAGTATTTTTCCACTCTTTTTGGTGGTGCCCAGCGAGAGGACAAGGACCAATGGCCATAAAGTAAATCACACGAACTTTTTACTGAACATGAGGACGAACTTCTTTCAATGAGGGTGACAGAGCACTGAACAGGCTGCCCAGGGAGGTGGAATCTCCCTCTCTGGAGACATTCAAAACCCTCCTGTGTAACCTGCTCTCGCTCACCCTGCCTTGGCAGGGGGGTTGGACAAGATGATCTACAGAGGTCCGTTCCAAACCTATCCTGTGATAAATGTAACAATTATTGGGGGGGGGGGGGGGGGGGAGTGAGAAACCCAGAACAAATCAGGACTTCATGTGTTTGCAGGTCACAGAACTATTTATTGGAGGAAGGTTTGACTGTTTTTGTCTGCTGGCAAGGGAGAAATAGAACTGCGTTCAAGGTTACAGCTGGTAAGACCAAAAAAACAAGTTGCAGTCATGCTGGTGGTGACAGGATTCCAGAAGCATGGAATAACCTCCAGAGAGTGTAAATGAATTCAGGGCTTGACCCCGAATAACCCATGAAAATAAATGATCCAACCCTTCACAGATGCAAACAAAGAGAATCCCAGATGGGGATTCTCTTATTATGCTTTTGGGTGACAGAAAAGAGGAGAAATATTGCGAGGGCAACAGGATTCTCAGGCAGCCGCCTTTTGAGCAGGCGTGTCTACAGAGCAAATCCCCTGCTAGTGATTTAAATGGGGCATGTGAGTCAACTTAAAAGCTTGGTGCTGCTGCCAAAAGGAACAGGCTGCTTTCCCCATTTCTCCTGTGGAGGACCCAGGCACTCCTGGTTCTCCCAAGGGCTGGTTCTGCAGCTTAGGATTCCTCAGCGAATAACTCAGTTTACTAACCTCACACAGCACTAACTGTATTTTTCCTTATGGGTTTTCTGCCCCGTTACTGAACTGAACTGATTCACCCTAACATCATACAAATATGGAGTGAGCACAAAAGATGAGTTGAAACCATTAGTCTGGGAGGAAAAGGATCCACCCCTCTGGTAACCTTGCACTCTTAAATCATCTCAGTAGCCGCATCTAAATCCTCCCTAAAATAGAAAATTCATGTTACTGCTAAGAAGTCTAACAAAAAGGTTGGTGCCTTCCACTTCTCACCCTTAGTTGAGTCCTCCCATTGCTCCCTTTGTGCTAAATCTTGAATGCATGTGACCCATGCCAGTGAACACACTAAATCAGGAGGCTTTAAAAAAGGGTTCTTTTCTGATTAATACTGAAACAGCTAACTCTGAAGTCAGATGAGTGACAAAGGTTGCACAAGAGAGGAAACAAGACTGGGAGGTTGCAAAAGATGGATGGAGCCCCAAAGCAGCAGCTGGGAACTTGTTATAATGTGTAACATAAAGCCATACCCAGACAGCAGTGAGGACTAATGGTCTGTACAATGAAGGAGAAGTAATTTTGAGGAACAAAACTTTGCTCTGTGCTTTACATACTATAAATGAGAAACAGAGGGGTAAAAAAAAAAAAAAAAAAAAGAGAAAAGCTTTCAGTTCCAGAAAAACAGAGGAAAACACAGAAGCACCTTGGAATCCAGCCCAGGAAGAAAATCAAATGCTGAGGGGGAAAAAAAAAAGAAGAGAAGGCAGAGGGAAAACCAGGAAGTAGAAAAGGGAATATTTGCTCCAAACACAGCAAGAAACAAGTGTGCATGTTTGTAGGTTTCTTATTGAGAAGAACCAATTGACCTGTCACGTCTGTATGGAACAAGGATTTGAGATGTACTGCTGAGACTGAAAAGACTCTTGTTAAAGTGAGCAGAAGTCCTTCACAGTGGGAGAAATGGCAATGACACACACTATTTACACTCAAACACAGTATGTAGAAAAGAGAACTTGGGGCTATGGGATTGCCAGGCCCTTGCATGCTAGGTGTGCATCTGTACACTGGTCTTATGACAGGTAGCAATTGTTTGGTAGTGTTGTGCCAAATCCTCCTGATGATTTTTTGGTCATGTGGTGCTAAAGTGAACGTAAGCATACTCCTCTGCATTTCTATCACCAGCTCAATTTATCCACCTAATAATTCCAAAGCTGGCAATTGATGTGGTAAACAACTACTTGCAAAAAGTTTCCTAGATTTCTCTGCTCTCCTTCTGTTTTCATTATCTTTTCCATTTCCTCTCTCTTCTTGATTTTATCATATAAGATATTATCATCACATGATATTTTCATATACATTCTCAATTTTGCTTCCTTGATTACATCTCTAGAAGAGGCTTTATTTCCACCCTGCTAAAATACAGAACCTTTCAAATGTACTTTTCAGGGAACATGCTGTTGTTTTTCTTGTAATCCTCACCATTCCCTGTCTGTAGAACCTCCTTTATAGGCCCTGTAGAGTAATCAAAGAATACAATAAAAGCTTTAAAAGCATTTGAAACCAGTTTAAGAAATCTCTGATTAGTTTGCCAGCTGAAGACTCCAATTGCAGCTGCAATTGTGGGGTAAATGATTTTAATCTCAGAGAACAAACTAATTCCAGTGGGCATTAACAAGTGTTTGGAGAGAAAAAAAAAAAGTCTAAAACATACCCTGTGTTTCTGAACAGCTGCCATGGAGTTAAGAAGAAAGGAGCTGCAGTGCTTTCTCTTTTTGTTCTTCCTGCTGGTACCTGGTGTTGCTGGCCTCATTTCTCACACTTTTATATCAGCGTGAACCAAGTAATGCTGCAAATTCTTTAAAAATATCTATGAAGTATCTGCATAACACTTGCCTGTACAACATCGTTTCTTGTTTAAATGGTGTTTTTTGTAAAGCTGTCATGGTGTTTCTTGTAAAGCTGTCATTGCTTTTACCTGAATCTGTATCAAAACACAGATTCTTGCAAGTTGTCTCACAGAGCACGTGAAAATTAAAAATGTAAGTACCTTCGACTGATTTTTTTCTTTGTTGATGTTTGGGGGTTTGTTTGTTTTGAAGGGTTTTTTTTGTTTATTTATTTGTTTCATTTTCCAGGACATTATTCAATGCTACCTTTGCTGGAAGAATCAATTCAGCAGAAAAGTTTTTCTTGTTCAGAGCTTTGTGCTTCTTTCAGCTAGCATCAGGCAGCACCAATGCCTTCCCCTTCTTCAACTGCATCTCTGCTGGAAATTTCTTTCCTGTAAAGGGGCTGCATCTTTCAGAAGCAGTACCAAATTATGGAATTGGCCTGAAGAGTTATTGTGACTACAACCTAAGGAGAGCTGATGCTGATTTGAGCAAAAACCCATGGAAAATGAGGGGCTAAATAAAAATAAAATTAAAAAGTAACTTTATGGACCAGCTAAAGCACAAACACAAGCTGAGGAGAGAAATAAAATGAAGATTTAAAGATTTTAAGGAGAAAACTCATAAAAATTTTCTTCATAGTGGATCCCAAATAATAATTATGGGAAAAGGAGCATTATTCCAGATCTTTCAGCTTGAAGGAAAAAAACCCAAACAAATGGAGGCAAACAGTGACTCAGAGGATGGGATTTTGCACATATTTTGCATTAATGAGATTCAAGTTGGAATAAATAGTTTGTAAAGCTCAGATTAGCATTATAAGTGAAGTCAAGTACACAAACAAAGAGGAAATGAAATGCTAGATAGTGGGATAATGATAAATGTGCCAGGCATGCATTTTGCAAGAAAAGGAAAAAAAACATGTAATCAAGCAAAGTCAAATGAAAATTACACCATGGAATGATGATAATACTTCTGACATTGTGAATTTTAATCAGAAAGCAAAAGATATTCTGAGTATACAGTCTGAATCTTCAGAATATGCAACATAAAAGCCACTGCTTGCTGCTGGAACAGTCAATTTGTATATGTGATAAAGAAGCATGACGCTTGTGTGAGTACAAACTGCTGGATGCAATTGAAGACAACAGGATGTTCTCCTGCCGTGTTATACCTAGAACAGATGAAAATAATTCAGCCAGCATAGCATGCTTTACACACTGTCTGTTGCATTAGAACAAGGAATGATTTGATTATTGAAATACACACAAAAATAAATAATTTTACATAATCTCAAAATTACGTAAGCAGAATGGTAGCCACTGAAAAAGCAAAATACTGACAAGGCCTATTCAGCTTCTCTGTCTCAGCAAGACAGACATAATCATATTTTGGAAGCTATCAAGTAGGCTTAGGTGTTGAGAATGCTGTTAGTAGTGAGCCTTACAGCAGAAGAGTATCAGCTCTGCCAGCCAGGCTCACAATGCCAGTATCAGAGCTGATTATACTCAGGAAGGTGATATGAGAACTGCCTGGCAGAAACTGTGGTAATCCATTACAATTAACCCCATTTCCATAGCAGTTAATATAAACAATCAAATAAATAAACAAAAAGGAAGTTGGTCCTGACTGTAGTATCATATACAGAACAGTTGCTGATTTCCCAGGGAAACCAAATTATTTTGGGAAGGTAAAAATATGCCAACTTTCAAAGGTATTAACTGAGAGAGTATTAAAATTTTCAGCATATCTCACCACATCTCTTTCCAACCGTAGGCATATGCAAAGCATTGAGACCATACGAGAGGAAGAGGAAACACAAGCATGGCATACATGTAGTATTGGTGACCTTGCAAGTTGATCCAGTGAGCTGAGATTTGGAGCCTTGTTATCTTACCAGAAACTACTAGTAATTTTTTGCCTCACCAGTGAGGCAAAACTTTGAACCACCGCCTCACCAGTGAGACAAATTTTGAAACATTTTTGCAAAACACAAACTGTTTTGTAATAATGTTTCAAAAGTGTAGAGGGCAACTCTTTGAGGAAAAAAAAAATTCAAGTAAGAATCCCAGAAAGCACCTAAAAATTTGAAAAGTCATTGCTATTTTCAAGTATCAGAAATATATGATACTAAAACGGTAACACTTGAATTTATTTCATGAATTTGAGATGGACCAGTAAGTACAACAGAGTTGTACCAGAAAACCAAGGTAACAAAATCATATCATATCAAAATTAAAATATCATAATCACATATTAATGTTAGCACAGAAGTACAAAAATAAAGAATAAAGTTTCCCTCAAACAATGAAAATATGTGCCAATTTCAAGAGGATGCTGGAAAATAATCTGAAAATAAAAAGCACAAGATAAAGATGCGCCCATGTTCACCAATCTGCCAAAAAGGTCAAACACCAGAAAAGTGGCTTTATGCACTTCCCAAGATTGACAGTACTGTCAAGGCAAATGGAACATAAGAGTGTTTTATTTGAGCAACTGAATCATCATACCCTAGATGCTGAGAATAGAAATTCTCTTGAGAATGGGGTCAGTCTGGAATAGAAATAAACACCGTGTACTAACAAGATGGGATAGAGCATGAGTAATCATGATATCTGAAAAAAAAAAAAAAAAAGAAAAAAAAAGAAAAAAAAGAAAAGCTAGTACATATGGCAAAATAGAACAATTGTATAGCATTTTCAACAGGCATTAGAGCACACTGAAGAACACATTTTACAAAACGTGGAAACACACCTCAGAATTATAGGCTACTGGTCAGACTTTTGAGAACCAGGCAAAATGTCAGAGGCTTACGCAGTACCCATTGAGGGTAGAGCAGTGAAGTGTTTAAGCATGCCTGAACTATGTGCTTGCAATCACGAGATCTCAGTTTGCCTTAAATTAGATCATATATTTATTTGAGAACAAGAATTTGATTACATCTGACTGTCCCGTCTAATAGCCAGGCAAATAGCAAGGCTGAGTTGGCTGCACAGATTGCTAGGAGTATTGAAATGGTGCAAACAAGGCAGAGAATATTTTGCATTCCGTTCTTGAATGCTGAAAATATTCCCATAGAAAAGTTCACTGCAGTTGAGTACAATGCTTGAAGTCATGTTAAGTGACAGGATAAACTCAGGAGTAACAGACTGAAACAGTAAGTAAAAGGCCAAAGATAAGAGTCTTTTAGTTACAACCCTGATGTGTATTTGTAATACTTTATTTCTGCAAGACTACTCTCACACCTGAAGAAATATGTTTGAAGAGAGAATCCTCCATTCTAAGACCAAACCAAAGGGAAAATTCCCCATCTGGAGCATATTGAAACTGTGCACCCAGATTGTAAAAAACATACAGACATGTAATGAAATGTGTATCAACAGTAAAAAGATGCCCATAATTCCTAATAAAGAGGGGTTGGAAAAAAAAGTGGTATAAGTCAATGTATCTCTCTATGTCTGCCTTTAATTATACTGAAAATTTTTTATCATGGAGACATTTAATGTCAAAAGCTATAAATCTATGGTTCAAGTGTTACTAAACTTTTTAAATGTTTATTTTAGTGTGTTTCTCTTGCTCTATTTTGTAGTGCTATTGCCACTATTACATGAAGATTTCAGCAGACTTCATTAATGTTAAAGTTCATACAATCTCACTCCCCCAAAATGGGGGAGTAAAAAACACAAAAACAATCCCTAACTTGGACTAATTTAACAAAAAGAGTACATAGGATGAAACATGAGAAATCTGGAAGGAAAGACAGTAACTTGATAGTTATTGTGGCTTAGTTTTATCTTCTTGGACAGGGACAATGAAATTGACTTATTCTAAGATGTGCCATTGAACTGCTGCCAGGACTTGTGTGCAAATGAGCTAATATTATATTCCTTCTTCTTTATATCAGTCATTCTTATCACAACCACAGATAAAATACACATTTTTCTGAAATCTAAATAAATTCCTCTTCAAAGCATACTTTTCTTGTGCTTATTAATAGAAAGAGATGTCTACTTACACATTTGGTTTATTTATATCTAGTCAACTACTCATTTACATTAAAAACAGAATGGAAAAATTATCTTATTTGTGCAGCTTCAAAGCTGTACCTTCATTGATAATTACAAGTCACCTCTGCAGTTACTGAAAACTTACAGTGTAAAATGGGACAGAGCACCGTTTTTCTCAGCCTGTCGTCATAGGAGAGGTGTTCCAGTCCCCTTATCCCTTCATGGCTTCCTCTAGACTCGCTCCAACACTCCCATGTCTTTCTTATTTTGAAGGCACCAGAGCTGGATGCAGCACTCCAGGTAGGGTCTCACCAGGACAGAGAGTACAGGGACAGAATGAATCACCTCCCTCGCCCTGCTGGCCATGCTCCTTTTGATGCAGTCCAGGATACCTCTGGCTCTCTGGGCTGCCAGCTCACACTGCTGGCTCATGTTGAGTTTTTGGTCAACAACAAAGAGGGGTTTTGTTTGGCTTTTTTTTCCTTTTCGATATTACAGAGGTTTAAAATCATGTGGAAGTCTTCTCAAGAGTGGGAGAAAAAAACTGACCATCTGTTATGCTGCCTAGAAGAAACATTGAATCTTTCCTGTAAGTGTACTATTTCTTTTTTCAATATTGGTTTGAAAATTGAAATCTCTTTTTTCAATATTGGTTTAATCAATGGGTTCAAAACTGTTAGGAGGTCAAAATAAAGGTGAGACAATGAGAAAAAACCTGAATTCTTTACAGCTTGCTCTAGAACAAATGCTTTTAAATGTTTTGTTAGAATCACAGAATGGTTTGAGTTGGAAGGCACCTCAAAGACCATCTAGTTCCAACCCCCTGCTGTGCCCAACCTTTCACTACACCAGCTTGTTCAATGCCCCATCCAACCTTGAACAAGTCCAGGGATGGGACATCCACAGCTTCTTTGGGCAACATGCGACAGCGCCTCACCACCCTCACAGCAAAGATTTTTTTGCCTAATATATCTAACCCAAATCTACTACCTTTCAGTTTGAAGGCCCTTGACCTGTAACCACAGTTCCAGATGTAGCCCAAAAGAAAAGGGATTTTTCAAGGATCTTAAAAAAAACCAAAAAAACAAAAAAAACAAACAGAAGAGAAAAATTTAAAAAATAATAAAAAAAAACCAAAATAAAAAAAAACAAACCCAGATCCCCATAGAATGAAAAAACAAGTGAAAACTCCACGCTGTTGTTAAACATAGAAAACGCTTGTTTCAAGGGTTAAATTTTGTCACAAGAAAAGTGTCCATCAACTAGGCTCCTGCAGAAGGCCACGGCAGGGCTGAGGACGCTACCCGCCGCTTTGACTGCGGGGGTTGCACAGAGCAGCCCCACCAACACAGGCTGCCGGCGGCACCCGACCTTTCCCGACGGACACGCCAGCCCCCGCTGCTCCCCACACCAACATCCGGGAACTGCCCCCCACCCTCCCGGCTCGCCGCCCGGTGGTCCCGCCCTGACGTAGGCGCCCCTGAGCCCAATGGGGCTCCACTCCGCTTCCGGCGTCCGGCGCCGTCTCCTGGAAACGGGGCTGCGGTGGCGACCATCTGAGTAGCGTGCGGGGGGTGCGGGGACGCAGCCCGGTGGGATCTGGCGGTGCGTTCCAGCTGGAATAAAGGACAGCAAAACGCTCCAGTCCCCGGAGTCACCCTGCCTGATGAGCTGGTGTCTTTCTCTCTTAGCTGTATTTTGTGACGCGCAGGGACCAGTGTCCCGTCCGGACACTGCCACCGGGGCATGGGAGACTCCGTCCCGGGGGCGGGGCTCCGCCGTTTCGGTTGATGGCGGCGGCGTGGCGGTGATCCATCCCGCGCCGCACTACGGCTGTCGTTCCCATCCTTTCCCGCCGGGTGCATCCCCTGCACACATATACGGCTGTCGTTCCCATCCTTTCCCGCCGGGTCCATCACCGGCGCAGGTACGGCTGTCGTTCCTCTCCTCCTTTCCCGCTGGGTCCATCCCCGGCGCAGGTGCGACTGTCGTTCCTCTCCTCCTTTCCCGCTGGGTCCATCCCCGCACCCAGGTACGGCTGTCGTTCCCGTCCTTTCCCAGCGGTTGCATGCCCCGCACACCGGTACGGCTCTCGTACCTTTCGCCCTTTCCCGCCGGCTCCATCCCGCACCCAGGTACGGCTCTCGTACCTTTCCCCCTTTCCCGCCGGCTCCATCCCGCACCCAGGTACGGCTCTCGTACCTTTCCCCCTTTCCCGCCGGCTCCATCCCGCACCCAGGTACGGCTCTCGTACCTTTCCTCCTTTGCCGCCGGCTCCATCCCCGCACCCAGGTACGGCTCTCGTACCTTTCCCCCTTTCCCGCCGGCTCCATCCCCGCACCCAGGTACGGCTCTCGTACCTTTCCCCCTTTCCCGCCGGCTCCATCCCGCACCCAGGTACGGCTCTCGTACCTTTCCCCCTTTCCCGCCGGCTCCATCCCGCACCCAGGTACGGCTCTCGTACCTTTCCCCCTTTCCCGCCGGCTCTATCCCGCACCCAGGTACGGCTCTCGTACCTTTCCCCCTTTCCCGCGCACGTTCGCGGCCGTTACCCGGCGGAGCGCGCGCGCCCAGCGGCCCCTCACGGCCCCCTCCCACCCCTCACCGCCCCGTCCGATCCCTCACCGCCCCCCACACCCCATCCCTCACCGCCCTCTCGTTCCCTCCGCCGCTGTCCCTCGGTCCGAATGCGGGAGCGGACCTAGGGCGGGGCTGGAAGCCGCGGCTGGAGCGCTCCTGAGACCCCGCGGCCCCCTCCCCTGTGCTGCAGGTGGGTCGGGAGGCGGCTGTGTCTCCGGGGCCGCCGTGCAGCGCCTCAGGCCTGACCGACCCCGGCGGTGCTGGGAGCGCAGGAGATCGCGGGTCGTGTACGGGCTGCTCCGCTCGGAGTGGTTTGGCCATTCCCTCGTAAAGAGAGGGAACCACGTCTCCTTGGTGTGCTGGTCCTGTATGCAGCCCACAGCAAATCGTGTCCCTCGGTGCCTGAAGGCTGCCGCTTTGGGTGCTTTTGTGCGGGTTCACTCCTGCTTTGTTACAGGTGGTGGCGTGGGAGGCTCCCCTGACGGCCCTCTTACCTCATCTTTTCACCTTTTGTATCACTTTAATTGATTTTTTTTTATTTTATCTCAAAATCCATCTGTTGAAAGTCTGTTTCGTGTGTCAAAGAAGCTGTGGGTGTCCCATCTCTGGCAGTGTTCAAGGCCTGATTGAACAGGACATTTGAGTACAGTGTTCTGGTGCTATGTGTTCCTGCCCACAGCAGGGGTGTTGGAATGAAATGATCTTTAAGATCCATTCCAACCCAAGCCATTCTATGATTTTATGATTCTATGCTCCATTTGTTTGTGTGCTGGAATAACGGCATAGCCATTACTCTTGAGAATCAGAGACTATTCTCTTTTCACTGTAGCCTGTTGCATTTTTACAGATAATACTATTTAGAATTTGTATCTACTAGCCAGTCTATTACTTTTTGAATAAGATCTTTGGAAGTGTAAAATTCACCTTTTCAAAATTTTGATCACATTCCCTGAGAGGAGGCCTTTTGCAAAGCAATTATATTCAGTCTTTCTGAAAGTATGAAATCCCTATTCATGGTAATGGGGAGGGTCACTACTATACGTGAATGGCCATTACATTTGAAGGCTTCCCCTTTCTCCTTCTTTCTTTAGGTTTATTTGTTTATGAGATTAATGCCGTGCTTCCAGTGTGTAGCCTGTGAAGCATCCTAAAGCATGGAGAACTTTGTTTTGTATGAGGAGATTGGAAGAGGAAATACGACAGTTGTTTATAAAGGAAGAAGAAAAGGGACAATTAATTTTGTTGCCATTATTTGCAGTGATAAATGCAATAGAGTTGGAATAGCAAACTGGGTAAGTAATGAAATTTCTTTTCCTGCTTAATCTGGGAAAAAAATACAGCCTACAAATTCCAGTTGCACAAGTTATAGAAAGTGTCATGTTCTTCTTCAAGATGGAGTTTGTCACATTTAGACCAGCTTCTCGAGATTTCAAATTCTTATTCTTTAAATACAGTCTTTTTTTTAATGTGTGTATTTCTTCGTATGATTTTATTGTCTTTTAGATTGCATGCATAAACACATGTTTACAGTCTTACTGTTTCTGTGATGCGTTAGTGAACTTGTAAATATAGTTACATGTGGTGGTTTGCTTTATTTTGTTATTAGTTGTGTAAATCCAGTGGTAACAGTAACTTCCAGTAAGCAATCAATTTCTTGCTTAGCAAGGAGAAATTATTTTGGATGAAATGATATAATTTAAGATGAATCAATTCTGGTTTGTAAAACCTTGGCAAAGCTTTAAATATGATACTGTCTAGAAAGGAAACTGATACAGTTATACAGTTCAAATATTTTATTTTTTCCAGTAGGTACATTTTGTTTCTGTAGTGGGTTAACCTTGGCTGGGTGCCAGGCTCCTGCCAAATCTGCTCTATCACTCCCTTCTTCAACTGGACAGGAGTCAGAAAATACAATGAATGGGTCAAGATAAGAGTAGGGAGAGATCACTCTCCACTTGCCTTCCCAGGCAAAACAAACTTAATTTAGGGAAAGTAATTGAATGTATTGCCAGAGTAGGATAATGGTAAATAAAACCAAATCTTAAAACACCTTTCTCCCACCCCTCCTTTTTGCTGGGTTTAGCTTTACTCCCAATTTTCTCTCTCTCCTCCCTTGCCAGAGATGCAGGGAGGTAGGGAGTGGGGTCAGTTCATCAGATGCTATCTCTGTTGCTCCTTTCTCCTCATGCTCTTCCCCTGCTCCAGCATGGGGTCCCTCCCATGGGAGACAGTCCTCCACAGCCTTCTTCAGTGTTGGTCCTTCCCACAGCCTGCAGTTCTTCATGCACTGCTCCGACGTAGGTCCTCTCCACGGGGTGCAGTCCCTCAGGAACAGGCTGTTGCAGTGTGAGTTCCCACAGTGTTACACATCCTGCTAGCAACCAGCATGGGCTCCTCTCTCCATGGCTCTGCAGATCCTGCCAGGAGCCTGCTCCAGCGCAGACTTCTGAGAGAGTTGCAGCCTCCCTCAGGTTTCCACCTTCTCTACAGTGTGGCCCTCCAAGGGCTGCAGGTGGATCTGTGCTCTGCCATGGACCTCCATGGGCTGCAGAGGGACAGCTTTGCCTTGCTCGCCTTCACCAGGGGCTGCAGGGGAGTCTCTGCTCCAGCTCCTGGAGCACCTTTTGCCCCTTGTTCTGCTCTGACCTTGGTGCATGCAGGGTTGTTTCTGTCACACATTCTCACTTCTCTCCCCTGCTGCTGTTACACAAGAGTGTTTTTCCGCCTTTTTAAATGTTATTCTGGAAATACTGCCACCATCACTGATGGGTTGGCATTGGCCGGCAGTGGGTCTGTCTTGGAGCTGGCTGAGATTGACTTTGTCAGACACAGGGGAAGCTTCCAGCAGTTTCTCACAGAAGCTTCTCACAGTCCTGTAGACCTCCCTACCTGGATAATGAAACCTTGTGATACTGAAACCTTGCCATGCAAAACGGATGCAGTTTCATATTCCCTCTCATTGTTTCAAATATCATTTCTTGGGAACGTTTTTTTTGTTAGGACTGTATTGGCCTTACAAATCTCTTGGGGATACTTTACATACCACTCTAGCAAGAAACAGACTTCTGTAGAGATTAGGCCATCTAGCTGTTACAGAAGTACAGATTTCGGGGTCTCTTGAATGGTTTTCTTTGCCTGATAAGATTAAAAATTATGGTAAAGCTTCGTTTCACTTCTTCTTGCTGTATTATCTCTCATTTGTATTCTTATTGAAAAAAAAAAAAAAAAGTGGGAGTGTAAATTTGACTCCAAATTCTCATTTCCAGTTTATTATTTAGTGGTGCAGGAAAGTTAAATAATATTTATAATTTTGAGTTGGGAACTTACTAGGTTTTTTCCTGTATTTTAAAAACATGTGAGTTAGGGAAGGTCTTGTGAGGAAAGTTATCTTTTCTCAACATACATGTAACACTAAAATATTTGAAAAACAATGTTAGTGCACTAGAAAAGGCAAGAGAACAAGTTGCTAATCTAGAGTAGATTGTATTGTATTGTTTCCATGCCTCAAGTCCATATACATACATTTATGTCTTTCCCCCACTGAAGTCTGTTAAAAATGTCACCCTAGGTTCGTCTGACTCAGGGACTCACACATAAGAATATAATGGCATTTTATGAATGGTATGAAACAAGCAACCATCTCTGGCTTGTAGTGGAATTATGCACAGGTAAGATATGCTCAAAGGTAAACATTTATAGAATGAGTATTTATAAGACATTTCTTGGGGCTTCTCCACAACAAATGCTTAGATCTTTGAAAAAAAGTGTACTTCTCTGATTATTAACTTGAGAATCCTGTTTATATATTAAAGTGGTTTTGCTCTTGGAAAGATTTTTAGAAATCAATTGAAATCGTGCTTCTCCTCTGCTTACCTGTATGTCTCTTTGAAAAGTTGAGTTATATACTGCTGGTTTTTAAGAGCTGAAGAGAGAAGGCAAATCAGGGAATATAAAAGCAAATTGTGAATATAGAAGGTAGCTCAGTAAAAATTACTTGAGAACTTTTCTAAGGACAGACAGCTTTGGCATTCTCTTTTAAAAGACATCAAGGAGCAAAGCAGTTCTAATAACTTAATATTATTAAAATTAATTTTTATTCAAAGAGCAATTCAGCAGCTAAAGAGAATGATTTAATTTTTTTCCCTATTCAGTATAAGTATTTTGATTTCCTTGTTAAAATTATAATTTGGAAACTCTGAGAACCCAGAACTGCATTAAATTCACTTAGTTTTGATAAGTTCTTATCAATCCATTAAAGGAATCTTGTCAAGCTTTCCTTAATTGTGATAGCTACATGTTTTAAACTTCTGACAGCATGCTTTCCTCCATATGGAAAGCAAAGAAAAGAGAGCCAATGTGCATGTGATGCATGCTAAGATTTTGGAGTTTGTTTAATGGTAAAAGTCCATGTTACACCCAGCCTTTTCATTTATCCAGAATTATATTTGAAAAATTACTGAAGAAGAGAACTTACAAGTTCTGAGAAAAAAAGTCAGGTCATTCTTTCACTGATTAAAGGTGATTTTAATGGCTCATTTAGAGGCTTTGGTCTACTTGCTTAGTCTAACTTCAGGGTACATATGTAAGTTATTAGACAGGCAGCCTTTTATTGTTGAACAATTATCACGTGTTTTACCTTGCAGTTTGATAGTTTGCTGCAAGGTGAGTGTCTTGGAGATAACTTACTTAGAGTAAGATGTGGATTTATTCTCAGTTTTGTTTGGACTTGAAAAAGACTTTTGAAATATGGAAGATTCTCTCACTTGTCTCAAAGATAGTTTCTGTTATCAGATGAAAAATATTTCTGTGTTGCTGGTTTCGCTGCTTTTTTTCTGGTGTGGTTGGCTGTATTATGGAAATAGTTTAATTGGAAAATGGCCTGGCCTTAGTTTTAGCAATTGTCCCCAGAAGTTGATAGCCTGCTGTTGGTATTATTTATTCTTTTAACTTGTGCAGCAGGAATCTGGTTAAGGAATTTTAATAAAAGCATGGAGTACTATTACACTGTGAAGTTACACAGTTTCTAGATTTCTTTTTCCCTTTCTGTTTCCTTTGTAAAATAATATTGAAGTAGTTTTGAAGTCATGCAGTCAGTTTTATTCCAGATAAAATTAAGATTTTGTCACAGTATTGAAATTTTTTTTTTTTGTACATTTTAGATTTTGGAACTATTAGATATCAAGAAATATTTTTAGTATCTACTGATATTGGTTTTTGATTGACATCTTTTGAAGTTTATGTAATTGGGCATTACTTGTGTGACCTCTTCTTTATATGCACTTGATGACTATTTGTATTTCAGGTGGTTCTCTAGAATCTCTCATTGCTCAGGATGAATTTCTACCAGAAGATGTGGTGAGAGAATTCGGTGTTGAGCTGGTTACTGGCTTATACCACATTCATAAGCATGGAATTATCTATTGTGAATTGAAGCCTGGAAAGGTGAGGAGGGGTGTTATCTATAGGGACACTGGGTGTTGCTTTTTATGCCATCAGCATTTATTTTATTGTTTGTATTTTACGATTTGTAAAAAGCTTATCTCAGTTGTGAGGTCAGTTGAGTTTTATATGTATGTGAAGATAATCAGAGACAAGTCTGTATCTTGAATATTTTATGATATAATTGATTTCTTTACTTGGTATATATCTGATACAATGTGATATATTCCTTTTCATTTGATGTACTGGTTTAATTTAATGAAAAATTTTAGTTCTCTATCCTTGGAGACATAAATTTGTTATTATTCTATCATGCTGCAGAATATTTTGCAGTCATGGAAAATGCTAATGACAGAGTAAAATGTAACTAAAGTTTCTTTGTCAATAGCTTTCTATATTGTTTGCACATACCATGGAAATTATCATCTTATAAAAATACAAGTCTTTATGTAGTTTCTCATTTAGTGTATGTCTGTTATTAACGTAGAGGTTTGCTAAAGTCTGTGTTTGTTTTTAATTCATGTAGTCACCAGAATAAAACTGACTATAATAAAAATTTTTTGCTTAATAGTAATTGGCTTTGATCTTGATCTATAAATGATCAAGTTGCCACTCTCTGAATTTTTGGTAAAATCTTCCACAATTCTACTCAGTTCCTGTCATTTGTGGACATAAAAGCACTAAAAATACATAGTGTGGATGACTCAGTAGTCTTCCAAAGAAGAATGCTGCTGTCAAGTGCTCATTTCAACAGAAAATAAAATGCTAAAGTTAAGGCTTCTTCTGTGCCCTGCCCTCTGCTTCTGCCTGAATGGGCTATTTCTCTAAAGAAGGTTTTTGGGATTATGAAATTTTTTGTTGCAAGAATAAGCAGTGACTGGCCAGAGAAAACTCTCATCTTCATTGGACAAAATCTGTGGAAGTTTCTGCTACAGAAGATGAGAAAAATTCCTTTTTTTTTTTCCCCCCTCAAATGAAGCCCTGTTTGGTTTTACTGGACTTATATTTTCCTATGCAGTTTTACTCTACTTTAACTATCTTTTCTCTTGTAACATCATTGTTTATTTAGATTTAATAATGAGTAAACAAAAGTGCATATTGAACCTCTTAAGGGTTCTATTGGGGTACTTTTTGTTATAAGAAAAAAGACAGTATTGGCATTGACTTAAAAGAAAGACTTCAGGGTTTTTGGTTATAGTCTCTATGTACTTATATGGTTTGAGATTGTGGTTATTTTTATAATAAATTATTTCATGTTGGAAATTTCAGTTTTAGTATATGATACTAGCATATTGGATTTTGTTTGTTCTGATAGATTCTACTGGAAGGGTCTGGCACTTTGAAATTCAGTAGTTTTTGCCGGGCTAGAGCAGAGGGTGAAGATTTGGAAAAAGTTTTTGCTTTAGCTGGAGCTGAAGAAGGTGAAGATATTAATGAAAGCACTCTGCAAAGATACTTAAAAGATATAGTTCAAGGTATGAAATTTTTACTAGCCAAAGAGACAGAATAAAAGTGGGAATATCAATGAATATGATAAAGAGAAATTATTTAGAATTAATCCTGTTTTGTTTCAGAAAAAAATTGAGCTATGGAATTATTTATAGACTTTTAAAAAGTTTGTGCTGCAGGTGCTCTCTGTAAGGTCTGGAACTAAATTCCGTTAAGAGTTAAAACTATACAGAAAATTCAGGAAGCACTACACAGAACTACTGCTTCTTTCATTGGGCACTGCACTGCTGCACTTTCATTGTCCTTTTTGGCACACCTGCTCTAGGTTATTTCTAGTTTGAGGTCAACTCTTTCACTACCTTAAAGAATGATAATTTAATTTTAAAGTCTGAGAAAGTTACTGTGCTTCACTTTCAACAGGCAAATACATACAAATGCAGTAGACTGCAAATACTATGGGTTTTTTTCATTTTATAATGAAAAATTTTTCATTTTATAATGAAAAATTCAGAGACTTGCTTTTAATCTTTTGAATCTTTTACTAGACATTATCTTGGAGCATCTCATAGACCTCTATTTATAAGATAATTATGTCCCATGTATCAGTTACTTTTATTAGAAACAACAGAATTCCTCAAAATATTTTATGAGAACAAAGGGAGCTCTCCTTGCTGTCTCCTTCTGAAAGTCCACACTGGAAATAAGACGAAGATCAGGTCTTTATTCAGGAAGAAATACAAATCTAATTTATTTCCTGTTGCTCTTCGGAACTGTTTTGATAGGTATGGTAATGACCTTTGTCACTCAAAACAATAAAACCCAAGAAGAAAAGAACCCAAAATAAACTTTTTAAGGGACTGTGGAGTTGGCACTTTTATTGAATTAGTGTAATTACTTTGGAGATTTTTGAGAACTGATGGGAACTACTGTAGAAATAGGAACTATATATGTTATTTCTGTATCAAACAAAAGAGATTTGTGAATAAGCTGCTATAATTTGATATGTGATGTTTTAATAGTGTTTTAGTGGTAAAAAAGCCATAGCTGTTTAGATCAGTGATTTCATTGGCTAGCTACCTTGTTTTTTGTAACAGAGTTTACTAAGTTTGTGAAAGTTTATTTCTTGGGATAGATTTTAAAAAAAGAAATCCCAAATCTAATGTAAGATAATTATTTCTGTTACTCAGATTTACCATTCTGCTCAAATTTCTTGGCTCTTAAAGCTGTTAAAGCAAATCAAAGCATTCTTTGCCTTAATCACTGTGTTTGAAAAGTGAAGCACAAGTCAGTTTGGTAATTGAAGTGAAATAAACAACAAAACATATATAATCCTATATAATCCAGTGAAAGTATAGCAGAGAAGTTCCTTGGAAACTACTTACATTTTCTATTTCAGTTTTCTCTTATGTTGGGTGAAGACAATCTATAGCTTGATGAAGTTGGGAGACAAAGTTTGAAGTGTTGAAAAAGATGAATGCTGGATGACAAATCAAAGTGCATCAATTATGCATTCTGTGTTTTGTAGGCTTTCCGTTATACACAGCTCCTGAAGCAATAAAGGGAGACAACTTCGGCAAAGCCAGTGATCTGTGGTCCCTGGGATGTTTACTTTATGAAATGTTCTCAGGTTGTAAGTTTGTAAATTTATCTATTTATTTAATGATAATGGAAGCATAGTTTATAGTCCCAAAGTAAATTCTTATGAACTGTTTAGGGAAGTTGGGACATAGAAAAACTGGAGGCAGGTTTTGAAGATTTCTTGAAGAACATACTAACTGTGCTTAAAAGACAAAAAAAGGTGTCTTTATCAAATAATCAGGTGAAACAATACTGTTAAGTGGTCCTATTGCCAACAATGCTAACCAACATGTAGGGTTTGCATACTATTATTTAAAATTATGGCAGCCCTCAAATTCTGATAGTATGGTGTTTTTTTATCTACTTGGTATTAAACTCTATATGCATTATTTTAACCTTTGAAGGAGGAAACTGCCTCACTATTGTAAAACTAGAGTAATTTGGTTCCCTGCACACAAAATACCCATAGCTTCAGCTAGATGGAAGCTTCATTGCAGAAGAGAATTACACTGCAGCCTTCTTAAACCTTAAGCAAAACACTGATCTGTTGGATCAACACAGTAATACAGATATGGAGATTTCTGTCTTTTCCTGTTGTCTTATGTCTGATTCGTACAGGGTTGCCTCCATCAAGACATCTTTGGTGCCTCTTCTGTCTGTTGATTCTTTTGCTGTTCATGACGAAAGAATTTAATCAAATATTCAGAATTTAAATTGACAAGAAAACTTAATAAATTGTACTCAGACTGAGGTTGTTTATTTCTTTGGATGCTTTCTCAGGAAAATGAGCTCATGATAAATCATTGTACCTTACAACCATTTTGAAGTTTGCCTAATCTGTGAAATACACTTCTGTTTGCTTGTAGGAAAACCACCATTCCTTTCAGAAAGCCGTGATGAATTAATTGAAAAGATTTTATCTGAAGATCCATTGCGACCAGGACCAGAGAGTAGGGTTCTGTTATCCGTTAATGGATCAAGTCACAGTAATAAATTTCATTTGCCCTTTTTCTTCTGGGGCGGGTTGCAGGAATCAGTTAGTTGTCCAAAGTGAATGTTAGCAATGCCTTCCTGTGATAATTCCCTGTTAGTGATGAATGCTTGTTTCTCTTTTGACAGTGACGTATATAATATACTTTTAATTGTTAACACTTAATCTACCTGCTGGGGTGGAATTTTTGATCTTGGTCATTCTGCGCATCAGATCACAGAGATCCTAATATATTGGTGGGTTTTTTTTCAACTTAAGCAGATTTTAACTCTTCTTAATTTCTTGCTGCTGGCTATCTGATTATTGGAGGGTGCTTTTTTTTACAAATTAAAAAAAAATGTATTCGTTTGATGTCCGAGCATTAGTCGTTTGTTTGTTTTGGGGATTTCTTTGAGGATTCTTTGACATGCAGAGTGTATATTTAAGATTCTTTACACACTGAGATTTGTTTTCAGAGATTACTATCAAGAAAGTTTTTTAGCATGATCTGCAGAATAGTGTGGTTTACATTGGGTGATTATTGTTTTTGCTATCCAATACTGATCTTAAGTGCTTCTCTTTACAGGTTCTGCTTTTCACAAACCTTCTGCTGAGTTCATGAGTTTGCTTGATGGGTTACTCCAAAAGGATCCTCAGAAAAGGTGAACTGCCTAATCCATGATAGCTGTTTTTATTGCCACCTCTGGAGAAAATAATTATTATGATACTGTATGTATAGTATTTTGTAGCTGACAAAGAATGCAAAAAAAATTTCATCCCTCATATAAAAGAGCAAACTGTGCTTTTTCTTAGATGAAGATATATAGAATTAATGTTTTCATTAAATGCATTTTTTTTTGGCTATTGTTTTTGTACCTGGTGCTAAATAGATAACTTTGTAACAGAACGATAGGTAGTTTGGAATTGGATGGCTTTGCTTTTCCAGAGCAATGGGCACCTGTATTTCATTAGGCTTTAACTTACACCTGATGCAGTTCTACTGTTAAATAATTTAGGGCTATAAATTGTAGAGTATGTCAGATAATTTACATGTGGGATTAACTCTGCAGTTTCCTTCATTCTCATATCTCTGTTGTGTGAATTTTCCATTCCTTCATTCTCATATCTCTGTTGTGTGAATTTTCCATTCTGATTTAAAAGTTTGTCCTGTAAAAAATCCTGCTTGTTGTCCAAATAAAAGAAAACAATTTGGATTAACTCTGTAGTGTCACTGTGTTCAAAACCTAGTCTGGTATGTGTCTGTGCAGTTGTACTTAGCCACTGCTTTTATGTTTGTTGCTTTTCCAAAGGCTGAATTGGGCAGACCTATTGCAGCATCCATTCTGGAAAGGATCCTTTAGCCATTGTGGTGGTGGCTCCCCAGACAGACAGGGCACAAGCTTGAGGTACTGAAAGTTCAAGGAAGATTTATTTTAGTAAATATAAGCAAAGATAAAAAATATTTTATTGTCTGTTCATTTTGTAACTTTTGAACTTTTCTTAGAATTTTCATGAAATAACAAATGGAGTTTTACACCATTCTGTAAGTGGTTTTGGGTGTTTAGAAATTGTATTATCCTGTTAGGTATTGCACTGTCCATTCACTTTCAACTGACTCCTTCCTGCTGTCTATAGAATGTGTCAAAATTCACTTCCAAGCTAAATGCTCTCATTTTTATTTATATATTATATAATATTGCTGTATGAATCTGATTTACATTTTTTTTAACGCTTTTGTAGAATCTTATAAATATGGGTCTGTTTTATCTTTGGTACGTTTTTTTGTTTGTTTTTATGCATTAGGCTTAGAGCCTCACAAAGCCTATCAGTGCAGCATCTTAGAGCTGTGGTTCAGCCTTATAATCTTGCAAATGCAGCTGACCTATATTCTTTGCTTATGACATGATGTATTAATCTAATAGTAGAGATTTTTTTCTAAATATTTAATACTCTACACTGCTACATATGCAGAAACACCTAGACCTGTTGCAAATGGTTTTTATGTATTAAAAAAGTTAGTTTTCTTTGAGACTCCTGTTACCTTGGTGGGTTTTCTGTTTCTAATTTTAAATTAGGACATTTAGCATTGTTTTTTATGTTACTTTGTTATAAATGTTTGAAAGATAATTCAGGTTCCAATCTGGGGATCTAATGTCAAAATAGTTTTGGACTGCTGAGTGGTTTTTTTTATATCTACTTCAAAATTTTCTTTCATGTTGTTTAATACCTATTTCTGGTATCACAGCTGCAGTATTTTTGTTATTACTGTTTCTTATAGTTTGAGATATCACTCTTTGTCTTCTAATTTTATTACTGCTTTCATCTGCAAAAAAATTTAATGTTTAAAGTTTATACTGTGAACTAATATATTATTCAAGATTTTAGCAAGACTTATGTCAACAACCTGATAGTGCTATATTTGGGGAATTTTCAGACAACCAGAGGGACCTTAGTCTTCTACAAAATATTAGTCTATTTGGCCATACTTTAGAGGTTTTTCTAAGGCCTCTGAAATATCTACTGATGTATGCACTAACTGACAAATATGACAAATGTAAAACATTGGTTTGACATGCAAAAGAAGCTCAATACTCTTTCTTTTCCAGCTGTGAGGCCTATGTATCTATTTTCTTCACACTGTGGGTTGGATTAATATTTTATATCCTGGAGAGCATTCATTAAGGTTTTATGACCCAGTTCCATGATAATAATATTAGGACATGTTAAAAAATTCCCAAACAACCAAAACCAATAAAATTGCATTCAAGTGTGACAGTAAATCATTACACACACAAAAACATGGTTTTAATCTCGGCTACAGACTTCATTATAGGAGATAGGTTTCATGTGACTTTTTCCTATGCAGGTTAAAATGTCTGTAATGCTTTTAGTATTTCTTTAGTATCTCTTGTATTATGGGGTAATAATTGAACTTTTTAAATGTCTTTCAATTAAGTTCTAATGATAGAATTTTTAATACTTTTCCAGTTACTTGCTGTAAACGTATTTTTCATAATTGCCATTACCAATATAAAAAGTACGTGCAACACATATTTAAAGAGTGTATTTTTCTAAAGAATGACAGCTAAATTGTATGCTAACAATTGCAACAGATAATGGATATAATCAATTTTTTAAATATAATCAATCCTCTTTTTTAAAAATCTGTAATTAATATCATTTATTAAACAGCAGAGAAGACACAGAGTCACCAGTTTCTTGTAGTGCCAAAGAGTCAGTGGATGATCATGAAAATCTAGATAACCTGTCATCCTCAAGGGCAGGTCTTAAATCACCAAGCAATTCTTTCAAAATAGGTAATATTGCTCATTTTGTTACTTTGTAGCTATTTTATCAATCCTACCAACATATTTACTCCCTATGTTTTATTTGATTTTAACCTCTGAATGCAAGTTCATGTTCTCTCTTCGGTAGAAACTCAGACTGAATTGCGGCCCAAAAGTGCAGCTGATGGCGAATCAAATGAATCCATATTTCTCCTCAGGTATGAAAACCTCCTTGTAATCTTGTATGTTTGGTGTTGCTTTTTGTCTCTTCAAACATTTTATTATTATGACTGTAGCGCTGTGTCTGTGTTGCCTTTTAAATTTTTCATTACCAGTTAATAAATACTAAAATACATTTGAAGAGCTGTGAAAACAGTGTGTGTAGTTAAAGCTTATATGACTTTATTACTCTCATTTTTGAAAGTAAACTTTTGATTATTTAACTGTCTGTCTAAACAGAAAGCTAAAATTTGTTTAGATCTCCTTCTCTCTCTCTTCTTTCTTCTCTCTCTTGGAGTACGATTGCTTTAAATACATAAGAATAAGCATTCGGCGTATCATCCGTTAATAAATTCTTCCTGCAGCTTTTCATTGCAAGGTATTGGTAAGAGTCTATTAAGTACTACATGTGTATTAAGTTAAAAAATAGTGATTGATTTAACAGTGATTTGTTTTAGTTGAGCCCTGATTCTGAAACTTTGTACTAGCTTTCAAGCCAAGAAGGTTGTCTAGTGAAATACTTTTCTTGTCAACATCAAGCAGAAATATTCCAGTTTGAAAAGACTCTTTAAAGCTTCTTGCATAACCTGAAATAGGGCTTTTGTACATCATACTGTGTACAAAAGTTATTTTAGTTGTTTTTTTTTAAAGTATTAATTCTCATCTCATTTTTAATTTTTATCATCACAGCTAAACATATATTATTAGTAATTTCAAGTAGCATTTGATTTGAGCAAGCTGCTCAAAAGAAAGGCTACAATGGTATTAGAAATGGAATCCAAATAATATCTTTTTAGCAACGTAATGTATTTGTAAGTACATTAAATAAAAAATTTAAAACATAATGCAAACAACTAAAAAAAATCTGTTCTGAAATTCTCTTTGCATCAATGATATAACTTCTGAAAGCAGTGTATGTGATGTCTAGTAAAGTATTAAAACATTGAAGTGAAAGAAACTTGCTTACCTGGCACTTGGCATCAGAATTTAATTAGCTACTGGAGTGGTTAATCAGCTTTTAACAGCAGTGGCTTCTTCTGCTTGTGCAAATGGAATAGATCTCATTCATTTAACTAGTTTAATTCAGCAATCTCTTGTCTTGGTTTAAACTGAGAAACCATCTGAGAACTGAAAAAATAGATACTATTATCTGTATCTCAATCATGTATGAAAGCAATTTAGTTAAATTGATTGAAAAAAAAATATATTTAACAAATCTACGTGTTTGGAATTTTTTGTCCAGCGTCCTAGCTGGAAATCAAGGAATTTTTCTGTTTAGGAACTAAAATTCCAAGTACATCCTGATACACTTTTTTTTACCATAAATATCACAGGTTTACCAAATATTTCATATTTTATGTAGGTAATATTTTGGCATTCCTTCATTGTGCCCTTTAAATTTAAATAGCTGTTGAAAATAGATGGAAGATGAGAATAGTTATGGTAATCATTTGATCACTGATTTCCTGGGTGTCTTTAATTTTGTTTGCTGTTTGTATTTTTAGTTTAGTTGTTTTTTCTAATAAATCTGATTTGCAACTTAATGTGTCTATTACTTTCTGCTAATCAAGAAAACATGTTCATTTGAAGTTGTTGATTTAACTAGTTTCCTGGCCTGCCAATCATGATAATTCTAAAGCTGGTTTTAAATGTTTTAATTTATTATGTACTATAAACTCCAAATTCACTAGAAGCATTATGACAATTGCAACTTGGCAGTATTCTAGTCTCTCCTTTCTTCATTTTCTAATTAGCTGACAGGATTTTAAAAAGGAAAAGCAAAAGGTAAACCCAGTTCACAATGATACACAAAAATTAGGAAGTTTTTTATTTCCATTACTCAGCTAAAACTTGTGTGTGAGAAGAGAATGACATAAAATAAATTGCAATTTTTTCTCAAGTTAATTTATTTTGTATGTTTCTTTTATTAGGAGTTAAGATAAGAATGGTTTAGCCTCCAGTTTGTAGAGTCATTCTGGCTGAGAAAATAATCAAATTACATTCATTTGATAGCTACAACAAAATACCATCTTCCCTTTTCTAACCAGCAAAGAAATCCTAACCTTGTCAGAACACATTTAAAGACAGAAAAGTCATGTCTAGTTAATGGATCAGGCAGAACATAGTGTAAGTTATGTTAGTCAGCTTTGAAAATTTGCTGTATGACATGAAAGTTTCAAAAGAGCAACGAAAAAGTAGTTTGCAATGAAGCTTAATCTGTAGTCTCTATTGGTTTTTAATTATTTTTTTATTTCATTTGCTGAAGTTCTCGTCCCACACCTAGAACTAATTCTGCAGTAGAAGTACATGATGCTACTACTACTGTCCCAATCAAAAATTCTTCACAAGGAGATTCATGGTTGAAAAAAGTGAGTAAAAAGTTTATATTAAGGGGTGATGGTAATATTAGCCTGAAGTCTGTGGCAAAGTTAACTTTCTCTTGCATCCTTCCATAATTAAGTGTGCAAGTTGTTTGAAAAAGATACTTGCAGAACTTTAGATGTAGGAGTTAAGAAAGATTCTTAGTCTTCTTTTTTTCTTGCCCTTTTCTTGCACAAAAGACAAGTTGTCTTCTTTCTTCTCAATTACATTTTGATCTAATGCTTTTTCTTCTGATATGTTTCTTTCACCATAATTTGTAGTCAGTCCTATCTGCTATTAAGTAAATAAAAAGCAAATTAGAATATGTTTCTATGGCCAGACTGCTTGGTATAATGTTGAAATGAAATATTTTGTGAATAAACATGATTAACTCTTTTTTGGTACAAAACAGTTTTTTTTAAAACCTTGTTCTTCTTCTAGGCTGAAAATGTGTGCTCAAGTCAGCAGGATATGGAGTCAAAATTGAAAGATCTCATTTACACTGAATCTGATCTTACTGTGACACCAATCATTGACAATCCAAAGGTAAAGCAAAATAAAATACATGATTCAGGAACTTGTGGTTGAGACTATGTTTGCAGATAAATTTTTAATCAGGGTGAAACTTCTTTCCTGTATTTTATAGTTCACATTTTAAAGCAGTTCCACCCAGTTATTTGGCAGGATTTCATACGTTTTTTTGGCAGGCCTTATAATCCTATTGTGTTGCTTATTTGGAGGAATGAGTTATTTTGGGATTGAATAATAGTATTAAATAATATCTTACAAGAAATAGAAGCTGCAAAGTGCTGTGTTCAGTGCTTTTGTAGATTTGTTTTCTGATAATGTGCCTATCTGTTACTTAAATGAACACAAAACTTTGGTTTGTTATACTCAAAACAAAGCCATCTATGAAGCCTTCTAGATTAGGAGTTAGACATTTGCAGAATAACATTTGTTACTCTTTAGTGTGATAATGTTTCTATTCAACATAAATCTATTTTCCCTCTTAAAGAACACCTGAGGTTGCAAGAAATGTCCATCTTATTTCTGTTGTATGGATTCTAATGTGCTAACAGTTTGCAACAAGTCTCCTGAGCAGGGAATTCACACTTAAGTTTGACTGTGAAGAGCAAATCAAAAAAGAATCAGTGCTCTGCACTGCGATGACAATGTAATGTGCATTTATAGGCACATGCATTGGTAGAAAGAATGATAGTCAAGAGTCCCTTTAGTCTTCCTTTTGTTTCTGTGCCAGAAAAAATTAAGCAGTCTTAGCAACTTTACTCAGTAAATTGCTGATGTGGGGAATGCAAGATTTTTCCTTGGAAGCGAGCATCTAAACTCATTAGGAATGTCTTGCAGCTTTTAATTGCTGTATTGCTTTAGTATTAACAATTCTTTTGGTTTGTTTTAATGGATTTCTTAACACTTTCAAAAACTAAAAATCTTACACAGCTAGATAAGTAACTACCAAATAATGCTCTTTTAATATGTTTGGGGTGAGAGACATCCTTCCTAGAGGAGGCTTTCAAAGGTAATTATATGTTTGAATGCTACCACTGTTAATTTCTCAGTTCTGTCTCAAGACTCTGACACAAAGCCTAAGTCCTTCACTGCTTCTCTTCTTAGTACAAGTATAAGAGATGAGATTAGGGGTAGGTGCACATACTGATGTGTGCTTGTAGACTAATCTCCTTACCATGCAATGCCAGACTGAGAATTAATGCAAAATAGCCCGCTAAGTTCCAGGGACATGTAATCAGAGTCACTGCCTCTTGGTGATGACACTTTAGTCTGCTTTTCAGACTTAAGGATGATACTGACACCTGGTAAATCTGAAGAGCTTGCAATTTAATCTCCTGGAAAGGGATTTGCTAGATGCTGGCAGAATTTTAAAAGCTGAAATGTCAGCTTAAATTGTAAAATTTCCCTGTGTTCTGCAGATCTGTGGAATTGAAGACCTTTTTAAGAAAATAGCTCTCTACTTAAGTTTAGACTTCTTCTGTCAAAGGCTAAATTCCATTACACAGTTGCCTTTTAAAAAGTTCTTTATTTAGTGAAAATCACACTCAAATGCTCAGTTACTGAGCAGTCATCCAATTTTGTGATCTACAAGAAAATGATGGTTTTGCAGGGAAAAAAATCTCTATATCTTATGAATGATTAGCTGCTGATAATATGACTTTTTATATTCAGGAGCGGTCTAGTGTATACATGTATTTACTGTATGGCAATGATTTGCTAAAACATTTTTTGAGCTGTCACCTGCATAGTTCCTTTCAGTAGCTTTTGAAACCCAAATGCAGGTATTTTTCTGCATACAAGCAAGATAAAAATGTAAACTGAAAAAAATCCTGTGATTTTGTAATCCCATTTTAAAAATCACTTAAATGGAAATGCTAGCAATGTAATTATATAAAAAACATGGGAGTTAAATCTCAGATATTTGTTTGGAAGAAATACATACCAGAAAACAATGGAAAATTCCTCAGTAATGAGCAGTAGCATGTACACCCATCCTGTACAAATTTTGCGTCTTTGTATTCTCACGTTCAACTTAGAGATTTTCTAGGAATGCATTAAAACTAGTCGTAATGTGTTTGTTTTTTTTCCAGATAATGAAGCAAGTACCAGTTAGATTTGACCCGAAAGCTTTACATATACCAGCATATTCAGGTATGGATCTGCTGAAGATTCTAGCAAGTTCTGCATGTGCTGCTGTAACTCATTATTGCAAGACCTGTAGCCTCCCCTTGTAGATTATACATGGTCACAGTTTCAGAACTCTTAATTATTCTGAAAGTATTGTTGTGTATGCAATGTTTTTACCTAGATCAATTTTGAGTAGCCTTTGCAAGTACAAACTCTTAAATTACATTCCTTTCTCTTCTGCTTTCTTGAGTTACAAGCCCGTGCTCAAAACTTTTGCCATGAGGCAGTCATCAGTGTTTAGTGTGGGAAAACCAGCATATTTTCTTCCAACTGAGAGATTTAAACTGAAATACTCAAACAAATATATTACAATTTGGCAAATGCAGGTGAGCAAGTGGCAATAAGATCTTAAAATGTGCAGTGTTGATCAGCCACAATACTAGGTAGCTTTGCCAGTCCCACCTTTAATCATGAACTGTTATGGCACTCATGTCAAAAAAGATAATGTGAAGTTGTTTGGGGTTTGTCTTTTTGTTGTTAATTTTCAATGTCTAGAAATATTTCTGAAAACTAAAGTCAGCTCATTGTCATGACTGTAACAATTCTTCCTATGGAACATTTGCTCTAGTCATTTTAAGGAAAATACTGAACTGTGCTTGAAGAGGGATATCAGCCAGATACATAGTCCGTCTAGAATTCACATAGCACCTCTTCCTAGGCATAAAAGTTCATCTTTCCTTTCTATAAAGTATGTATTTTGAAGACTTAATTTGTAGAAGAAATTTTATATTTGGACAGGAACACAACATCCTTCAATCTCCTAGTCAAGACTGTAACTGAAAATATTTTTAATTTGATTAATCCAAAAAAGATCAGATTTGATTGCCCAAGGGGACTATTATGTTTCATATTACATTTAAGTAGTTATTATACTGATGTTCTGATATGTTTAACTCTTGTCAGCATTTATTTATTATGGGACAGTGGTTTTTATGGTTGTAATGCTTTCAGAGTCGTAGCTTTCTTCTGGACAACTTTCTGATTGTTTTTGAAGATACTGAATTTGATGCTGCTTGTCAGTAATGATTAAAGATAATATGGAAAAATTTCAGTGAATACCTGAAAGCCAAACCTGTTTTCATCTCTATTGAGATGAAATGTCTATTTGCCTGCATTAGAAGGTTTTGTTACTTAGGTGTAAATTTTCATAAAAGACAGAAAACATGCTTTTAAATAGTCTATACCAGAGCATATCAGGGTGGCAGGTAATTTATTAATAAATAACTTTATTAATAAATAACTACCAAAGCAGAGGGAAGATATGGCTGCTAGATTGAAATTAACTGTTTAGACTGATAAGGAAGTCTGAAAAAATCTCAATTCATGTGCAGCAGTCAATGAATGGAACCACAGGATATATGTTAATTGTCCGTGTGACTTGATTTCTTTGTGCTCTTTCAGAAGTCATCCTTGTCCTGATTTGCTAAGGCTTAGCTAGGTGGATACCTACCTGTAGGAGTGATTATACATGTTTTCAGTTTATTTATTGTGAGCAGATTTCATTAATTTTCGTTAGGTTTTGCCTCAAATTTACTTACAGGAAGCTGCACTTCCTTATTAAGAATTAGTAACAATGAAGGACAACTGCTACCTTTCTCAAATTTAATGCGAATGTTTCCTTATATGAAGGACTTAGCAGGTTTGTGCTTTCAAAAATTATTTGAGGCTTCCATTGCTGAATTTTTATCCTCTTCTGGCTTCCTTTTTTATTTCTGTTGTCTTCAGACATGAATTCTAACGGGCTTCTTTAGTATTTTAAGTCCTAAAATTATAATTAGATTCAAAGCTACATTAAACATCCATTATCTTTAACTGTTTGTTTTCTTCTCATGTTTAGTTGAGAAGTTGTCCTCTATGAAAAATGTGGACTGGAATAACTTCGTGAAAAGAGTGTGTTCCCTGCTTGAGTCCAGTGAGAAGAATACAGGAGCAGCACGTTCTAAACTGAACTTACTGTACTATCTGTGCACTTTGGTTGTCCACAAGGAGATTGCAAACAGGCTAATTAGCTCTCAGCTGGTAAGTAATAAAGCTTTGAAGGAATCAACATGGTTTACATGTTTGCCATTGTATAAAAAATTAGCTGCTTTTTGTTATACTTGAAAAAATCAATGGTTTACTGGCAAAAATATGATGTTGATTAAAGTAGTAAAAACCAACAAAAAATTATTAAATTCCATGTTAGGTTTTTTAAAAGAGCTGAGTAAAACTAATTAGTTGTCTAAGATTTCAAATGCATTTACATATAGTTTTGTTGTATTAGGGAAAATGTTGGGGTAAAAATTAACCTTTACGAAGAGTGTAAAATAATTTATGATGAAAAGTGAGTCTTTGTAAATCATTAAGTGGCAGATGATACTGTAAAGAGTTCATGTATGATTATTAAATTAATTTTATTAGGTCATATGTCTGTAAAGAATAGCAAGAAAGCGTTCTAAAGAACAGGCAGTAAAACTTTCAGTAAACAGGCCTTCAAAGAGTGACCATGCTCTCTGAAGAATCTGTTTTGGGGTTCTATGTTTCAAAAACCATTTTCTACCAGACAAACAATTTTATTAGTATGCTCTGTAGTGGTTTAACATATTTCTTCAAGTTTTGCATGTGCAGAAGAGAAACAGACTTATTCCCCCCCCACCTTATATAAAGGCATTACAGAAGCTACCCTAAGATGAGCACTTTTATTTTATTTGATAGGAAGTAAACTACTTTGCTCTCCCACATTTGTAATAAGGTACCTAAGTTAAAAGCTGAGATGTATTATTGTTGCATGTAAGATACTAAACGGAAAATTGCAATACCAAAAAACTGGATGAAGAGCATTTAGGTTGGAAGCAGTGATAAGTTTTATGCCATAACATTCTTGTGAAAAACAGAAACAGAATTGCTGGAAGGTGTATTCTATTATCACTGGAGAATTTGGAGCAAGGGGAACAATAATCTAGTAACTGAATAGCTAGTTAACAGAACATTTTAGAAATTAGTTAGTAATTATGCAGTTTGGTTCTTAAATGGCTGATTATATATGTTAACATTCATTATTCTGGTATTTGCCAACTATTTCGGTACAGACTCACAGAGTCATTTAATATTTGTTTTATAATACTGTATGATGATCTCTGTGCTTGTAGGTGAAAGAATCGGACCTTTTTTCTCTAAATAGTGTTATTCAGAATGAAAGAAAATTCTGACATTCATCTATATGCTTAGTAGTTTAGTTTAAGGCCAAAATATAGAAAAATATTTGTATTTGTCCATTCAGGCTTTTTTATTTTTTTCTTTAATCAGTGTTTGCACAATATCTACAGTATTTGTCTGTGATAATTCTCTTAGCAAATGTTATCCAAATACATTTTAATGAAATTACTGATATTTTGATTTCTTGTTTATTATTTGGAACTATGAGATCATTGAAATTCACTGATGTTTATTTGTCTTCTTTATAGTTTCCTATATTGATACAGCAGTTGCGTGCAGCTGCCAACTGGGATATGTAAGTAAAAACTATTTTAAATTAATATGTTCAAATACAGTCTTGTCACTGAATTTTTTTGAGGATCTTTGTGAATAGGTTATTTGAGGAGTTTTTTAGCCTGTCAGACTGCTGTGGTATCTGACTGGGAGTATGATGATATAAAATGGAATTTTTTCAGCATTGAATAATATGTTAATTCTACAGGACCAAAGATTATAGAAAAACTCTAAAATTTTATGTAGATAATATAGAACTTAGTGCATCAAATAGAGTTACTTAAAATCACTGAATAAAATAACTCCATGCCACAATAGAGTAAAATAACTATAATGGCAACCCTCTTACCCCCGCCACCAAATACCTGTCAGGAATAGTTCAATGTGATAGTGCCCTCTGCTGTTTCTTTCATAAACATTCATTTTATTATTCCAATTTTTTCTTTTAATGAAGCGTTGAAAACTGATTTGCTGATACAGATTTAATTTCTCTTTTGTCAGCTATCCTGAAAAGTCTAAGTTATCTGTAGGAGTTTTCTGTATTATATAAAAACTGAACATGAGCATGACTATTAGTAATCCTAACAAACTAAAGAACTTTCACACTTCAGAGCTAGAGGAAAGAAATGTCTTTATGCACATATTTACTGCTAAATTGGGCTAAAACACTGAAATAACTTGTTGATACAAAGAAAGCAGAAGTAAGAAAATCTGAGCTGTAAATAGGATGTCAAATTTTTCTGCCCTTAGCAACCTGTGTAGAATATAAACAAGATAGAATTGTTTTTGTAGTATTTTGTAAATATATTTCCTGCACCTACAAAATATTTATTTGATACACAGACGTGCTAACATTGCTCGAGTGATTGGTTTACTGGCCTTACACACATCTGAACTTGAAGAAAATGTACCTGTTTCTGAGGTAACTTTCCTTTTTTTTTTTTTTTTCCCCCAGCAGGGGGCTTTTAAAATGCTTTTACTATTTATGTCAGAGGCTTTCACAGCATTTTTTGTTTTGATCCCTGCTTTATTTTTGACTCATATGTGTAAAGTGTAATATAATCAATTAATTAAATATATAAACTTATGAGCTTATTCTATGTAGTTGTAGTTCTGATCTTTACTAACCTGTGGCCACCAATGATAAAACTAGCATTTTTCTCTCCTTTTCATAAAATCAAGTAGTCACAGTCATACTTTTGTGCATGTGGAGGAAAAAACTGTTGACACATTTGGCTATCCTGAACTGTAGTTATTGTAATTAGTATGAAATAGTACAACCGATTCTTAGAGAATTTTTTTCAAAACAGAATTTATTGAGATGGGACTAATTTGAGGTTTCTCACAGTTCAGTTCCTGAAGAATGCATGTAATGAAGGGGAAGTAATTTTCTTTGGAGAAGAAAAACATTTTTAGTTCTTGTTTGGTATTACATGGTCCGTAGTTGACTTAAACAGGAGACTGATTAGATTAAGTGTCTTACTGTCCTTTTCTTGCATGTTACACATGCACACAAATTGTGAATTCTTGACAGAATGTGCTATTTAATGTTTGTTTCAAATGTGAATGTGGCATCATTTCTTCTTCATGAGGTGAAGCCAGAACTTCAATTTAGTGGGTGTTTGAATATAAGACCCAACTGCTAAACACAAGCTGTAAATAGGCCTGTGTGCTGTGCAGATCTGGTGTAGGAAAATACAATTAGTGGTTAGTACCTGACTCTTTTGGAAATGCAGCTAAGGAAGTTTTTGCTGGTTTAGGTACCTCTGGTTTCTTCTTAATGAATATTAGAAATTATTGTTATTATCTTGCTATGTTGCCATTAAAGTTGTCATTCTGTAGTGAAAGCTGAACTCAAAACATTATTGTTGTTGCCTAATGTTTGCAGTTTGTTTTGTGAAGTTCCAAAGTGGGGCAAAAGTCCTTAGCGTCACAGTCACTGAAGTTTGGTAAAAGTCTTTCAAAACTGACAGTTTCACAGCAATTGAATTCCAGGTCACAATTTCAGTATGCTCTTTTATGTGGCAGACTTTTTTCTGATATTTAACTTTTTAAAGTTAAAATACTCAAAAGTAATTTTGAGATGTCCATATGGTTTTTGGCTTTAGATGTTTGTTCAGGTGGTTAGCAGTAGTATGTTTAGCAATAGCTAAACATATTTCCTCAGCGTCCTAGTTTACATCAGAAAACACATATCTGAGTCAGCTTTTGTATTTAAAAGCAATAAATTGAAGTAGTTATATGTTGCCACAGGCCCCCAGCTGGGTAATAATTAGCATTGGCTCCATGCTTCTCAGAAGGCTGATCAATCACTTCATTATTCTATACTCATTAATAAACCCATTGCCCTTACAGACACTCCTGCTACAGGTGGACCCAATGGGTCCTTGAACCCAAACACCATCACCATTGGCTGATTAAGAAACCACCCTTTGGTAAACAAATCTCCATAACACATTCCACGTGTTCACAACAGCAGGTGCAGCAAGTGAAGATACGAATGGTTTATCATTCTTTTCGCTGGTCTTCTCACCGCCTTCCCCAGGACAATGCCTGGGAAAGTTGTGCGTTGCTCTCTGAGGCCAGAGAGCTGCTGCCACAGTTCTACATTGACCTGTAATATTATTTTGTTCAGAATGTTTCCAGTCCTTTTTTTATTTGAACATACGAGTTATTCACAAATGAATTTAGCATTTTTAGAAGTATCCATATGCGTCAAGGACCAAGTCCAAGACCAGTGACATTTAAACTGAAGGACTAGAATGGAAAATTAACTTTCATTTTAACTTTCTAGCCCCATTCTTATGTTAATGAAAATTAGTTTTTATATACATTCATTGAGAAAATAAGGAATTTAAAAAAAATTAACAGGTCTGAGTTAAAAATGCATCTACTGTGCTTTATTTAATGACATTCATTCCAAATTTTTTTCTCTCAAAGTAGTATCTCTAAACTAAAAAATATTTTAGTGCTTACAAAATTAGAATGTGGAAAAGAACATTGAGTTCTAATAGTTTTGTGTGTTCAAATTTATTTTTGCATATATAATGTAAAATAAAATAACTGTAGGCAGTACACAAAACTCGATAGTTCATTTATAGGAAAAATAGGAAGGAGTAATTTAGGAATTTCTCATCTAGAGATGTATTCCCCTCTGCTCCCTTCAGAGGAATCTGTGGGTGGTTGAACATTCTTGTTAACTGTCAGCTATTTTATGTTGTGTGATGCTTAAAAAACCCCACCACAAAGCAAACCTTTCTATCAGTGTCATATACATAATTAAATATAATGCTGTAATTTATCCTCTCCTATGAGCCATGTGTTACTCCAGGTAAAGTTTATTGGTGGCTGTTGTGATTTAGGAAATTTCAGAATCAAGTGTCTTGAGCTGAACAACATAATCTAAAATGAAACTGTGATCCAGGTCTTACAGCCTGAAGATATAGGAGATCTGTCTCTTGGTAGGGTTTTTTGTGTTTTCCTTCCTCTTCCATTACAAGTATCTTTTAATTTGAATTGAGAACTGTTTGATTTTTTAACCTGTTAAATAGAAGTGATCTCCTTAACTTCTAAATTTTTCCCAAGTGTGAAAAGTCAATTGAGAGCTTGTGAACATGCAATTCTGGAATTATTTTTGGCCCATATGCTATTTACATCAAGTTTTCTTTCCAATTGTTGTCACTCAGTCATGGCCCCTTTGCAGTTTTTTTTGTTACCTCATTATAGAATCATCATTTACTTGTGATTTTTTTTGTACTTTCAAAGTAGCATAGGACCTGGTAGAGACTCATGCAGGATGCCACTGCTGGCCCTTACATATTGAAAAGCTAACTGTTTATTTCTACCCCTACTGCCTTCTACCCACTTAGACATTAATTTAAGGATAATTCCTCTATCCTTGAATGTACCATTTCATTTTTGTTGTTGTTGTTAAAATGGTTTTATAAACAGTAGTAGCATTAATTTCTAAAGAGGCAGAAAAACTTAATGGAAGAAAAGAAGCCTCAACCTCATTTTACAGGCTAAAGTAAGCTTTCACATAATGCATGCCAAAAGCCTTTAATTTTTTTGCCTTTGAAAAATTAATGTTTTGGGGTTTTTTAAAGTTTTTTTTTCAAGCAAGCAGGGTACAGCAGTTTCCTTTGAATATAACCACCAGAGGTCACTAAAACACAAAATAAAATGCAAGTAAGCTACTGTTTTACAGACTAGAGAAGCGTGCAACTGTGTACTATCTTTATTCTGCTGATGTATTCGAGTATGTAGGTCATATTAGAAAAAATTAGAATAAATGAATATTTATATCGGTAAATTCAATTGCAGTTGATCTATTTCCGGTTGAGTATTTTTAAGAAGTATATTTCATTGATTAGAAAAAATGACACTGATCTTAGAATAAAATAGGGGAATTGATCTCTTGTATAACTGCAGATGAAGACATTTTATGTGCAATTTCTTCTATTGTGCAGCTGTAATAAAAGATTTTATTAGGTCATATGTTTTTTCCTGACTTAATATAATTTTTTCCCCCTTTGAATTGCCCTTTTATAAATCTGAAACATAATTTCCTCTTACTTATTGCTAGTTATCTTAGGAAAACACCTAAACTTTAAAGTTTTGTTTTTGTATTTAGATTTTGAAACTGGTTATTAAAATTCAGTGAAAAAATCCCATTCTTTCCAGGATTCTGTTCTTCATCTTACAGGAAAAAAAATTCTTCCATAGTTAGGAAGGCTTGTTTTGATGTATATCTAATTTGGTGTATTTATTAACAGAAGCTATTGTCCTTTCCTTTCTGTGAATATACTGGGCCCTCTGCCACCTAGGATCCAGCCACGCTGATGTGATATTACAGACTCAGTCTATTATTTTACTAAGAGATGATACAGCAAGTTAACAGTTTGCCTCCATGTCAGGGAGCAGTGTCCTTCCATGTCTGGAAGGACAACACTCTGGAATTCTTCTCTGTCTGGCCTTTTTGGAGGCAAAATCTAGTCCTTTTCCTTACCTTTCTCAAATTTGCTAACTGGGAATATCAATCTCACCCTATGGCCTAGGTAGTTGTGCTTGTTTTTTAACAGACCTCAATCCACTGCTCTACTGAGTATTTAAAGGGTTCAGAGAACCTGGTGCAGCCTTCACACTGCTTTGCAAAGCCTTTGGCTTAATGTATTCCATAGCCAAATTGAAAAATTACACAAAGTCCACAAAGGATGACAGCATATCAGAATATCTCCATGATACTGAGCTTTGATTCCTTTGTTAGTGGTGAAATATCCAGATTTCTGTTTTCATCCAAACTGAAACTCCATTTAATTTTAGCCTTTTAATTTCCTTTTATTAAAGTACAATTTAGTGGTTGTTTCCCACAGCTGGAAAGCAGCTGTATTATTACAGGTGTAGTTTTATGACCTATAACTCTCATATATACTCTAGCCAGCTCATTGTGTCTACATTGATCAAGGTCCTGTTGTGTTGGTTTTGGTTTGTTGTCGTTCAAATTCTTACAGAATGCCATTTTAAAGTCAATTTCCTAGCTTACCTCTCTGATAAGTCCTGTTTCTAGGCCTGTCACGTCTGCTCATATTGTAGTGATTTCAAATAAAAATGGTTTGATTCAGTCATTTATTCCACACCTATTTAGTTTTAATGTTGTTGTATTGTAAAATGACTTTATAAGTCTTCTCAAAAATTATTATAATTTTAGTGTATCCTTGTTTTCTCCAAGGGCCCTTTCCTTGTTTTGATCTGATATGTCTTACATGGAAAAAAACCATCATGGAACAAAATCCACCCAAATTAAAAAAATCTATAGTCAGGAGATAAAATCTGTAGGACAGTGTGTGTATTTATACATGTTCATATACACACATATTTTGTAACTTGCTTAAAATCTTACAGTTATCTTTCTGGCATAATCAGGATTGTCACTTAATAGTTTGGTGATAGTGAGAGGGGTTCCATTTAAGTTTTTTGAGTGACTTCTAGTAAATTTTCAACTTATATAATAAATTAATTCAATTTATTTTCAACAACCTGGTTCAGTGAATTATAACTTGCATACTTGCCTGGGGCACGTGGCAGGAAAACAACTGAAAAATTGACATTTCTCAGGTAAATTAACAGAAACTCATGGTGTGGTTGAGAAAAGTTCTTCTGAATTAATAAACAGAAAATGGAAATATAATTAAATTAACAGTGAATATATCAAGCATGGCAATTCTGGATTATTGGAGAAAATATGAAGGCCTTTTATCATAACTGAAGATCCTTCATTTTCCTCTCTCAAAAAATTATTTTTATCAATCCAATTAATTGGGCTTGCTTTATGTTTGAAGTCCAAAGCAGGCTTCAAGGAAATTTTCACCTAGGAAAGAGAAAACATACATTGCTGATTGCAGGATTAAATCACTTTTTTTGCAATTTTCTTAAATTATTTACCTGACTGAAGCAAAGGCTCCACCATTTTAGAAGATATTTAATCGATACTGTTTTCATAGTCCATTAAATTTACTCTATTTTCTTTGATGGGTGAAATAGTACATTTTTCCATTAAAATTATATCAGTGGTGCTGCCAGTAGATATGTTTGTAGGTTTTTTCAGTCTAGTTCTTATGACAGTAAAACTCCTGTGTTGTTTTTAGTTTTTTCTACAGTTCTGTTATTTTTGAGATGATGGTCTGTGTCTCTAGGACCTTTTCCTTCATCAAATAAATATTTATGTCTCTGGAAGTGATATATATATATATATATACACACACACATACCTATATGTCATATTTGTCATATACATTGAGTATATGTTTGGGGTGTGAAAGACTGGGTAAACTAGATGGAATAGAGGTTCTGTAGTTAAAATAGCTTAGCAGGAACATTTTTTTTTCCTGTGGAAGGCATGAAATACTTGCTTTCCTTTCATTGCTACAGTGGTAGCAGAAGCATCAAATACAAACAGAAAAAGAAATGTGCAGTTGTTATTCTGTCCATGAGCAAGAGAGACCACATGAAAAAGAATTTTGTGCCTAAGCTTCTTGACATGAAACAATTTTTTTTTTTCTATTAGCTTTGGAAGACACATACCTGTGTAAGGCCTTAAATATTTCCTGACATTATTCTGATATTGTTTATGTTTGCAAAGTCACGTCATATAATATTGCAATTCTTTGTGGCATGCTGTAAGTTCTTTTTTAAATTAGATTTTGACATAGCTGAGAATTTGGTTTTAATATATTTTTGGTACTTTAGTTTTGTTTTACACCAAGCAACTTTGTGTCTATGGAAGTTGCACAATTTGCACACTGAACTGTTTAGTTCTTACAACAAATTGCATACCTTAAAGAATTAAGCTGAAAGAGAGCCCTTCTTCCACCTCCCTTTGTCTTGCACTTGTGAATTGGTCCTATCATAGGCTAGGAACTAAAGAAAATAGTCCAGCCTTTTCCTCTAAAGCACTTACTTGATTGACACTATTAGGCTACAGCATGTTTTTGTGATTGCACACTGGTAGTAGCTGAAAAGGTTAATTTCCTGCTGCCTTCTGATTACTGCACTAAAAGACACTCAAACCAGGTTCATTGTTAGGCAAGATCACTTGTATATTAGTTGTAGTCCTAGCTTTTCTTGTAAGTACCGGACATTTTAGTTATCATCTGGGGGGACAAAACATTATTTTAGTATGAATCACATTTAAAAAAGAATTCTTTAAAAGAACTTAAGAACTGTTGTTTTGTCCAGTTTGCATCATCACTGAGCAGAATGAAATAATTTGCAATACTCAAATGGAACTAGTTTCAAAGAAAATTTGTGGAAAATCCCCTGTAGTTTATTAAAATATGAGATATTCTATGTAGAAATAATCAATCTAAAATATTCTACATTTATATTTTATGAAGTGTCCTCAGCAGGGCTTCTAAAAAGTGGATAAAAGGCCTACTGCTTGGAAGAAGATGACAGAGTAACTTCAAATCAATTTATGAATAGAGTAAAAACAAGGAAGAGAGGAGGAAAAAAAAAAAAGAAAAATACCACTTCCTTGGATGGTCCTGCTAACCCTTATTCTGTGGAGACTGATTTCCAGTTTCAGTTTGCATTTTTAGATGTAAACCAGCTTCAGTTGGTTGCCATTGACTTGAGTTTTGAAGGAAGAAATCTTTGCTTTTTAGGTTCCTAAGCAACCTTTTTCTTTGCTTGCCTTTGACAAAAATGAAAACAGAATCTCTTTGCTGTTAGAGGCAAATATTTTTACCTGGTCCTTCCTGTGATTAAAAAGCTTCAAACTTAAGGGCTGTGGTAGAAATCAGATGTATTCATGAACATCTGCTACTGAGCTCATGTGTTCATATGACTGTCATGACAGACTGGGAGAAGTAATAACATTTTTTTCCCTCAAAAATAAAACCCAGTACCCAAACAAACAAACAAACTCCAAAGATTGTTAAAAGTACTTTTATGTCTGTTTTTGATTTGTTAGTAAATGTACCTAATTTATAAGTTGATTGCTTCTATTAGTTTCTGATTTTATCTCTTTGGGACCTTGGATTGATTCCAAAGCAAGCTGAATCTCCTCTTGAGTTCATGACATCTGATTTGACTACTCAGCTACTAAGACCTCTTCCTCCAGCAGTAACAGAAAAATTGAAAAGATAAGAATTTTCATAATGAGTCAATTTTGCATTGTATCCACCCGGAAAAATGTTACACTTCTATCTTGTATTTTTACCTAGAGGAGTTCTAGAGGAGTTGCAATATGTTGTTGTTGGGGTTTTGTTTGTTTGTTTGTTTTGGTTTTTTTTTTTTCTCCCTACATTCTGGACAGCATTAATGCCACATCCGTAGTCTGGCAGTCAGATTTCTGTTCCGTCCTCCTTACTTCATGATCCAGTTTGAGTCGAGATGTTCAGAGAAAGCTGGCAGGTGTCTTTCTTTTTTCATATGCCCTTTTAAAGATGAGTTCTTGAATACTACTCTAGATTCTGTTCTGGTTAGTGGCACTAAAACCATGGCATCCTTTCTCAACCTGGTGAGAGTGCTTTTCTCAGAGGAAAGTCAGATTGTTTTGCCATTATTTGCCCACATTACATGATACATTTGTACTCACAAGAAAATGAACTAAAATATCATTTCCATTATGCTTGAGACATAGACAGCTTTTATCACTGTAAGGGTTTGCAGAGTTAGAGAGATATTTTAATTTCCACTAATACTTGCAGACAATCATATTAAGAGATCAAAGATGTAGTAATGTTGGAAATCTGTACGTTGCCACTCTACTGCTTAAGGTATAAAATACCTTCTTTTTTGAATATGCTGTAATTTTCACTTCTGGAGTCTTGAAACAGCAGGGAAACTTCTGGATGTAGCTTGAAATAGATTGAGAATCTGCCACAGGTAATAGATCAATTCCACACACTATTGTTGTAAATTAAGGCAATGACTGTCCAGATATGACATTTTCTTCTTTCTTTTCTTTTTATGACTATACTATATCTACTCAGTTTGACAGCTAGGGTAAAAGGTGTAGGTAATTTATTAAATTCAAGATGCTTTTAATAGACAGTGTAGGACTTGGAGTTCATTACTATTTACTTCTATGAAAGGGAAAATATAGGCAGGTTGAAAAGAAAAAGAATGTATTCCAGGTAAGAAGGAGACTTTATAAGTACATAGTTAAAATAAATCTGATTTTTCTGTTGTGCATTTTCCCACATAAACTTTAATACTTTCTTTACCTAAAATTTATACCACCCTTTAATATTGAATCAAAGTGTCCAAGCAGATTTTTTTTTCAAGTCTTATATTTTTCCTTATGAAAGGATCAAAGAATATTTTAAATCTTGTGCAAATCAGTCTTGTCAAGATTAGAAGTGTCCTGTCAAGAGCAGGATACAGTTTGTCTTCCTAGTTTTAGGTAATTTAAAATGTGTTTATGAAATTATGAACGCTTCATATTATATTACAATAAATTTATTTTATAAAAATATTTGTATTTCTGTATTAATGTGCTTATAATACAGACAATGAATCACAGCTTCCTGTTCCATAGCTTCTATTTTAGAGGACACAAGAAGATCTTATTTAGGTTATTGGCACAGACACTCTGCCAGTTCAGTATGTGACATAATCAGTAAACCCCATTTCCTGCGCTTGTGAAATATTTGATTATTTACTGTGTTTAGTGAAGGGAGGGAAATCACAGGGCAATTCTGTATTCTGTGTTCTCTCTAGAGAAAATGAGTCCATTATCTAAGTATGGTAAATAAAGTCTTGTATAAAAGACATTATGAGTGTCATCTGTAACGTGTGGTGACTATTTCATGTTCAGTGCCTTCTGCCATAGTACTTAATTCTTCTTATGGATCTTCTTCCAGTTACCAAAATTTACCCTTAATTGAGACGTTTATTATAATATATGAAGATAAGAACTGTAGGATTTCATGCAACTTGTGTCAAAGATGTAACAATTTTAGCACAAGTCAGTCACTAACAGCTCAGATTTCTTCAGACATTTCTTCCCTCTTGTTTAATAAAAGGTTTTTTTCAAATAAAAACTTTAAATTTATTCATTGTTGACTAGATTTTTGGCAATTATTTTTTAGTGCATAAGAAGGGAAATTACTTTTTAATTTGAATTTTATTTACTCAGTTTTACCTCTTTTTTCAATCATATTTGAGGAAAGAGTAGGAATTGGATTATGATTACTTCCTTTTCTTATCACTTTAGAACAAAAATAATAACTAGAATCTCTTCAGAATAAAAATAACTTGTCCTAGAATCTTGAAGGAGAGTGAGAAACAATAATTTCTGTTCACCAATATGAAATATTGTTCTTGGATTTAATCTTCATTCATTTTAAATCTTGAATTCTTAATTTTAATGACAAACAAACAAAAAAATCCCAAAACAGAAGATGGATAATCCACCCAGTATATTTAATGTTAATGACTGTTTTGTTAAACTTCAATTGAGTAGTAAGGCAGCCAAACAGAACTTAGTACAAGTGAATATAGTGAATATATAATTTACTACACATAAAGATTAATTCATGGTTCTATTTAATAGAATATAGGATTTAGAGAATTGTAGGACTGCACACATAAATGTATTTAGATAATGTGTCATCAAAATTTTCAAATATATTAACCATGCTTTGAGAAAACAAATATTGCAGGTGCAAACCAATATTAGTATCGATAAAGGGTTGTCTGCTGTTTGAGATTTATCATTAAAACTGATAATTTTGAGCAGACTGCCTTGATCATCTACAGCAGATGTGCAAGTTGACTTGTATTTTCTTCAAGTTCTGCCTGCAAACGAAAAAGTGTAAGTTAGGTGTCATGATGATTTGATGTCCTTAGCTAGTCCCTAGCTGGAAATATTGGCAGCAGCTTGTGTTATCATGCAGTTCATCAATTTTGTGTAGTTAAATACTATCTCACGGTGGGTTCACCCTCAGTCTAAAGGGGCGAAGTTGAGGGATGTAAACTGGGTGTGTGTAATCTCTATTAATGCCACAGTGACATGGTACTTTTGATGGTATTGATTCCACAGTCAAAGTAGTTCTTAAAATATATTTCATTGCAAAAGCAAGAGTAATTCTGCATAGCTGTAGAAAGGAAATATAATAAAGATGAAAATGCTGTCATTATGTGTTCATCATTTGGTGCAGAATTGCACTTGAATCAACTTGACTACTACTTTCTCAAGCTGACATTAGAATCTTTGAAACCTACTGATACATTTGTTTCTTAAATATGAAAGTAAAGCTCTCTGTGGAATGGCAGGCTAATTAAAGTTCCTGAATGAAATTTGTAGAAATGCTCTGAAAGCAGTTAAAAAAACAGTTAATGAGCATAGCACTACTTTAAAAAAATGGGGAGAGGGTCAAAGTTTTAGTAGATCTTTTTGCTTTGATTTGAAGACTGCATTTCCAGTTTTGATATGATGTTGCTGTTCAAAGATTGGAGCTATGAAGCTGCTATGGTCAGAAGGTGAAGTAATACAAGGGAAGTTGAGGATAAAAACTCCATGATGTTCCAAAGAAGAAAAAGTGCTTTACTGCCAAATACTTTTGCATGGGAAGGTGATTTCTTACTAGGTCACCTGCACAAGATGAATCAAATTTTCTAATTTCCTTCCACCTCATCTTTATAAATAACATATCTATCTATCTATCTATCTACCTAGACACACACATGTATATGTATAAATGCTTAGCATACAGAAGTTCATGAAATACAAAAAACTAAAATTATATGTCCAGTTCTTACGCACTAAGTCACCTGTAAACTTAGAGATCAGAAGACAAAACTTAAATAGTTTTTATCCTATGATATGATGTCTACACAAAGGGCATCATTAGAGGTTTCTTGTTGTTTGTTCTTTTTGTAACCTGATGATGAGAACTCCCAGATCTTCTGACAGAAACAAAGGAACTGCAAGTAGGCTTTTCTTTCCTGGCAGATCTATTTCTATTGTCCTGAGGGAAATGAAAGAGCAGACAGCTGATAATTGTTCACCTTGACTAATTCCTTATTGCATTTTTCTCCATATTGCATATATAATGTTTTGTAATAATTATTTTTTCTTTTCTTCAATGCTTACTATATCCCTTGCAAATGGCTCTTCAGCATAAGTGAAGAGTGAATAAGTAAGATGACATTTGAGATAAAGCTTTTTACCTTTAGCAGTACATTTTACTTGACAAAATATGTGAGTTGATCTATTGATTGATTTTTTTTAATTTAGGCAATTACACTTTTAACTGAGCTAATCAGAGAGAACTTCAGAAACAGCAAATTGAAGCAGTGCTTTCTACCAGCACTTGGGGAGCTGCTTTTCCTCATAGCCAGCAAGGTAAGACTACAAGTGATCTTTACAAATTTGGCAAATGTGAAAAATTTTGCCATGAAAAACTAGACCAAAAACTCAAATTAGTTAGTCATTTGTATAGTCAATAGTTTCTTGTCCTGTCTTCTCTAATACTTATTCTACTTTAGGAAACATGCTAATCCAATTGTTTACTTCATCTGAGATTAATTAAACAGCATTCTTGAAGTGTAGAATTTTAGCTTCATAAAAGGATTTAATCAACCACCATAAACACTGCTAGCCTCCAAGTGGCAGATCTAAGGGCTCAAGCATCTAAGGTAGAGATATTGATTAAATAGGGTATATGAAGACAGTCTATAATATCGATAAATTAATATATTCATGTATCTATATATCTAATCCATATTAAATCTTATTGTAGTATGGTTGAATTCACATCACAGTGGAAAAGGAAAAGAAATTATCCTGATTAATTTCAAATGGGCTTGTGTTTATTCCTGATTAAAACTAATTTAAACTTCAGTCTTAAAATAGTGGATTTGAATTAAAAATAGTTGGAGGTTATTTGTAGAAAAGTAATACTGTCAATATTAAGAATTGGAGTTGGCAGATCCTTTAAACCATCACATTTGTTTTTCCTTATTCTAAGAATAAAATACTTTTTTACTTAACAGAAACAAAAGTGTCTTCAAGCAGAAAAAGTCTAACCTTGGCTTCTCTGAAGCCTTTGTATTATCTGCATCATCTAATAGCTCTGAATGCTAACACATTAGTTTAACTAGTTTAAGGCAGTTGGTGATGGAGCAAATGTGGCAAATGAATCATCACTTTGGCTTTAGTTATGGCTTTCTGCTGAATTTCCAGGATTTATTTTCTTTATCCTCTAGCTCCTTTGCATGTTCCACAAGATGTAGTGGTGGCCGTGGTTTTTGTAGAATAACAAGCACTGTCCTGTTTTTGTTGGACAATTGCCGAAGTATTTGTCAAATACATGCTCACAGAATTTATAATGTGAAATTATATTCTGAATAATGCATCCACAGTCACAGTTTATATGTTTTAATACTTGCTCAGTTTCCTCAGGAGGAAAGATTTGTACCTGCTATCATCAAACAAATGAACTTGAAACTCCAACTTGAAAATTATATTTGGCAGGAATATTTTGCATGGCTTGATTTTATTTTAAAATTAAACTTTGATAGCTTAAACAATTCTGTTAACACTGGTTTTATAACCAGAATGATTTGCACAGATTTTTTCCATCTGAAAACGTGACCTGACAAATTTTTCAGTCTGTGTATGAATTTCGCAATGTTTGAAGCATTACAACTTGCATACAAGCTGCAACTCTGTCACGTTTCAAGGTTGGTTATATATACACACATACACAAATATTAATGGGTTGCATTACGTTATAGCTAAGAAATTAATAGAGTGTGGGAATGAATATTTGGACACATATGAGCTCAAGACACCATGTCTTGGTAAAATTTCAAAAATATCAGTGTGATTTGTATGCTTGGAAATACTAACCATTCAACTTTTTTAAGAAAAATGCTTTTCATTTTTCTGTTCTCTATGTTTTTAAATTCAGAACACTGTAGTGTTGTAGGCATTCTGTTGTTCATTAAACAGTAGTGCTGAATGACCTTGCCAAGATCATATAGCAAGTCAGGGGTAATATAATAAATGAAACCAAAAAGTTTATTGCCAACTTATATCTTTAAACAGCAAGGACTTATGAATTGACTAATAAAGAAAAATAAATCATAACAGCATCTAATTCATTAAGGACTATGCACTTGGTTTTGTTTGTTTCCATCTATTTTGTGCTTTCTTTGGCCTGCTTGATTGTTTTATCAAGCTGCTAATTATTTTTTGTTAAGCTGTAAGTTTTTGAGGGCATGTCCAATTTTATTTATTCATTTATTCCCTCTGGGATTTTGTGAAGTGTTTCTAGGTCTAGCCACAATTTTTATATGAAATAATGGTAAAGATTATTTCTTTTTCATGTTAACATTTGGTAAATCATAAACTGTCAAATACCTCAAGTTCAGCTGTTTAGATGCAGGATGATTATTGAGGTAAAATACAAGATCACTGTTTGCACTTCCATGGCTTAGAAAATACTGGGAAATGTCCAGATAATTGTAATGGTCCTGTGCATTCCATAAACTCCGATACTGTGTCTGTACTTACTTATGAGATCTCATAAGATCTTACACTCCATCTCTGCATTTTAATTCCAAACAGAAGCCAAGAGCAATTCACAAGTAGCATGAGCAGACTCCAGGGAGCATGTTCTCTTACTCTCGAGTGGATTGCCTTGGGGGAAAACTTTCAAGTTCTGTGTAATATTTTTATTAATTTTGTGCTGTTTGTGTTATTAGGGTGCAGAACCTAAAGTTTAATCAAAATCAACATGGGCGGTGAGCAAAAAGTAGGAAGATTCCCCAGTGTTTGGTGATATATTTTGGTTTATTAAGTGTCAAATGCTGTACGTTACGTTTATGTAATTAGGAACGGTACTAAGGTTCATACTCCTTTTGCCTTTTAAAATTTCTAAGTAGAGATTAAACCTTACAGAAAGTCTTTAATCAGCTTGAAGAATGGAAAAACTATTAATGTTTTAGGATTGCACAATTTTTTAAGCCTTTTTTATTTTATATCACATCCAATATATATGGTTACAAAAGACCTTGAAAGAATTTCTGGTTAAATTTGGTGAATACAATGAGAAACAGACCCATGCCAGTTCCTCCATAGATTGTCATTTTACCTCTGCTTTGACTTTTAGTCTTGTCCTGCCTCTTCCAGGTAGAAAAGATTCAGCTTTTGCCAGTTTGAAAGTAACCTACCTTTACTTTCTTGAAACTTGGGCTGTGTTTTCTTAAACTTACACACAACGCCTTGGAAGGCAAATGGTGATTACTTGTCAGCACGTTCTTACTCAGATAGAATGGAGGAGATAGGATGAAGTGGATTTCATATGTCTGCTGATGTCCAGCCACTCTTGTTATTACTATTCATATTGTCCCATACATTGTAATACAAAGTTAGCAGAAAAAAGCTTACAAAGGGGATATTAACAGACCCATTTTCTCTATGGCTATATGGGGCAAATAAGGTTTTGTTTTCAATAAAGAAGGAAAATTAATTTTACTAGACAATTCAGTAATAGTCTTCCATGCTAATGTGCCATGCTTTAATTAAAGGCCTGAAATACTCATATAGTATATATGTTGAATTACTGTCAGCCACGCAGAAATCAGCAAATTTAGAAAGTATCGTTTATTTCTGCATCATTAACCCCACTTTGCCTATCCTATCCCTTTTATTAAAATCCGTTTATTAGCATGCTAAAAATAATTTGACAATATAACTGAGTTCAAGAATTGTGTAATTTGTGAAGAAATTACTGTTTGTCATCCTTTGTCTACTTACTAAAATGAGTTTCTCATGATTTTATGGCCTGTCACCTTCACACCATCTAATGCCTATTATTTCTCACTTTCTTTCCCAAAAGAGGCTATATTTTCCCTCTTTCTAATAGCTCTGTGTTACTAGCCTGGATATGGAAGTTGTTGCAGTTAAATCTCAGTGATATCAAAGTGTCCCCTTTTAAACTTAAAATTTTACAATAGGCTATTGCAGGGACAGGGGGATGTGAAGTTTACTTGTAACGGAAGAATTAAGCCCTTATTCAATTAGTAGTGAATTAGCCTAATGGTGATTTCAAGGAAATAGACAGTAAGATCTTGAAACAGGGTTCGTGTCTACTGAAGGCTATACCATATAGTAAATTTTCTTAAACACTTGGTATCTCTTTGTATGACTTTGAGCATTTTTTTCAAAAGAAAGTTGACTTTTTTTCTTTTTACCTACCAAAAAAAAATTTTTGATTTTAAAGACAAGCATTTCTGCTCTTAATAGTCAGTTATCTTTCTGAAGTACTCAAAATGATTGAGAGGAATGAAAGAACAGACACTTTTTTGTGTCTGTATGAATTAGAATGAATGGATGAAATGCAGAAATATTAGGACAAACTCTGTTATGGATTTTGGAGACTACTTAAATAAGCTAATAAAATATCAATCTCTGTGCTGCATATGAAATAACATGAAATAGTAATAATGTCCTGAAATTTAATATATTTGATTGCATATGTTAATTTGAAATATGTATAATATGAACCTTATTAAGAACATGCTACCCATTTTTTATGTGACTGAGATTGTTGTGATTTTTTTGATTTAATCAGTTGTGCCGTTGGCTTCATTTCAGGAGGAAAAAGGGGAGCACCCCAGGGAATGCTGGGCTGTTCCCTCAGCTGCTTACACTGTGCTAATGAGGTGTCTTCGGGAAGGGGTAAGGCTCTTTCATGGTCCTCAGTAGAATTTCTCCACAGTAATAACCCTTTAGGCATTGTATGAGGATTGTAGCCTGCAGCATTGCAGTAGCTTGTCAACCAAGCATTGCTCTTGAATTTAAATAATCATAAGACCATGACCTAAGCAGGAGATTAATGCAGTGTTGTTCTCTGTACATTCAACAATTATGTATTGCTGCTTGTGGTGGGGGAAATGGGATAGTAAATATAAATTACTGTTAATAAATGGGAAATTTAATAAAGATGTAGGCATCTTTTGAGAAATGTTCTGACAGTTTGTGCTGTCCTCTTGTAATTTGATTTTCGTACATCTTTGTAAATCTTAGAGCAAGATTTAAGTTTCTTTCTTGAAGTGGATGATATGCAGTTTTTTAAAACTGCATTGTTATCCTACTGACTTGTCAGTGTTCTTTTGAGGCAAAAAAGTAGTATTTAGGTTTATTCTCATACATGTGCTTTAGTATGTTCTTCATTGGTTTTGGTGATGGCTTAGCTGTTCTAGAAGAAAGGAAGAAAAATATGCATGTAGCTCCATTTTGAAAATGAAAAAGAATTGAGTGGAGGGTTTACGTTCACTGTTTGTATGAGACCACGTTCCTTTATTTTTGCCCAAGGCAAAGCTCAAGGCAGAAAACGTCAGAGGTTGCTAGAAGGTGGAAAGCAAGAGGAAATACCTTTTTTCATTCCTTTTTGAGCTCTTTATTGCCTACAGATTGTGATTAATAAAGGAAGAGCCTAGATGCATTTTAATATCTTCAAACCTTCATGTGACCAAGAACACAAAACTGAGTTTGTATTGTGCACAATTTCCAGCTCATAATTAGAGTAAGATGTCACTCTAAGGCACAGTAGTGAAATGCTATTTAATTATAAATTTAGTAATGGAAGACTTGCTGTTTCTGAATATACAGTGTGCAGAAACTAAATCAAGACATCCATAAGACACTAATTTATTCTTATAAAATAAAATCACTTCTTAGTCCTGAAACATGTCAAATTTTTCTTAATAATTTATCTTGATATATTTTTTCTTGAAAAAATGACACAAAATAGAAGTACATTTGCCATGTTCAAATTAAATTTAATTAAGCATAAATTTAAAATTATGTCAAGGCTAGCCAACTACATCTGTGCACTTCTATACTTTCTGTTTGTGAGTATGCTCATTTTAATGGAGATATATATATTTTTAAAACATGTTTGAAGCTGTAAAACTATGCAAGACTTGAGGATGGAATGGACCTCTAGAGGTCAACTAATCCAACCTCCTGTTCACAGTAGGTCTAAATACATCAGGTTGCTCGGGAACATGTCTATTAATGTCTTGAATGTCTCTAATAACTATGGTCCCACAACCTCTGTCAGCAAAGCCTGTACCTCCTTCATGGGAAAAAGTTTTTATTTGTTTATGCTTGGGGTTTTCACTCCTAGCCATTGCCTCATGTCCTGTGGCTATGCAGATCTGAAAACATTTGTCACCAGCTTTTTTCTATTAAAAGTACATGAAGTTTTCATTTTTATATTAATAATTTTTTTAAAATTATACATAATTACATAATGAATTAATTGTAATTGTTCTAAGCCCAGTTGTGAGTTAAGAAAATTTTACGTCAGGATGTTTTTTGAAGTGATTATGGACGTATTGTCTCAGTATTTATGAAAATTGCAAACTAACATTTTGTAATATGGTCTGAACTACCACAGCGCATTGTATACACATTATAAATACTCACTTCTAGTTTTAATTTCCAGTTAAGAAGCTTTATTTTATGTAATTAATAAAAATTCAAGAAAATAAAAACAGTTCATGCCATTTAGTACTATGATTTATATAGTTTTGATTTTTGTAAGCTAAGTTCACTGTTCCTGAGTTTTATTATGAACTACTCTGAAGTGTTCTTGGACTTCTGAAGTTTTATAAGATTTGTCATTATCAAAGCAGAATTGCCCTCTGAAACAGAGCTGTAGAACAGGAAGAAGTTTGAAATATGTGTGTGTCCCTTTTATTTGCCTATAAAGGAACAAAATGTTCAGAAAATGCAGGTAGTGTTATTTTCACATACCTTCTGTGCTTGAAATGCTAACAGTGATAAAAAAGTGCATGGGTCAGTGAAAGGAGTTTTAGGGTGATGGAAGTAGAAGATTGGGAAAGTCTTTTATCTGTAGGGGGACACAAGTTCAGATTTCCTTCATTTCAGTGTTGTTAACTTGAGACAGAAGCTGATTTTCAACTCAGGCAAAGAACAGTTGAGTCCAATTATTTGTCAAAATAAGGGAATTGGTACACTCATAAATAACTAAATTATAAGCTTGATTTGACATGTTTAGTTTTGATATAATGTTGTGGTCTGTCAGAATGGATGTAGTAAACATTCCAATATTTATTTGCTAATCTTTTCCAACAACTGTTTCCAAAGTGAAACAAAATGCCTGTTCCAGGCATCTGTATTTGTTAAAGTTCAGCTTCTAAATGTTTGTGTGCAATTTCTAACATAGGAAGGTCCTGATTTCTCCTGCTAAATTGTATTACTGTTAGAGTTCCTATGTTATCCAGTCATCTAAGATACTTTCTGTTTCAGAAAGGACATTCCTATTTAATATGGAGTACCTAATGCTAATGTGAAAACCATTTTCCTTTTATTCATTTTTCTTCATTTATTCAAAAGTGCTTAATTTATTCAAAACCCTATCTGTACATCCAGGGTTGTCCCAGCCCAGGTGCAGAATCTGGGACTTGCCCTTCTCAAACTTCATATGGTTGGTGATTACCCAGACCTCTTAATTTGTTGAGGTCTCTCTGCAGGCCCTCTCTGCCTTCAATGGGGTCAACAGCTGCTCACAACTTAGTTCCATCAGTAAACCTACTTTAAAAGGATCATATAACATTTTATCCTAACTTCTAATAAAATGAAGCTATGCTATTTTTTTGTAGTATGTTTGTTATCATAGTGACTGTAACTTCAGTGCTTCCAAAATTTTTGCTGCACTGTTAAATTTATAACAGTCAGTAAAAAATATCCAGTAGATTCAGTTATTTCAAAAACATGGAAGTAGATTTTTGTTATTATGTTGATTTTCCCCCCCAATTAAAATGTAAAGACTTGATTAAAAGGAGTTTCCTTTCAATAGTTTGCAACTTTTTATCCTTCTGGTATTTGCATTTTCACTCAGGACTCTTTTTCATTAAGCATCCCTGACTTCACTGGTAACAGATATATCTGCAAGTGTTCAACATGACTGAAAATTAGGAGCTTTAAGTGTGCTTTATAAAACTAGTTGAAAGCTAAACCCATTGAAAATAAAGTACGTGCTTTTTCATTTATACAGTTCTATTCATGGTTTTAGATTCCATGCAGTTCATGATGCGGACAGAGAGTTACTGATATATGGAACTGCTTTACTCATATCTTGAATATCCATTTCTGTTCACAAAAATAGCTTATGTGTTGGTAACATCACTGGATGACACCTTTAGTTAAGAGGCCAAATATTAGTTTAGATCAGTCTTCCCTTGCAGACAGCTAATTAAGCAGAGCATGACATGAGTCTTGTTGCTTAGATAGTGCTCAGGAACAGATACCAGAGGAATGAAATGGAAGGTCTCAGGTGGCAGCAAATAGAATTACTTTGGCAGAATCATTGAGCTTTTAGATTGCAGTGTTGATGCATGACCATTTTCTAGTCAAAGTAGCAGGACAATCTGGAACAGGGCATAACTCATCCCATCAGTGGCAGAAAGGAAATAAAGCGCATCTTCAGGACCAAATTTTGCGAAGAAAAGCTGTAATTGTATCTGGAAATTTGTTAACATTAAAAATCCACTGTATATTGCTTCGATTATGATTAATTAATGGGATTATAGTTCATTTATCAAGTGTTTATGCCTGCTTAAATTAGGAGTGGAGTCTCAATTGGCAGTCTTAATAATCACTTCATATGTAAGAGAGACTTAACTTGGCAAATATGTTTCAGTTATGGATTTGATTGTTAAATGCATCAATTTAGTCAATTTGATAAATGCATGAATTTTTACCCTAACTGTACCCCCTAAAAAACGACTGAAATGCAGAAGTATAATTCACAGAAAAAAAAAATTTAAACTGGACAATATTTATAAAATGTTTTCAGAATTTAAATTTCAGTAAACATGTATGAGTATCTGTGTATTTAGGTCTTTAGTAGGTCAAAATAATGCAATATTTTGCAGTAATCAAAACTGTAGAAAGTGAGAAGCCTAAATTCTCTTTGGTTTTATGGCTGCAAATAAGAAGGAAGAGCACAGAATTCAGTGGATTTTTTATATAAGGGTGTAACCACTTTAGTGGAAATTGACTTTGGTATTTCTGTTAAATATTTTGAGTAGAGCTGCAGTTCTTTGGAAGAACAGGAAGGATTATAATAAAAATGATGAATACAACCTTTCTTTTTTTGTTTTTGACAGCATTATACTTAGAGTTTTCAAATATTTCTGCATCTAAAATCTATATTTTAGAACTACTAAGTCAGTAGAAGGAAAAGTGGATATTGAATATATTTTAATTAAGCATAAGTTCTCCCCTTCCGCAAGTTCTCCCCTTTTGTACTACTTTCTGAAAGGTTTCATTATCTTGCTCACAGTTGTTGGTGTCTCTGATTGTAAAGATAACTCTCAGAAATCCAAAGCTTAGTAGGCTAAAATAGAGTTCAGTTTAAGAAAGAAATCAATTAGATTTTATGATGAATTATTTGTGAAGCCAGACTATAAGGACAAATTGAATAGTAAAAATTATATTAAAATTAATTCTCGCTAAATTCAAGATGGTATTAAAAACATTTTTGAGAGACTTCACTTTTTTTGTAGTTCAAGACTGAGATGACGTGAGGCAATGCACAGCCAAAATAACACCAGTGATGCACCTTCCAGTTAAAAACTCTGATTTTAAGTGAAAATAATTGGGTTAGTACTAAACATATGAAGGATTTAGAATCTCGTATGGAAATTTAGGACTCCTTGTAGTAAATGGGACCTAAGAATTTGTCTTAAGCGGTGGTCAGGATTGTCTGCTTAGAAGGGAGTTATGGAGCAACTTAATTTGCAAGAAGTCTTTATTCAGAAGAGTCAGTAAATCCTGGGATAAAGACAAAGAGGGTTTAATGTCAATTTTTTTTCCTAATATAACTGAATGTCTCATAATTGTACTATTTAGAGCATGTTCTAGTAATGAGTGTTGACACAAATTTGTTCATTTATAAAGCACTGACCATGGAACACCTTTAGCATAACAAAAGCTTTTAATTTGTAATGATTACCTTTAATTTGGGGTGATTATTTGGAGATGAAAGGTTTTTTATTAAATTATGCTTGTATTAAATTGTCTTTGCAGTACAAGAGAATGGGGGGAAGTAGGATTAGTGAACATAACTTTGGCATCAGGTGAGGTTTCTTGAAAACTTACTTTTGCAAGTATCAAAAAGAATTAAGAACAACACCAAGAAATATACATTTAATAAAATGTGGACATAGGCAGTAATTTACAAAGAAATTAGAAACATTTGCAAATGTGTTTTCCTTCTTCTCCTTCCTATAGGAAGAGCGGGTAGTGAACCATATAGCAGCAAAGATAATTGAAAATGTTTGTACTACTCGTTCATGCCATGCACAAGGATTTATTACAGGAGAAATTGGACCTGTCTTGTGGTACCTTTTCACACATTCCACAGGAGATTCTTTGAAGATAACTCCTATTTCGGTAAGGAATTTCCTTTTGTGGTAGTGTAATGCTTTGGCCTTCAGTGTGAAAAACCTGAATTGCAACTGAAATGTATTTGGGCATGTTTATGGTAGGTTTGTGGGTTTTTTATTTCAAACTACATTAAAATATATTTTAAAAATTTCTGAAATTGAAAAATGCATTTATTACAGTTCAGTGCTTATGAATAGTTCTTCTGATTCATCATTTTCCAGAACATATATTTCCTTAGGCTGGAAATAATGACATATGTTTAAAAAGTTTAACATTGCAAAGAGTCTATTAAATTCTTGCAAAACTGAAATTTCTCTTTTTCGATGATTTTTCAGATGAGAATTGTTTATTCTCTTTATCAAAGACTTGTTTAGAAGACTTAGTTGAATTAATCAAATTTCTTTTTATAAAATTGTCAAGGCCTAGTCTTTGCCCTGAATTTTTCAGGCAGTATAGAATGACTACAAGACAAATGGAATGATGACATGCAAGGAGAAGGTTTGGAACAAAAGGTAGAAAATACTTAGCAAGACTGTGAGTTTAACCCAAGAGTGTGTAGTGACAGGACATGGGGGGATGTATTCAAACTAAAAGTAAATAGGTTTAGATGAGATATTGGGAAAAAATTCTTTATTTTGAGGGTGGTAAGGCATTGGCACAGTGCCAATGTTCCCCAGAGAAGTTGTGGCTGCCCCATTCCCTGGCAGTGTTCACAGCCAGGTTGGATGGAGTTCTTTCTTTCCAAATGGAAAATGGTAGTGTCACAGTTGCAGCAGTATGCACATAGACACTTCCAGCATAAAGGTAATAAAAGAGAGAGAAATAAAAATTCATTTGAAGTGTGGCTGAAGAGGTAAGTGTTGTAATAAATTTTTAATTTTAAAAAACATATCTATTTGTTGATTTTTTTTTTTTGGTCTTAGTGTATATTTGCGGCAGAGTCTTGCCTGCAATATAAACTGCTCAAATATTGGGAAAATGTTTTGACATTTTAGAGCAGGAAACCTATTTAGTAAAACAAAAAACCTTTGCTCTGAAATTCTTGGCAAAAACAGTCTTATAACTTTCATAGGTACAGAATAGTCTCTCTCTAAATATGTAATGTATGTGTGTGTCTGGCTATTAGGCTGCTTTTTGAGAAAGGGTCTTTTTGAGACTTGACCCATTTGATCCGTGTTTTATACTTAGATCACAGCTGCATTTATGGGAAAAGACTGGAGATAAGAGTTAGGACTTCCTTTACTTACCGAGTTTTTAAAGTAGCCTGCTCTATCCACTCTCCTATCACTACTTATGCTATAAGGGTTGTTTTGTATCATGTACTTTCTATTCTTGCCAATCATTAGACTGGGCAGTTGTTTGTTTGCTACTAGGTCATAGTATTTTAGTTTTTTTAAATCTCTTTCAACTCATGCTGAAAATTCCCTCTTGTTTCTCTGCTATCAGCTTGGAGAACTTTGCTTCATCATTTACCATTCCCTTGATTCCTACAGCAGACTCCCAGGGCCTGCTCCATTTGTAGGGGCCAGTTGGCCTGTTATGCCTGCCTTGTGTACTGCAGCAAACAGCATATTCTGGAGAACCTGTCTGTCTCAATGGCATTCAGACTGAGCTAAAAGAGATCACAGGAGGAACTATCAGTGTGCTTTTCCTTTTTTTTTTTTATTTTCCCCTCCTGAAATCTCAATTTCCTCTTGGACAAAACAGTGTGTACAGTGTGCTTGAGGTGGGCAGAGATATTTTTTTTCCTGCTCAGTAATATGCAGAAGTTACATATCTGATTGTCAAGAATAAACTTTTCATTAATGGAGATTCACTACAGCTTTCTGTAGCTGTGGGCTCAGAGGTTACTGTCATCAATACCATATGGTTTGCTCACCTTGCCCTTGGATGAGTATCAAGAGACTATGAGAGGAGTAGGTTTTTGTTGTTTGTCCCTCTGTTTCCTTTGCTTCTTTTGGGAGCCCAACTCACTGGATCCTCCCAGGTTCAGGTGAACCACTAAGAAGCCTTTTCTTCGTCATAGTGTTTATGCTCTGGGTATCTAGCCTCTTTTAAGCACTACTGATGAGAAGAAAATTTTCTTGCTGGAAAAACTGGAAGGTTGCAGAAAAATGTGTAAGAGGAAGATAAAACCCGAAGAGCTTGTTGTAGACTAGTTTGCTCCCTTTTTTTTTTCCTTTTTTTTTTCTTTTTGTGTCCATTGATAGCTACCACTATGTACTAGTCCAGTGAGGCTTTGTTAATTGCTTAGTTCAGTTGGGCAGTGCTGGTGTTAGTGTGATCTCTTCCAAGTGAGTAGACTGAAAGTATCACAGATTGTGAGTTCCTCAGTACCTTCACCTCTTGTTCCTGTAGGTGTGATACAGCAGCCTGATCTTTATGGGCTTCTTGTTCAGCTAGGCCTGTTAAGTGCAGTGAGTTTTACTGTAATATTTATACTCCAAAGTTGAATGATCTGGCGGTCATGGGTTGACACTGGGACTTGGAATGACATTGGTTTTGCCAAGCTCTAACTTCCTGATTCTTTTTCTTGTATTTGAAATCTTTGTATTATAAAATATATTAATCTTCAGAAGCTACTCTAGAAGCTCTCTTACAGATGACATCTCTTAGGATGAAGCAGTGTGTTTTGGGAGGTCATGATAACTGCAATTACCAGAATTTCCTAGAGAAACTCAGCTGATTTGTGGGACATCCTTTCAATGGCAATTGACAATTTAAGTAAGTGTCGTGGTTTGAGAGAAGTAGGTTTTTTTGGGATGCTATGGTCAAACCAATAGGTGCTCAGATTTGAATATTGGCACTTGGTATGGCCACTGAGGACATGGATACGCCTCTGAGAACACAGGGGGGTTAAAAGTTGAGAACTCCCAGGGGAAAACTCTCTTGGTTCTGGTCCATGAAAGAAATCAGACCTCCAGTGCCCAGCTCCGAGCTGGGCTGGGGAGGGGAAGCCATGAGGCCTGAGTGAAGAAGGCTGGGGGGGGCCTTGGACAGAGAAAAGGAATGAAGGCCTCTGCAGGATGGAAGGGTGGAGGAACCCTGAGAGACATCGGGCAGCCCCTCTCTGGGAGAGAGAGAGAGAGGGCTGGTGTCAGCTGTGCCACCTTGAGATTTGACAGCACAGCCAGACAGCACGGCAGGGCCAGTGTGGGAGTTCTGGACAGGCAGAGCCTGAGACTTTTAACCCTTTTTTGGATGATGGGAACCTTACAAATGCTGATTCCTCCTGGAGTTGAATGAGAAGAGAGATATAGATGAGATAAGAGGAAATGGGCCACGAGAGAAGTTGAGAAGAATCCTAGGTGGGAGGAGGTGATGGAGTGGCCTTTGGCTGGACTTTTCTTGTATAGCCATGGACAGAACCATTTGTTCCTGTGACACAGTGACTGCATCTAGGGGGGAGGCAATGGCTTGGAGCCAAGAGAGTGCAGTGATGTGATGTGATGTGAAGGAGTGGCATGAACAGAGACGACTGGTGAGAAGAATGGTGGTGGTGCCCTCCTCACCCATCTCCTTCCCTCTGAGATGAAGAGGATCTCTGTTCTCGAGACTCCTAGGCCCCAGGGGGTGAGAGACTGTGCTTTTTTGGAACTAGGCAAAGCACCCTTGAAAAAGAAAACCCTAGAAGCAGCTCTGGTCCATGCACAGTGGTGAGAGCACTGGGCATGAAAGGAAGATGTCACGATGGCAAATGTTCTTCTAAAGTAGGATGCACTAAGGTGATACTTTAATCCTTTTGCTGCTTTGTAGTGAAACGCTAAAGTAAGAAGTAGATAAACTTATAACTCAATGCTTGATATCAATCATGGTTATGTATTAATGCTGCTGTGGCATTTAGATATATAATCTTAACTTCATCTGATAACAATCAGTTGATATTGAAATCTAGTGCAGGAAGACCTTTTCCCAGCTAAAGTTTATGGAGATTTTAGTGGTATGCTAATTTAAAAAATAAAATACTAATGTATTCCCCAGTTATAGTGTACTGTATAATTTCTACATTCATTAAATTGTTGCTACAGATATGTAGGCATTTTTATCCTGCCTGACCACAAAAATTGACATCATCAGTGACCTATTTCATTTTATTATGCAGTCATTCCTGCCATATTTTAATGTATCCTGAAGAATTTATTCTTAACTGACATCTATATTAGAATGCAAAAATACATTTCTGTTAAGAAAAATGTCTGTCATGTCTTTACTTAGAGTTGGCAGTCTGTCTGCAAAGTGTATGAGAAGTAAAGGACTATGGAATTCTCCTTATGATTATTTCAATCAATAATAAAAATATATCAAGAAGACTGTCTGTCTTTAGTCTCTGGAGTCAAGAAATGACACTTCACTTTGTCCTGCCTATCAGAGGTGGCAAATGGGGATTGTGTCTCAGTATTTTTTTCTCACTTTGGAGTCCAACATGCCTCAGGTAAATATCACAGATTTTGCCTGTAGGAAAGCTGTGTCTTTTTATCATTTTGCTAGTCTCAGAAAAAAAAAATCTGTAAGATGTCACAGCGATATTCTGACAAGCTCAGCAGCAGAAAGAATATTTCTTTCCAGTATTTTATATATTTTTTAATTAAAAAAAAAATAACTTAAAATTTTGTTTCTAGGAGATAACTTTTTCTGCTGGAAGAGAAGTAACAAAGCATAAGCCACTTAAATGGAAACTAATTTGGGAAAGCTCACAGAGTCTCTTTTTGGGGATTTGGTTCCTTTGTTTTTTCTTAAGTAATTGGTATTGAATAGTTTCTTTCAGAGACTTGTGTATTGCAGATACTTTAATACATTCATTCTCAAACTTGAGAGTCATGGAAGATATCCTGAAAGGGTGAAGGATACCCAGTCACATGTAGCCTGTAAGTCTAGAAGGATATGGCAGAGATGATCATAGAACCCTGGAATATCTCAAGTTGGAAGTGACCAGTAAGAATCATAAGTCAACAGCTGGAGCTGCTGAGAGAAGCGGTGCTGGTTAAGGCTCCAGTAGAGAGCAGGGGTGGAGAAGCCAATTCCAGGAGAAGTTCTGCTGGAGCCTTACTCTCACTAAGAACATTTCATGTTCCAAGACTGCTGCCTGGAGATGATGGTGTAAGCTCTACTCATGCATCTATCATCGTCCGTTTCCAGTTCCTGCGCCACCACCTTTTGACCATCTCCATCTGTTTTCTCCCAATATTGGATCTAATGAAGTGATTTAGAGTGCTTTGTACTCTATCCCACATTTAAATTATATCTTCTGCTTTTCTGCTGAAGTGTTATGTTCATTCATACAGGAGAGTATTCTGTGATGTACAAACTAATGGGAATTTAAAGCTTCTCCCCTTGGCTATTGGTGGGCTGGAGCTTTTCTGCTATCTCCAAAACTGCAGTATTATACTAGAAGACAGCCTATGGTGTCTTTCCTATGATGTTTTCCTGGAAGTAATGTGATGGCCACCCTTGTTTGGCAAGGTCTGTAGAAGAGATCTAAGGCAGTGAAAAATCTGAAAACACCATGTTAGCACACCAAGTAAGCTCCATGTTGCTTTGGCACAGCCTGTCCCTAGGTCCCTGCAGTTCATTGGTAGTATGACCCTCAAGGATGTTTTTAGTGAATACACATACCTCCTGCCCACTCATTTTGAAAACTCTGAATAGAGGTGAAGAGCTGGATTGTATCCTGGGGGAAATAGAGCATGCTGTACTAAGGAACTGAGATTGAGTGTCTGTGTTTTAAAAGAGAGTAAAAAAATACTTAAAGAAGAAACGTAAAAGGCTGCAATCGATGTGGTTTCTGGACCAGAAAGGACAAGGAAGAACAGGAGCAGAGTAGATGAACAGCATCAATAAAATGTCTGTCAAGTTCATGATTTACTGTCTTTTATGCCTTTTTTCTTCTTTTTCCTTCTTTTTTAGCTGGTTTTGAGTAATGTTTCTAAGGACGCTGGTGAACTGGACAGTTTCTGGTGTTTGTACATGGAAAGCTTTTCTCTGGTGGTAGTATTCTGTGTAATTGACTATAGTTTCTCTTAAATGAGACCTTACTATTGAGAGCACACCAAGTAAGCACCAATTTATAAATATAGCTGGTCTGAAGAGAACAAAGAAATCATAAATATTGCTTACATTTCATAAAAGGGAGTCACCTTCAAAGTTTTTCCTGAAAACTAATTCAGATTTTCATGTGAACCCAGTACGTGACATCAGCTCTTCTTCTATTCTAACAGTATATTCCGGCCAAAGAAAAAAAAAATGTTTAAAGAGTCTTATTTTCTTTATCTGGAGCGAACAAATGCAGTTATAGTATCTTGAAGGCTGCATTTTTACAGGTATCAAAAGGAGTTTACTTTGGAGATGAGGCCGCCCTGAAGATTGTTTGGTAATGTTTGCTAGGAAATAGCTAAGTTAGTAGGCACTGAACAGGTTTGTGCTCACTTTACTGGAGCATGGTCAGTATCTACATTTTATATTAAAATTATTTTAATCACTGATACTTGAAAATCAACCATTTGGAGAATAGTTTTCAAGTTTATTATACTAATCACTGTTTCCTAATAAGTACCTATATCTGAAGTAGTATCTAGAGCTAAGGATAGACTTTAGACACTGAAATACTACATACCCCATTATTGTCCATGACCAGGGAGAGAGAAGATGCCCACCTTTATGGGTGCTCATAAATTCTGTGGCGTATGCTTGTCTGTATTTTCTCTCCCTGTACTCCTTTCTAGTACAGTGTTAGCTGATGCTGTTTATATTCCGCGCTTGACAAAAGACTCAAGCATGGGCTGTGATGCTCCATCATTATTGTTCTCTAGAGAAAAAGAGTAATGTGACTTTTTTGATATGGATGTTGGTGTATGAAATATTTGAATTTCAGCTGCACAGAGGGTACAGCAATGTATTTAGAAGAATTCCAGGTCTCTAAAAATAAGTGGTCTTTTCCCCTAATATTTGTCTTAAAAATGATTCTGTATGCATTCCTTTTATTCCTAAACTATTGGAAAACTCACCACATGCTTTTATTTTCCAGTATTTTTCTTGAGATAATCGTCTCATTAATTTTTTTTTTCCACTTTCGTAGGCTTTGTGCAGAATTACTCGTTCCTCACCTAATGCTTTCCAGAGTGTCATTGAGAAAGTGGGATTAACGGCTGTACTAAATTCCTTGGCAAATGGAATGTGCAAAATTCAGCAGTATATGCTCACGATGTTTGCAGCAATGTTGTCATGTGGGATTCATCTACAGAGGCTAATTCAAGAAAAGGTTTGAGTTCAGATTAATATTTTGCTAGCATGGAATTTAATGAAAGGAAAAATTAAAATTGACACTGTGAGTGGTTTTGGGTTTTCAAAATATGTCTCAGTGACATTTGCATGTCTGAATAGCAGGAAATGAGGAATGTGTTTCTTTTATATTTCTATTTGCTTAAAATCTAAATTATAAGGTGTATAGTTTTTCTTTTTCTCATGGATCTTTGAGAAATGGTACTAATGGGTGTATAAATTGCTCCTGCAGCTAGGATTCAATCAATCCAGATATACCCTAGCCTGACCATAACTGATAATGTGCCCTAAGGAAAGTCAGTAATGAATCAGTGAGGACAGCTATTTGACATAGCTCTCTTTGACATTTAAAATAGAAAATATGTGAGTGTCCTGATTAAACCTGAAACTGTACTTTATGCTCTCTTTGAAAGACCTTAAGTCAATTTGTAAGTGAAATATCTTGCAGGAATTAGCATTTTAGTACCTTAGGTTTTTCTTTTTAGTGTCACTGAATAAAACAACTGGTTTTGGTTTATTTGTAATATAGTTTTTGGTAGAAGTGGTTAAAAGTTTTCTATTTTGATCCCCAAATTATTTTGTATTTAGAGAAAAAGTCTTTAATTTTTGGCAGTGTGTCTGCATAGTTCATAAATGAAAGTAAAAATCTCCCTCTGTTTGGAAAGGATAAAAACCACAAAGAAAGAAGGAACTATAGTTCTTGTTTTCTTCAAATACTCTGTTGTAATGTATGTTGTAATCTGACAATCATCTTGACTATAATAATCTGTTGGACATTAGTTGAGAGAGTTTTATTTCCCTACAAATTGTTTTAACAATTATATTTAAACATAGTCCCACCCATGTGGCCTGAAATCACTCATTCTCTTCCTAAAACTAATTTCTGTACCATGTCAGAATTGCCAGTGTGTTTTTGTGAGTGCATGTCAGCTGGCCTTAAACTTCCAGATCCCACAACAACAGCACTTACAGGTGGCAAATTGTCCTGTAATGCTGCGCTAACAGTGCACATTACTGTGAGCTGATGGTATAGTCAGAGGAGCATGGTCAAAAACCATTCACTTGAACATTCAGCAAAAGAATGCAATGTGCAGGTAGCCTATAGCTACAGCATGATGTTTTCTGTGAAGAATTTCTTGTTATATAGGACTTACATTGCTAAAAGAACTCCCATACTGATACTAATTTCTTATGGACAATGGCTAGAATTCCATTTATGATACTGAAGTTCTTATGAACAATTCTAATAAAATTTTACAGATTAGAAAATTGAAATTCAGACAAATGTAGACATCCTTTTAATAGCATATATCAAACTAATGATAGAAGTGGAAATAGTACTCAAAGTTGTAAGTAAAAAACCACAATACTGTAAAAACAGATAAAGTAGGTCTGGTTCTATTGCATATGCCCACATTTGGTAACTGTACCTGCATTATAGCTCAGAAAAACTTTAACCTCATAGAATGAGGTTTTTTTAAAATTGAGATTAGCTCAGTTGGTTAGAGCCTGGTGTGAGCCGTTCATTTAGGAGTTGGACTTGATGATCACTTCCAACACAGAATGTTCTGTGATGTGGAAATTAGATTGTAGGATTTTGGAAGTTGAAACTAAATTTCTATTTTTCTTGAACAGAATCTAAAAATACAAACATGCTCCTGTATTGAACTGCCAGGTGCTATCACATCACATGGAGTGATATTATTTTAGCTCTGAAAATCAAGTTTAATAGTCCATGCACTTTTCAATATTTCATGCTCATGATGCACAAGTCGACCTTAATGAGAGAAGGGAAGAGTGAGTAGTGTTGACCTACAGATTATTTTTTATTCTGTGAAATTCTTGTGTAGCTCAGCTTGAGAGGAAGAAGGACCTCAGTGTCACACATAAGGTAGTGACAAAGAAGTGACTCTCTGTTTAATATAGGTGCAAGCGGTGAAAGCAACATATTAAAAAGTACTTAAAAATTCAAGATGGCGATAATTTAGGTTTGTGTATGTTATCTGGAAACACCCTTAGTTTGTAAGAATTAGGACTGCCCTTGTTTTCTTCAGTTTTCAAGAACAGTAGTAAAAACCAGGTACAAAACAAAAGCCAGAATTGCAGTTCTGTGATCATCTACACTAATACAAAACTTTAGAGAACTTCAATAGCCAGAAGGGACTGGGTTTTGTCCCTCTCATACAGAGACTTTCTGTTTTAGTTTCCTGTTTTGGAAACAAAATAGTTGAAATTATGTTTTTAAAATAAAGTGTGGAAGAAGAACTCAAAATCAAGAATCTTGAACTCATTATAGCAGTAGATTAAAAAAACCCCACTGCTAATTACTTTCATCTGGCTGTCAAGATTCACCTTTGTATCAGTGAAAATCGATCACAGTTTTTTGAATGCAATTAGGTTCTTCCAAAGGTCAGATAATGTAGTAGAGTGTTTTTTATTTGGTTTCTTTCTTCCTCAACTAGTCATAAGTAAAATTATTCAAATATTTACAGCAATATATAGTCATAACTGCATTGTAAATACATTATAAACATTGTCCTCATATTTCAGTAGCTGTTTTCAATTCTTTGTCTTTTACCTGAATGTGGACGAGTAACTACCACTGTAGATGATAGTTTTGTCAATATCGGTATGAATGAATAAAAAGATAAAAGTATCTTTAGCAAAATTTTTGTAACTCTAAACTTATAATGTGGAGATGTTTGCAAAGGATAGAAGGGAAATTTGAAAATATGTATCAATGCAACAAGTATTTGCTGTTGTAATTTCTGTCCTTGTATAGTGAGATAGTGGTCTAGCTGTTTTCCTCTTGTGTAGTCAATTCAAAAACATCATTGGTTTTTTTTTAAACTTGCTTTGCAGTATTACTCAGTTTATCCAATATAAAGTCAGAATCTTGCTGCAGTTTGTTCACTTGAAATGAAAAGACTGTCCTATCCGACAGAGTCTCCATGGATACATCAAGCATTTGCAGGGGAGGGAAGAAATATAGAACAGAGAAATTATAAATAATGTATTTGGCAGCATTTGAGTGATTTTTGGCTTTTCTGATACACTAAGTCCTGCAGGTCAGCAAAGATGTGCTTGAGATTTTCTTTGGATAAACTGTTGCTGTTTTGCAATCCTCAAACCAGCCAGAAAAGCAAATTCCAACAGGTCACATTGATTTCTTAAACCAGATTATTAGAACATTTCCAGATAAATCTGGTGTAACTAATTTTAATTGTCTTAACCCATGTTAACCCCCTCATGTAGCATTAAGATATTCTTGCTTTCAAGAGTATGAGGACTAAAAATAAATGTGCTTTGGCTTATAGTTGCTTGTGTCTTTGTCAGGGTGTCCTTGTGCATGGTCTATCAGGTCCGTTTATATTCACACGGTCACTGTTGCATTATATAAACTCTTTGACCGTGTCTGAGGTTTTATGGGATTTCTGAACATAAAAACTTTGTTTTTGTTGTTGTTGCTTTGGTTTTATAAAAAAACCAAAAAAACCACCCTTGAAAAACCAAACCATAATTAAAATTCAACCTTTGCATTTATTAGACTGTAATTTAAGAACTTGACTGCTGCAAGTTCATACTGGAGGAGCTACAAGTCATGCTCTGTGAGCTGTTGCAGTGTTTAAAGCAATAAACTTGAATCGCAAGACTGAGAAATTCTTCTATTTATGAAATAAATTATTGAAGTACAGCAGGACATTTCTAGAATAATTAATAGCAGTTTGTTTTTCTGGGATTTCTGTAGTTCCTGAATGATGACTGCTTTTGAAGACAGGGTTAAAGTGGTGTCAGAATAAAATCTGATCATTTCTTGGCCAAGAAAACTTATACTCCTGCTTTCTTATACTCCTGCTCTTTCTCTATTCTCAGTAAGGATGTATAGTTAATTGTTGCAAAGGATGTCTCTAATAAATTACAGTCAGTGTTGATTTGCAGTTATTCTGTCAGTAATGAGGAATTTGAACAGTAATATGTATGTTAAATGTGCATCACACAGCGGGATTTTTAACTTTGTACATAACATGCATACACTATTCATCTATCCTATAGTGTCACTCCCTTGAGAATCCAGCTCTGCTCTTTGAATGCAGGTTCTATTGATGAGGCCATTTGTGCTCAGTCCAATTTTTGCATAGAGCCAGTTGACACAGTTTGTAAATTCCAATTCAGTTTTTAGTTCTGATTTTGTTTATCCTTCTTTTTTCTTTTCAAGCCCTAATTTTATTTCTTTCTTGAAAAGATGTTGTTCGCTTTTTGAACTCAAAATAAGACTAATTAGATAAGAATAATCAGAGAAGGTAGAAACAATTTTACCATATATTTGGAGCATCTGATGTATAATTTGGTATCTGATGTAGATAAGATTTTATTCAACTATGGTGTAGTTTTTAATATTCCTGCATATAAGGGAATGAATAGCTAAAAAATTTAATCATATTAGTGCTTAAATACATATGTATCCTGAAAATAGGTCAGCTTTGTTTTAAAATAAATATATTAAAATATCCTATATTTATGCTTATGGTAAACCCTTAAAAAGTATAAGTTTTATCAACTTTTGTAATTGATTTCATACTATTTTGGATGTAGTACATTAAAAAGTGTTTACTTTTTACTCTACCACTTCTGAAGGTGTTCAAAGCAGCTTAACACTGGGCTGGTCAGTCTTAGACAGAGTTTGTTTGTTTTATGGATTTTTTTTTTCCTATGAGTAACATGAAAATGAGCAAGCTTTAAGTGTATATGGTCTTACAATGCAGTGTGAGTAGCCTTCATGTTTTTGTGTTTATTCCCACCAAGGATTTTGTGACTACAATTACTCGTCTACTTGAAAGTCCTTCAACTTTTATTCGAGCAAAAGCCTTTCTGGTCTTGCTACAAGTTTTAATTAATAACAGGGAGATGTTGCTCCTCAGTTGTCAAACAAGGTAAGGTGATAATGGAAGATAATCAAAGATATAGTCTTTAAAGTTATACCTGAAATACTTGAAATTGTGTGGTATTTTTGAGCCAATGTTTTAGAAGTTAATTGGTTTGTGTGTAATAGTAATCCTTTATTCATGAGAATATTTTGTCTGGGATCAACAGGTGACAATTATTCACAAGGGGAAACCTTGTGAATAATTTCCTTGTCTTGCAAGGAAAGCCTCCTTTAAAGTAACTCGTGGTCCCAGTGAGCATTTGCATTTTTGGGTAGGGCAAAAGATATACTGCAACAGTGAGTTGTTGGTATGGTGGGAAAGCAAAATAAAAGGTTCTGTTATGTACCTTCCTCATCTTGGGGTTTGGTATAGTCCATAGTCTCTTCCAGATAGTCACTTTCAATGTACAATAATATTTTTTAGCTATATGTGTTGTGGGAGTCATTTACATAATGACCATTAAATTCTTGTGACTTTTACATGAAGTATTTAATTCTTCTATGTTTTAGAATGCTTTGCAATAAATTACTGAATCATCAGGGAACTGTTATTTGAATTTTTTTGTCTTCTGTTGGGACAGAAGCATTCCTGTATCAAAGAAGAGCAAATTGGACTGTGTTAGAATATGAATTGTCACCATGTTTTGAGGTGATCAGACAAGTAAGATGAAAGAAATTTTAGCTGGGTTATATCTTCTACTGTTCTGTAAGAAGAAGAGTAAAATGAAGCGTAAACATAGTTTTTACAGTATTGAAACAGAGTGAGTTTGGAACTGAAAGTAAAAAAGGATGAGGCTTGTGGGTAGCTGTAAATCTAACTACATCTATAGCAAATGTAACATTGTATCTTATATTCATGTTTGAGAAGAATTAGGATGTATACATTAGGGTTAAAGGAAGGGGCAGATGAGTTATACTATGAAGCCACTGTGAGAGAACTCCTCGTGGGGTGATAGCATTATATATATATATTCCTCCACTTGCAAAGCTGTGGGTATCCCAATATTTGTAGAATCACAGAGAATAAGTACTGAATCCAAGGGGCTTTTTCATGTGTACCTTTTTACACTTCCAGAAATGTTCTCTCAGATTATGTGTTCTGGTTAGTGAAAAATGCCTCTAAGTTTGAGATTTGTAAGTGACTTTTTGAATGGCTAGTAACTCCTGCTATTCATGTACCTGATATACCACATAAGACTCTCCTGTGTGTTTGGAGAAAGGTCTGACAGAAATCCCGCACAGTTACTGTTTGTTTGTTTATATATATACCTAAGATATTGTGTGAAGGAGAATAATAATAATTTTATCTACAATTTTATTGATTTATAATGCTTTCCAACCAGCTATCTTTTTGAAGAGAATGTGTTGTGAATTTGGAATATGATTTTGTATTAGGACTTTTAGCTTTATCTTGCTGTTTTATTGTCATGCTCCAGACAGGGCTGATTCGAGACCAACACATAATGTAATACATTAGGTAAAACAATAGGCAAGCCTTATAGCAGCTTTATTAAGCTGACAAACTGTTTTTCTTCATTTGCTGAGTTTTCTTTATATTTGTTCTTTAGTGAACAGCATATCTCTTATCAGAATAGATCATCTGAAACCTTTGTCTTACATCCAGAGGGTAAGATAGCTGCAGAGAGGAGAAGTGACCTATTAAATCTGGAGACAGTTGCATTCACAATATCGCTATATAACTCTGGAATAATCTTAAACACAGCAAAGATACTGGATACTCATTGACTTATAGTGTGGAATTTAGTTAGATGTCTTCAGTTGTCTGACAGAAAAGTTTTTTCAAAATAAAGACTCTTAAAATTCTAAATTGCTAGCAAGGAAGCAGAAATCAGTTGGATAACTGTTGAAAATATTTGATATACTTAAATTCTCCTTCTGAAGGTGTTTGATTTGAGAAATATAAAGAGCTGTAGTAAAATGTACATAATTCCTGGTTAATCATTTGTCTTCAGCAGCTGCAGCTAAAGCCTGTAATAGGATTTATATTGCTTTAGATAAAATCTGTTTATAATAACGATAATCAATATAAGGCAATTTTTCAGTGTGCATCACTTAAAGGATGATGCAGATGAATAAGCAATACTAACTGTTTCATGGCAACACTGCACTGAAAAATGCTTTTGTTTACTTTGGTAACTATGCGGGTTTTAGCTGGGTTAATTTTCTTCATGGCAGCTACTATGAGGCTGTTTGTACTGAAAACAGCTCCCTGGGCCTCATGAGCACGGGGACTGCCTCAGGGCCAGCATCCCAAAGGCTGTGCTCTGGAGAGCAGTTCTTCCTTTATTTGGCAGCAAAGTTGGAGCAGGGTCTGGAGTGCAAGTCTTATGAGGAGGAGCTGAGAGAACTGAGGTTGTTTAGCCTGGAGGAAAGGAGGCTTGGGAGTGACCTTATCTCTCTTTGTAACCCCCTGAAAGGAGGCTGTAGCAAGGCAGGGGTTGGTCTTTTCTTTCCCAACTAATGAGTGATAGGACAAGGAAACGGTCTTAAGTTGTGACATTGGAGATTTAGATTTTATATCAGGAAAAATTTTTTCACTGATAATTCAGACAATAAAATCCAGTTCCCACTGGTAACCTTTGTGATATCTGTCCTTGGAAGTAGTTTTGGAGCTGAAAAAAAATGTGGCATGTGAGGAAAATAGCAGTTTAATCTGCTTTCATTCATCTCATGAGGAAGGGCAGGGCATGGGAGGAAAGGGCAGGGGACAAGGAAAGGAGGGGAGAGAAAGAGAAATGGAATGAGTAAGGAAAGAGGAAGTGAAAGAGAAGGGTAATGGCAAGCTCTTTTAGCTCTGCTGGTGTTACCAAAATGGATTTCCTTGTGTTTTTTTTCCAGTTTGTGCACAGGAACCAGGAAATAAAAGGCAGCAGAAGTAGGCGCTTACTAAAAACACTTTTTATTGCAAGCAATAATGATGCCTGTGGGCTGGGAACATGAGAAGTATACAGTGTTGCAAGTCCTGATTCCTGGAATGCAATCTTAGGACTACCTGCCTATTTGTTTTTACTGTTTAGAGAACTTATTGGCTTTGGCCATGAAACCAGCAGTTGCCATTCACTTTTGGAGTAGTTGTACACACAATCCCCCATGCATGTCCCTGTAATGCCTATTGATTAGCTGAGTTTACACAATCTGGTTGCAAGTTTCTTTTTGTACCTCTTTTCAAAAGTCTCTACTTCCTCAAAGAGTATGGAAACACCTTTATTGTTCCAAACAAGAGTGGAGAAACAGCTGATCCCAACTGATCAAAGTGATATTCTGTACCATGTGGCCTCATGGGGGAAAGAAGAGAGGAATGGCAGGGAAGACATTAGGAGTGATGGCACTTGTCTTCCAAGTAACCATTACAGGTGATGGAGTCCTTTGTTCCTGGAGATGGCTGAATACCTGTCTGCCTATGGAAAGTGGTGAAGGAATTCCTTGTTTTGCTTTGCTTGTGCTGATTTTGAATTCTGTGGAAAAATATTGATATATAATAAGAAATGTAATTTTGAAGTGAATTCATTGTTCCACAACATTGAGACAATTCACCTGTTGCTCTTTTTTCCTACCTGTTCCATGGCAGTCGATTACATACGATTGGTTCTTCCACATGTGATATAGCTAGAGAAGATATGAGATCCTTTAGGCTGAAGTAGCACTTGTTTACTTACACTGTGCAAATTAATTTATTGTGCTAATCACACTGAGTTTTCTAGTCTCCTTCATTTTTCCTTGATTTGCAGAGGCAGGCTACCTGTTTTTCAGGGGAGGGGCATCTCCTGAAATTTAATTGAGACTTTTCATTTCATCCTTTTCTGAATTAGCAGTAATTTCTGATTAGTTTCACTGAATTGTTCGTTTTGTACTTGATGGTTTCAGAGAATTTCCTAGGTAAATAGAGACTGACATGGAGATAGAACTTCTCCTCCCAAAAGAATTTATTCAAACCTCTTGTTTTCTACTGTCTGCAGAGATGGACACTTGTGGAAGTCTCCATCATCCACAGTGTAGTATTCCCAAAACATTTCACTCTGCAGAACTGTAACTATGAACAATGGCATGACTGCTGAGCAAAATCTTTCTCTGTTTCCTGTGGCCACCTCCCATATTTATTAAATTTTCAAATCTTATATGTGCCCTGAAAGGAAAAGCTTTGCCTGGAAACCTGCTACAGTCTCACATCTAGCATAGCATGTTTGCTTTATACATCTTAAGATTGATCTAGAAAAGTAGTGAGGAAAAGAAGTGAAAAGCTTGCTGCTCAGTCAGATGGGAAAACATGGAAATGGAGGGCAAGAGGGAACAATGATGTAAGTCAGTGATTTCAGGAAAAAAACCCAGCAAGCTGGTATCAAATTAAAAAATAGAAAAAAGCGATGGAAGATTGACCCTCCTATTAGCATAGTATGCCATCTGATGTTACATCTGTGAAATAAACACCATATCTATATTAAGTATACTTTAAAAATCTTCCTCATTTTCTGTTATCAGAGATTGATTAATAACAATAATAAATAATAATAAAACTAAGAAATAGTCCTTGATTTCTTGGGGTAAATGGACTGTATATATCCTCAGAGTATGCACGACCTTCTTTAATTTCATGAAGGTCTGTCATTCTCTGTGAACTTGGTCTCTTTTCTTCATATCAATTATCTGGTTAAGAAAACAGTTCTTATTCTTTTAAGTAGTAGACCTCATTCCTGTTCCTATCACTGCAGACTGTTAACTTTGGAATTTTCCCTTTTTTCCTCCACTCTTTTTTTGCAGAAAACTTGGGTTGTTTTACTTTTTTGGTGTAAAAGCTCACTGATGGCCATATCTTACAATCTAGACACTTGATTTTTTTTTTTAAACCAAACCTTTGCTTCACAGACAGTGGTTTAGTTCTCATCATATTTCGCTTATTTATACTAACATCTACATATTTTATCATGTATTGTTGAGTGCAAGACAAACATGCCACTAAATGAATTGAATGAATGTATTTCTGTAGGCCTGGCTTTGTCCACTTGAGAGAACATGAAGATTCATCAGGGAATAAAAGTAACCAATGAATTCTTCTATATATGACTGAGGAATTTGTCAAAGGAAAATAGAGACCCTAATGCTTTACTGGCTACAGAATTTATATCTGTACAGTTTTCTCAAGACAATGTTAAGTTGAACCGAACTATCAGGGAAAAAATAGTTGTGCATTTTTTTAGAAAATCTATGCAAAAGACAATTTTTGTGAATGGAAGAACAGCATAAAGGAGATAACTCATTTATCTTTCCTTTCTCAGAATAAGCAAACCTGCTTTGTATCCTTCTCGAATGTGATTAAGTTATAGAACATGCTTTTATGAAATAAAAGAACCTCCTTCACCCAAAGAAAAATACCACTCATGTTGAAGTCTATTTGGCCCATTTTAAGTAAAACTAACAGATCTAAGTGTATTTCCATATAGAATCAGATGATTGTTAAATCATGGAAGTGTTTTATTTAAAAAAATTAATTCAAACCTGATGTTTTGTCATTTTTTTAAAGCTAAATATTTTTTGGAATAAAAATAACTTGGTTGTCTGGAACAGCTAGAAGGACATTTTATTTAAAACACTCAAATTTTTATATTAAAAAATGTAAAGCTTATAAAAGTAAAATTCTATTTGTAACACAATGCCAGATTTTTAAGTAGCTCTTTTCTAACAGACAAATCAAAATTCCTACAAAATAATGCAATGAGAATTAAAGATGTCCTCATGGTCTCTGAGAAGTGCAGCTGAATGTGTTGCTGTTCCACAAGTGAAAAGTAGTTACTCATTGGGTCTTTTGGTTTCTCTCTTTGTCTCTGTAGAATAGGTTAGGAAGGATAAGACTGTTGTATTCAATCATAAGCATGTATTGTTTAGAGACATAATCCTGTAAAATATATTCTTAGGTAGTTTTTACTTTGTTGAGTAAATAATCTTTTTGATAGAAAATGTATTTCCTAGTAGTCTTGTTATGAACACGTGAGGTAAATAAGTAATTTTCATAGTTCTGTAAAAGAGCATTGATTATCAGAAGGATATTTTAAAAGATAGTACTGAAGTACATACTTAAAATCCAGATCATGGATTTCCCTCACCAGTGATTGATGGTTCTTTGCACAGGACCCGGAGGGAGTTCGAATGTGAAACAAAGATGTCAATACTATGGCCCTAAAGGGAAGTCTGGCCCTTCTGTCTATTCAAATAAGCATTTTAAAATTTTGCCTGAAGCATTCTGTTACAGGTGTATTATTAAAGCAATCTCTTGTAAGTTAGCCAGTGGCTAATAAATCAGTTACCATTTCACTGTGAGAAATGTCATTCTTCAGAATGGCACAGCCGCAGAGCACTTACCAGTTGGAATGCCTGCACTGAGTTTGTGTTTAGAAATTGTGAACCAGATTTCTAGAGAAACAATGTAAGACTAGTTTGGGCTTTTATGTCTTTCAATATGGCCATTCCAATTAGTGCTAATATTTTAATAGGCTGCTGTGTGATCTATGTAGTGTGGTTTTTCTGGACTGAAAAATTGTTCTTTTATTACATTGACTTTAATTATCCTTGCTTTTGGAATTCTTATGAATTTAAAATTAGTGTCTGTAGTCTTACACTTATATTGCACATATCAGTTACCTATTTCAAAATAAAGTGAATTGTAAAATTAGTCTCTCTCTAAGTTTGCAGAAAGATTCACTCCTTATGTTAACATCACATATTCATTTAAACTAGCAGACTTGTGCTTACTTGAAGTAAGTTAAGGGTTTCTTTCCTTGACTCGGTAATATGTGTTTGTTTTAGAATTGATTAAAATAAAAGTCTAAAATTTCAACAAAATTACAGAGCCAAAAGTAATGTGTCTTCTTCATTGTAACCAGAAATATCTGGTTCAATAGTTTTTTTGAGATATTGTGTTATTTTCTTTGGTATGAGGGTTAATGTTTTGCACTTGTTTAAATGTAGACTATTGATGTATATTGAAAGAGACAGCAGAAAGACCATGCCAGGAAAAGAGCAGCAAGGTGGCAGTGAATACCTGTCAAAATGCCTGGATCTTCTCATCTATCACATTGTGCAGGAGCTGCCAGGAATTCTAGGTAAATTCAGTTTATTAACCAAACAGATCTTACCCTTGCTTACTCTGTCAAGAAGCAGATATCTCCTTATATGTATATACAGGTGGAAAGACTATATTTTCCAATTGCATAAAGTGTGCATGATATCAACTTCCTGAAGTTTTTTAGATATGTCATGATCAGGTATTTTGCATTGGAATGCATGATTTCCTATATGAATGTTTTGTGTTTGTGGAATGGTAAGCTTCACCAGCTCAGTCAGGAATGAAGCCCAGATGTACAAGAAGTCTTATCAATGTTCTAAAGATATTGTAAAATCTATAAACATTGTACAATCTAAGAGCAAATTTGTCCCATAAAGCAGAGGCCTGGGAGCAATGCAACACGGCATATCTCTGAGTACGTGTTAATTGCTTACGCTGAAATTTATATATTGAGTATTTGCTACAGGCAATATTTCTGTAAAATTTCAGCTTAGATACTTCAGTTGTTTTAGATGCCTGAAACCAATTTGCTCATGCACACAAGGTTTATTTTCATAAAATTATTTTCTGATGAGATGATACCTGATGTATTTTTCATCTTTTCTACATTATCACTAGGATATTGAAAATGTAATGGTAGCACTACAAAGGTTAGTAGACCTAAATGTCATGCTGCTATTTTAAAAGAAACTTTACTTCCTCTGCTAATGCGAATTTTTGCCTTGCTGCAAACACCTGATCCCTTTTTTTCTAACTAAATATCAGGTTTGCATATTGGCTGTATTTCAGGATGGAAGTCTCAGGCTATAAATATTTGAAGCAGAAATTCACCTCCTACTGTTTATATATACTATATGCAACTGATATAGTAGGCTCTGGTATTTCCTCAGAATCTGAAAGTTTCAAATACATAGTTACTATCATGAAACAAAGTACATAAATTGCTTAGACATGTAATTACTACTGATTTATAATTAGTATGCATTTTTGAGAACTGATATCAAGCATAATTTCTACACTTTGTTTTCTTTTCCAAGCTGGATCTGTGTGTTGATTGTTTTCTGTAACCTGAAGTTATCTCTCTGTATTTGTCCATATTTGTCAGAAGTCTTTTTCTTTTCATTGCTGTATGATAAAGGAGAATGTATTGCTCGAGGTGATGAAAGCTATGGGCACCTAAGAATAATAATCAGATTTGAGAATTGAGACAGTGAAAAGCAGTTTAGCTGTTAATTTAGAAGTAATCCTACCTGGCCTTTTTAATATGCATTCATGTAAGCTCCTTACTGATCCCATCTTCTTCCACCAGATGTAGCTATAAACCAAATAGATTAACAGGTTGTAGAAATTGACCTTAAGATACATTTGAACAAAATAAATAAATTGTTAATCTTCTGGGTTATTTAAAAAGTTTTTGGTTGTTGTAAATAATAAATTAATTTTATTTCTGAATTTATTATATTTAACCTATTTTTAGGTAGTAGATATAAATTGTTTAGATAATGCTAAAATTAAATATAGCCATATCTATCTATTTATCAAATGCAAAATTGCCAAATGTGATGGTTATGTATTCTTTAAAATACAGAAAGAGAGACTGTTCACTAAATCAGTCCCTAAGCAAAGAGAGGTCTTGTTGAATTACAATATTGTGTATAATTCAAAACAAAAAGATATTAATGAAAAAACTGTTGTGTTTTATATATTTGAAGAGTTTTAAGCAACACTTTCTTTTTTTACCACTTTGAATGAGTCAAATCTTTAAGGCCTGCTTTAGTGCCAGGCTCTGTCATTTCTGCTTATATTGAAAACTGAACTCCTTGGGAGCAGAAGAAAAGCATTGGTATTATTCAACATGATTAAACTCTGACTTACTGTGAAAGGAAAGGCCTTTTCTGGCCTGAAAAATCATATAAAATATGGAGTCCCATTCTTTATTTGCTTTACATATATTTGAGTTCCCTTTTACAGTTTTGAGCAGCTATCTTTTTAGGGGAAAAAAAAATATAACAGGTGCTCTTTCAAGACAGCATTTGGCTTCTGGTATTTTAAGGTTATAGGGACAGAATCTTCCTTCTTTTCATATGAGCTAACTGTTCTCATGCCTCTTCTGTTCTTTATGCCATGCAGAAGAGGTCTTGCTTTTTGTAGACAATAGGAAATGTACCACAAAGTTAGCATAACGTTCCTTGATTTTTATTTGTCTCTTCTGAGTCTGAAGTATAATTTTCACTATTGCTACTAACATTTTGTTAGCTTATGTCTGAGGTTTGTACTGGAGGCCACTAAGTTCTCTCATTGATCTGTTGCTACCTCTTTTATGAGAATTCCTGTAGCTTTAGGTTACTTGTGTCACAGTTAAATCAGTGCATGAGAACATGTGTGTGCATGGCTGGTGGATCTCTTTTTTTGGAGGGGAAGGATGTTTGGGGTTTTTCTTCCTGCTGAACTGTGCTCCAGGGGAAACATACTGCTTCAGCATTATGTCACCCACTAATCTTAGTTCATTCAGTTCTCAGTTAACTGAAAGCCGTGAGAATTTAACTTTTTACTTCACTGGAAATAGAACTTCTTCCACATAATTTAGCCAGTATAAGTCCACTCTACCAAGAAGGCATAATTCCAGCTTTACTTCAACAGTCACCTTATACTTCACTCACCTCACAGTTTTGCTTCTATCCTCGCTCCCTTTGCCTGTCCCTGTAGCCAGAGTAGGGGGTTGAGCTGGTTGAAGACAGAGCTAGGGAAGAAGTGCTGGATTCATCATGAACACTACTTCTGGCAGACAGAGAAGACAGGAGCGAACAGAGGCTACTGGAACAGAGATGTTTTATATGTCATTTGCTGTTGTTTAGGGATGTTTTTATGTTGGGTCAGCCTGAAATGCTGTTTTCTGTAGGTGACATTCTCAGTGCCCTCACTAATGTCTCTGGACGTAAACACCCATCAACAGTTCAGGCCAAACAGCTGAAGATGTGCCTTCCTATGATGCCTGTAGTGCTTCATCTTGTGACATCCCAGGTAGATTCTTTTTCCCCCAAAATTTGTTACACAGAGGACAAACTCTTACAGTTTCCCAAAATCTAATTTCTGTCAATCATTATCAGAATGAGTAAAATAAAGGTTTTGTTAATGCACAGATATGTTGATGAGTATTGCAGCTATGAAGCAGCATTTGATAAATGTGCATTCTGTAACAATGGTAATGACAGAAGCAAATACATATTTTGTCCTCTTTTTTTGTTTTTTTAACATGTGAAATAATTTATTTTTTTTTTCTGGTCATAAGATATGCATTTAATGTAACTTTTTTTTCCTTTGGCTAATTTCAAATAGGTATTTCGTCCCCAGGTAGTCACAAAGGAGTTTCTTTTCAACTATGGCATTTTACTTGTGAGTATAAAATACAAGATTAATACTTTTACAAGATATACCTATGCCTAAAATTTTGGAAGTTACTTTAATTAAATGAAATTACATTAAATTTCTAAATTGGAGAGAGAAGTTTATTCTGAATGTATATTTTAAGCTCTGGTTGTATTTAAAACTTTCTGTATAATCAGAAAATATTTTCTGTAGTAATCTATTTATTCAAAGGGAAACTCTACATATTTGATAAACTGAGAATTTCGTGTGTGCTTTATTTCTGAATAGCAAAGTTTAGTTCTAAATTGCATAATATATTCTCTCTGGAATTTCCTACTAGTATTTTATGAGCAAAAATGAAAGAGAAATTATAATTAATCTGTATTTAAGCTATTGTTTGTTCTTGTCACCTTTTTCTTCTTGCCAGTACTTCCAAACTGTGTTTAGTTTATGGAAATCTATGGAGCTAAGATACTGAACTCACGTTGACATTTACAACCTATTTCTGACATTACCCTTAGGAAACGAACTTTTTAGCTGTGCCCTTGGATAGTACAGGAGAAATGAAGTAGCACATTTCTGATGTAATTTCCTCATATGAAAACAATTGTTTATGTTAAATGAGAAAAGAAGGGGTATTCTAAATTGCATATCAGAGTTAAGCCAATACTTTTAAGTGCATGAGTTTGTAAATGATGACTAGGTATTTGTCTCCAAATAGCATGAAGAAATGGTTTGCTACAAACAATTAGATTCAAGTTATGTGTTCAGATTCACTTCTCTTTCTCCTTTGACTCTTTATTCCAAGAAAATGGGGTTTAATTTAGCACTACTAAAATATTTGTGTAAAAATTAGCATTAGAATGATGAAAAAAAGTTTGAAACTGTAGATGTTGAATTACAAAGCCCTTTCTCCCTTTGAAGCTTTTCTATCTAGGCAGTAGATTTATTAGTAGTTTTCAATCAACCTTCTAGAAGGTGAAATTCTTCTGTCAAGAATATAGGTACAAGAAAATTTTCTTTTGATGTTACTCCAGGTTGTTTGAACTGCTGACTGAGGAAGTCAGGCTAGTTATAGTAGTACAGCTTTCCTCTGAAATCAAGGAGGAGCACATTACTCAATGTTTCCTACATCTTGTCCTGTCTCCATTGAAAAAGGCAATGCAGGAACTTACATACAGTATTTAAATTTACACATGAAAAATGGAGAGACAGTAGTATATCCAAAAAATTAATATCAAATTTTAATCCATTTAATGTAACTGTGTTATGATATAACTAATATTATTACATCTGAAAGAGTAACTAACCATTCTATCAGGCAATAATCTACTCTGGAAATTTGAGTTTAGCAACATTCCCACTGACACCTCTATAAAGGGACATTCATTCATCACCCTGTACTTTTTCAAAATACCGTGCTATAACTGAGGCCCCTAAGGCTTTAGCAAGGCAGTCTTTTTGTTTGTTTTGTTCTTTTTTTTTTTTTTTCCTGATTTATTCAATAGTCTTGTTCTTAACAGTAAGAAATTATGCGGAGTGGAAAGATGTGTGCTTGGGATCTGGATGGAAAAGAGGAGTTATTTTCCTGTAGTTGTTGTTCATTGAGAATTTTTTTCATGCTGCTTTGAAGTTACTTCCATCATCACTGTAATTTTCAGTAGTGTTGAGCAAAGAAATTGAGAGGGAGTCGGGACAGTCCTTTCATGTTTTCTGCTATGAACAGAAGTACATGGAGGACACGCCGTGCCCCAAAGGCGCAGCTAATAGCAGGCTCCTGGTGGTGTGCACAGGGCACAGACTCACCTGTAGCAAAATGCACATATACCATTTCTCTCCATTGCTTGAAAAACCCCCGACAGTTGCATTTCTTTAAATCACACATCTTTTCCCTGTGTTTCTAATATACAATTAATAAGCATTAGTAGCCAGAACAATTTTTGTGCCAACTATTTTGATGTTTACAAATCAGTCTTGAGACTATCGTTGTGTGAAACTGTCTAAAAATGATCAAACGAAGTAATTTGTTCTCTTCCAAATCAAGTTAATTAGATAATACCTAGTAATTTTCTTCAAATGATCAGGAAGATGACTTTTTTTAATAGAAGCACTTGTTTTTTATGACTCTTTCCGAGGTGCTCTTAAATAATGGAATATATAATTGGTTTCTAACTCTATTTTTAATTAGAGAAGAATCCTTCAGATATTACATACATATTGTAAAAAAATAACCCATGGAGAAACTTGTTCCATTTTAATATATAATAAAGAAAATTTAATTGGTAGTGAAAAATAAAAGAATGCCCTTTTCCTAAATACTACATTAGTAAAAAAGAGCATGCTACACATTCTGCTGAGAATTTTCCTTCCTTAGCAAGTCTTAATAATGTCTTTTGCATCTCAGTGAAATAAACAGCTCTGCCTAGAAATAAAGCAGAAGAACAGTAGGTCTAATTGTACAATATTTACGTAATCCGGATTATTAATATTTTATTGACCCTGTTCCTTAATATGACGACTAATTTAGGTGATTTTTAATAGAAAGTTATATATGCATTTTTGCATGTTCTCCTGAGTGTAACTGCATCCACAGCATGTATAGTATGCAAGGAGATCAAAAAGAAGTCCAATAACAGAAGATTGCATTTTCTGAAGGGTCTTTGGTCATTTTAATGAGTTATTTTGATATAGCCACATTCAAGGTAGTTCAAAGTCTTCTAAGAAATTGCAGTTTTCTGTTAATAGTGAAAACATTTAATTGCTGTCTATTTAGCTAGAAATGTTATGATTTCTGATACTAGTCAGAGCGATAATCCTTCCTGTACTCCACAT